>NC_064922.1:717918325-718543325 GCF_023897955.1 Schistocerca gregaria
TACGTATATCTCGCGAAGAGACAATGAGGATAAAATCAGAGAGTTTAGAGCCCACACAGAAGCATACCGACAATACTTTTTTCCACGAACAATACGAGACTGGAATAGAAGGGAGAACCGATAGAGGTACTCAGGGTACCCTCCGCCGCCCACCGTCAGGTGGCTTGCAGAGTATGGGTGTAGATGTAGATGTAGTTGTAGATTCAGAAGGATGCAGGTTGTAGTAGCTATTCGGAGATGAAGAAGCTTGCATTGGACAGAGTAGCATGGACAGCTGCGTCAAACCAGTCTTCCGACTAATCACCTAAACGACAATTTACTTGAGCTCGTGGGTCAGCATGGATTGAAAAAGAGAATCAAACCTCACTCTTATAATATACAAAGGAGAGTTGTTCTTGAATACACAAATATAAAACTTTCCAAGAAATTAACGCTATCGTCTGATAATGGGTTTAGGCTCCAAAATAGTAACAGTACAATCATTTCGTTTCTAAAAGTAGGTTCACTATCTCTGGTAGCGTAATTTATGAGAAAAGATGTGGTCTCCTCTAGTAATTGAAACTTGGACGTTAAGAGTTCTTTGCAAAGTGACCAATGATGATACTGTGGTATGCATACACAATCTCTGAGTCTGAGATATTGTTATCGCGAGCAGTAGCGAGTGAAAAGTTGTTGAGAGGAGTTGGTAGAAGTAGTTCCGAGTCTGCGGCTTAGAGTAGCCTCCTGACATTACAATAGGGACAGAGAAGACTTTCGTATTAATTCACGGTGCATGTAGTTGTCACTTGTTTGAGCACTGGAAGGGATATATCATATTTGTGTATGCTTACACCGAGAGTAATTTTCGTATCTTTGTTGTGACCAAAGACGTGTTTACTGTGTGTTGACCTTGTGCAATACTTAAGGTCTTAGTAAGGTTTATCAGTGTTTAAATAACCTCTGTTGTGAATGTGGTAAATTAAAGTCCTTGCTGCTTTCATTCTCTTCTTACACCGCATAAGGTCTGTTGCCCAAACTCCTCCTAATCAGTCAATTTCTATATATAAGAAATATGGCAGTAGGTGTTGCAATTATTATGACCATGCATTGGACTCTGCATAGATCGCTGTATTACTTTTGAAATATTTTTAGCATGTTTCTGAGCACGCAACTGTAGCAGTGCGTTGTCCATTGCTTGCAGAAGCATTGAGGAACAGTTTTTAGGAGCTGGTAGAGAATCTTTTAAAACCTGCAGTGACATACTTGAGAACTGATTTCTGTATGATTTGTACCAAGAATAACTGATTTATCTTTCTTTTTCTTCTCACTCGGTATTATATAACTGTCAGAGATGGAACATTGCCCTGTCTTTCAGCAGAATACATAATAAGTAAAAAAAAAAACTTTTACGATGTCGTTTCACCTGTCGACCTATCTGTCAAGATTTCGTTTCGCTGGATAATTTCGCAGTTACAGATGCTTCGTCTTGCTGCTGCATTTGCAAACTTTTGTGGAATGGTACTTAGTCAGTATTAGCTTCATAGCATTTTTGTTGATAGCTCGCAGCTTCGCATTAATTCAAAACTTCTTATTTCAGTAATTTTCTAGTTCAGAATTTATTTTGTAATAGTGAAGTTAACAGTTTGTGTAACATAGTTGTTTTGAATTTAGTGTTATTTTGTGTCTTATTACAACGACAATAAGCAGTAGATCTGACACAGGAATAGGCAAGACTTTAGGATTAGCTTCAAATGAAGTTTTGGAAAATCAGAGACTTGATGCAGAATATTCTTCTCAGGATACTGAAGTTAGGAACCTCTCAAATTATACTATGAATAATAAGAATGTAGGTTATTATTTGCCGACAATGCGTGATGAAATGCTGGGAATTAACGCAATTCAGGCTATAAATATATCGTAATATAATCCTACTTCTTTAAGAGAGACTCAGATATATGTTCTACTTCTACAAAGCAAACTAATTTTGTCTTCATCTCTTTCAGTAATAATGTCGCACAGTTAATACTACATCAACTTGATGAGATTAGAAAATCCGAAAAGGACATTAGTAAATCCAAAGACTAATTTCGTGGCGAGATCAAAGAATCTGTAACAGGCAGGATGAGAATTTAAAATTTTTTCGGGATGAGGTTTATGATAATTTAAATCGTAAATTCGAAGAAATGATAGAAAGGTTGAAATCTCAAATTGGTGCGGTACTGGAGTCTGATATTAATGACACTTAGTCCAGACTCGCCCATGTACAGTCTGTTGATATTGTTGAGATAACAGACGTCACAAGAAGAACTGCAAATAGACGAATTAGCACAGAAGTTCGTCATTACAGTTACAGACTAACACAGAATTTTCAAAGGTCCAAAATCAGTGGATGACTGTTGCAAAACTTGAAGAAGAATTGACCGAGAGAGCGACGCAAACGAACCATGATTCAGATAAATGGTCAGACGATACTCAGCCGACTCCGTTCTCACATAGCACAGAATTTCAGTCTCTGCAACGATTTAAAGGATGGCAGCTGACGATTAATCATCAAATTAAACACGGCGTAAGAGAGATACAGGAAGAACACCCAAGAAAAGATCGGTCGTTCTCCCAGCAGATTCAAAAATTTTCACGTTGGAAATCATAATGAACTCACTACTTTCAGAAATGCTAATCATTTCTCTCGTGAATGTGATGTCAGTGACCGGAATGCGAGTTACCACATGAGAGAAAATTCATCCGATCAGAAAAAAGACGGTTTTAGTTACAAACATTTTCTTGCAGTTAAATTACGGGATACATGTTACGTCAACAATATGGAAAGGCAAAACCACCTATCGGTAGGCCAAGAACACCACTGTTTCCGATAATTCTTGTAAAACTAAGAGTGTTAGCTGCTTTTGACATTTTAGGTCCTTTACAAGATCTGATCATGGCCTTTTATTTGCTTTTGTAACTATTGAGCTTACATCTTAATTCGTGTAATTCACCCTTTTACAGAAAGCTAAGAAAGTTCGTAAAGGATTTTCTGAAGGAAGTAGGGCATGTTGACAAATCTAACACATGGCCAAAAACTTTGAAACATAGAACAATTAAGCCAATGTTTATATCACGTTCTGTGCCACCTTGTAACCTGAATTAGGTAAGCTCTGCAGATTATATTGCTATAGTCGACACAGAAATTAAGATTCACACCTATCTGATTTAGAAGATATCATTAACGAACTACCGAATGATTCTACAATTTAGTCTCCACTACTTCTATTAAAAAATTATCCAACATTAGATCGTATAAAGCAGTTAGTATCTTCCCTGCAGAGACGTTAGGACGCCGTCAAGCGACTAATTTAGCACTAGAAAACATGAAGAAAGCAGCAGAAAATAGAAGAAGCTACAGAAACCATGTGTGAACATCGAGAGTTTACCGGTACGTCAGGAAGTGTTGCTCAAATCTCATCTTTATCTCACAAAGGAAAGTCTTTAAGTAGAAGACCTCTTTTGCATACGGCGAATCGCACATGCAAATACATGGAACTTGAAACCATACGAGCACATAAATTAGGTGAATTTCGCCGTGTATTGTACTTCAAAGTGTACAACGAATAGTACCGTATGAGGTTTACTGTACTTTGATAAACATATTCAGTGGCGAGCATAGGTGCGCCAGCTGTTGTAATTTATTTTCTTACTGTAGCTTTCAGCACGGTTTCTTACTGTGCAACTAATCTGTTTATCTGATAATGTATCTCTTACTGTTAGTCTACTTAACAGGGAAATTTACTGAATAGTAATTATCTACGATTTGATGATCTGTGTTGTGTGAAGAAATGTACTTTGTACTAGTACCATAGTTTGAGAAGGAGATAATACAGTGGAAATAGAGAATTCTTTTGTTTTTTTCCTCTACATTTTCACCATGACAATATGGAACGGTAAGCCATCTGTTCACAATGTGTGTTCAACTGGTATTACTCTGAGTTTATTGGTGAAATGTAATACCGTTATCATATTTCATGAGTTTGAAAGTTTTCTTTTGAGATTTTGGTGTAGCAGAACATACTCGGTTTTGAGGGTCTAGGGCATTCAGGTTGTTGCTTCATAAAGATAGTTTGCACATATAATGAAGTTTCTTGCGTCTTGTGGCAGCCTGTGATGTACACTTTTCTTTACCTTTACCAGACATACTACTGTGTTATTTTTTAGGAAAGTGCATGAGATGACTTTTTCTATAGGCACATAGATTGTGAAGTAGGTGATAAATTCTAGACCATGCTTTAAATTAGAGACTGTGTATGAGTGGTTCTGAATTAAGAAAGGTATTCCTGATGGGCTGCAGTTTAACCAGTAACGTTTCTGATATTCTTGTTCTACTATTCAATGAGTATTTTGAAGAGTGATAAATGAAAATTTGTGTGCATACACATGATGAACTCAGGGAATTTTGTGTGATATAGAAATGGAATTTTTCTTTGGGATTGTCATATGTGGCTTATGAAATTATTATGGTTAATATGGTGAAACTGTGCTGTATTGTGGTGCAGTTGTGATATATTATGTGAAATGGATTATGATTCGTAGGATGTTATGCTGATGGTTAGTGATAAATGTCGTTCTAACGATGACAGGCGAGGCACTATATATGATTTAGTGAATATGCATTTTTCGCTGCTGTTTATGGAACAAGACAAGCTAAGGAATGTACAGTCTTTAAACGTAGCAGACCACAGCTGTACTAGATACATGCACGTTCCGTTTGCGCACACTTTATTGGAAGGTAGAGTCACAATAATATCTTCAAAAGAAATTTATTTTGTCATGTAAGAATTTCTGAGAAGATTCTACTATAGAAGTTTTGTTGCTACTTATGAGATGTATTATGACACTGAGAGAGACGAGTATGGAAAGAACACGAATTACAGTTTTGAGATATCATCATCCCTTCTATATACATTGAAAATTCTAGAAAACACGATACTTTTACCAGTATGAAACACTAGTGCTTGCAGATGACTCACTTTCTTTCAACTATTTGGAGACTGGACTGTATATGTCAATGTATCTGTCAAGTAATAAGCGTGAATGGTTTCAAAAAGTTTTTTTCTCTACTACTGAATTATGTGAGGTGTGTGAATTTTCTTGTTTTTCGAAGTTGCAAAATTTGGTTTTTCTACTTACTACTGTTTACACCTACTATACTTCATTGTTTGTTTGTGACTTAGCTATAACCGAATTTTTCTTTATTGCAGACGTAATAAAAGGAACACAGAGCTATATGTGTTTCTGTGGGCTGAACGATATTTTTAGATCGGAGTATAACATACGTAGTGAGCGAGTTACATTTTAACAATTCGAATGTTGCAGTGGCCGCTTATGGAGAACCAGACATTCCAGAAGTACCCAGTCGTGTTAAAAACCTTGATCCTTGACTTGTATATAAATAGGTTATGTAACTTATGTATTCCCACAACTTTTACTTTTCAGCTTGTAGTAGTTTTATGCCTCGATGCAAGTTCATCACCTACATTCAAATTCATGCTGTAAGCAATTGCGTAAAATAAGTTACTTCAATATTTTTGTGTCTTTGTATTTAAACCATTTTACTTCAGACTGTCTCTTCAGGTTCTGTTACAGCAGTGATGCAGTACCAACTCTTATCACATTAAATTAATGACTGTAAGTTGATGATTTTTTCTCTTGTCATTAAGCAGTTCTGAAGTTCGAGAGAAGTTATTTACTTCATTTTCGGTTAGTAAACCATTTCTTTCAGCTACTACTACACAGTTAGAGGAAAATTATTTTTTGTGTTTCATATTAGAGTAAGTTATGACACTATTAGCTGCTTTATAAGATGTGTCTTTTGAATGTTCTATTTATTTTGCTATTGTGATTAACTGTGTATGCCAAAACGGTTCTGACTCCATAATATTGTGTTTCCAAACGATTCTGACTCCGTAAGATTATGACCATGTGATTCTTACTCCATAAGATCTAGACTCCATTCAGTTCTGGCTCCACACACAGACAAGCTGACATTTAACATCTTACGATACTGACCTTGTGATGCTACTTACAATTTTGTATTGATGTCCTACATGTAAATATTATTATTATTTTTGAAAAGTAATCTCATCGTAATGATACAGAAGTGCCTGTGATAATCACAGACTCATTACTCAATGATTGAATTTGTAATAAGTTATGAGAACTAAATGAATTTGCAGCCATAAGAAATAACACTTTGTACTTGCTTTCGTTGGCTGGAGCTCAAGCCACTTCCACTGGATAAGAAGATATTGAATTTATATTTACATGTATATTGTATCTTAAATATCTGCCACAAAATTTGGATTATATTAATTTCATATTTTGATTATTTACCTGTAATTTTAATGTGTATGTGAATGTACCTTCTAGCAATGCAAATTTCCTATTGTATTATAATGTAGTTGCCTTATAGCTAATATGTAGATATTAACTATGGTACCTATCAGTAATTGTAGAAGTTTTCAAAATATGTGTCCTTTAATGGATTTGGACAGATCAGTAAGTCGTTCAGCGGTGTTGTATGTCACATGTTTTGCATGTTCTGGATCAAAACATGTACTGTATTCAAAAAAATGGTTCAAATGGCTCTGAGCACTATGGGACATAACTTCTGAGGTCATCACTCCCCTGCAACTTAGAATTACTTAAACCCAACTAACCTAAGGACATCACACACATCCATGCCCGAGGCAGGATTCGAAACTGTGACCATAGCGGTTCTGTGCGCTGTACATTGTACTATCAGAAAATGAATATACATATACAGAACACATACGCCATTATGTGGTTGGCCGTAACTTCATATGTAGAGCTGTACTTGAAGAAACTTGTCAAAGTTATGTAATTATCTGTTGTCGTACATCTTTTGACTTATTTACTGAGTACTAAGCTTATATGCATCTTCAAATATTTTTGACTTCTATATTCAAGTATATATAAATTACTATTATTCATATACTCACTATTATTCGTTTCTGGGTAACCGTTTCATATACGAGACTTTTGAACTTCTATGTCAATTATGAGAACCTGTTTTATTGACACAACATAATGTCATTGCCTTTATGATCATCATGAATTCTCTGGTACTCAACAAGATGTATGAAAAGAGTAACCCACTAAAACATTTTGGTGTGGCTGTCAGTGGACATAAATGTAATGAGTCCCTAAGTCTGCTTACGCCGCAATCTTGTCTATCATCAAATGAATGTATTAACATTTCAGTGTGGTCATCAGTGAACGTAGTGAGTGGTCCGTGATTCTGCATTTGTTTCTTTACCTAGTTTTCTGTTGTCAGATGATCGTCACTCTCTCGAAGAGCTGTAAATAACATTTTGTTATCTTGTAAAATGAACTACCACCAATACCATGCAGATATGAATGCTTACCTGCACAATTGTATATTTGTTTTCTCTCTCTTTGCACTATTTGAAGTTCTGTGTCATGATATTTCTATCTACAAAGCTGAGATACATTTTTCACACTCTTGGAGAACCATAAATACATTTTGTTTTCTTGTTAAATGAAGTACTAGCAGTGTAATGTGGAAATGAGTGTTTACAATCACAATACGATACTTGTATATGATTCTTCTTCACTGGATTTAGCAGCTTATCAATTTCAAATTGTGTAAGCTTAAGCTAATGTTTATGTGTTCTACTAGTTTTGTCAAACTTCTGGTGCTTTTTTTTCAATTATGTCATGCAAGAACTTTGCGTTTGCTTCTTGCCGATAAGCTGGGCAAGAACCATCCCACAAAATTCTTAAAACTGAGGGTAGGGCTCATGAAAGTTGGATGTCAGTACTTCTTTGCCAAGTTTACGATTGATTTTACTGTGGTGTGCATAAACAAATTCTGAGTCTGAGATATTATTATCGCAAGTAGCAGCTACCAAACAGTTGTTGAGAGGAGTCAGAAGTGGTCGGACACCGCCTGCAGTGGAGAGGAGCCATGCGACATGACACGTCGAACCCTGCTGTGGTAGAACTAATAGTGCCGGACGAGGCTTTGTTATTAGTTGAATGTTTGGTAGTTTCTCTTTTCGCCGCGTGTAGTTGTTGCTTGCTTGCACACGGGAGGGGTTTGACAGATTTGTGATTTCATACGTTGAGAGTAATTTTCGTATCTTTGTTGCGGATAGAAAAGTGTTCATTAAGTATAGACAGTGTAGAATTATTCAGTTCCTTGTAAAGTTCGTCAGTGTTTAAATAATTTATTTTGTGAAAATAGTACATTAAAGTCTTTATTGGTTTCTTTCATTTTTTGCAGCACTTAAGGTTTGTTGACCAAATCCCTCGCGATCATTCAATTCCTATACAGCAAACGTATAGCAGCAATTGTAGCAGTTATTATGACCAAGTATTGCACTCTGCATGGGCCGCAGTATTGTTTTCCAAATATTTCTAGCATGTTGCTGTTCTCGTAGTTGCAGCAGCAAGACGAGATAAGTTGTCCATTGTGTACAGAAGCATTGCGGAACAGTTGCTCGTAGTTGCCAGAGAATATTCTAAAACTCGCATTCGGGTGCTGAAGAATTAATTTACTTATGATTTGTTTGTTGAACGAGTAACTAATTTCTATTTCTTTTTGTCCTCCCTCACATTTCTAGTGCCGTCAGAGATGTAACTTCACGTATTTCTATACGTCTTTCAGCAGGACAAATAATAGTTACAAATATATGTGAATGACAGAAATAATTACGAACTAGTTTCACGATTACGGATAAAATACTCAAATGATTTTGCATGGCAAACGAGATTTAAGAGTGTGCGCGAGTATTCAAGAAACCCTCCAGCCTGGACAACTTTGCTGTTGTCGTCTTTATGCGCCTGGATGAGCAATGGCCTCTTGCAAGATGACCTACTTTAACTGATCATTAGATGCAGTACCCGTCGTAATGTGCGCTCACTAAATGGTTGAGGAGGACTTTCATTCACTGCCTGCAGCATTTCCTGTAGGGTTTGGAAACTGCTTTGATCCAAATGCTTAAAACTCGTCTCAGGTCCCTCTAGGTCCGGACTGTTTTACGACCACACACCTTATGTCATGTTTCGTGGCCAATTGTGTTACACCCCAGCTTATACACACTTTGAAGAGTCCGCCGCGAAGCACTAATAAATCCAGCAACTTCAGAAACCGTATGACCATGTTCACGCTCTGACACAATTTCCCCTTTTCGTCACTGTGTCACGTCCTTACATTTGGACAGGTTTGCGTACAATTTCAGCGTGAAATAATGATATCTCACAGATCACTATTGCCTTTTGCCGACTTGGAGTGCATGCGTGGTTGAGTATGTGACCCCATCGCTGCGCCATCTGTATAGCCTTAACGATTCATCTATGCGTCCGTATGGGCAGATTTTTGTTCGGTGTTGTGCTGCGGGAAATTGGTTGTCAAAAAGTATAGTACAGCGAGGTATTCATTTGACTCCTTGTTTTATAGCACTTGATAACTGGATAACGGAGTGCCGGAAACGATGTGGTAAATATGTCATGTCACATAGCTGACAACTGGTGTATAACACTTTCTATACTGATTCATGAAACTGATGTACAATGGCTTCACAATAGTTAAAGACAGAGAATTTCAAAAATATACAATTATACTACAGTATTTTCCCACAGCATTATACGTCAAAATATTTGGTAAGTGCAGAAACACACACACACACACACACACACACACACACACACGCACTTTACTCTTTCAACGAGAACCTCCAAGTGGTTGTAATATAATTTCACGCCCGTTATTTCAACTTTTCTGAGGTGATTGACACTATACTCTGTCAGATAATGATCAGTTTCATATTAAACTGAAGGAAAGTCAGTTAAAATAAATGAAATTTATGATTTTTTTCACACAGAAAGGCTGTTACACAACAAATTTAATATTCCTGCATTTCCAAGCATACAAAGATCACATTTAACTCTCTCTTGCAACGTAAATCACATTTTCGTGTACAAGCCATAAACTCATTCATAATTTTTCAGGGGGTAGCGACCCCAACCTATAGTATTCACTTTAGCTAGAGGCACATGACTTTTATCATCTTGTGCTATCCTGTACTATATAGCTGTAGGAATTATGTGGCGCTTGGATTGATATATGTGTACTCACAGCATGTCAGAAGGTGAGTTATCGGACTGAGAATGACATTGGGCGGAAAAATTATAGAGCATGAATGCATGTAGTATCTTGTAAACTGGTTTTTATGTTACAGCATGCTGTAGCTAAAGCACCTGTTGCGCACACAACAATGACCTCATATACCAATGTTCAGTTTACTTCTAGAATGAACAGCTTATCATCTTTAGTCGACAAGAAGATTTTTTTCCGTCTTGTGTATAATAGTGTATTAGGCAAAACTACTCAAATTTTACGAAATAAGCAAGATTCTAATGGACTATGGCTAAAAGCATACAGTATCTCTGGTCTCAATCGAATGATTGATTTCAATATGCAGATCACCCCTGTAAAACTCAAATATATTTAAAGATCTGGGCACAATGTAAGTGGGAAGAGAGGGTGGTTCTGACAAGTGAGTCGTGGGTTTGGCTCCTTTTACATTTAATAATAGTAACGATGATCAAGGGGTTTGTCTGTAAATAACGAAGTGAAACAGCAGTAGCTTAGTCCGTAATTTAATACAAAATATTCCGCAAGAGAAACAGCTTTTTATAAACATATACAATAGTTAATTGCCTAATAGTCAACTCTCTCACACTGGAGACGGACAGAAGTCATTACATGAAGGCTGTATAATTAAATAATTGGCAGAAAATGAGCGGAAAAGCCTGTCCACAAGGGAAGAAAATAGTCCAGTAGCAAGTTCTTGAGATCATTCTGTAGATTATCTACACAGTTTCGCTTCATACCTGGTTACTGCGTTATTCTGGTGGGCTTAGGATAATACATGCAGGAACCCAAATAACTGTGTCATAGTTAAGATCACGAATGCGAGAGCATTCATAACGAGATACCTGCTCTTTAACTAAAAATACGTCTGCCTGTGGCTCAGTACTAACATCTCACCTCGCTTTGCTGCCACAAATTAGCAACTGTAAAGGGCGAAAGAGCAAGCTCCGACTTAAGCACCTGTACATGGCATCTCTACAGCAGTACTGGCCGCAGACTGCACAGAGGTTGAATTGCTCGCTCACCCTCTTTACAGCCACAGAGAACTGCAGGAGCTCAGTCTCGAGTAAGCGTGCCCTTCTGCTTCGCATCCTAGCTACAAGAAATGTGCTATTTCGCATCCTCACTAAATATAAAATTAAAACCATGCTCTCCAGTGCTTTCTGTGGAATGACCACCAAAGTCGAATCAGACAGAATGCTAAAGAGTCGTTAATGACAACCTAATCTCAGGAATTCTTCTCTCTCTCTCTGTCTCTCTCTCTCTCTCTCTCTCTCTTACAGAATGTCGATCATTACTTAAATAAATCTAAAACAACCAAAAATGTACAATCTTAATGTACGCAGTTCACAGAATTACCACAGACGAAGCGTTATAAATAAGAGCTAAATACATCTTGTGTAAAACTCTCTTTAATTAAATTGTAGTAAGCTTAAGATGGAGAAACCAATAATAACTGATTTCAGAAGCTGCTGTGGAAGACGGATATTCCAAGAAACATAATATCGATGCCTTGTGAGCCATTTTCAAGTGGCATCTACGTGAATCAAAGAAAGATCCCTCTTACCCAACTTACAACTGTCCCACGTATAAGGTTTAACACCATTTGCAGGTAGAATAACATTATACTTAAACATAATAATTTTCAGGTTAAAAACGGTGGTGCCGATGCACAGAAAACGAAACAAATATCTCAAAAACTGTTGCTAAACAACAAAATCAAATCTCGTTGTGCTAAAATGGGGAACCATATAAATCGCATCTTTATCTTACGGAAGTTTTGAGTACTACTGCTGTTTGATACCATCTTGTTAGCAAGATCGAAAGTCAACATATACCGTGAAAGATAAAAATGAAAGAAACTCCCAAAAGAAAGACCTCAAATTTAACATTTAACACAACCACAAATTACACCCACTCTAATGAAACATGTCACCTTTATCCCAGAATGGTCCACCTCACTGACACTGTTTTGCATACAAAAGAAGTGAAACTGGTCGGAAGAGGCGTGAAACACAACGTTGGTGTACAAATAGACGAAAAACACATGGATGACCTCACAGTTGGGTCAGAAAGCATTGCCAAATAGGATAAAAGAAAAGAAACAAGTGGGGAAACATTGGTCTGACGAGCAAGTCAACAATGAAATCAGAAACATAACGACACAAATGAAAGAAAACATAGGAAACCAAAACAAACCAGATTCTGTAACACTACCATAAACTTAAAAAGAATCTACAGGGAAACAACGCCATCACCACTAGGGCAGATAAGGGAAACACAGTGGTCCTCATGGATAAAGAGCAATATTTCAATAAGATACGGCAGTTCATTACAAGAAATAAAATTACAAAACTAAAATCAAATCCAGCTAACAGATTCCATATGAAGGTGAGAAACACTAAGGAAGACATCGCATACACACTATAAAATAACGAAAACTAAAACTGCCATACACAAATCTCAATGCCCCTTCCCTCCAATAGCAACCAAGGTAACACAGAAAGACCTCCCCATCTTAGCCATGGTACATTACAGGAAACCTCTCACATACCCACTTGCAAGATACATGTTGAAACTCTTATCAGAAAACTACAAATTACGAGTGGATAGAACAATAAGAAACACTACACAGGTGACACATTACATAAAATAATACAGGTTCCAGTTACAACAACCCTATGCAATTTATATGTAGACAATGTGTATTCCAATAAACCATTAACTGAAACAATAAACATTGTATACAACAAAATCTCAAGACACACAATACAGTCTCACGTGAATACATCAAAGAAACGGTCAAGCTGTTAGACCTAATAACAGAACAGAATTATTTCCAGTTTAGTAATGGATTCTATTTACAAAGTGAAGGAATATCAAAAGGATCTCCAGAGTATGTAATCATAGCAAACATATTTATCAATCATGTAGAACAGGACGTATTTAACAAAATAGTGATAAACAGGTACAGAATGTTATACTGGTTTAGATAAATAGGGTGATATCTTGTGTCTGACAAATGAACCAATTGACCAGTTACACACAGAAATAAATTTCGTCCATGATAAGATACATTTTACAATAGAAAAAAAGCAAAATAGGTAGTTAAACTTCTTGGACATCACGATAAAGATTCAAAATAGCCAAAACACATTTCATATATGCTGAAACCTGACAACAACAGACGAAATTATGCATAAGACATCATAATACCTGAATTTCCTAAAGCAGGCAGCATTAAGTACATGCTCCACAGAATAATCACAGTACCATTAGAAACGAGATACTACCAAAAAGAAATGAATACCATAATACAAATAGCCACAATGAATGGCTGGAAAGAAACCTTAGCAACAAAACTAATGAATTAAATCAAGAACCAGAAAACAGCAGACACCCAGCTGTCATCAACACAGGGACAGAATACCATACAGACAAAGACACAAAATACAGGAACAGGAACGACACGAAATTACAAAGAATTTGAAAATAAAAGGCTATACAAGATGATATGCAATCAGAAATACACATACAGAATATCCAACAGTTTGAAAAACCAAGCCTTAAAAATATCCGAAAGTCAAGATTTGAGGACAATTGACACCAGGTACAAAGAACATGTAAGAGTAATGAAGTATGGGAAAAAAATTTTTCAACTTACATTAAAATGAATAACCTTTGCTGCCTACAGGCGTTGACATACGTCAAGGGGGACTGATTAAAATGTGTGCCCCTACTGGGACTCGAACAAGGGATTTCCTGCCTACATTGCAGACGCTCTATCCATCTCAGCAACGGAGGACACAGACATTCGTAGTGCCCCCGCCCATTATACTCATTACTCGCTGCGCGTTGCCGATTCCCGTAAGAGTTCGGGCACTGTTTGAGCCTTCGCACAGAAGAAGAAGATGGTCAAGCGGCCGGTGAGCCTTAACTATATAGATACTAAGATGGTATCTTTTCTTTCGGACGTAGCGCGACTGCAGGGATTTATATCTGGCACGCCCACATTCTCAACGTATTGTTCCGCATTACATTCGTAGTGGCCCCGCCCATTATACTCATTACTCTCGTTGCCGCTTCCCGTGCGAATGCGCAAACAGTGCCCGAACTCTTACGGGAATTTGCAACGCGCCGCGAGTAATGAGTATAATGGGTGGGGGCACTACGAATGTAGTGCGGGACAATACGTTGAGAATGTGGGTTTCGCGGGAGGCGTGCCAGAGATAAAACCTTGCAGTCGCGCTATTGTCTGTGTCCTCGGTGGCTCAGTTGCTTAGAGCGTCTGCCATGTAAGCAGGAAATCCCAGGGTTGTTTCCCCGTTGACGTATGTCAACCCTTGTAAGCAGCTAAGGGTGTTCATTTAGTTGTAATTTCATTCTAACGAGCTGCATGGTCACCGATGGTATCTGTTCTTTCGTACATGTCCGAAAGAACAGATACCATTTAAGTGTATAAATGGTTCAACGTTCGCAGAACACTTACTCTAACAACAAAGTAAAATTATCACCAACGACACAGCCATGTAAATCATAAGGGTAAACAACAAAAAACACCTTCTGACCTTACGATAAACTCACGACATTCAAAAACCCATAACAGAAAAGATAAAATTCATAAACGATCAGGCCAACCTGACAAACAATACACTCTGTAAACTGACTGACTACATGTTATAACATTAAATATACAATCACCCCTCCCCACTTATCTCCTCTAAAATCTCTGCCGTACATAGAAGACAGTTTCACTTCGTCTAAATGGTGTAGTGTTTCATTTTGAAACCATTTACTGTGACAGCAACTGTGCAAATAACGGGTAAACTACTAAAATCAATTACATCTCCAGGTAAATAAGTGTAAACTCACTCTGGTGGTATGAACACATGGTTGTTTCAATGAATACTGAACCGAGAAATTTGACTATTGAATTGAATAAAGTACAAAATAAGCACTCAACACCACATAAAGTCTCATTCAGTATGTTGAGTAGAAATCTTCACCAATAATGGTATATTGGCAGGACCTAGGAACAACACGAGAAACAATATTGAATGAACATTCTGGGTTAGATAGATGTGTTTATCTTGTTTATCTTGAGAGTGGTAACAGTGTGTCTTAGGAGGAGATAGATATAATCCTCTTACAAACAAGAAACTTGTAAGGGAACACAATACTAACAACTGTGTTACACTATGGGTGCATCCCAAACTTCGTTCTATAGGAAGATGAAACACTTTAATAGCGTCACACAACTATCAGAAAAAACCTTCCACCAGAAGAGTTTAACTGTCTGCACCTTGAGCCAGTCTTACCTCTCTTCCTAACTCCGCTCCTCTCTTCCTCTTCTCCTTCCACAGGTATAAATGCTGATTTCCCATGTCTGTTCTACTCTGTCTTTGATGGTACACATAGAGGGCCACCCACCACATTTGTTCTGCTTTGGTCGTTTTCTAGTTGAGATAGATATATTTTCTCCAGTCTCTATCTGACCCTCCAGTAAGTAGTGCTTCTGCTTTCTCAAACCTGATACAACCTCTCACTCATGGTACACAAAGAGATCCATCTGCTGATTATGCTCTGCTTTTGTCAATATTGGATTGACAATGATACACTATTCAGATCTGCAGAAAATAAAAATATTTCTAATAAATTACGGACCCTCGGAATAGTAGTGATATACTGTATATTCGTTATGAGAAGGGCAAAATCAGTTCTCCAGAAGAAGATTGGCCAAAAGCATGGTACGGCTCTCAGCTGCATCTCATGGTGAGAAAGGCAGCTCCGTGGTTTGCACTACCCAAAGTGTGTGGTGTTGTGTCCAGTGGCCACTGAGATCACTGCAGGTGGTCGCAATTCAATACGCTGGCGCCAACCACCCCCTGTGCCACCAGCCGACTCCAGCGGCCACCCCTCACCACTAGTCCACAGCTCTCCTAGCCTCGAAGCACTCAAAATTAGTGTCTGTTGATGTCTTGTAAGTAAACTGCCATGCATGTGGGTATTACACTTATTTCAGACACACAACAATCAATAGAGAACAGTGGCTTTCATGCTATTAATTCAGATGTAGGGAAGAGAGCCCTGTAATTTTTACACCTAACAAATGTTACAGTTCGAGTCCTATCCCTCCTAATTATTTTGTAACCTCCAATTGAGTAAAATACGAACTCGGTCTGTAATACTGCTGTCATTGAGAAATGGGCAAACTGCCTAGACTGAAGCTCTATAACATTTCCTCTCTTGCTCATATTAACCCATTCCACATTTCTTCTATATTACTACTGTGTATAAGATCGATAACACATCCTAAAAGAACTGCACACATTCACTGTTTTGATACGAAAGCTATCGATCGCTGACCAATGTCCTTGTTATTTTGGGACATCCATGTGTGTAAAAGTGAGAAATTTAATCTCCAAAAATATTAAATCTAACGAAATGTATGTTAAAAGCTCTTAGGTGATTGAAATTTTCAGTGGAGCAGTTGTATTTAATGTCATATTATACTACCCATTGTAAGACAGCTATTAAAAAAAGGAAAAAAAAGAAGAAAACTTTTGTGGTGGTAATAAAGCAGTCATGCTTCAACGTAAACACACAAAACTAACTCTCTTTTCTGTTTAACGGATAAATTGGCATTGCTGACAGTGTTCCTCGCTTTACAAATTAGTGTGTGTGGAAGTCATGTAAATAAACCGTCATGAAATTGGGTATTACACGAATTTCAAGCATATGAAATATTAACGCTGAACAATATCTTTCACAGTATCTATTCATATATCGAAAAGAAAACCACAACCCTTTTTACACGCAGTTGCAAGCTATAACTCGCTACTCTCTCCTCGTTATTTTGTACATCCAGCGGACTAAAACTACAAATTATGAAATCTTCAATAACATAATCTCGTAGACAACTCTGTAAGTTTTTAACCGAGTCTGTCTCCTCCGATACATCGAAAACAATTAACATCCATGTGTTGATTCGAGTATATGTGGCGATCCCTTGAATTATACAGGTATTGGTCGACTGTAGCAGGTGGCCAGCGATGGTAGTCCCTTCCTCAAAAGTTATAATGTCTTGTCGTCTGTACTGGAAGACAGTCAATCACAACAGAGTTTCATAAGCAGTTCTATACATTGTTTTTAGCTATAACACATTTGAGCTGAGTAAGACTACCGCTTCGTACACTGCCATACGTTCTCATTTCACTCCACGACTTTGAGGTCTACATCAGGTGCTAAGCCGACAGTAAATAGTTACGATACACTGGCTCTCACAGAAAGCTGGACATCGCGCGGGCGCAGGGTGTCCTGCTCCCACAACACACGTAGGGTGATGGAAATGAAAGAAGACAGAACCGGTACCTTTTTTTTCGTTTCAAATAGCTGTCTTGTAAGAGGTACGCTGATGTTACAGATAATTGTGGATGTCCCAAAATAACAGGGACATTTTTCTGTAATCCGTAGTTTTCATACAAAAATAGTGGAATTTTCTGTTTATTGAGGATGTTTTATCGTTTCTATACATAGCAGATATGTAAAAGAGATGTGTGATAGATTAATACATGTATCACATGGATTGTTATAGAGCTCCAGTCTAGACAGTATGCTCATCCCTCGTTGTCGAAAGTATCGTAGACTGACTTTGCTCTTTTGCTCTGTTGCATTTGACATAATAACGATGATGGGCGAAATGAGAATTGTATCTTGCTGTTGGGCGTAAAAATGACTTTTTCCTGATATGTGAATAGATGGTGTGAAAATCGGCTTTCTATATTAACATTTCTCTATCTGACATATATACAATACCCACATGCAAGTCAGTTTATTTACACGATTTAGATACACAATAATTGTGTGTGTTCATAGTCAAGCAGCGCTCCCTGGCTAGGGGAGGTTGCTAGAAGCGGCTAGTGGCAACAGGGGTTGTCAGCTCTGGTGTATGGTGTACGAGCCGCCTCCAACAGCCTTAATGGCTGCTGGTCACAGCGCCTGTCCTCCCATCAACAGGAGCCCCTGTAGCTGCCATTTCCTAGCGCATGGCTGTTGGCATTCATTCCCCTGGAGAATTATCTTCACTCCATCCATGACACCGAGCGAGGTGGCGCAGTGGTTAGCACACTGGACTCGCATTCGGGAGGACGACGGTTCAATCCCGTCTCCAGCCATCCCGATTTAGGTTTTCCGTGATTTCCCTAAATCGTTTCAGGCAAATGCCGGGATGTTTCCTTTGAAAGGGCACGACCGATTTCCTTCCCACTCGTTCCCTAACCCGAGCTTGCTCTCCGTCTCTAATTACTTCGTTGTCGACGGGACGTTAAACATTACCCACCACCACCATCCATCCACGACGAATAGTCAAGGTTTCGCTATAGTTCCAGGAGTTCGCATTTGCTACAAATACGTTTGATTTCTGCAGACCTGAACGGTATATCACTGTCAACCCAACACGGACGAGAGCAGAGCATCGACAGCAGACGGATCTCTCTGTGTACCATCAGTTAGAGGTCGGGAAAGCACAAGCACTACATATTGGAGAGACAGCTACAGACTGGAGCAAATATATCAATGTCAACCTGAGACCGACAGAAGCAGAGCACTTGTGATGGATGGACCTCTTTGTGTACCATCAGTGACAGCCTGGAACGGGCCTGGGAGACCAGTGTCCCTATGAGTAGGGAGAGGAGAGGAAGGGCGGAGGGGAGACAAGAGGAGAGGTAAGACTGGTTCAAAGCTGCTTACTGTGTGTCTGCGCATCAAGGTGAAGACACATGCCCTGGTCAGGCGGAAGGTTTTATTTTGTCGATAGTTCTGTGAGGTTATAACAGTGTTTCATCTTCCTACAGATCCAAAGGTGGGATGCATTCGAATCATAGCATAATCATTGGTACTGTGTTTTTTTTTTCTTTTGTAGTTGTTCTCTTATGAGAGGATTACGTCTGTCTCCCCCTAAGACATGCTTGTACCCCTGACAAGAATATCACAAGTATATCTCACAGTACGTCCTCCAAGTATTGGTTACAAGTTGTTCTTTAGTCCTACCACCATAGCGTCATTGATGAAGTCTTCTAATCACAATAGTGCGTGGAGCTTGCAAGGTGAATGTATGTTTAACGACTGCTGGATAGTGTTAAGTTCTTATTTTGTAGCATATTCGCCGCGAGAATAAGATTTCTTGGTTCAGTTTTCTTTGTTTCAAGAATGCCCCAAGATTAAGTTTTACACTTATTTAGCTGCAGATATAATTGATTTCAATATGATATCCATTGTCTGCGTTAGAATACACCCTTTGCATAAAGTGACGATAGGTCTGTTAATGCAGTATTCTTTGTAGCAGGCATATGCATAAGACTTAGAGAAAGCACAATGGTAATACTTCATGCAGTACATTAGTGTTCGTGATTACGCAGTCTCGTTCTTTCACATAAATCAGTAAACTTTACAGCAGTTGAGTTGCTAGGGACAGCAACACTTTCAGCAGACACGCTGTGTGCTACTCCGGGAGGAGCAAGTGTAAAATTCCACCACTGGCTATTCCTCAACCGTCTGTACAACAGAAATATCACCCTAGCACAGTATACGAGATCACATACACAAACACACACGTACAGACACACATACACTCACACACACACACACACACACACACACACACACACACACACACACACACAAAGCTGTTGCGCAGCGCAGCGTATAAAATCTCCACCAAACAGCCTTCAGGCAGTTTATATGAAGAAGTAGAATAAATGCGAGCAATGGTGGCTTGTAACTGCATACAAAAGCGGAGATTAACGAGTGTAGACACTGCTCTCCACACGTCAGTGGGGGAGTGGGTGCACAGGACCACAGTGAGGTGAGCAGTGTAAAGATCCGTGAGCGTCTCATTTACGCGGGACTTAGTATTCTATGCTTTTCTTACATGAGATTCACTTTAATTAGCGGAGGACCACTTCCAGAAGGAACCGGCACATCCAGAATGTTTAAAAGCACGTCATAGTTGACGGTTCAGTTCTTCATGTGTGATGATTAGTCAGATATTTTGCTAATATTTCAGAGGGGCCAGTCCTTCCAAGAAATACCTTTAACGATTTGCAGGAAGCTTTCCATACTTGAGTCTTTTGTCCATCTGTGACTGATCTCTAGAGAACTGAAACGGTATGTCACTGCCAGCAGATGGACCTCTTAGTGAAGCATCAGCAACGTGTTAGATCAGATCTGTAAAACCGGTATTCCTACTTGCAGAGGCGGGATGGAGTGCTGAAGTAGTGAGTAGGGGAGACAGAATGGGAGGTAAAACTAATTCTGTGCTGCTCAATATGTATCCACCCATCGAAGCATTCAGCTGCAGCTGCCACCACTCTGCCTGTTGGGATGTTTTGGGGTCAGTAATTGTGGTAGTTGTGTTACTGCAATGATTTTTCCAATGCCCAATGTATGTGGTGCATTGCGGCGCGTTGTTTAAGAGTGGTGATTTTTTCACATCAGTTTCGATGTGTAATTAGAGCAGTGAAATATTTGTCGTCAGTTGTGGTAGGGTGCACTGGCCTTCACATACTTCTGTGATACCATGTGATACCGTGTGACACCATTTATCTGTGTACAAGTTACTCAGCAACTATTTCACTTACATATCGATAGGAGGGAACTCTTCCTACACTTGCTGCTCTATTCCTTCTTACCAAATATCTGCCTAAAACTTACTCAGCAGCTATTTCACTTGTGGATCAGTAGGAGATAATTCTTCTGGCAGCAGCTGCAGTATAGTTTACCACCAATTTCGAGTGGTGTTGTAGATTAGGGTATACAGCAAGGGGAACATATATGCATAAGCAGCTTGAAAAATGGGGGGCGGGGGGTAGGAGATGAGAATGAGTAGAGGGTGGCTATAGGACAGTCTCAAGGACCCTCTGGTGGCAGCATCGTGGACTAGAGCATTTAGTCTTCAATCGTCGTAGCGAACGTACAAACTCGCGATCGGAGAAACGTGTTGAGGAGGCGGCAGAAAAGTGGGGGGGGGGGGGGGGGAGGGGTTAGCGGAGTGTGGAGCAGCTGTAGGACAATTTATCAGTAGGATATAAAAGTAAATAATAAAGGCAGTACCTTATTTCCTTCCTTTCTAGAAGCTCTAAGACGATTCACAAGTTAGGGAGGGGAGGAAAGTGTGATGCGAGGGGAGGAAACAGGGAAAGACTGAGAAAGTGGGAAAGGGGGAGGGATGGGGATGTTAACATGAATAATTAGAAAGTGCCACATCTGGTGCCACGGAGAGGAGGTAGAGGACCTTCAGGGAAAAGCCGCTACCTTGAATAAATTTGGCAAACATAAGGACTGCGCCTCTTCGGCTTTATACCAACATATGTATCCAGTCTGCAGGATAAACAAAGAAAATGCTTTAAGAAAAAAAGCTAAATGCATCTGATGTAAAATCCTCTTTAATTAAATTGCAGTGACCTTAGGATGAAGAAAAAGAGTAATAATTGGTATGAACGATAATTTGAGCTAGGCCCTCACCTGGAAAATTTGTAGCAGCTCTGGGCAATTCGAAAAGAAAGAACTCTAGCTTCCACCTTTCCTGAGGTCGATGCCGTTTCTCCTTCTGGCTAACTTTTGAGACATCATTGAATCAATCACCGCTAATTTGCGTGTGAAAAGGTCGGGTGGATAGGTGTCAAGTATTGGCAGTGGACAGATGAACAGCGAAATTCAGGAGCGAGTCTAATATGTGAGATTGTGTTCCTCCAACACATGGCCTTATCTGCAGTCCAAACGTGTACCGAAAATATCCAGGATCTTTCTTTTAGCATGCCCGACTGCCAGAAGTGGTTTCGTCAAATTCCAAACAAGGCCTAATGTACACGCGAATGCGCCCCTACTACGTCTGCAAGGTATTATCTGCAAATGACATAACTGTTGAGAAACTCAGGACGCAGTCTCTGTTCGGCAAAGCAGTGCCTCACCAGGTAGCTAGATCGCCCCAATATAATACGCTGGGGGAGACCGACACAGTGGAATGGGTGGCTGGACCACTGATGTGGACAATGTACAGCCTAAGTTTGGATACACCAAGTGATTATGGCCACTCGGAAGAAAATACATTGTTGTTGTTGTTGTCTTCAGTCCTGAGACTGGTTTGATGCAGCTCTCCATGCTACTCTGTCCTGTGCAAGCTGCTTCATCTCCCAGTACCTACTGCAACCTACATCCTTCTGAATCTGCTTAGTGTACTCATCTCTCGGTCTCCCTCTACGATTTTGACCCTCCACGCTGCCATACAATGCTAAATTTGTGATCCCTTGACGCCTCAAAATATGTCCTACCAACTGATCCCTTCTTCTAGTCAAGTTGTGCCACAAACTTCTCTTCTCCCCAATCCTATTCAATACCTCCTCATTAGTTACGTGATCTATCCACCTTATCTTCAGTATTCTTCTGTAGCACCACATTTCGAAAGCTTCTATTCTCTTCTTGTCCAAACTAGTTATCGTCCATGTTTCACTTCCATACATGGCTACACTCCAAACAAATACTTTCAGAAACGACTTTCTAATACATAAATCTATATTCGATGTTAACTAATTTTTCTTCTTCATAAACGCTTTCCTTGCCATTGCCAGTCTACATTTTATATCTTCTCTACTTCGACCATCATCAGTTATTTTACTTCCTAAATAGCAAAACTCCTTTACTACTTTAAGTGTCTCATTTCCTAATCTAATTCCCTCAGCATCACCAGATTTAATTTGACTACATTCCATTATCCTCGTTTTGCTTTTGTTAATGTTCATCTTATATCCTCCTTTCAAGACACTGTCCATTCCGTTCAACTGCTCTTCCAAGTCCTTTGCCGTCTCTGACAGAATTACAATGTCATCGGCGAACCTCAAAGTTTTTACTTCGTCTCCATGAATTTTAATACCTACTCCAAATTTTTCTTTTGTTTCCTTTACTGCTTGCTCAATATACAGATTGAATAACATCGGGGAGAGGCTACAACCCTGTCTCACTCCTTTCCCAACCACTGCTTCCCTTTCATGCCCCTCGACTCTTATGACTGCCATCTGGTTTCTGTACAAATTATAAATAGCCTTTCGCTCCCTGTATTTTACCCCTGCCACCTTTAGAATTTGAAAAAGAGTATTCCAGTCAACATTGTTAAAAGCTTTCTCTAAGTCTACAAATGCTAGAAACGTAGGTTTGCCTTTTCTTAATCTTTCTTCTAAGATAAGTCGTAAGGTCAGTATTGCCTCACGTGTTCCAACATTTCGACGGAATCCAAACTGATCCTCCCCGAGGTCTGCATCTACCAGTTTTTCCATTCGTCTGTAAAGAATTCGCGTTAGTATTTTGCAGCCGTGGCTTATTAAACTGATAGTTCGGTAATTTTCACATCTGTCAGCACCTGCTTTCTTTGGGATTGGAATTATTATATTCTTCTTGAAGTCTGAGGGTATTTCGCCTGTCTCATACATCTTGCTCACCAGCTGGTAGAGTTTTGTCAGGACTGGTTGACCCAAGGCCGTCAGTAGTTCTAATGGAATGTTGTCTACTCCGGGTGCCTTGTTTCGACTCAGGTCTTTCAGTGCTCTGTGAAACTCTTCATGCAGTATCGTATCTCCCATTTCGTCTTCATCTACATCCTCTTCCATTTCCATAATATTGTCCTCAAGTACATCGCCCTTGTATAAACCTTCTATATACTCCTTCCACCTTTCTGCCTTCCCTTCTTTGCTTAGAACTGGGCTGCCATCTGAGCTCTTGATATTCATACACGTGGTTCTCTTCTCTCCAAAGGTCTCTTTAATTTTCCTGTAGGCAGTATCTATCTTACCCCTAGTGAGATAAGCTTCTACATCCTTACATTTGTCCTCTAGCCATCCCTGTTTAGACATTTTGCACTTCCTGTCGATCTCATTTTTGAGACGTTTGTATTCCTTTTTGCCTGCTTCATTAACTGCATTTTTATATTTTCTCCTTTCATCAATTAAATTCAATATTTCTTCTGTTACCCAAGGATTTCTAGCAGCCCTCGTCTTTGTACCTACTTCATCCACTGCTGCCTTCACTACTACATCCCTCAGAGCTACCCATTCTTCTTCTACTGTATTTCTTTCCCCTATTCCTGTCAATTGTTCCCTTATGCTCTCCCTGAAACTCCGTACAACCTCTGGTTCTTTCAGTTTATCCACGTCCCATCTCCTTAATTTCCCACATTATTGCATTTTTGCAGTTTCTTCTACATTATAAAATAAAATTTAATAGTTTTCTGATTCTTTACTAAGTTTAAACAATACATAGGTAAATAGAAGAATTACATTTTAGATTACTCAGATGAGCCACCCTTTGCTTTAATCACAACCTTTCTTTCTCGGGAAATGCGATGTGTTAGTTTTGACGGGTATTCAGTTGGAATTAATTTACACTCTCGCTGCAGGACGTCTTAAATTTGGGTCCTTCTCAGGAATCCCCATTTTCCGATCCTCTTGTCCAATCCACCCCATAGTAGCGTGGTTGGGTTACAGTTAAGGAACTGGGGAGATAATTCCATGTATTCTAAAATTTTATGAACCACTAGAGACTTCACACTCTGACAAAAGCTGGATGTTTCGGATCGTTGTCATGCTGCAAGGCAAACCATTTCCAATCAGATCCAGGAGATATCTTGGCATGTCACTGGATAATGTCATTATAATGCTTTTGGTTCATTTTTACATTTATTTTCACCAAATCTCCAACTTTATCCCTCCAAAAGATCCTCATACCATCACAGAAACTCCTCCATGCTTCGAATTACGCTCTGCGTATTCAAGAGCTCATGAGATAAATTGCGTATGAACTGACGGCTGCTTACTTCAACATATATCGAACTTGGATTCATCAGTTAATAAGACTCTTTCCGAATCCCATGCTTTCCAATGGCGGTGTGTCGTGGCCCATTGAAGTCTGTTCTTCTTGCTGACAGGGTGCAACGATGGTTCCTTTGCTGTTGCATAACCCAGGACGTTGTTTTCCGCCAGGCACTAGCTCACTATTGACTCCTTCACTAGTGTACCCCTACATTTTTTTGTTCTCCGTCCAATTCACGAACAGCTCTGAATCTATTACACATGCTGGTGACAATCCAGTCTTTTCGTGGCGTTTTGATTTTTATTTGGGTGGTCTTGAAAGAGGTTGAATATCAACCTGTATCTCGATGCCATTCTATGTTCTTTACAACCACGCTGATGGAAATCTTCAGTTTCTTTGAGATATTTCGGACACTACTGCCTTCATAGTGCTAAGTAATTATCTTTACCCGTGAATAATCAATAATATTATACCTTGGTACCATTTTCTATTACTTCTGCTGAGTGTACCTGCTTCGTTCGCGGCTTGCCTTATTTTCATACACATGGAACTGCAACTAAACAGAACTATAAAAAATGTTTCTTTTTTTTTTGTCATCAGTCTACTGACTGGTTTGATGCGGCCCGCCACGAATTCCTTTCCTGTGCTAACCTCTTCATCTCAGAGTAGCACTTGCAACCTACGTCCTCAATTATTTGCTTGACGTATTCCAATCTCTGTCTTCCTCTACAGTTTTTGCCCTCTACAGCTCCCTCTAGTAGCATGGAAGTCATTCCCTCATGTCTTAGCAGATGTCCTATCATCCTGTCCCTTCTCATTATCAGTGTTTTCCACATATTCCTTTCCTCTCCGATTCTGCGTAGAACCACCTCATTCCTTATCTTATCAGTCCATCTAATTTTCAACATTCGTCTATAGTACCACATCTCAAACGCTTCTATTCTCTTCTGTTCCGGTTTCCCACAGTCCATGTTTCACTACCATACAATGCTGTACTCCAGACGTACATCCTCAGAAATATCTTCCTCAAATTAAGGCCGGTATTTGATATTAGTAGACTTCTCTTGGCCAGAAATGCCTTTTTTGCCATAGCGAGTCTGCTTGTGATGTCCTCCTTGCTCCGTCCGTCATTGGTTATTTTACTGCCTAGGTAGCAGAATTCCTTAACTTTATATACTTCGTGGCCATCAATCATGATGTTAAGTTTCTCGCTGTTCTCACTTCGACTACTTCTCATTACCTTCGTCTTTCTCGGATTTACTCTCAAACCATACTGTGTATTCATTAGACTGTTCATTCCGTTCAGCAGATCATTTAATTCTTCTTCACTTTCACTCAGGATAGCAATGTCATCAGCGAATCGTATCATTGATATCCTTTCACCTTGTGTTTTAATTCCACTCCTGAACCTATTTATTTATTTCCATCATTGCTTCCTCGATGTACAGATTGAAGAGTAAGGGCGAAAGGCTACAGCCTTGTCTTACACCCTTCTTAATACGAGCAATTAGTTCTTGATCGTCCACTCTTATTATTCCCTCTTGGTTGTTGTACATATTGCGTTTGACCCGTCTCTCCCTATAGCTTACCCCTACTTTTTTCAGAATCTCGAACAATTTGCACGAATTTATATTGTCGAACGCTTTTTCCAGGTCGACAACCCTATGAACGTGTCTTGGTTTTTCTTTAGCCTTGCTTCCATTATTAGCCGTAACGTCAGAATTGCCTCTCTCGTGCCTTTACTTTTCCTAAAGCGAAACTGATCGTCACCTAGCGCATTCTCAATTTTCTTTTCCATTCTTCTGTATATTATTCTTGTAAGCAGCTTCGATGCATGAGCTGTTAAGCTGATTGTGCGATAATTTTCGCACTTGTCAGCTCTTGCTGTCTTCGGAACTGTGTGGATGATACTTTTCCGAAAGTCAGATGGTATTTCGCCAGACTCATATATTCTACACACCAACGTGAATAGTCGTTCTGTTGCCACTTCCCCCAATGATTTTAGAAATTCTGATGGAATGTTATCTATCCCTTCTGCCTTATTTGACCGTAAGTCCTCCAAAGCTCTTTTAAATTACGATTCTAATACTGGTTCCCCTGTCTCTTCTAAATCGACTCCTGTTTCTTCTTCTATCACATCGGACAAATCTTCACCCTCATAGAGGCTTTAAATGTATTCTTTCCACCTATCTGCTGTCTCCTCTGCATTTAACAGTGGAATCCCCGTTGCACTCTTAATGTTACCACCGTTGCTTTTAATGTCACCAAAGGTTGTTTTGACTTTCCTGTATGCTGAGTCTGTCCTTCCGACAATCATATCTTTTTCGATGCCTTCACATTTTTCCTGCAGCCATTTCGTCTTAGCTTCCCTGCACTTCCTATTTATTTCATTCCTCAGCGACTTGTATTTCTGTAGTCCTGATTTTCCTGGAACATGTTTGTACTTCCTCCTTTCATCAATCAACTGAAGTATTTCTTCTGTAACCCATGGTTTCTTCGCAGCTACCTTCTTTGTACCTATGTTTTCCTTCCCAACTTCTGTGATGACCCTTTTTAGAGATGTCCATTCCTCTTCAACTGTAATGCCTACTGCGCTATTCCTTATTGCTGTATCTACAGCGGTAGAGAACATCAAACGTATCTCTT
The DNA here is from genome assembly GCF_023897955.1 of Schistocerca gregaria. Taxonomy (NCBI): domain Eukaryota; kingdom Metazoa; phylum Arthropoda; class Insecta; order Orthoptera; family Acrididae; genus Schistocerca; species Schistocerca gregaria. Next base: position 717,945,993 of record NC_064922.1, read on the forward strand.
CATTCCTTAGTACTTCCGTATCCCACTTCTTTGCGTATTGATTCTTCCTGACTTATGTCTTGAACTTCAGCCTGCTCTTCAACATTACTATATTGTGATCTGAGTCTATATCTGCTCCTGGGTACGTCTTACAATCCAGTATCTGATTTAGGAATCTCTGTCTGACCACGATGTAATGTGATTGAAACCTTCCCTTATCTCCCGGCCTTTTCCAAGTATACCTCCTCCTCTTGTGATCCTTGAACAGGGTATTCGCTATTACTAGCTGACACTTGTTACAGAACTCAATTAGACTTTCTCCTCTTTCATTCCTTGCCCCAAGCCCATATTCTCCTGTAACCTTTTCTTCTACTCCTTCCCCCACAACTGCATTCCAGTCGCCCATGACTATAAAATTTTCGTCCCCCTTTACATACTGCATTACCCTTTCAATATCCTCATACACTTTCTCTATCTGTTCATCTTCAGCTGGCGACGTCAGCATGTATATCTGAACTATCGTTGTCGGTGTTGGTCTGCTGTCGATTCTGATTAGCACAACCCGGTCACTGAACTGTTCACAGTAACACACCTTCTGCCCTACCTTCGCATTCATAACGAATCCTACACCTGTTATAGGATTTTCTGCTGCTGTTGATATTACCCGATACTCATCTGACCAGAAATCCTTGACTTCCTTCCACTTCACTTCACTTACCCCTACTATATCTAGATTGAGCCTTTGCATTTCCCTTTTCAGATCTTCTAGTTTCCCTACCACGTTCAAGCTTCTGACATTCCACGCCCCGACTTCTAGAACGTTATCCTTTCGTTGATTATTCAATCTTTTTGTCATGGTAACCTCCCCCTTGGCAGTCCCCTCCCGGAAATCCAATTGGGGGACTATTCCGGAATCTTTTGCCAATGGAGAGATCATCATGACACTTCTTCAACTACAGGCCACATGTCCTGTGGATACACTTTACCTGTCTTTACTGCAGTGGTTTCCATTGCCTTCTGCACCCTCATGTCGTTGATCATTGCTGATTCTTCCGCCTTTAGGGACAATTTCCCACCCCTAGGACAAGAGAGTGCCCTGAACCTCTATCCGCTCCTCCGCCCTCTTTGACAAGGCCGTTGGCAGAATGAGGCTGACTTCTTATGCCGGAAGTCTTCGGCCGCCAATACTGAATATTTATCAAAATTTAGGCCGTGGTTGGAATAGAACCCGGGACTGAAGACGTTTTTGATTATGAATCAAAGACGCTACCCCTAGACCACGTGGTAATGTAAATCCACATTATCGTGCAGTCTAGGGCCCCACCTGGCATGCTTATTGGAACTGCTTGGACGGGTAGGGTCAGTATATATGTAACTGAGGTATACTAATACGTACCAGTATGTACGTAACTGTCAATAATTATTTGCACAATATTGTGTAATTTTAAATCATTATTTTGGCGCGCTATTAACTATTCTAATCAATAATTCAAATAGGTCACTCCCGTCTTGCTCCATTGCAGTACGCAACATAGTATTTCCAAGCTTATGAAGGGTATGGTAATTGTCTGAGGGACTTAGGTAGCTGCCATCTAGACCCATCCAGGACAACACTTTCGTTTCAATAACAACTGTCCTGCCATGGCCCTACCTAGCAACTAAATACAATCCATTACACGAAGTAAAGGGAAAATATTTTTGTTAGAGGGAAATTGTTACCTTGTTAATTTTCATGTAAGCCTCATTTTCATATCAAAACCCACATTGACCTAACTCAACACTAGAAAAATCTCTCTCTCTCTCTCTCGATTGAGTAACTAGTACTCTTAATGAAAATGAATCCGGCACTGTGGATCTTGCGTGATTCGTTTCAAAGATGAGAGACATAAAACTAGCAACGTTTAATGTAAGTGAGCAAGGAGCAAGTGTATGGACTGCAAAACCTAACATTCAACGGAATGTTATTTTTAACAAAATTTAACTCAATATTTAACCAAACAGGTTTCATGTAGTGTTTGACAAACAAGTAGCAGTAGGAATTGCTCTTCTAGGTTTTTTCAAAGACCCATATTACAGACTTTCATTATGGTCATGTGCTAAATAAGTTTCCAGAAAAGCCTGTAAAACAGTTTGAGGAGGTCAAGAGGTTTGGTTCTTCGTGTAAATAACGGATATAACATTCTAATTGGATATGAAAAGATCTTCGGAGTAACCAAAGTTAAGGCACAAGGGTAAGAAGTAGATCCCATTCAAGGATGTTCGAGGATGGATGTCGGAAGGGAATATAAGAATAAAGAGTGAAGTAAACTGAACGTCATAAAAAATTCTGAGAGTTCGTGATATAGAGGGGCTTGCCCAGGAGAGGATCGAATTTTCGCTCACTGGTCTATAGAGCGACATTGAACAGAGATATATGAAACGGGGGAGAAGGTCGTTCACATCAGGTTTCGTTGGTAGAGGTTCATGGAGCACATAGACGGAGGAGAGATCTGTATCACAAGGTAGCAAAAGACATGAAACAGTCTTATTTTCATGAGTTAACCACTGATGAAGCCATCGAAGGCACAGACACAACAATGATGTGATTCCATCCTCCTACTATTAGCTGAGGTTTTGCAAGTAGCCTGATTATTGGACAATGTACAGGAGTTGTTGGAATGATGCTGAAGCTACGGTTCTTCCAGGCACGTAAATACTGAGGGAACTAGTGACTGTCGCTTTAGATTTTGAATAAAATATTAATGAATTAACATCTGGCGCTCCCCAAGGTAGTGTTATGGGCCCTTTGCCATCCCTTATCTATGTAAACGCCTTAGGAGACAATCTGAGCAGCCATCTTAGGTTATTTGCAGATGATGCTATCTTTTGCCGAGTAGTCTTCAGAAGACCAAAACAAGCAGGAAAACAATTTAGAAAAGATATCTGTATGGTGCAAAAATTGGCAACTGACACTTAATAGCGAAAAGTGTTAGGTCATTCACAAGAGTGCTAAATGGAATCCATTAAACTTCGGTTACATGGTAAATCAGTCAAATCTAAAGGCCGCAAATTTAAATAAATAGGTAGGAATTACAATTATGAACAACTTAAACTGGATGGAAGACACAGAAAATGTTGTTCGTAACGCTAACCAAAGACGGCGTTTTATTGGAAGGGCACATAGAGAATGTAAGACCTCTACTAAAGAGACTGCCTACACTATTCTTGCACACCTGCTCGGTGTGATTTCATTACTAGATAAGATGGACAGAGTACATCGAGAAAGCTCAAAGAAGGGCAGCACGTTTTGTATTATCGCGAAATAGGGTAGAGAGTGTCACAGAAGTGATATAGGATTTGGGGTGGTCATAATTAAAACAAAGGCTTTTTTCGCTGTGGTAAAATCTTCTAACTTCGTTTCAATGACCAATTCTCTCCTCTAAATGCGAAAATACTTTTGACACCGAACTACATAGGGAAACGAGAGCTCGCACGGGAAGGTATAGACGTTAGTTCTTTCCGGGCGCTGTACGAAACTGGAGTAATAGAGAACTCTTGTGAATGTTGTTCGATGAACCCTCCGCCAGGCGCTGAAATGTGATTTGCAGAGTGTTCGTTGGGATGTGGATGTTGATGCAAAAATCATATTATTTGGGATACTTTATGGCAGAATGAGTTACTGGTTGCCAGCACCTCTGCCGCGACGCAGCTGCAGTCACCTACATGCTTATCTTGCAGTGTGTTACTACAGGTTATCCGAACGGACAAGGGGACAATATGTGCTTCCTTACATCAGTCAAGGGCATGTAGAGAATGGTTCAGAACCCAACAGGCGTAAACAAGAAGATGCAACCCTCAACACCTTTCAAGAAAATCTAGATTAAACATTTTAATTGTGGTTATGTTCTCCATATAGTCGCTAATGAAGGGTTCAGCAGTCGAGAGAGTAATGGCTGAACTTTATAAATTAGAGGTTTAGTGAAGAAACCATGTAGTGTAAAATTTCGGCCTATGTTACGAGGGCTGTGTGTCGAAATTATTATTGTTCTATATATTACTATTATCATCAGTTTGATTCGTACAGTATCCATAGGCACCTTATTCTTGTCTCAACTGTAGCTATAATAATATAAATGAAATGCCTGCAATTATTTCGTTGAAAGTCCCTGCGTTTACTTTAAGTTTCAGTTTCCTTACAATAATATTTTTCACAGTTTCTCTGTATAATAATAAGTTCATCATTAAATTTCGATAATTTGTGGAGTGGTAAAAATACTTTTGCCTAATTACGTGCGTCTGGAAAAACAAAGAAAGGGCTGGCAGAGATATTTGTTCCAATCACACTGCGCTTCGGAAACTAAGCTTTTACTTGCTCAGCTACGGACTGGATAAGTACTAGAGACCTTTAGGAAGTGTATAGCCACGCGTGAAATTTTCAAACTCTGTTTTCGAGAAATGCATTGAGAGCTGCGTCTTCCTGTTTACATATGTTGAAGTCCTCGTTGTGCCCTACACATCCAGCCAACATGAATCATATCGGCGAGAGGTGGTTTGTATTGTCTCCTCGTGAGCTCATCTTGTGAGCTTCTGAATGAAAGCCATCGCCACCGCTTTCTGTAATCTTCAGTCGTTGTCGGCTCTTATCCACATATTCACAAACAGTATACTTAAACGCCACCGTTACTAGAAATGTTTATCCTTTTTCTGTATTACAGATTCATTCATGTCAGTTTTTTCGCTATTAATTATGATATTCCTTGAGTGTACGAAACATGTAATCACCGTTCATAATGTGGTGTCCGCAGTCAACGAAAACGGGGACGAATGGGTGTGGAAAGTATAACGTTAAAAAACTTGTAACGAAATTTCATGTTGTAGAATAAGGAAAGAGAGTCACTGATAATCTTTTAGGAGTTATCGTATGTTTTATTTTACTGCCAAGTATTCATGTCAACAAACTTTGCTGTAGTAACATTGCGAAATAACTTCCTAGTACGTCAAAGTGAAACTGCGTTGGAAAAAGAATTTTGAGGTATGACATGCAGGATATTTCGAATTTATCAGACTGAAACTTTTTCTGTCATAAAATTCCCCTGTATTTCTTTCCGAAACTATCTTAGTAATCTTTCTTCATAGCCAAATAAATTACTAGATAGACACAATCATTTTCCATATCATAGGTTCTAGTAGTACAGTTCACTATCGTAATAGCTTTAAATAAGTACAGTGGCTTACAGACGTGTATAATCGACATGAAATGAGGACCATAGTTACACATAAATGTTAACTGTAATTGAAAATTGCTGAAAATGTGTATACATTTAATGGAATGCAGCACATTCGTGGTCAAATACGCTACCCCTATGGTATAAATCTTCTGTTTCAATATTTGTCAGCGCAAGAAGCTCTTGATAACAATCATTACATTATTCTGGAATTAATGTATGGAACCAGCTGTCATATTTCGAATTTTATCTTTGCTCTTATCAGTAACAAAATGAGTAAAAATAATGCATATAACTTTACAGTTGTGCTCTTGGTACAAAACATAATCGAACAATGTTGTAAGGTTGTTGTCCTTACAGTGTTAAAAAGTGTCTGGGATATGGTGTGATTTATTAAAATTTCATTTGTCGTTTACCTGTTGGATAGTGATGTATGGAGAAACATGTTGCAATTTCATGTAACATGACGACACATAGACGAATCTGTTACAATTTCAGGTAGGAGTGGTAATATATTAGGTAAAACATGTGGAAGACTTTACAATAGTTACAGTTTTGTTTTATGAAGGGGGGGGGGGCAGTTGTTTGTAGTTTTGATGCAACATGGAACAGTATCTTACAAGGAGGGGAGTTTGCTACGGTTTCACAGTAACATGAACTGAACTTTTTTACAAAATTGCTGTAACATTCACCACCTGTGCACAAGTATTCAAAATGCGAAACTGAGAACTAGGGGCACAAAAGGTGTACCCACAAGCATAAAAGATAGCGAGAAGTGTCGTGTTGCTAGCAGAGAAGCAATAATATCAGACTGAGTTGATCTGCAGAGTTCAGTAAAGTCAATGCTAATTGCCAGTTCAGGTGCTGTAAAGAACGATGTCACTGGACAGTGTACGTTTGGAAACAAGTGTTGCGTCACGTTGAACCCAACTGCAAGCCAACAGAAATATTGCATTGCCATCAGATGTAGTGGCAGCAATGAAGTATGGAGTAAGTAATGTTATGGTAGGGGTATACTTTCACAATTACTGCTTGGCCCTATTATTGGGCTTAAGGAAATACTAAATGAAGGAAGATATGGTCACATTTTACAGCACTGTGCTTTGCATATTATAGCAGAAGATCTTGCAGAAAATTTTTCTTTTTATGAGACCCCATACTATTGCCTACTAATAGGTGTTCTGGCACTTTTGACTAGATAATACAGGCTAAAAGAAGTATTTGCCAATTGTTCGCTGCACAAGGCTGCTGACAGGTATGGAATACATTTCATGACGCAACAGTAATTCTGTAAAAAAGTAAGTATTCAGTTTTTGAGTTACAATATGTATAGTTGCACATAGTTCTACAAATTAATTAACTAATAAACCATGAATTTAAAGAAAGTAATTGAGTGAATATTCTGATGTGAATCAATTTTCAAATTTACTGCTGTTATCCAACACAAACACAGCGAATCAATGGGTTATGAACGTTTAATATTTGTTCTTTCTCTTACCATCATTTAGCGGAGATATTAATGGCATATTATATTGCTCTCAATTTGAGACCTTAGGCCTGCTGAGTCGAATGCTGGATACAAAAAAGCTCAATAGATTTTTCTGAGGAGAAGTTACAGTTGAAGAGAGTCAATTGAAGTTCCCATCGGACCTTCTTCTCAGCTCCTAAAGAAACTGATTTCGAAGTAGAGACATTCTTGAAGGAGAAAGAGAAAGACGAATGTGATGACACTGAATCCAAGGAAAACAATGCATTTATAAAAACTGCAGGTGGACGTATTGTAGGAGTAGAAGAAGATGATGATTATATTGAAGAGGTACATGTTTTTGATTGGAGGACGCATCAATTCATATTGACTGTGTCTACTGGAAGAGCCCAAATAAACTGTTTGAGTGATCCGTTTTATAGCTGCCTTTTAAAGTGGTAGGTAGCAATTTATCCTATGACCATATATCTATTGAAGGAGAATTTCGATAAGCATCGATTATTGCTTGAAGTTTGCGATGGCTATCGAACATAATTAAGTGAAAGACTAAATCATAAATGGGACGTTGAGTATAAGAACATTTTGTCAGCTGAAAGATATCCATAAAAGTGGTAAAGTAAGGAAATAGCAACGTAATTATTGTGTGAGACTTTCGATATCTGACTGAGCAGTTTGCATCTTGGAAACATATGGCGATAGGTCATATTCAGTTTCCAAGGCAAATTTAAAAAAAAATTGACAGAATGATAATATCAATATTAAAAGCTGTCCGTCACAGAAAGTAAGAGCTAAGCAGATGCATCTGTGTTCATCGGTAATGTTTACATACTAAATGCCACTGAGTATCATTTAGGTTTTTTTAAGGCAGATACAACTCTTAAATTTCTGCAACTGGAAAAGATATTTCAAATATTTCCTCAGATTGCAACAATTAACTGTTTACAGCAGATGATTTTCTGAAAAGTGCTGAAGATGGATTAGAATATGTATTAAGTTCGTATTCTGTATGTGTCAAACCACTTGTGTTACAAGTCAAAGTTATCAGTGATTTTATTGAATGTGTAAAAAAATCTAAAAATATAAAACATGGAAAAATATAAAAAACTAAATGTTACAACAAAATCTATATCTAGAGGGTTTATGTCTTATTTTCTTCTCATTGTCTTCTGTAATAGCCTACAATGTACATTTCTCATTCTGCTCACCATTACACAGACACAAGGACAGAAAGCAACACAAAGAGAGGGCGGGGGGCAAGGTGGAGAGAGTGGGAGAGACAGGGAGGGAGGATGAGAGATAGACACAGACGGACGGAGAGAGACAGAGAGAGAGATGAGATACAATACAGAGACAGATTTACTAATGAAACAGTCTTTCAGACACATATGTATGTTTTGATAAATAATAGAGGTGTGTGTGTGCGTGTATGTGTGTGAATGAGTGATTGTGTGTATTTGTGTATGTGTGTATCTGTATGAGAGTCCATGTATCTATGTTTGAGCACATGTGACATGAAATGTATATAATTTCACACATACATTGATTAAGGATATACAAAATAAAGAGGGAGATGAAATTTAGGGATGTCTGTGTTTGCGTCCTTTTTAACGAATAGCCCTTTGCGAAGTAACTGCAACCTAGGTGTATGCTGTTAAATTTGGTGAGCTTTCGTAAAGAATTATGCTTCACTGCCATCGGCTGTGAAAATTTTCTCACCAACACCATCTTGTGCTGTGACTGGATAAAAAGTATTTCCCACCGGTGCCATCTTGCATTTTTTAAAGTAGTTTTGTGTTGTATTGTATGTTAACCAGGGACCAAGAAAGGACGGAGATGCTCCGTCCCCGCCGCAGCCGCAGTGGTCCACAACCCCACGACGACCACCGCAGTCCACTTCATCCCTCCGCCGCCCCACACCGAACCCAAGGTTATTGTGCGGTTCGGCCCCCTGTGGTGGACACACCCCCCCCCCCCCCCCCTCAGGGAACGTCACACACCAGACCAGTGTGACCCCTGTGTTAGAAAGGTAGAGTAATGGTGGTATACGCGTACGTAGAGAACATGTTTGGGCAGCAATCGCCGACATAAAAATGGTGAAATGTGTGTGAAATTTTATGGGATTTAACTTCTTACGTCATCAGTCCATAAGCTTACACAGTACCTAACCTAAATTATCCTACGGACAAACACACACACCCATACCCGAGGGAGGACTCGAACCTCCGCCGGGAAATCGCCGACATAGTGTAGCTGACGCGGAATAAGGGGAACCAGCCTGCATTCACCGAGGCAGATGGAAAACCATATAAAAACCATCCACAGACTGGCCAGCTCACCGGACCCCGACACAAGTCCTCCAGGCGGATTCGTGCCGGGGACCAGGCGCTGCTTTCCACTCCGGAAAGCCGTGTGTTAGACAGCTCGGCTAACCGGGCAGGCCTTTTGCGGCCACCACCTTCTTTAATATTTAAATTTACCAAGAAACACTAGCTTGAATTTTTTAATATTTCGCCATCTGCTGTTTTTATAGCATTGGCTTGTGATGTCATCGTGATTGCGCCTTAGACCAGGGAGAGTTGTTGCGCTGCCACAAAGGTAAACAAATTAAATACCTTTGACTGAGTGCCCTGGAAGTCCCGTAGATATACTACTGTTTCAAGACCTGTAAAGAGTCAAATATGTACCTGTGACTATGGTAATTTTGGTCCAGTTTTATCGCTTTCCATACAGCCACGTCACGAAGCAATTTTTCAATAACAACTATGCTCTTGACTCCCAACCAAATCAGTTATGGAGAGCATATTTCTTGCAATAATAATTGTAACCGATCTTTAAATTTATTTGAATCCTATACACACTCTAGGACCAAGAAAAAAAGATAAAACACCACGACGAAATTTTACCGACGCGACGAGTATTGGTAAATGTGGAGTACATGTACAGGCAAACAAATGATTACAGTGGCAGAAAACTATTGATTCAAGAGGAAGGTCGTCACAGATTGAGCAACTGAACATCGCGTTGGTCCATTTCTGGCTTTATGCAAGCAGTTATTTCGTTTGCCACTGACTGACAGAGTTGTAACGTCATCCTGAGGGTTATCGTGTAAAATTTTGTAAAACTGGTGCGTTAGATCGCCAAATTCCAAGCTGGTTATGGGGCCCTATCAATAATGTTCCTGCTGCCCAAGGTAACGTCTGGCAAGCATAAAGAAAAGCAGTAGAAACTCTAGTAGTGTACGGGCGGGCATTATGTTGCTGAAATGTAAGGCCGGGACAGTTTGCCGTGAAAGCCAGAAAAACGGAGGGTAGAGGATTGTCGATGTACCGCTGTGCTGTAAGGGAGCGTACACAATGTATTTTGGTTTTTAATACAAGTAGGTGAGAGTATTGTGAACTGGATTAGATTTGAGACTTTCACATTCACAGATACCTGGAATGGATTTTAGTATATATTTTTTCAGGTGTGCAGTTCCATTCTAAATTCTATTAGACACACCGGCCTCTGTCAGGAGTTGGGTGGTTGCTATAGATGAGGCACTGAGTCCTGTGGAAACTCAGTGCTCGCCGCACCAGGTGATGACAGCAGATTGGCGGTGCTGTGGTACTCGAAAAACTTAGTGTTGACGGAGAAAGGCGCAACCTAGTCGTAAACTCATGGATCTTGTTGGTGGTGCCCAGGCGTCTCGCTGTCCAGCATGGTCCTGGAATCGTACTGGTGCTACTGGGCTCCAGCGAAAGGAAATGCTTCCCCGTCAGTAGTCAGACATATTTATAAGACACATTTGTTTCACTAACACCTGGAACACAGTCCCGTCATCCATAGGAACAGACTTTCTACGGTGTGGTAACATGGATCTTCTTTCTTATTCTGTAGCAACATTTCTATTAGTGCAGTGTGTAAAATGTGGCGGGCAAAAAAAAAACTCGCTTCTCTGTATTCGCCTCTGTGATCGACTCTCTATCGCATGGCGGCGGTATCCTCTTTGGTCGCTTTTCGGCTACTGAGAGCACGACGCTGTGAGGAGTGGGCTTGTTTTGGTCTGTTGGTTGGCTCTCCGGTATGCAGTCTTGTTGTCGGCGGTTGCTCTCTAGTTATGCTCTGTCTCATTCTGCCACGGTTGGAGTGGGGTTGTGGATGGACACGTGCGTGTCATCGGGAGCGTGGACTGCGTCTAGTGAGGGGGGAATATTATCGTCTGTGCTGCTAAAGGGTGTGAGCATGTCATTGTTGTTTTGGAACGTACCAGCCTACAACCGCATATGCTACAGAATCAAACGGTCTGAATTATTCAGGTTCTTGGACATATTGAACCTAGTGCTGTTAGCAGTTAACGGCTCTCCCAGTGTTTGGTCGCCCATGTTATCTGTTTCGTGTTGACCAATGGTGCATAACGTATTGAACAGTGGTTACCTGTGTGAATTAGGTTTACCTGTTTTGGACGCACTTCAGATATTGGCAAGGAGTGTTTATCTAAATGCGTGTCCGTGCACTCCGAAATAACCACAGGTTCGATTTTCTGGCACCTCTTTCTGCCTTTTGCTATTATGTGTAATCCATCTGTAGTGGCATTCTTTCGTAAAATTACGAGATTTATTACATCATTTTTCTTCTTGTATGTAATTATCATTTAGGGTCCGCAGCTCGTGGACGTGCGGTAGCGTTCTCGCTTCCCGCGCCCGGGTTCTCGGGTTCGATTTCCGGCAGGGTCAGGGATTTTTACTGCCTCGTGATGACTGGGTGTTGTGAGATGTACTGAGGTGTAAGTAGTTCTACGTTATAGGGGACTGATGACCATAGACGTTAAGTCCCATAGTGCTCAGAGCCATTTGAACAATTTTTTATTATTATTTAGGATTATAAGACAGAGTATATATTCTGGTTTCTACACATTACCAGTGCTCTCATGGTGAATGTTTGTATATCGTGATTCCTCTGCCAACGGAGAGTGAACTGTAGTTGTAGACAGTGATTCCAAGAGGTTTCATTTGCCTACGAAGGGTAATTGCATTCCTGTTTTGAGAATTTCTTATGTTTTAAGTATCGTTTTACTCTGGGTACTGTCCAGTTGATGAGTGGTTTTATTCTTTTGCTTCAGTGGTAAAATTGGCGTCCGTTGTAGCTGGTCGTTTAACTGCAGGACGACGCATTTGTCGGCGGCAGGTTTGAAATGCAGCCGATAGCCCGGTCGCTGTGTTTATCACCACACTTCCGTTCTTCGGAGAATGTATGTTGACTATCTTATTGTATGTTCCTGGCGACGCCGAGGCGTCAGTCTTTCCTTCTTCACCGCTCCTTTCAGCTTTCATTCAGGTTCGATCTGAGTTGTAATTTCCGCTCAACTCTGATGTGCCATTTCTTGTCACTGAAATTTTTTAATACCTGAGAGATGCCTTTCTTTGTGCAAGGTTTTTAATATCTTATTCAGGAAGAGAAAATGTGATTTATTACTGCTTTTATGTCTTAAAAGATGTCCTGCGTCTGAGGAAGTTTTTCTGAGAAAATCATTTATTGTTTTTATGGTTATTAAGATTTATGAAAAGAGGATTTTAGAATTATTAATGTTTGGGGTGGGCCTTGACGCCCTTAGGCAAGTTGCCTGTTTAGTAATGTTTTAAATTCCAGGGCAATTATGTATATTATTCTGGGGTAACAGCAGTTTGCTGTTGCCGTGCAATTGTTAAATAATATCTGTGGGAAATTACAAGTCAGAGATCGTATTTTAATAATAATTATTGCCTTGTCTTTATGGAGTTGAAGTAGAGCGTGTGTACCACGTATCAAATGGCATCAGATCTCTGTTGTGCGACGGGGACAATGGGGGGGGGGGGGGTTAATTTACTTTCTCATGGCTTGTAATTTCCTTATATTGTCTTTTATAAATATTTTGGCTTGATATTCATGTTGATGTGTTGTTTACTTTCACAAGATACCATGCCCACAGCTAGCGCTCGCACTCTACCCGACATTGCGCACTTTCGGTTCGAACATGTTTTTACGAACTGAGAATACGCGGATTACCGACCGATGGAAGTTGTCAGATCTAGCCGCCAGCCTCCTTGCCGCACCCAATAAGCCACTGTCATTCTCTTCAGATGTCTTCACTAATATTGGTGAGTTTCTCTCATGTGTTTCTGTAGCTGTTGTTGAACTAATCCCGGCTGTTAGCTTCATGCAGTCCACCCAGCCTTCCTGCCAGCAGATCTACAGCGTTCAGGCGTATCTTGCGCCCTATATAGTAGTCTGTCCGATATAGCATCCGGCAGTCGCAGTGATCTAGATTAATTAAATCAGTTATGTGACTCAGGGAGCGCTTTGCAGGCTCGCCTGTTGGTTTAAAGGGACATTTGGGTTCCAAAACTGACACAGCAGTACAGGCAGTGGCAACCTTACCGCACTGAGAAGGAAATTTATGTGAGCAGTTTCCTCGTTTGCCTAACCCGTTATTGACTTTAAGAAAATATATTAAAAAAATTAACCGTGGATACATTGCCACAGATCGAAGTGGTATTGTGGTTAGTTGTGCCACTTCAGACTCACTCCGATGCCTTGCCGGTCCCTCATCCCGTTCTGTTGCCCCTTCTTTACCTTACGATAAGAGGGCGATTAAACATGATTATTTCGGAGGTCTTATAAGAGCAGGGATCCTTGGGCACCTTCTGACGCGGGTGCTAAAATGGAAGCTCTCCGCACGTTTACGGGTCCACTTAGAGCAAGAATTTCATTGGCACGTAAAAGCGCAGAATGATTGTTTAGCTCGCTGCCTTGATTGGGTGTGCACAGCCGTGCTACCATGAGAAATAGAAGTTTCTCTAACGGAGTACATTGATCATCTCATTGATCGGATGCGACTCTAAGTCCGGTCATATTTTACGTCCACTAGTCGCCCTGTATCTTGAAGTCAGTTTCAAGAGCTTGTTGAAGCTGTCGGGGCACTTGTCTTTGCTGATGAGCAACATGTGACTGTAGGGGGTGACCGTTATTGTAAGTACGACGATGCACACACCGTGAAACAAGACACTAAACACAATCAGGCAGTTCGCCGTTGTTTTCGGTGAAGTGGTGACGATCATTTCGTTTGCCAGTGTCCGATACAACGGCGTCCGCGCCCTAGTAGTTGGCGCCTGATGAGGAGGGGATGGACTCGCCATAGGAACTGGCCACTGAACTATAAAGCTATCCGAGCTGCTGCAACGCCTCCTCTCCCGTACATCGGCACTAGTGTAGGTCAGGAGCCGGATTGCGCTCTCCTGTACTCCGGTAGTTCTATTTCAGTTGTTGATCAAAAATTGTACCTTAAATATCGGACCAATGTGCGTTTTCTGTTACTAATTCTGTTGATCGGAGATGTTGGTATGCTGATGGGCAAGAGTAATCTCTGATCGGGCAGATACGGGGTAGTCTGTTGGTGCACGGGTTTTCATGGCAAGTGCAGTTGATCATTGCTAAGAATTCGAGTATACCCGTTATACTTGGGTGCGATTTTATGCAGCGCAGTGGCCTCGTTCTTGATTATGCTGGAGGCATCTTCCATTTCAAAATTTCCCTGGGCAATAGTTTTGCATTTTGGTATTGTAGGCATTCGTTCGGAGTTCACACTATGTTTCGGGAGGCAGCCCAAGTTGATCTGAGATACCTCACTGCTGATCAGGTCCAATCACTAAATTATATCTTTAACAGATATCCCAATGTGATTTTAGATAGGTTAGGGGTTACCCCTTTCATCCAATACAGCATCCTCCTAGCTGACAGTATTTCTGTGCGTCATGTACCTTATACCCCAACCCCTCCCCCCCCCCCCCCCCCCCCCGCCATCCCTATCCGAAGACGAAAATCTTGGGCATGAAGATTGGTGACATGCTGGAAGATGGGGTGATTAGGCGCTCCACCTCACTGTATGCCTATGTTCCTTGTCCCTGAACGAGAGGGTGGTGATTATCGAGCAGTGCTGGATTATCAATCCCTTAATAAAAAGATGAGTCTGGAGTCTGTTCCGTCGCCTGATCGTCATAACTGTTTCACTTGGTTTGCCAGAGCACAATATTTTACGGTGCTTGTTTTGTACAATACAGGGAGTGTGGTGTGTGTACTGTAAGACCTTCGGCACACACACCATGAGATTATTTGACTTGTCGCTCTAACGAAGTAGGCGAGTGTCAGCAATATGTCTCGTGGTCTTATCGTGGCGTGTTTATCTTCTGCCGTTAGGTCAGCGATAGAAATGCCACTTGTACGCTTAGAGTAGCAGATTGACGGTGACCAACTTTAAAAAGAACTTGATTAATTTTCACACACTTTTATTAAAATAATGACAAGCATAAAAATAACTTAACTTGGTTCTGGATGCTATTTACAATTGACAATCTGAAGTTCCTTTGGTCTTGGTACGTTAATCTTATTCTCACATATATCTGATACTTGACAAATTGTCTATACATTTATCGTCATGGCTATGTACAGGAATATGGTAATGTTATTAGGCGCAGACTGGAACCTGACTATAGACTAATGCAGACTAATGCAGACTCGCTAGTCGGGGTTCTGTACACTCGTTATCATACCTCCCGCGTACAGGTATCACTGCGCGAGTATGATCCGCGAGAAAAGGTTCTACGTTAGCAGCAATCTAATTGGCTGCGTTACATATTACTACGCGGATCGGCGGAAGCAGAATTTGGTCCGTCTTTATGGCAGCGCCATCTCGTAGAGCGGAGACGGACGAGCGCTGCGCCTGCACTGTTGTGCTTAGCGGGGCGCGCTCTAGTGGGAAAGCTGTGTACGCGCTAACTACGAGGAACTGTGTACACAACAGGGAGCGAAAGGCTATTTACAACTTGTACAGAAACCAGATCTCAGTTATAAGAGTAGTCGATTTAAGTCGGGTGATGCTGAGGGAATTAGATTAGGAAATGAGACACTTAAAGTAGTAAAGGAGTTTTGGTATTTGGAGAGCAAAATAACTGATGATGGTCGAAGTAGAGAGGATATACAGTGTAGACTGGCAATGGAAAGGAAAGCGTTTCTGAAGAAGAGAAATTTATTAACATCGAGTATAGATTCAAGTGTCAGGAAGTCGTTTCTGAAAGTATTTGTACGGGGTACAGCCATGTATGGAAGTGAAACATGGACGATAAATAGTTTGGACAAGAAGAGAATAGAAGCTTTAGAAATGTGGTGCTACAGAAGAATGCTGAAGATAAGATGGGTCGATCACGTAACTAATGAGGACGTATTGAATAGAATTGGGGAGAAGAGGAGTATGTGGCACTACTTGACTAGGAGAAGGGACCGATTGGTAGGACATGTTCTGAGGCATCGAGAGGTCACAAAGTTAGCATTAGAGGGCAGCGTGGGGGGCAAAAATCGTAGAGGGAGATCAAGAGATGAATACACTAAGCACATTCAGAAGGATGTAGGTTGCAGTAAGTACTGGGAGATGAAGAACCTTGCACAGTATAGAGTAGCTTGGAGAGCTGCATCAAACCAGTCTCAGGCCTGAAGACCACAACAACAACAACAACTTGAACCAGGCGTACTATCAGATTAATCTGGCTGAGGAAACTAAAGCGGTAACCGCATTTTGCATTGGTTGGCACCTGTTCGAATTCAGTCGACTCACCTTTGGCCTGGTCACTGGCGCTGCCGTTTTGTCTCGTCTGTAGGATACGGTCTTAGGTGATCTGAAATGTAGTAGTGTCTACAACTACCTGGATGACCAGGTCGTTTTTAGTAAATCCCTCTCTGACTACCTCGAGCATCTCGATCAGGATTCTTCTTGGTAGCGTGCCACAGGTCTGAAGGTCAATCCATGCAAGATTGATTTGGATCGACCTTGTATTCTGTTCTTGGGGCATCTAGTGTCGGCAGAAGGGGCTTGGATTGACCAGGAGCACACTAAGGTTGTCAGGGAGTCCCCGCCCCTAGTGATAACAAGGGCATCGTGTGATTCCTTAAATTCATTCCCAACTTTGCTCAGATCGCTGCACTACTCAATCATTTAAGCAACATGAATTAACATTTCGTTTGGGGTAAAGATCAGCAGCGTGCCTTTGAATCAATTAAAACTCCATTTACAAATCCTCTGGTTTCGGCGGTGCCCGATTTGAATGGTACCTTTATTGTACAAACCGATGCATCCCATGCTGAAATCGCTGCTGTACTTTCCAATAACAGCAAGGGAGACATCCCCTATCGCGTATGCGTCCCGGTGCGTTACCAATGCCGAGAGTAATTATTCTGTATATGAATTTGAGGCCCTGGCCGTGCTTTTCGTTCACGAGACGCCTAGCGTTTACGTTGAACATAAAGAGTTTCGTCTCGAGACTGACAATCAGGCCCTGAGTTGCGTATTAGCCATACCACGCAAGACGGTCCGCATAGAGCGGTGGGCGGTTCAAATCTCTGCTTTCCGCTTTCAGCTAAACCATATCCGGGAAACCAAGAATTCCGTCGCTGATGCACTCAGTCGCATGTTCACGGAAGAGTTCGGGGAATGTCATAAGAATACTCAGCTGGATGTAGGGGTGAACCCTATTCTGTTCGAGACACCTGGGCTCTTCTGTGATTTAAGGGCTATGCAGACGCAGGATCCCACATGAGCTCCTATATGAGAGAAGATGGACTCGGGAGAGGCGTTTCCGGGATTTTTCTCTCAATAAAGGAGTGCTGTGTAAGCAAGTGGGAAATGAGCGTGAATTAAACGTTTGCCTTCCGGTCCATCTGGTTGAAAACGGTGTTAAGGGATTTGCAGATTCCGCCGTGGCAGGCCATCTCGGATTACTCAAAACTTTGAACGCTGTTCGTGAGCGTCTGTTTTGGTCGAACATGTAGCGTGATACCCGGCGTTTCGTGTCTCGATGTGATCAATGCAAGTGCGCTAAACTGGATTTCGGAGCACGGAAAGGGAGGGCTGTTACAATTTGAGAGGGAGCTATACCGCCTGAAACGGATAGTCATCGATTTCATAGGGACCCTACCTCGTACGAACAAAGAAAATTGGTATGTGCTGGTGGTGATAGACCCATTTTTCTTCTTACCGAGTTATACCTACTCGAGAGGTGACAGCTAAAGTTACGATTCAGCGGATATCAAGGGTTATTTCCTGGTTCGGGCCATCCAAGTCCCTTGTGAGTGATAATGCGCCAGCCATTTTGTCGAAAATCTTTCGATGTTTCTGTTTTAACCGTGGGGTCAAACGTATTACTGCTACACCATGTTATCCGAAGGCCTCGTTCGCCGAACGGGTGAACAGAAACCTATAGGAGGCTCTTAGCATTTACCACGCTAAGACTCTGACTTAGTGGAATGCCAGTTTACCATGGCTTAATCAGGCACTTAATTTCGTTCGTCATGAAGTTGCACGTGTCACTCAAGCCTCCCTCATGTTCGTATATAGCTTGAACTCTCCTCTGTTGAACCTGTGGAGCATTCATGATCTCCTACCTGCCACTGTTAAGCCGGCCACATCAGAGAGAATCGAGACCGGGTTAAGCGAAATAAAAGCCTGGCCCACCATCGAAAAGCTGAGAGGTATAATCAGGGGAGGCGACCTTTTGAGACAAAAACCGGTGATCTCGTCTTTATTAAAAAAAATTCCGCACTTAATGGCCGGGATATCAAGGACAAAATGAGGCTACGTTACCGGGGCCCCTGTCGTATCATTAAGATACATAGCTCGTTTAATCTGGTGCTTAAGGTGCTGTCCTACGGCAGACTATAATGAGTTCAACTTAGTAAAATGAAGCCCCTGAGGCTGCACGGGTAAGCTTCTACATCTACATCTACATCTACATCTACATGACTACTCTGCAATTCACATTTAAGTGCTTGGCAGAGGGTTCATCGAACCACAATCATACTATCTCTCTACTATTCCACTCCCGAACAGCGAGCGGGAAAAACGAACACCTAAACCTTTCTGTTCGAGCTCTGATTTCTCTTATTTTATTTTGATGATCATTCCTACCTATGTAGGTTGGGCTCAACAAAATATTTTCGCATTCGGAAGAGAAAGTTGGTGACTGAAATTTCGTAAAAAGGTCTCGCCGCGACGAAAAACGTCTATGCTGTAATGACTTCCATCCCAACTCGTGTATCATATCTGCCACACTCTCTCCCCTATAACGCGATAATACAAAACGAGCTGCCCTTCTTTGCACCCTCTCGATGTCCTCCGTCAATCCCACCTGGTAAGGATCCCACACCGCGCAGCAATATTCTAACAGAGGACGAACGAGTGTAGTGTAAGCTGTCTCTTTAGTGGACTTGTTGCATCTTCTAAGTGTCCTGCCAATGAAACGCAACCTTTGGCTCGCCTTCCCGACAATATTATCTATGTGGTCCTTCCAACTGAAGTTGTTTGTAATTTTAACACCCAAGTACTTAGCTGAATTGACAGCCTTGAGAATTGTACTATTTATCGAGTAATCGAATTCCAACGGATTTCTTTTAGAACTCATGTGGATCATCTCACACTTTTCGTTATTTAGCGTCAACTGCCACCTGACACACCATACAGCAATCTTTTCTAAATCGTTTTGCAGCTGATACTGGTCTTCGGATGACCTTACTAGACGGTAAATTACAGCATCATCTGCGAACAACCTAAGAGAACTGCTCAGATTGTCACCCAGGTCATTTATATAGATCAGGAACAGTAGAGGTCCCAGGACGCTTCCCTGGGGAACACCTGATATCACTTCAGTTTTACTCGATGATTTGCCGTCTATTACTACGAACTGCGACCTTCCTGACAGGAAATCACGAATCCAGTCGCACAACTGAGACGATACCCCATAGCTCCGCAGCTTGATTAGAAGTCGCTTGTGAGGAACGGTGTCAAAAGCTTTCCGGAAATCTAGAAATACGGAATCAGCTTGAGATCCCCTGTCGATAGCGGCCATTACTTCGTGCGAATAAAGAGCTAGCTGCGTTGCACAAGAGCGATGTTTTCTGAAGCCATGCTGATTACGTGTCAATAGATCGTTCCCTTCGAGGTGATTTATAATGTTTGAATACAGTATATGCTCCAAAACCCTACTGAAAACCGACGTCAATGATATAGGTCTGTAGTTAAATGGATTACTCCTACTTCCCTTCTTGAACACTGGTGCGACCTGCGCAATTTTCCAATCTGTAGGTACAGATCTATCGGTGAGCGAGCTGTTGTATATGAGTGCTAAGTAGGGAGCTATAGTATCAGCGTAATCTGAAAGGAACCTAATCGGTATACAATCTGGACCTGAAGACTTGCCCGTATCAAGCGATTTGAGTTGCTTCGCAACCCCTAAGGTATCTACTTCTAAGAAACTCATGCTAGCAGATGTTCGTGTTTCAAATTCTGGAATATTCCATTCGTCTTCCCTGGTGAAGGAATTTCGGAAAACTGCGTTCAATAACTCCGCTTTAGCGGCGCAGTCGTCGATAACAGTACCATCGGCACTGCGCAGCGAAGGTATTGACTGCGTCTTGCCGCTTGTGTACTTTACATACGACCAGAATTTCTTCGGATTTTCTATCAGATTTCGGGACAATGTTTCGTTGTGGAACCTATTAAAGGCATCTCGCATCGAAGTACGTGCCAAATTTCGCGCGTCTGTAAATTTTAGCCCATCTTCAGGATTTCGCGTTCTTCTGAACTTCGCATGCTTTTTCCGTTGCCTCTGCAACAGCGTTCGGACCTTTTTTGTGTACCACGGGGGATCCGTTCCATCTCTTACCAATTTATGAGGTATGAATATCTCAATTGCTGTTGCTACTATATCTTTGAATTTGAGCCACATCTCGTCTACATTCGCATTGTCAGTTCGGAAGGAATGGAAATTGTCTTTTAGGAAGGCTTCTAGTTGCACTTTATCCGATTTTTTAAATAAAATTATTTTGCGTTTGTTTCTGATGGATTTGGAAGAAATGGTATTGAGCCTAGCTACAATAACCATGTGATCACTAATCCCTGTATTAGTCATGATGCTCTCTATCAGCTCTGGATTGTTTGTGGCCAAGAGGTCAAGTGTGTTTTCGCAACCATTTACAATTCGCGTGGGTTCGTGGACTAACTGCTCTAAATAATTTTCGGAGAATGCATTTAGGACAATCTCGGGTCCGTTTCGATGTAGACCGTGGCCTCCATCGAGAGGCGGAGGGTGATATGTGGCGCCGTTCGTACCATTCGCTTCTCTGTATTCACTTCTGATCTCCGCAGTGGACTGTGTATCGCATGGCCGCGGTTTTCCTCTTTGGTCACTGTGGGAAGAAGGCTTGTTTTGGTCGGTTGGTTGGCGCTCCGGTCAGCCGGATGGTTCTCGGCGGTCGCCCTTTGAGCATTCTCTGTCCCTTTCCGTCACGTGGGCTGTGAGGATGGGGACGGAGACGTGCGTGCGGCCGTTGGCAATTATTCAGGTCCTTAAAGTCCTAGTGCACGCACGAGGGAACTTAAATATTGGAAACTTTTTATTCAAAACCGGTAAAAAAGAGTTACTGGTTTGCACTTGTTAAGCTCCTTCAAAGTAGTCACCACCGTTGTGTAGAACCGGTTGCAAGCGATGTGGAAGACGTGGTATGCCGTTAGCAGAGCCTGTTCTGTTGATGGTGCGAATGGAGCTGTCTACACCCTGCCCAATCTGTGGAACAGTTCTGAAGCCAATGCCACGAAGTGGGTCCTTCATCTTCGAAATCAAATAAAAGTCACAAGGACTTAATTCCGTGGAGTTCAAAAGTGGTTCAAATGGCTCTGAGCAATATGGGACTTAACTTCTAAGGTCATTAGTCCCCTGGAACTTAGAACTACTTAAACCTAACTAACCTAAGGAAATCACACACAGCCATGCCCGAGGCAGGATTCGAACCTGTGACCGGAGCAGTCGCGTGGTTCCAAACTATAGCGCCTAGAACCACTCGTCCACCCCGGCTAGTGAAGTCCGGGGAGTATGGTGGATGGTACAGTACTTCCCAGTCCCATTTACCGAACAGAGTAGCCACAGCTTGAGCTGTATGCGCCCGCCCATTGTAGTGAAAAATTGATGGGTGGGTTGCACAGAAAGTGTTGCCGCTTCTTTCGCAAAGCTTGATGGCGCTCCGTTTTTCCTGTTTCGAAAACATAGTGACCCTCGACTATGCGCACGACGGTGACGTGGGACGGGCGAGTCCATTTGCTCAGAGGTTAGGTAGGCATGTCAACAACGTGTGCTGTAGCAATAGTAGATTCCACTACATATTGCCTCCACAGCAGTGTTGCCACTATTTAATTTACAACCCACGCATGTGTACTGAATTTAGTGCTGTTTGCAGTTAAAGGCTCTCCGAGTGTTTGGACGCCCGCGTTATCTATTTCGTGTTGACCACTGGTGCACAACTTATTGACCTGTGATTACGTGTGTTAATGAGATTTGCCTGTTTCGAACGCACTTCAGATACTGGCATGGAGTGTATATCTAATTACGTGTGTGTGCACTTCGAAATAACCACAGGTTCGATTTTTTGCCACTTTTTTCTGCTATTAAGTGTAATCCACTCATAGTAGCAAACGTTTGTAAAATTACGAGGGTTTGTGACATTGTTTTTCTTCTTGTACGTAACTATTATTTAGGATTATAAGACAGAGTATGTGTTCTGGTTTCTACACATTCTGCAGTGTTCTCATGGTGATTGCGTATGTATGCTGGTTCCCGTGATACTGCGGTGTGAAGTGTTGTTCTAGACAGTGTCTGCAATAGATTTAATTTGGCTGCAGAGGGTTATTGTATACCAGTTTTGAAGTTTCTAATGTTTTAGGGATTGTTTTTCTCTGGATGCTACCCAGCTGCTGTGTGGTTTTATACTGTTGCTTCAGTAGTATAATTAGCGGTGTTCGTCGTCCGCTGTAGCTGGTCGTTTAAATGCGGGACGCCGCCTTTGTGGTGGCCAGATTGAATTATAGCCGACAGCGCGGTCGCTGTGTTTAATAGTGGACTTCAGTTCCTCGGCGAATTTATGTTGAGTATTTTATTGTTTGTTCCTCATGACGCCGAAGTTTGCTTCTTTCCTTCTTCATCTATCCTTTTAGCTTTCATTCAGGTTCGATCTGAGTTGTAGTTTCCGCGGACATCTGATGTGCTCTTACTTGTCAATGAAAATTTGTAATACCTGAAAGATGCCTTTCATTGTACGGGATTTTTAATATCTTATTCAGAAACAGAATATGTGATTTGTTTCTGGTGTGTGTAAAGTATGTTTTTCCACATGATAACGAATTATGATTCAAACGATCCATGGAACATGAAACTAATTAACAATGCCCTTATGGTGACTACTGCTGTCTTTTGCAGTTTTCCACTAAGTGCGGCCAGCCGCATCTCCGAATCCCCGTAGATTCGTGTTATTATGTCCCACATGTCATCACAATGACGTCACTAGAGCAAGGATGCTAATGTAATACTTTATGGTATCTGTCTCACCACAACTTATATATTATGTTGAAATACTGGTTACCAATACGACAATAGACAGGAGGGATAAAGATGTAGACTTTTGATAATTTTGTTTTATTTAAAAAGCGTTCAGAGTTTTCATGTAAAATATTCGGAGGTATTACTTTTCAGTTTTCTCTCGTAAGCACTCACTCATATCACTTGCAAACTGAGGTGGGGTAAAGAAAAGAACTCCAAAGATAATGTGAAATCTGGCACTGAACTGTATGCATTGACTCTGCACTGTGCCTTAAGTACTGGTATAATTTTCACTCTGGGGAAAAAGTAAAAATGGGAATAATACAGTTAACAAGTACTTCTATATGTGGCAGCACAATACCACATTGCAAACATGTTTATTTATTTATTTATTTATTTATGCATTTATTTTACCTGGCAAGATTAGGGCCTGCAGGCCCTCTCTTACACCTAACCAGGCATACTCAGATTGAACGAGTTACAGTTACTAAATAACATTAAGAACATTTAACGTATTATGCAGTATTGATGTCAAACGAAAAAAATTTGAGATTATAACAGTAGTACAATGATAGTTATAACAATAAAAATAATTATAACAATCAACGATAATAATGATAATAATAATGATAATAGTAATAATAATAATAATAATAATAGTGACTAAGTATATGAAAGTAAACATACATTTCTTTTGTGAATGTCAGTTAGTTGGGAATTTTCTCGTTATATTCTTGCAGCTTGTGAGTTATTCTCATCGAGCAGAGACATAAGACGATAGAATGGGGTTATGGATGTGTACTGGCTATGCAATGAAAGGCTGAAAGCGAAGCTTTTTTAGAGACAAACAGTAAACATATGAAATACAAGAGTGAAGTTTCTTAACCGCCAGACAATTAGCATATGAAATACCAGCCAGGATAATCAATTCATTAAGTTATACTCACAGTTATTAGCTACACTCAGTCATGTCTCTGCATTATCAATATCAATTCTGTTTAGGAAAATACAAAATCATGGAAGGAAATTTAAAGAAATTTCCATTAATATAAGTTTGTGGAAGAAACTTACACTTTCTCTGGATTTAAGCAATGAGACACGCAGCTAAAAATTCAACACCACCTTTGAAGCGATGGAATATCGGTCACCCAATTAGCTTGCTACATATGAAATAAATAATTAAATAAAATTTAAATGAAAAGTAAAAGGTAGTATTTTATCCGCTTCCCATGTTTTCACGTATGAAATTAAAGGTAAGACAACAATTACAACAAAACGCAGGATGTTGCAAAAAGTGAGTTCTCTTTATTGATACACTGTCAACATTGTGCGAGGTAACTGTGATAAAAATTTGCGGAGCGTCTGTCTTGAACCCGTAGCACTCAAGTCTTTCAGCTACCCAAGTTACGGATTTCTTTCGCAACTGACTGCGTAATACGGGCCACACCCTCAAACTGGATCGGCAGTACCTGAGTAGAGGCGCTCCCCTGCGCTCCCAGGCTGGCAGCTCATTATCCTCGACTCTGGAACGCAATTGCAGCGAAATTAATTGCTGTGGTCTGCTTGTGAGTAGGACATCCAGCTATGGGTTCTGGCGTGGCGCCTCGAGTACCTTCAATTAGCGTACCACTTAGCACCCTGATTATGTTACCACCGTCGGTGCATCGTGCAGGGGCACAGGGCTGTATCCGATAAATCAGTTGGCCTGTCTTAATATAAAACATAGTGTCTTTATAAATGAATTTGCTCAGTAATGGTTTATTAAGGTACACAAATTCCAGCCTGGAAGGTGAATAATTTGCATTGTGCTCTCCATTGTAGTGCACTCTCAGAATATTAAGTATATTGATACCTCTAGTACAAAATACTTTTACAAAGAAGTGTATTATAAATTGCCAAGGAAAGAGCTAAGGCGAGAAAGAAAGAAAGAAAGTGAAGAAGAAAAAAAGGAAGAGAGTAATAAAATGTGAATTCAACTTCCTGTGTAAGTGCAAAATTCATTATATGTACAGAAATCAGTAGTGACCTCTCGAATGAATTAACTAGATGTGCTGCACTGAATGCATTACAAACGAACTGCATTTACGTAGATGATCTGAAACCGGTACTCCAAGATGCAAGTCTAGCGATGTTGTCACCGACTTATTGTAAAAGATTTTGTGTATGGTATTTTATGGAATAAGTAAATGGTCGATGATAAAAGCCCTTCTAAATTAATCTATTCTGTTCTTGAATATTAACATGTATATTGTTTATCGTTACATGTTTCGATCATTGCTCATTTTCAAGTGGTATCAATTGAGTATTCAGTTTTTACACATATACATTTTTTGTGTTATATTTTTATTCTAGTTATGGCAGAAGAACCTAAATGCTATTTGTGGAACACGACACTGATTCGTTATATTTTGGCTTGGGTGTAATATTATTGACCTTTATGTCACAGTTAATTTTTTATTTCAAATTTTTGTCTTGAATGAACATCGCTTTATATCGTACATAATGTTTAGGATTATCTTTTGTTTCTAGCTGTCAGTGGCCACAATATATTTTTTATTTTCTAGTTCTGTTTGTATATTTAGAATGTTAATTGAGGTTTTTTGCCAGATGCGTGTAGATAACTATTTCCTCCAAGTTGAAGCTTCCTTTTTTGGGTTAATGACGATCGGAAAGGTTAGTGCTCGTAACTAATTGTTGCAGACTTTTATATCTCTCGAAAACATATACTTACTGTTGAGAGGTTGCTCTTTGTATATTCCAAAACATTTTCTTCCTTTCTGGTAGATGAACACTATTTCACAGTCATTGTATTAAAGTTTTTGTATTCCTGGTTTAAAAATAAACGAAATCTCTTGATACATAGATAGATAATATTACAACCATGCACAAATATGAGAAAATATAATTATATTTGAAAAATAGCATTTAAGATCTTACAGCAAAAATGAAAAAAACTGATCATAGGGCCAAATATTTATATGTATGTGTGGTTTAATGACCATAGGTTCAAAACGAAATGTGCAGTTAATTAAAGGAATATATAAAGAAATATGCTCTGGTGTACTACATTCATGATGCATTTTATTTTTAGCATAGTTTCAGAGCAGAAATTATTCGTTCTCAACATAAGCAGCTGCGAAGGATCAGAATAATGGGCTTCATTTCTTTAATCCTGTGTGAGGCATTTAATGAAGATTTCCTTGTATCGATATGATCACTTGGTATCCTAGTGTGGCCTGAAAATGGGGTACAAAACACTGACATCTGAAGCTGACAACAAAGAAAGTAAAAATACAGGTGAAGCTATAGTCAATAACACAGCAATGTAATTGGTCATTAGCAAGGGTCATTGTAGATGGATCACACAGTTTCCTAGTGAATTACATTCTGGCTTGAGACAAATGAATACTGATGAGTAATGGGACTTACCACTTAGTCCACCACTGGTCTCCATGTGTGAAAACATCGTCCAATTTTTTGTTGATGAAGCAGTGATGCTTCTGTTCACTGATGACGCCAGACTCGTGATAAAGTCCAGTGGAAGTGTACAAAAAATTATTAGTGGTAGGTGAAATAGTCGATTTTCTGTAGACGTTTATCTTTTATTTTTGGGAAAACTAACGTGTGTGGCAGGTTACAACATCATTTCTATCAATGGAGAATGGCATTAATGTGTCCTCCATCAGTAGCACTGTCCATATGTGTCCTGCATTCTAGGGAAACAGGGATTAATTAGGGTCGGTTCCCTGACTATTGTAGTCACAAGGGTAGAGTTGGGCAGTCTGTGGTGGCTAGATCTTAGATACCCTTGAGAGTGCCAAGAAAATGTAACTGACGACAACACATTTATTAGGGAGTAATACTGGTTTGTCTTCAAAAGCGGCACAACATGACTGGGCCTGTGGAATAGCGCCTGGTCAGTGGTGGAAGGCCAGCTTGCATTTATCTTGCAGTATAGCCACCACATCGAAACATCGGGTAGTAGCTGCTTTATCATCGACAGCCTTCGAACGTGGAATTAGGCAGCCCCTAGCTCTGCATACCGATCTTCAAAGCACTCTCTTGGACGTCGAAGGTTTGCAGTTAGGGGTCTTACCAAAGGGCGACCTTAATTACTCCCTGGCTTATAGGAGTAAGCTATTAGGTCTCGTTTATGAAACAGGACCTAGTATCATCAGTGTCTGTGGCTGGAAGACTATGAACAGCAACCCGAAGGCGGGTGATTGACAGAATCCAGCTCACACAGGTGAAGCCTCCTGCAGACCTACAGGGTCAAAGTGAAATCTGTGCAACATCCTTGTGGCCTGAGAAGTTGACAGTGCAGCTGTTAACAGCAGTCTCCTTCCAGGCAGACATGTGATTCCATAGACAATCGAAAGCAGTTAGGCTTCTGAGGGTGAACATCCACAGCCCACCCTCTCAATGGTTAGCTGCAACGGCAGTTGGCAATCAGCTCTCATCAATCTGCGATGACACTTTTATTTAGAAGGTTACCGTATCTATGTTGCCACTTCCTGTGCACCCTGCGATGGTTGGCATGTCTATGACATCATGTATCCTAGTTTTTCATAACTGTCAGCTCTCCCACAACTTCATCTCTGATAGGCTCTTTTCTGCTGGCGCAACATTTGAATACTTGAAGTTGCATTGCACACAGTCATCTTTATGAAACTGTGCTTTTTCACTAGTATGGCTGTAACTCTCAGCTTCCATGATGTCATAATACTTTGCTGGCAGACTTGAGCTTTTGATCATTCTCCCATGATGTGTCACATTCCATGTTTGCCGCTACTTGATGAGCACTTCCCTCCTAGCTGCCTGTCTACTGGTCACTGACATCGAGAGTTTGGCTTTTGGGAGCTGCCAAAGTGGAACTTGGAATAATTGTTAGTTTCTGCTGGGGATACTATCTTGGAGTGTAAGATCTTGCACTTGCTTCAGAAAATTGCTATATTATTTTTCATTTTGGAGAGCCTATCATATTTTTCACCTATAGTTGTTCATTATACCACTTTAATAATTTTTCCATTACCATACAGCTAATTTATATGATTTAACGGTTAGTTTTTTTCAAGCCCATCAAAAATCACAAAATTTATTTGAAATTTCACGATATTTTCTGTCTTTTTAGAAAAAATCAGCCACATCCAAATAATGTTTTACCAATACACACAATTTTTAATGATTTTAAGAGAATTATCCGATTATTTAATATTTTTTATCTTTTATTAATTTTTATTTTTTCTTATGTTCCCCCTTGCTCCTAAGAATATCAAATTTTCCTAAGATGGGAAAACGAAAATCAAGTTTAGGGGAATAAGGGTGAAAATTCTTTTATTGTTTAATATTTGTCCCAAATTTTTGTAATCCTTTCATTTTTAGTAGACATGAGATTGTTATGAACTGTAGATTATTCATGTTGTATGAGTGCACTACTAAGTACAGTTCTCCCATATTCACAACTAACTTTAATTTTCTGATACCTCTTATCATATTCCTTCCATATATTATGATATCCATTTTATGACCTTTATTATAATATTCATCAGTATTTTTTATTTCCATACACTAGCAGCACTTCTTGGGGTCAGCGATTTAAAGATAATAAATATTATGTCAATGAATAAAATTTTTTAACAAGAACTTCTACATCATGAAACACATTACTGTTAATTAAAGTGTCTTCATTCCTTTAAATCTCAGGTTAGTCTGCTCTTCTCCAAACATTTAAATTTCCATTCAGTTGTTTATTCCAGATATCTACATGGAAAAATACTCTTATCCTCATACGAAGGTCTATATACATTTTCTTCCCATATCTACTGGTCATATATATTTGCAGACAGTAATGCAAATGCAGCTCAGTAACTTATTTAAACAAACTGGTATTACTAACATTGCTATGCTTCTTCAATAGGGGCTCCATTTGTGCAATAAAAGTTTTCATTGAGGAAATAGACTGATGGCTGAAAGTTTACTGCTTAAAATATATTTTTTTTGTAATATCCCCATCTTATTTCTAGATATATGAGGTACACTACCCAGGATTCCTTAAAAATGCTCAGTACTTGAGTAGGAGTCAAACCAAGAAATGCCACAAGGAAGCACTTCGGTTTTAATCACAGGCACCTTACATGCTCAGCCACCAGTGTAAAGCCATGGAAGCTGATTCCATACATAGGTCATGCAGCATTCATTAGTGGATCAAATTACAACTAAATGACAAATAATGCATGAATTACCCATTTCAATAAGTAAAAAATGTTTGGTCATGATTTATGTATTTTTCCAAAGCATATGCTAGGGTCTTCGTTTTAGGGTGTACACATAAATTTCATATACGTTTGTTAAAATGATTTTCACTGTTCAGCTGTTAGTAAACTCACTGACTCAAAGGCCTAGCTATTGAAATCAGACAAGAAAAAGGAAAAATATGCTTAAAAACCTCATATTGAACTTCACCACAGTAGTGACATCCAGCTGTCAGGATTTTAAACACTTCCTTGTGTGCCACTGCAAAGAATATAGCTGTGGATTGGAGTTAGAGCTACTGTGGAAATCATATACATAAGGAGACAGAACAAACAGCAAAACATATCCAGGTCTAGGAGGCAAATCTCAATCTGTAAATCAGGTACACACTCCACCTGAACCGACCAATCGACTCAGAGCGCTCTTTGCAGCTCATCATACATAATCAAATATTCGAAATATGTACAGGAATTTTGTCACTTAAAGGTGCACATAATTTCATTGTAATCCTCTGAGTGACTCATGTTTATCACATAGTCCATATACTTGGTTATAAAGCTAAATGTACTTATATCTATACATCTGTTTAACTTGTAACTAGTTTAAAATAAAGAAATGCATCATAAGATGTGAGAAGATTATTTTGTAGTCCTAAGTTCCACATCTCCTGGTGGAAAACGTTATTTCCACCATTTTTCAAATAGATATTCTGCATATTAAGATGATCATACAACGGTTAATGAAGCAGTTGAATATTTTACTATACTCTGAAGCACAATGAAAACAATATGACATATCAGATTCTGATTACCTGTAGAAATTCGTAATTTTTAACTCAGAATTCTTCTTAGCACTCATTCCAGTAACCTCCGTAGTTTGCACTTCATAAAAAGACATAGGAAAATCTGGATTCTTTAGTATATTGTCTCCTTGTTCTAGCTCATATTTAACCATATTTAACAACATATATATATATATATGTATATATATATATATATATATATATATATATATATATATATATATATATATATATATATATATATATATATATATCCTAGAGCAATATTACCTTCTTTGCCATATAATCACCAGTTAATTCTGCTTTGGGATTTCGTCATATATTGGATAATCTGATCCATCAGCTATACACATTGGAAAAATTTAAAATGTCACAAATGGTTAATTAAAATATTATAAATTAGCTGGATTTTCCAGTGCATAGCTATTATGGACCAGGGATCAATGTAGATTAAAAATTAGTGAGAGGGCTTGACATCGCATACAGAGATAATAAAGATTCATAAAAAAAGACAAAAATCTTTTAAGTAACTTCAATTAGATGCAAAACAAAGAGTGCATGCTTTTGAGGATTTGTTAGCAGAAAAATTGGTTGCAGCAGCAGTTAGTGGAATACTGTATGGAAAACAAAAATTGGGTACAGGTATGAAACTTGATGAGACTGATGGCGACTATAAAAATATTCATTATGAAAAATGGTTCTTTATATAAATGAATAACTTCAACTTTATTACAAATTTAATACAAGATGCAACAAGTCCACTAAAGAGACAGCTTACACTACACTCATTAGTCCTCTGTTGGAATATTGCTGCTCGGTGTGGGATCCTTACCAGGTGGGATTGACGGAGGACATCGAAAGGGTGCAAAAAAGGGCAGCTCGTTTTGTATTATCACGTTATATGGGAGAGAGTGTGGCAGATATGATACACGAGTTGGGATGGAAGTCATTACAGCATAGACGTTTTTTGTCACGGCGAGACCTTTTTTTACGAAATTTCAGTCACCAACTTTCTCTTCCGAATGCGAAAATATTTTGTTGAGCCCAACCTACATAGGTAGGAATGATCATCAAAATAAAATAAGAGAAATCAGAGCTCGAACAGAAAGCTTTAGGTGTTCGTTTTTCCCGCTCGCTGTTCGGGAGTGGAATAGTAGAGAGATAGTACGATTGTGGTTCGATGAACCCTCTGCCAAGCAATTAAATGTGAATTGCATAGTAGTCAAGTACATGTAGATACAACATATCTATTACAAAAAGGTTAGGTGAAAGGTTAACTGAAAATGAATTTGACAACACAGATTTACAATATTAATATGTCATTAATGCTCTTCATGAGGCAGCCAGAGAAGCCCTGGGCAAGAAAAATATCTAAAACGACTAAATGCTCAAAGCATCAAGGACAATAAAAAATTAAGAGCACAGCACGGTAAAATTAGCAATATGGTGACAGAAACAAAAATGAGAATTTTGAAAATACCTCTATAAACGTGGGTAATCTAACTGGAGGTAAGAGAAGATCAGAGGCTGGGACGATATTGAAAACACTGAGAAAAACTGCTAATGGAACTCAATAAATTAACTACTTTAACCCTAACATTACCAACGTATTTTTTGTTACATGTAATACCAACGGGGGGGGGGGGGGGGGGGCTCAAAGGCCCATAAAGAATACCACAATTTATTTATCATAAATCAAGTTTATTTACTTCTGATACCTCTAATAACAATTCAAAATGCTTAGACATTGTTTTTGTATACTGGATAATAAAAGATGTTATTATAATAGGAATAAAATGAACAAATTACGAGATTCAGTTTATATATTTTTTGGAGTAATGTTTCAAAATAGTGTTTTCTTATAAAAACGACTTTTTTAATTCGATACACTACATGAAGCAAACAAAATTTACTGTCTCATTCTGCAACGCATTTTTCACACATCACTGTCTTGCTGCAGTGTTTCCCACAGACGTGTTTGTGGTACTGAGAGCAGGTAACAGTTGACTTTCCCAGCTTGTTGTACTTGATCTTTTTAGATGCAGCTTCTTGGCAGCATAGGCGGCACCGTCCACGTGTTCCTGGTTCTGCTGTTGAGGATGATGGTTCTACAGAGCAGCTGAGCTTCCGTTGTGTGATGCTTTCCATTGCCATTATTACTGGCTTCTGAAGTCCATACAAATTTTGTACCCGTTTATCTACTTGAGATCTTATTAGTTCGAGACCTAAGTTAGTGATAAAAACCCTTCTGCGGTTTAGGAAATTCTTTTTCCAATTCGGAAAGTTGAGGAGGAAGAGTGAATATGCATTTATTGCTGCTATGTCAATGAGTGTGTAGAAGAGGGACAAAGGCCATCTTCTTGTTACTCTCTTTGTGCTGTAGTGTCTTGCCATCTGGTCTATGGTGTCCACGCCTCCCTTTGTAGAATTATAAAAAAGATTTATGTTAGTCTTTTTTGAGTCTTCATTCAACACCCCTTCTGAGTGATAAGTTGAAAGCATCAACAGCAGTCGCTTTGGCTTCTCGCGGACTAGCGTTGATGCAAGAGTAACTGGTGGCCTCTGTGTCTGAGGGTCAGTATAAGCAAAGATGGAAGAGTGTAAACTGCGGCCAGTCGTAGTCTTCAGCTCTTCAGGTATGTGTCGTCTGTTAAACTGTAGGGTGCCAACAAGTGTGAGGTGAAAATCATTCCATAGAGTCTCAGCAAGCTCCACTGAAGTATAGTACCGATCTGTGGTAACATTACGGCCTGATTTTTCAATAGGTTTCATTAGTCTCTTTACAATTTCCTCTTTACAATTTGAATGCTGTGTATTTCCTGACTTTCCTGTATAGATGTCCATGCTGATCACATATCTAGTCTCAGAATCAGACAGCATTCGAATCAGAATGCCGTATTTTCCAGGTTTTTCTTTTAGAAACACCTTGAATGGACAGCGACCACTGAACAAAGACAACTTCTCATCCACTGTTGTATGTAGACCAGGGATGAAATACAATGGAAGTGAAGAATTGAAGCTTTCAAAAATTTCCCTCATTGGAGCAAACTTGTCAGTCTGGCGACGAATTTCTCTTGTGTTCTTATCATCAAACCTCAATATTTTAGTCAATTCGAAAAATCGGGTCCGACTCATTGATCCATAGTACACTTGTCGGCCCTGAAGCAAAGACCATAAATCTTGGACAGGTATCTTATTGTCATGATTTGAACCCATGATTAGCAAGAGTCCTATATAACAAAACAAGTCATCTTCATCTGTGTGCTGAATACCTAGTCGAGAAGCCTCTTCATTTGAGTGTAATTTTATTAGATTCATAATTTGAGGTGTAAAAAAGAGCTCTATAGCCTCTTTCGGAGACGCAATTCTTCCTTGTGGTCCTAGCCCCATTCTTTCTCGCACTATATTTTGTACAGAACGCCGATATTGTCGAGATGGCTTCGTAATATACTCTCGTCCACTTTTTGCAGTGAATTTATCACATTCCGTATCATTATCATCTGGTGGATTGGCTTCAATCTCATCTTCATTCTCAGACGATGAATCAGTTCTAATATCTTCCACATCATCATCCACTTCACTTTCCTCTAAATCTGATTCGTTCAAAGCTTCTTCTAGCACTCTTTCAATGGAACTATCAGGTAAACGTTGTCTACTGCTGTTGCTGGTTCAACAGCAGCATAAACACTGAAAGTAACAATGGTCCGCTTCATAATAATATGTCTGAAGGCAACAATGCCAAGATTCGTTTCATAGTAAGAATTTGAAACAAAAGACTCAACCTCGTAAATCTTTCCTTGCTATTACCAACGGGTGGGCTTCTAAGGCCCACAGAGAATTAAATCAAGTAAATGAATTTTAATTACATTTTTATTCTGAAATTCTGTAATGACTCAATAGTACATTCAGTAACGAACAATTACCTTTGCTTTCAAGTTCATATATCAAAGGGTGTGGATACAACATAGAAAAACTGAGTCAGTGGGCCTACGACGCCCCCCCCCCCCCCCCAATTGGTAATGCTAGGGTTAATATCCAGGCTGTGGAAAAGTATTTCAAAGAATTATTGACTGAAAACAGAAGAGAATTTTTGCATAGAATTAATAACAGTATATACTACACCGAAAATAATGGCAGCGTTTCACTGGACTTAGAATAGTAAAAAATCAATTAAAACTTAAAAAAAGGAACTGCTGCTGGAATTGAAAGAATACCATCTGAACTACTCAAATATGGTAAGGCAAATTACAAGAACTTTTGAGATGCCTTCTTAAAAATGCTTAACTGGTGAGGCCATATAAAATGACTGGAAAGTAGAATTTATATCAACAAACCAAAAGAAAGGCAGCAAAGATGAGTGTGGGAACCACAGAAGAATAATAGTAATTAATGTATTTGTAACACCTAGTAGTAGGATTATCAGACATATTTTGGAAACAGAAGTTATAGAAGTGGAGGCTGAAGAACAGGCTGGCTTCAGAGCATTGAGAGTAGCTAAATATCATATACCCTGCTTGCAACAAATAAATGAAAAGAAATAAGTTAGAAATAAACCCTATTATTTAGTAGCTGCATAAAAGCATATAATAATATATGTAACTTTAGGAAACCTATAAAAGCAGTAAATATTAGTTACACCGTAATTAAAGGAATTCAGAAACATTACAAAAACTGTATAGCAAGAATAAAAGTAGAAAATTATCTCTCAATTGGATTTAGAGTTAGAAAGGATTACGTCAAGGAGGCCATCTGTAACGAACACGTTATACAATATATACAGAAAAGACATGGGTAAAATGGAAAAGAAAATGGAAAAACATGGGGATCCCAGTAAATGATATTATGACATATTCATTACAATTTGCCGATGACCAACTAACTATAACACACAATAAGGAAGAGTACAGTAACAGGAAATTTCTATGGAAATATAAAAAACCAGGTCTTCAAGTCAAGAGCAATAAAACAACATTCACAGTATAGGAGACAGAAATCAACATTTGACACTGGAGGAGAGGATGGGAACTATTAAACACACTGAAGAGTACAAATGACTAGAAATCAGTATCACACAAGATGGAACAAAAGACAAAAAACTGGATTGAAGAATAACTGCTGGGAAGTTTACTGGTGGCGTAATATATGGTATTTCATGGGACCAAAAAGAGACAAGGAACTTAATTCAAGAATAAATGCTGGAAAGTATTTTATGGGACCAACAGATTAGAAAGTAAACAAAAGTAAAAATCTTCAATAAAGTTATCAAAAGCATTATGAGATGTGGATCAGAAGTATGGACAGGTAACAACAAATAATAATAAGCCTGATGGCAACAGAGATGGACTGTTGGAGACAGTCCATAGGGATACGTAGCAGAGAAGGAATGATAACTGAAGGCATCCAGAGGAAAATGATATTACAAATTCAACTACCGATGTTGTATAAGAAAAACAACTGTTATGGTACGTACATACGAAAAGTATGGTAAAGGAGACATTGTTTTTGTTGTTGTGGTCTTCAGTCCTGAGACTGGTTTGATGCAGCTCTCGATGCTACTCTATCCTATGCAAGCTTCTTCATCTCCCAGAACCCACTGCAACCTACATCCTTATGAATCTGCATAGTGTAGTCATCTCTTGGTATCTATGATTTTTACCCTCTACGCTGCCCTCCAATACTAAATTGGTGATCCCTTGATGTCTCAGAACATGTCCTACCAACCGATCCCTTGTTCAGGTCAATTAGTGCTACAAACTTATCTTTTCCCCAATCCTATTCATTACTTCCTCATTAGTTATATGATCTACCCATCTAATCTTCAGCATTCTTCTGTAGCACCAAATTTCGAAAGCTTCTATTCTCTTCTTGACAAAACTATTTATCGTCCATGTTTCACTTCCATACATGGCTACACTCAATACAAATACTTTCAGAAATGACTTCCTGACACTTAAATCTATACTCGATGTTAACAAATTTCTCTTCTTCAGAAACGCTTTCTTTGCCATTGCCAGTCTACATTTTATTTCCTCTCTACTTCGACCATCATCAGTTATTCTGCTCCCCAAATAGCAAAACTCCTTTACTACTTTAAGTGTCTCATTTCCTAATCTAATTCCCTCAGCATCACCTGACTTAATTGGACTACATTCCATTATCCTCGTTTTGCTTTTGTTGATGTTCATCTTGTATCCTCCTTCCAAGACACTATCCATTCCGTTCAACTGCTCTTCCAAGTCCTTTGCTGTCTCTGACATTCTTCTGTGAGTACACATTTGAAACTGCTGGAAATAATATATGATGTATATTTAAAATTTAAAACACCAAATTACACAATTACCAGAGAGTGATAGAGAGAGAGAGAAAGATAGATAGATAGATAGATAGATAGATAGATAGATAGATAGATAGAGTTAATTAAAAAATTTGGATTAGTAACTAAATTTTTTATTACAGATGTCTAATATTCAAGCTCGTGGTTCTGGCTGGATATGAAACAGAATTTATTGGTGTGCAACTAGGAATTAATAGAACTGAGAGTTAATAGATATGTGGCACCTAGAGAAACATTTTACATGGCACTATCAGGATAAATAAACAACAGAAAAACATATATTAATGTAAAACATCATCAAAAAATTTTGTTTGGTCTATTTCCAGTAGTTAAAAATGTGTATATAGTCTAAAATACAAAATTGTTGGTATTGATACTGATCAGAATCTTGAAAATTCTTAATTTCCATTATTCTTTGATAATATTCCAAAACTTAAGACTAAAATTAATGTATCTAACAATCTTTATTCATTTGATGGAGACTATGAAGTCTATCCATTAAAAAGAAAATAATGCACAGAAGAGAAATATATTAATATGGTTTATAGGGTTGTACACTGTTGTTATGCAAAGTTAATCTTTTGAGTCAAATTACAAATCTTGCAAAGAAAAGTTTATTTGTGCCACGTGTTTAGTCCACCTCAACAATGAGAAAAAAGATATGATCATCCATGAAACCGACTAGTTAACAAACCATAAAAAGTAGAACTACTGCTCATCTGAGGTGGCACAGTGGTTACCACACTGGACTCACATTCTGGAGGACAACTCTTCAATCCCCCATCTGGCGATACTGAGTTAGGTATTCTACGATTTCCTTAAATCGCTTCAGGCAAATGCCAGAATAGTTCCTTTGAAGAGGTACAGCTGACATCCTTCCCCATCCTCCTATACTCCAGTGGCACTGATGATCTCACTGGTTGGTGCCTTTCTTCATACCAACCAACCAACCTAGATATACCAAGAAGGTCAGCATGTAAGTCTTAAATATTTTTAAAGTACTCAGAAGGTACCATTGATTATTTGTGGTAATGCTGATGGTTCTTTATTAAAGAATAGTCATGGGGGACTGGAACTCGATGATAAGAAAAGATGTAGGTGAATATGGGTTGGGGGAGAGGAATGTATGAGGAAGCCGCCTGTTTGGAATTTGAACAAATCACGATTTAATCATAGCTACCACTGGGTTCAAAAAAGATGAAAGAAGGTTGCATACGTGGAAGGAATCTGGAGACACCGGAATGTTACAGATTGATTATATAATGGTAAGATGGAGATTTAGGAACCAGTTTCTAAATTTGCAAAACATTTCCAGGGGTAGATGGGGACTCTGACCATAATTTACTGGTTACAAACAATAAATTAAATTTGAAGAAATAACAAAAAGGTAGGAATTTAAGGAGACAGGACATCCATAAATTGAAGAAACGGAAGTTGTTGAGGGTTATAGAGAGAGCATTAAGGAACGACTGATAAGAACAGGGGTATGAAATTCTGTGGAAGATGAACGGGTAACATTGATACATGACATATTGAAGGCTGCAGAGGATCAAGCAGGTAAAAAGACGAAGGCTAATACAAATCCTTGGGTATCACAAGAGACGTTGACTTTAATCGATGAAAGGAGAAAGTATACAAATGTGGTGAATGAAGAACGCAAAAGGTAATACAAAGAACAGGCAGGAATGCCTAAAGCACAAATTTAAGAATTTAATAACACATATAAGTCGGGGAAAAATAGGTACCGCCTATTAGAAAATTAAAGAGATCATTGGAGAAAAGAAGCAACCTGTATGAATTTCAAGAGCTGTGATGGAAAGCCAAACCTTATTAAAGAAGGGGAAGCAGAGAGGTGGAATGAGTACATAGAGGGTCTATACAAACGATATATACTTGAGAGCAATGTTATGGAGACAGAATAAGACACTGATGAATATGACATAGGAGATATGATACTACGTGAAGAATTTGACAGAGTACTGAAAATCTTAAGTTGATACAAGGACCTCAGAGTAGACGATATCCTGTTAGAACTACTGACACTCCTCGGAGAGTTAGACATGAGATAACCCTCCCATCTAGTGAGCAAGATGTCTGAGAGAAGGAAATGCCCTCACATTTCCAGACAAATATAATAATGCTAATTCCTAAGAAAGTAGATGACGAGAGGTGTGAAAATTACCGAACTATCTGTTGAGTAAGCTACAATTGCAAAATACTAAAACAAATAAATACAGAATATTGGAAAAACTGGCAGAAGCCGACGTTGGGGAAGATCAGATTCTGGAGAAATGTAGGGAAATGCGAGGCAATACTGATCCTATGACTTCCCGTAGAAGATAGCTTAATGAAAACAAATATACATTATAGCATACGCAGACTTAGAAGCGGTATTTGACAGTGTTCACTGCAATACGCTTTAAAATTTTAAAGGTTGTTGGGGTTAAATACAAA
This sequence comes from Schistocerca gregaria, assembly GCF_023897955.1. Classification (NCBI taxonomy): domain Eukaryota; kingdom Metazoa; phylum Arthropoda; class Insecta; order Orthoptera; family Acrididae; genus Schistocerca; species Schistocerca gregaria. Next base: position 717,984,925 of record NC_064922.1, read on the forward strand.
AAGGGAAATGCTATTTACATTTTGGACAGAAACTAAATGGCAGTTGTAAGAGTTGATGAGCTTGAAGGGGAAGCAGAGCTTGAGAAGGGATTGAGAAAGGCTTGTCGCCTATCCCCAATATTATTCAGTCTGTACACTGAGCAAGCAGTAAAGGAAACAAAAAATTGGGAATAGGAGTTCAGGGGGAAGCAATAAAAACTTTGAGATTTGCTAATGACATTGTAATTGTCAACGACAGCAAAGCATTTGCAAGAGCAGTTGAATGATGTGGACAGAGTCTTGAAAGGAGAATATAATATCAGAGTCTTGAAAGGAGAATATAATATAAGATGAACATCAGCAAAAGCAAAATCAAGACAATGGAATGCAGTCAAATTAAATTTGGTATAGCTGAGATAATTAGTTTATGGAATGAGACCCTTAAGTAGCAGGTTAGTTTAGCTATTTGGGCAAAAAAATAACAGATGGTGATGGAAGTAGAGTCGCTATAAAATGAAGACTTGTAACTACAAGAAAAGCGCTGCAAAAGAAAATAAATTTGTGAAACCAAGAATAGATTTCAGGTGGGGTGCTCTTTTCTGAAAGCATTTGTATGGAACGAAACCGGAAATTGAACATGTTTGATAAAGATTTTGAAATGTGGTGCTGAATATGGATGCTGAAGATGAAATATGTAGGTAGGTAATTGTAAGGTACTGAATAGAATTGGGGATAAAAGAAATGTGTGGCAATGACTAGAACAAGATATCGGTTGGTAGGGCAAATTCTGAGACATCAAATTATCAGCAATTTCATGCAGTAGGAAAGTATGGGTGGGGGGGGGGTAGGAGAGAATGGAGAAATCGTAGAGTGTGACCATAGGATGAATACAATAAGTGGATTGAGAAGGATTTAGGTTTTAGTAATCAAATATGAAGAGGTGTGTATAGGACTGAGCAGCATGGAAAGACACATCAAACTAGTTCCACAAACAAAACAATAGTCAATCAAATCAAGAAAACTTATACACAGTAATATATCAGGAACATAGGTCAAGTGGTTTCTGTTATTATATTTAATACATCAAAAGGTACTACCAGGATATACTCATGCATTGAGAATCAAATTGTGATAAAAAAAATTCACTGTATATACGAAAAGGAGGCTGAAGACACTGGAAGGATTTATTCCAAAATGGAATAAATGAGACTAGCAACAAGTGAAGAAAAATCAAGACATACAAGTTGTAAAATATGCTAATTTGTAGATATCATGATATCTAAAATAATATGTTTGGCATCATGATCTTTTAACAAAAAATTGTATAAATCAGTTGCATAGTAGATATAATTCACAAGTGAAAAAATCTTAATTTTGTACCAATTTATCAAGTAATCTCTCAAGGTATGAGTCACATTTCTTTATATAAGAACTCTGATATGATAAAAAAAGCAATAAATTTCATACACAAAATAAAAAATTTGAAAATAAATTTATTGATGCTTTCAGATTTATGGCTTCAAGTCTTGACAGACTTTCATCATATTTCAGAGAGGATAGGTGAGAATGTTAGAATTTTTTTCTTGAAGGTTCATTCAATCTGTTGATCACAAATTGTTTCTGTCTGTATGATTACATGAGTTGCTGCAAGAAATTTCAAGAGATACAGCTTCCAGTAAAAGAAGAGTTTTATAGTAAACTGAATGACTGTGAAACGAGTGATGAAAATTATAAAAAGGCAAAATCGGTTTGCAAAATATTTGATATGAAGTAGTCTGATGAAACTCATGATCTGTTTTCAAAATTGACGTTTTCTTATTGGTTAATGTGTTTAAAAATTTTAGGAAAACTTGTGGAATAGCATAGGATTTAGATCCATCTTGGTATTTTATTGTACCTGATTTATTTTGGGGTGCAGTTCCAAAATTGACTGAACAATTGCTAGAATAGTTACATGATTACAAAGTATTTATTAAGGCTGGAAGAGAAAAAAAAGGTGGCATATCCAAGTGTTGCAAAACACATGTGAAGCTAAATAATAAATATGTTGATGATGATGATGCAAAAAAGGTGGGACTGGGTGTCGTGTTGTCTTAATCATCATCATTTCATCCCCGTCGACGTGCAAGTCGCCGAAGTGGCGTCAAATCGAAAGACTTGCACCAGGCGAACGGTCTACCCGACGGGAGGCCCTTGTCACACGACATTTCATTTCATTTCATTTCACTGTACGACCATTTCACGAATTTACCTTGAATATCAGGAACCCAATAAAAAATCATCTCTAACATCGCTGCTGCCGGAAGAAGACCCTGCAAGAACGGGACCAATGACGAATGAAGAGAATTGTACAACGTGTCAGTAGTGCAACCCTTCTTTAAAATACTGCAGATTTCAATGGTGGGCCATCAGTAAGTGTCAGTGTGGGATCCATTCAACGAAACATCATCGATATAGGCTTTTGGAGCAGTAGGCCCACTTGTGTACCCTTGATGACTACATGACACACAGCTTTATGCCTCGCTTTGGCCTTTCAACACCGACATAGGATTGTTGATGACTGCAAACAAGTTGCCTGGTCAGAAGAGTCTCAATTGTATCGAGCAGATGGACGTGTACGGGTATTGAGGCAACCTCATGAACCCATGCCCCCTGCATGTCAGTAGGGGACGGTTCAAGCTGGTGGAGGCTCTATAATGGTGTGGGACTTGTGGAGTTGGAGTGATATGTAACCCCAGATATGTCTAAATAGGACTCTGACAGTTGACATACATAAGCATCCATTGTGTTGACCTGTATCCATTCTTGTCCAATGTCCATGCCGATGGACTTCGGCAATTTCAGCAGGGCAATGTGACACTGTACAAGTCCAGAATTTCTACAGAGTGGCTCCAGGAACGTACTTCTGAGTTTAAACAATTACACTGGCCACTTAACTTCACAGACATACACACTATTTGGCATATCTAGGATGCCTTGCAACTTACTGTTCGGAAGACATCTCAACTCCCTCGTACTCCTACGTATATATATGGAGAGCCCTGCAGGATCCATGATGTCAGTTCTCTCCAGTGCAACGTTCAGCACCAGTTAAGTCCATACCACGAAGTGTTGCAGCACTTCTGTGTGCTCGTGGGGACCCTACATGATGTTACGTATTTCTACCAGTTTCTTTGGCTCTTACGTGTGTAACATACATATTCAAGATATTTAGGTAGACATGAAATCAATACTTGAGACCTCTGATATTCAGCTTTTGTATTCCTGTCTTCCTCAATTACGGTCAATACTATGGTACACTGATAATTTTTACTTTATGGACGGTCGGACCACAACTGAATGAAACACAGTTTTCGTGCCATACGCGTTTCGCCTTTATTTTCTGCAAGGCATCTTCAGTGGCCTGGAACACATACATATTTTTGCTATTTAGTTCCCATTTTAGTCAATGTACCTATATGTTACACACATTTCTGCTGGTTGGCTTTTGCTACTATGTAGTAATATTTTGAACAGTACTTTCAGGTTGCGTGGACGATTTTCTATTGCTGTGAAGTGTGGGGAAATAACCCGCAAATTGGCCTTTATAAGAAGAGGAACAACACCAAAAATGCAACAGGAGCGTATTGTGTAGAAAATCGTCCACACAACCTCTAAGTACAGTTCAAAATATTACTACACAATATCATAAACCAACCACCAGAACTGTTTATAACATAGTACATTGACCAGAATGTAAACTAAATAGCAAAAATATGTTCATATTCCAGGGCACTGAAGATGCCTTGCAGAAAATAAAGGCAAAACGCGTATTGCACAAATATTGTGTTTCATTCAGTTTTAGTCAGACGGTCCATAAAGTAAAAATTATCAGTATGCTGCAATGATTCCTCTGATACTAGTGAGTATCCAACAGGTAATGTATACACTATTCGACTAATATAGTAGTCAAGAACGCTAGATCTGGCTACTCCCTCAGCGTCAGTCTAATGGGCACCCTACTCAGCAACAACAAGTAAGTGAGACTGTCCTCGCACCACGTGTAGTCAACCTCTCTCGTTTGGTGCTATCAGATGGTGAAATGAAACTGTCAGGAAAAGGTCATAACTTCAGTATGCCAGCCTCCATCACACCATCTTTGGCTAGGAAAACCGCTGCAGGGGTGAAAAGAAAATGTGAAATTTGGAAATTGTTCAAGCATGTTCTGGCTAAACTCACAATGGTTACCTATAATGTGATTGTCAGTAGCAACAAACTACACTTGGCCAAAGACACTAGTTAGACATGTTCAACAGCTGGACGGAAGGTTGAAAGAAAATAAAGTGACTGTCACGATGACGGATAAGATCAGCTTCCCAGTTTTAATAAATGACAGTGATTACATGTATAAGACTTCAGTCTTCTTTAATGACAATGGTATTGTGGAGGTGGTTAAAAATCCGCTACTTTAGTTTACAAGCGTGATGTAATCTGAAGACAATAATTCCGAGGGTTTGTATGAAATCAAAAGACAGAGGAATAATATGCTCATGATGAACCATAAAATGCCTATTTTAGCGCGACTAGTTAAGTTACATAAAAAAGAAAATTCCATCTACCCGGTGGCTAGCTCCTGTCGGAGTCCAAACTATTTGATTAGCAGGTTCTGGACAGATGAAATTAAAGAAATATATACATTCCGCATTCTACATTGCTTGAAAAACAATTCTGAATTTATTCAGTTCATTAATGATGTTAGTTTACTCTGTGACTGAATTTTGTTTTCCTTGGATATGACTACTTTATAAATGAGTTTTCCTATTACAGAAACTCTAGAGAGGGTTCAGAATAACGTTATTTCCCATAATAAATCAGATTAATCGTTGATGAATGAACTTGTTGACCTAGTAGGCCATTTTTTTCTTTTTTTTTGTAAAGAGCTGGTTTTCCGTCATAATGACAGCTTAGCAGCTTGCGCAAGCCGGTGTGGGATTGTGTCTCAGATTTTTATAAATAGTCTGGAACGCGAAATCTCCGCAAAGCAGGATGACTGGTTAATAGGACTGTACTGTACAAACATTATGTTGACGATAAATTCGGCATTTGTAATTGGAGTAAGGACGAGGCACTCAAGCTACAAAAAATGATTGAGTCTTTAGACAACAATTTCAATATCTCTACGGAGTTTGAAATAGAGGATTCTCTTCTTTTAGATTATAGATAAATAGGAATGGTCAGTGTTCAGTATGCAAGGTTTTTCTTAGGTTGACAACAACAGATGTTATTACTGCTGCGAATTCTGATCATCGTCCATCACAGAAGAAGGAGTTTTGTCGTTCAGTCTTACACAGGTTGAAGAAATTTGTACTTAACCAAGAGGTCATCGACAGAGAATTATCCACCTTTGTCCATATGGGGATTTCAAATGGATTTAGAGAAAGTTATACTAGGAAAGTGGGTGAAAAGCTCCATCAGACACACACTAAGGATTGGAGTAAAGAACGAACACATTAGAGATGGTGCTATGAAGTACGATGGCTCTTCCTCTCTAAAGATTAGTAATGGTTTTAAAAAAAGCTTAACTGGTGCTGACGTTACCTGTCACAAGCTCATAGATCGACAAATCTCCCAGGTAAATCAGGTATGACCAAGTTATAGCTGCAATAACTACATACAATGACCAGCAAGTCGAGCTACAGATTGATGATGTTTCTTTCGCTTGCAGAAAAAGCCGGAACAGACATAGCGCTACTGGTACATAGAATTAACGGACATGACTAGGAACTGTAAATTTAAGTGTAGTTGTGGCAACTTTACTGTGATTTAATTATTCTTGATACAATAACATTTAATGTTCCGGATAGTAGAATACGGGAACAGACCTTAAAGTTCTCTGATCCATCACTGCCCAATTAATTGCAGATCTTAGAGCAATATCATTCGGGTACCACAGCAGCCGGTATGTCTGACCAGGCCCCGATTTGTCAGGTTGAGTCGTCCCTTTTTCGTGACCGCCCCAAGCCGCCACAAGAGCAAGCGCACACACAGCCGCGCGTACAGCCACGTAGACATGTAAATAGACCTGTGAATGTGGTTAAGTATTGCCCTACATGTTTCACTCGCCTCAGAAGACAGGATTACCCATCACGTAACGCAACGTTTTACACCAGTGGAAAAATGGCCATGCCCAAACAGTTTCTTTGGAATGGCACAAAAACGCCAAATCCCCTCTCCCAGAGAACATTGGCTGTTGCACATATAATGAACGCTGTGTTTTCAAAACCTACAGGAGGTTCTGGCAATAGTAAGATTACGGTTTTGCCTCCTTCTCGCACTAGTGCTGTTTAACGACTTTCTAAGAAAATATTAGTGTCATTACAAATTGCTGGCCGTCGTATTACCCTTCAATTGGACACAAGTGTGTCAGTGACTTTGCTTAATTGTGCAATGTACGAACAGTTAGGCTCACCACGCTTTTTTAAATCTAGCTAGCACCTCACTGCTTACAACTAACATGAAATTCCAGTGGGGGACAGTATAGTTACCCTGCCACTTAGAGATTTCACACTAGGATAGAGTATTTCACTATTTTGAAATCAAGAGACAGTGAAAACATATTCGGTTTTAGATGGCTTTGATTAGTTTGGACTTAGCATCAAAGACAATGTACACTACTGGCCATTAAATTGCTACACCAAGAAGAAATGCAGATGATAAACGGGTATTCATTGGACAAATATACTATACTAGAACTGACATGTGATTGCATTTTCATTCAATTTGGGTGCATAGATCCTCAGAAATCAGTACCCAGAACAACACACTCTGGTCGTAGTAACGGCCTTGATACGCCTGGGCATTGAGTCAAACACATCTTGGATGGCGGGTACAGGTGCAGCTGCCCATGCAGCTTCAACACGATACGACAGCTCGTCAAGAGTAGTGACAAGCGTATTGTGACGAGCCAGTTGCTCGGCCACCATTGACAAGACGTTTTCAATTGGTGAGAGATTTGGAGAATGTGCAGGCCAGGGCAGCACTCGAACATTTTCTGTATCCAGATAGGCCCATACAGGACTTGCAACATGCAACCGTGCATTATCGTGCTGAAATGTAGAGTTTCGCAGGGATCGAATGAAGAGAAAAGCCACCGGTCGTAATACATCTGAAATGTAACGTCCACTGTTGAAAGTGCCTTCAATGCGAATAAGAGGTGACCGAAGCGTGTAACCAATTTCACCCCATACCATCACGCGGGCTGATATACCAGCATGGCGATGACGAATACACGCTGCCAATGTGCGTTCACCGCGATATCGCCAGACACAGATACGACCATCGTGATGCTGTAAACACAACCTGGATTCATCCGAAAAAATGACGTTTTGCAATTCATGCAACCAGGGTCGTCGTTGAGTACACCATCGCAGGCGCCTCTGTCTGTGATGCATGGTCAAGGGTAACTGCAGCCACGGTCTCCAGCTAATAGTCCGTGCTGCTGCAAACGTCGTCGAACTGTTCGCGCAGATGGCTGTCGTCTTGCAAACGTTCCCATCTGTTGACTCAGGGATCGAGACGTGGCTGCACGATCCGTTACAGCCGTGCGGTTAAGGTGCCTTGCATCTGTACTGCTAGTGAGACGAGGCCGTTGGGATCCAGCACGGCGTTCCGTGTTACCCTCCTGAAGCCAATGATTCCATATTCTGCTAAGAGTCATTGGATCGCGACCAACGCGGGCAAAAATGTCACGATAAGATAAACCTGAATATCGATAGGCTACAAACCGACCTTTATCAAAGTCGGAAGCGTGATGGTACGCATTTATCCTCCTTACTCGAGGCATCAAACAACGTTTCACCAGGCAACGCTGGTCAACTGCTGTTTGTGTATGAGAAATCGGTTGGAAACTTTCCTTATGTCAGCACGTTGTAGGTGTCACCACCGGCGCCAACGTTGTGTGAATGCTCTGAAAAGCTAATCATTTGCATATCACAGCATCTTCTTCGTGTCGGTTAAATTTCGCGTCTGTAGCACGTCGTCTTCGTGGTGTAGCAATTTTAATGGCCAGTAGTGTACTCTCAGTGGCTACTTTTGCTCCAAAAGTTTGTGTATCCATCTTGCTCAAAGTATTTCCTGAACTACACTGCTCAAAACAACTAGTATATCAGATAAGATATCATACACAATAGCCATATACAGGGTGTTTCAAAAAAAGCCGGTATATTTGAAACGGCAATAAAAACTAAACGAGCAGCGATAGAAATACACCGTTTGTTGCTAAATGCTTGGGACAACAGTACATTTTCAGGCGGATAAACTTTCGAAATTACAGTAGTTACAATTTTCAACAACAGATGGCGCTGCACGTGATGTGAAAGATATAGAAAACAACGCAGTCTGTGGGTGCGCCATTCTGTACGTCGTCTTTCTGCTGTAAGCGTGTGCTGTTCACAACGTGCAAGTGTGCTGTGGACAACATGGTTTATTCCTTAGAACAGAGGATTTTTCTGGTGCTGGAATTCCACCGCCTAGAACACAGTGTTGTTGCAACAAGACGAAGTTTTCAACGGAGGTTTAATGTAACCAAAGGACCGAAAAGCGATTTAATAAAGGATCTGTTTGAAAAATTTCAACGGACTGGGAACGTGACGGATGATCGTGCTGGAAAGCTAGGGCGACCGCGTACGGCAGCCACTGAGGGTAACGGGCAGATAGTGCAGCAGGTGATTCAACAGCGGCCTCGGGTTTCCGTTCGCCGTGTTGCAGCTGCGGTCCAAATGACGCCAACGTCCACGTATCGTCTCATGCGCCAGAGTTTACACCTCTATCCATACAAAATTCAAACGCGGCAACCCCTCAGCGCCGCTACCATTGCTGCAAGAGAGACATTCGCTAACGATATAGTGCACAGGATTGATGACGGCGATATGCATGTGGGCAGCATTTGGTTTACTGACGAATCTTATTCTTACCTGGACGGCTTCGTCAGTAAACAGAACTGGCGCATATGGGGAACCGAAAAGCCCCATGTTGCAATCTCATCGTCCCTGCATCCTCAAAAAGAACTGGTCTGGGCCGCCATTTCTTCCAAAGGAATCACTGGCCCATTTTTCAGATCCGAAACGATTACTGCATCACGCTATCTGGACATTCTTCGTGAATTTGTGGCGGTACTAACTGCCTTAAACGACACTGCGAACACCTCGTGGTTTATGCAAGATGGTGCCCGGCCGCATCGCACGGCCGACGTCTTTAATTTCCTGAATGAATATTTCGATGATCGTGTGATTGCTTTGGGCTATCCGAAACATACAGGAGGCGCCGTGGATTGGCCTCCCTATTCGCCAGACATGAACCCCTGTGACTTCTTTCTGTGGGGACACTTGAAAGACCACGTGTACCGCCAGAATTCAGAAACAATTGAACAGCTGAAGCAGTACATCTCATCTGCATGTGAAGCCATTCCGCCAGACACGTTGTCAAAGGTTTCGGGTAATTTCAGTCAGAGACTACGCCATATTATTGCTACGCATGGTGAATATGTGGAAAATATCGTACTATAGAGTTTCCCAGACCGCAGCGCCATCTGTTGTTGACAATCGTAACTACTGTAATTTCGAAAGTTTGTCCGACTGAAAATGTACTGTTGTCCCAAGCATATTGCAACAAACGGTGTATTTCTATCGCTGCTCGTTTAGTTTCTATTGCCGTTTCAAATATACCGGTCATTTTTGAAACACCCTGTAATAACATATTTTATACAGATATCCGGTACAATTGTTATTTATGCGTAATGCAGTACGATATTTTGCTGTCTCAACTTTCTACTTGAGATTTAAATGGCGTTTACGTAGATAGAGGCACCGAGGGGCTACCATAATAGTGAAAGAGTCTTTCTCGTTGCCCTCTATTATGGTGTGTGATCATTTCGGATGACAAGTAGAGTTGCACACTTATGTGGTATAGACAGTACAAGGTTGTCAATCAGCTCTTGAAGGATATTTGGCCATTCTTCCATGAGTGCTATATCCAGCTCTGTAACCGTTGTGTGAGGTGCAGTGCGTCTGCCAAGTGAATCCCAGAGATGCGCAGTCGGGTTTAAGTCCGGTGAACAAGCTGGTGAGTCCATGAGTTCAATTCCCACAGATCCAAAAATGTTGTCCACCAGTTCAGCTCCGTGGGGACGAGCGTTATCGTCCAAGCGGAAGGAATCTGTCCGCAATGGCACCAGCGTAGGGCACAACAAGATGTCGGAGAATCTCGTCTGTATTCCTCTGAGAAGTCTAACGCCATTCTGAATGGAATAGAAGTCCTTAAATCCGGCAATACCGACTCCTGTCCACACCATTCTTCTGCCACCATGATGTGGTGAAGTTTGCTTCACATAAGCAGGATTGTTCCGAGTTCACAGTCTGTCCAAATGAAGGAACGACGACTATCCTGCTGAACACAAAATCTTGATTGATGTATGAACAACACCCAGCGCCATTCGTTACGACTCCAATCCTGATGTTCCTCCTCCCAGTTTCTGTGGGCTAAGGGGTGTCGTGGTTTTTAATGGGACACACGCCATAGGCCTCCGTGCGTAGAGGTCACATTCCCGAAGGCGATTTCGGACTGTTTGTGATGATATTGCGCTTCCTGTTGCTGCCTGGAGGGTGCGTTGCAGCCTTCTGTTTGGTCGGACGGTTAACATGCGATAACGGTCATCTCTTGCTGATGTTACCCGTGCACGGCCTTAGCCTTCCCTTATTTTAACGGTTCCTGTTGTTTGAAATCACGTCCAGGATCTAGAAATTACCCTCAGGGACAGTACAATAGCTGCAGCCGCCGCCCTCTGTGTCTGTTCGGCTTCCAACCGTCGTATGACTCTCCATGCTAGATCTTTGGGTAAGTCACGTTGTTGTTGCATTGCAGTACCTCCGTCTTACATTATCTGACTCAACTACTAGTGTATTTCGTTTGGTAGAGTAAACACAAGTCAAAACTAACCCCCTCTGGAGCCACTTTTCGTTATTACCACTATCTCGGTGATCGTAAAGTTGGGGTTCCACTCCGTAGAACGGACAGGGAGACGTAGAACCATTTTAGTTCATTAGGTCGATGACAATAATTCAGAACCTCGATATCTCAAATGATCCTCTAATTGTTTTGACCAGTGTACTTTCAAAAGGAATGGGAAAAGCTAAGAATTTTGGAGCACATGCTACATTGAAAGACAATGCACAGCCTAAGTTTTTCCGTGCTCGCTCCTTTCCAATTGCTTTAAGAGACGAAGTAGCCAGTAAACTGAAAGAATTTCAAGATAATGGTACCACTGCTCCAACCCAACCTAGTCAGTGGACAAACCCTCTTGTTTTGTTGCCCGAGCCTTCTGGCCGCATTCTCATTTGTGTTGACTTCAGGTCTACGGTCAACCTACAGACAGTAGTTGACACTTATCCGTTACCTCGCCCTGAGGAACTGATCGACAGGTTTGGTTCAGGACGTTACGTTTCTAAGACAGAGTTGCGTGATGCCCACATGCAAATCCACTGGATGAAGAATCGCAGAAAGTGTTTGTTGTAAATACTCATTCAGGACTGTTCAAGTATTTGCGATTTCCCTTCGGCAGTGTTCCGCTCCGCCATTTTTCAACGTTACTTGGAACAACTGACTGCAAAAGTGCCATTTTGTTCAAATTGCCTTGACGATATTGCCGTCTCACGTCGTACACCAGAGCAACACAGTTCCAGTTAGTGTACTTTTTATCAAATATTGTCCGAAGCAGAACTCATGTGTCGTCTTGAAAAATGTGACATTTTCAAAGTGAACTACAGTACATAAGTCATGTAATAAACAATCAGGGTGAGCACCACCTCCAATTTCAACTGCACTGCTTGCAATCTCTCACCTGCCTGTTCCTCGTAATGTGTCTGAACTGCAGTCAGTACTAGGCAAGATGACATACTACATACTGTTCATAGCGAATACCGCTCCGATCGTGGCCCCATTGCATCGCTAGCGTCGGTAAAATGTGCCTTTGGTGTGGACCATAGAGTGCCACGCCGGATTTTAGAAACTCAAAAATGCCCTTCCCAATGACAGATATTTAATACGTTTTTGACCCTGCCAAGCCAATTGCTTTGCAAGTCGAAGTTTCTTCCTACGAAATTGTGCACAGAATGGTGCGCAAGACAGTCATGTTGGTTTTGCCTCAAAGTTGTTAACTCAATTTCAGTGCAATTATTCTCAAATAGAAAAAGACGCTGTCTGTATTGCGTATGGTGTGACCAAATTCCATCACTATTTGTACGGTTGCATGTTCATTTTAGTGACAAATCCTTTGCACTCCTTATTTCATCCGCCAAAGCCGATTCCCACAAACACTGCCAAAAAATTGCAGTGTTTTGGTTTGTTACGTTTGGAGTATCAGTATGAAATTGTATAAGACCTACGGCAATGCAGACGCCCTATCTCGCCTTCCGATTGGTCAGGACTCTGATTTTGATGCATCTGCCGCAGCTTGTTGCGAAATCGATGCGCATGGCTCTGAATTGTTGCAATCTTTTCTCTTGAAGTGTAGAAAAATAGCGCAGGCCACGGAAGCAGACCCACGTCTCAATATTTTGTTGCATTACAATCTCAAGTCTTGGCCTCATTCATTGAACAGTATCCAGAACTCAGTTGTGTGGCGATATTTCGCCCGTCGGCATAACTTTTCCGTTCAACAGGGTGTCATTCTAGTTCAAAATGACTATCGACAATCACGTGTGCTTATTCCGAAAGCGTTCCAACTGATGTGTTGCCATTGCTCCGAGTAGGACATTTGGGATTTGTTCGCAATAAACACTTAGAGAGAAGGCAGTGTACTTGGCAGGGCATGAACGTCCACATTGAACATATGACATCAAGTGTCGAACATGCGTGGGAAAATCAATCCGTTTCCACACAGACAATCCCGCTGACAAAGAGTGCACACTGACTTTGCAGGACCATTTTGGAACACCCGCTGGCTCATAGTGGTAGACTCTCTTCGCAAGTTTCCATTTGCGGTCGCTACGGCTTCTACCACATCACGTAGCACCATTCAAGCCTTGTCTTCCATATTTAGCATAGAAAGTTTGCTGGAAGTTCTTATGTCAGACAACAGACCACAGTTCACTTCACGTGATTTTAACGGTTTTGTGAAAGGAATGGCGTTCGTCATCTAACAAGTGTTTCGTTTCAATCCCCATCCAACGGAGGAGAAGAGCGCTTCGTACGCACCTTTAAACACTGGATGGCCGAGATTCGCACCACCAACACATGGAAACAGGCGGTGCTACTCTTTCTCGCCTCCTATCTTTCCCACCCCGAGACAGATTATCATTGGTGGAACTTCTGCATGGCCATCTCCATCGAACACTCCTAAACTTGCTGCATCCACCTCAACGTCTTGCGCCTCCGATGGTCCGCAAGTATCGCTACGCACCCCGTGATCCTGTTCTTTATAAGGTTTTTGGTCGACATCAGCGCTGGGAGCGAGATGAGATCCAATAACGCATTGGTTCTTTTATGCACTTGATTGCCGGTTCCGATTGTTTGCAGCGCGTCCATCCGATCCTCATTCGTGTGCGGCATTTGCCCCGTGGTTCTGCTGCTCTTCTTCAACCAGAGTGACGGCCTCACGGGATCACGCGGCGTTCACAGCCACCTTCTGGTGCCATCAGAACACCGCTGGAGGAGTGGATGGACGGAGTGCCACTCCCGCCGTTCCCTCTCGCCGACTCGATGAACGTGGACCGTTTGTCGAGCTCACAGTCATCGCCCTAGCAGATGACCTCAGACTTCCACGTGTGCTCTGGCGGCATTTTCCTGGTGGTTGTTTCTGTAGCATCGCAAGCCAGAAGGCGGCGTATGCACGGGGATACACTGTCCTCCATAGCAACAGCATAGTTGGTCGGCAAATATGTAGAGGGAAGATGGTTGTTATACACTTGATCAAGTGCGCCTATCACGAGAGAGGACAGAGACACACTGACGAGCGCCATGCTGCCAACGCCTCTCTCCACAGCATATATTTAAGCCACTACCGCTGCCGTTGACTGGAGGGCCTCAGTGACTCACTCTTCGTGTCTGGCATCTCAGTTTGATCACTGAGATCACGCAGTTCATGTCACAGGCTACGACAGTATGAAGGGACTAGATTTGTGACCATAGCATGATTGCTGATATTGCCGGCAAGAGGACTATTACTGATGTGTTTGTACCACAACACGTGGACTCTATTGTAGTTAAGTAAAAACTTGCAGTTCCTGTAAATAAAGAACTGTATTAATCCAAGTGTGCGTTTGTGTAGTAGCAAGAGGATACCGGCCACCCATAACCAATGTCTCTACCTTGCTTCCTTGTGCAACACTACAGTAGATAACGTGGTGGTAACTTTCAATAGCCTTAACAATTTGAGGAAGCTCCTCCGGGATAGCATGGAGCAGCCACTTCATAAGTTTTCCATTTGAGGAGCGGGGGGGGGAGGGGGGGGGGGGGTTTATAAGATGAAGTCAGAAGCTTGCGACAAGTTTTGCGTCTGACGCACTGGGAGGGAGATTAGAACGTTATGTAGGGAAAATTGGTTATCCTTCCTATGGCAGTGCTGTAGGAGCTTATTTACGTCAGTGGTGTTACCAGCTTCCTGAGGCTTAAAACAGTTTGCACTGGTTCATTACGAGACAAGAGGTGTTTATTTGGGTATCTAGGATGAGCTAGAAATTATCGTACATAGATAGCGTTTCCATGACCGATTACTTAATGAGCAGACAGGGGAAGAACCGGTTATTTTCATATTTTTAATAATGTCTCCAGTTGTCACTGCAAATATATTCGTGTGCCCTTTTCATTCACGATTTATAATACCAAACGTATGGTTAGATTTGCCCCAAATGTGAGATTATTTTTCTAAGCTGTAATTTTCACGTATGTAATATTTACTGTCATACCTTACACATTTTTGTGCCTTTGAGCTTTGCTTTTGTCGTTGTTAACAATCTGGATATATGACGTACATTAAATTTCCCCACGATACTGATGGCTCGGCAGTGTGGCATTTTCGTAGCCCAAGACGCCATCCATCGGCCATAGTGCGTGTAAGCTGCATATATGAGTCTGGTACATTTGGTTTCTGTATGTGCGAACTATAACTTATTGCACCTGATATGCCACATGCACTTCTTGATGTACAGAATTTGCAACTGGCTGTTGAGCTTATATAATTGCAGGTGGTAAATTCATTTTGCCCATTTTGAAATCTTCGATTTTTTATTATTTTTGTACGCTTTGAACCTATCAATTGTGCGTAGTTGCAGTTATATAATGGGAAGCGTTTGTAATCTCAAATTTTAATTGCTGACAGGTCACCAGATGATGATATGGGTCTGAAATGAGTTGTAAATTTAGGAATTAAAAATCTCCAAAAGCAGCTACGAGATTGTTTTTTAGCAAACAACAAGCATTTTTAGAGTAATTTTTATTATATTGGTCATGACTACCTTTACCGGTACTTTCATTCTGAAATAAATTAATATTCGACAAGTAAGCAAGACACTTCTAGGAAAAATGGAAGATGAATGTAATGGGAAAATAGTAGAAGAACTTTGTGTTTTAAGAGGAAAAATAAATGCTTAAGAAGTAGGTGAGAAAATAGTCAAGAAGTCTAAAGGAGTCAAAACATGTGTTGTTGAAAACGGAATATATTCATGAGATTATAAAGATTGGTTGTTTGATAAGACTGTGGAATACACAACCACCAGTTTGTTCCAAACCATTAAGTATGAAATTTATTTAGTGGAGGTACATAAATGGGCACAGATCGCACGTTATAAAAAAATTGTACATTCCCATGTGTACATTAGTCATTACTTTCACCAACAGTGTAGTCTTTATCTTTCTTAAAAAAGTAAAACTTATTTTTAAAAAATGTCTATATAAGTGGAGGGTTTGCTCCACAAACTGTACTACGCTGTAAATTCTAATTTGTTTAAAAAAATTAGTGAACTACAGGGAAATGTCATGTACAACACTGCTGGCTGTGAACATATGAATACTAGACAGGAGGAGATTTATCACACGTTTAAGGTTATTTTACCACACAGATGTCTCAAATTAATAACTAAATAGGATTTACAAATTTTCCAGGATGGATTACAGTGAGATATGAAGAAATGAAGCAAAAATAATAATAATATATTTAACTCATTTATAGATTGAAAATTAAATTTTTTTGTTTTGATGTTTGTAATCTTCAATGAGCAACACCAAGCAGTGTAGTCAGTGTACATGAATACAATACGTTTAAGACTTCTATAATGATAAAGATCAAAGTGTTGTGTATCATAACACATGTAAATACTTTGACAAAAGATACCAGAAAATAAAAGTTAGATGTGAATATGCTGTAACTATATGTAAGAGTGCACCCAAACAGCAGTGTTCATAACAATACAATTGAAGCCAAAGAAGACAAAATTGGGAAAATTTTACCAAATTGTTGTTGTTGTGGCCTTCAGTCCTGAGACTGGTTTGATGCAGCTCTCCATGCTACTCTACCCTGTGCAAGCTTCTTCATCTCCCAGAACCCACTGCAACCCACATCCTTCTGAATCTGCTTAGTGTAGTCATCTCTTGGTCTCCCTCTACGATTTTTACCCTCTACGCTGCCCTCCAATACTAAATTGGTGATCCCTTGGTGCCTTAGAACATGTCCTACCAACGGATCCCTTCTTCTGGTCAAGTTGTGCCACAAACTTCTCTTCTCCCCAATCCTATTCAATACTTCCTCATTAGTTATGTGATCTACCCATCTAATCTTCAGCATTCCTCTGTAGCACCACATTTCGAAAGCTTCTATTCTCTTCTTGTCCAAACTATTTATCGTCCATATTTCAATTCCATACATGGCTACACTCCATACAAATACTTTCAGAAATGACTTCCTGACACTTAAATCCAGACTCGATGTTAACAAATTTCTCTTCTTCAGAAACGGTTTCCTTGCCATTGCCAGTCTACAATATCCTCTCTACTTCGACCATCATCTGTTATTTTGCTCCCCAAATAGCAAAACTCCTATACTACTTTAAGTGGCTCATTTCCTAATCTAATTCTCTCAGCATCACCCTACTTAATTCGACTACATTCCATTATCCTCGTTTTGCTCTTGTTGATGTTCATCCTATATCCTCCTTTCAAGACACTATCCATTCCGTTCAACTCCTCTTCCAAGTCCTTTGCTGTCTGTGACAGAATTACGATGTCATCGGCGAACCTCAAAGTTTTTATTTCTTCTCCATGGATTTTTATACCTACTCCAAACTTTCCTTTTGTTTCCTTTACTGCTTGCTCAATATACAGATTGAATAACATCGGGGAGAGACTACAACCCTGTCTCACTCCCTTCCCAACCACTGCTTCCCTTTCATGTTCCTCGACTCTTATAACTGCCATCTGGTTTCTGTACAAATTGCAAACAGCCTGTCGCTCCCTATATTTTACCCCTGCCACCTTCAGAATTTGAAACAGAGTATTCCAGTCAACATTGTCAAAAGCTCTCTCTAAGTCTACAAATGCTAGAAACGTAGGTTTGTCCTTCCTTAATCTAGTTTCTACTGAATCCAAACTGACCTTCCCTGAGGTCGGCTTCTACTAGTTGTTCCATTCGTCTGTAAATAATTCGCGTTAGTATTTTGCAGCTGTGACTTATTAAACTGATAGTTCGGTAATTTTTACATCTGTCAACACCTGCTTTCTTTGAGATTGGAATTATTATATTCTTCTTGAAGTCTGAGTGTATTTCGCCTGTCTCATCCATCTTGCTCACCAGATGGTAGAGTTTTGTCAGGACAGGCTCTCCCAAGGCCGTCAGTAGTTCCAATGGAATGTTGTCTACTCCGGGGGCCTTGTTTCGACTCAGGTCTTTCAGTGCTCTGTCAAACTCTTCACGCAGTATCGTATCTCCCATTTCGTCTTCATCTACATCCTCTTCCATTTCCATAATATTGTCCTCAAGTACATCGCCCTTATATAGACCCTCTATATACTCCTTCCACCTTTCTGCTTTCCCTTCTTTGCTTAGAACTGGGTTTCCATCCGAGCTCTTGATGTTTATACAAGTGGTTCTCTTAACTCCAAAGGTCTCTTTAATTTTCCTGTAGGCAGTATCTACCTTACCCCTCGTGAGATAAGCCTCTACATCCTTACATTTGTCCTCTAGCCATCCCTGCTTAGCCATTTTGCACTTCCTGTCGATCTCATTTTTGAGACGTGTGTATTCCTTTTTGCCTGCTTCATTTACTGTATTTTTATATTTTCCCCTTTCATCAATTAAATTCAGTATTTCTTCTGTTACCCAAGGATTTCTAGTGGCCCTCGTCTTTTTACCTACTTGATCCTCTGCTGCCTTCACTACTTCATCCCTCAAAGGTACCCATTCTTCTTCCACCGTATTTCTTTTCCCCATTCCTGTCAATTGCTCCCTTTTGCTCTCCCTGAAACTCTGTACAACCTCTGGTTCTTTTAGTTTATCCAGGTCCCATCTCCTTAAATTCCTACCTTTTTGCAGTTTGCCGGCCGCGGTGGGCTCGCGGTCCTAGGCGCGCAGTCCGGAACCGTGAGACTGCTACGGTCGCAGGTTCGAATCCTGCCTCGGGCATGGATGTGTGTGATGTCCTTAGGTTTAAGTGGTTCTAAGTTCTAGAGGACTGATGACCACAGCAGTTGAGTCCCATAGTGCTCAGAGCCATTTTTTTTGCAGTTTCTTCAGTTTTAATCTACAGGTCATAACCAATAGATTGTGGTCAGAGTCCACATCTGCCCCTGGAAATGTCTTACAATTTAAAACCTGGTTCTTAAATCTCTGTCTTACCACTATGTAATCTATCTGATACCTTTTAGTATCTCCAGGCTTCTTCCACGTATACACCCTTCTTTTATGATTCTTGAACCATGTGTTAGCTATGACTAAGTTGTGCTCTGTGCAAAATTCTACCAGGCGGCTACCTCTTTCATTTCATTGCCCCAGTCCATAATCACCTACTACGTTTCCTTCTCTCCCTTCTCCTACTACTGAATTCCAGCCACCCATGATTATTAAATTTTCATCTCCCTTCACTCTCTGAATAGTTTCTTTTATTTCATCATACATTTCTTCAATTTCCTCGTCATCTGCAGAGCTAGTTGGCATATGAACTTGTACTAGTGTAGTAGTTGGGGGCTTGGTATCTATCTTGGCCCCAATAATGCGTTCACTATGCTGTTTGTAGTAGCTTACCTTCTTTCCTATTTTCCTATTCATTATAAAACCTACTCCAGCATTACCCCTCTTTGATTTTGTGTTTATAACCCTGTAGTCACCTGACAAGAAGTCTTGTTCCTCCTGCCACCGAACTTCACTAATTCCTACTATATCTAACTTTAACCTATCCATTTCCCTTTTTAAATTTTCTAACCTACCTGCCCGATTAAGGGATCTGACATTCCACGCTCCGATCCGTAGAACTTCAGTTTTCTTTCTGCTGATAACGACATCCTCTTGAGTAGTCCCCGCCCGGAGATCCGAATGGGGGACTATTTTACCTCCGGAATATTTTACCCAAGAGGACGCCATCATCATTTAATCATACAGTAAAGCTGCATGCCCTCAGGAAAAATTACGGCCGTAGTTTCCCCTTGCTTTCAGCCGTTCGCAGTACCAGCACAGCAAGGCCGTTTTGGTTAATGTTACAAGGCCAGATCAGTCAATCATACAGACTGTTGCCCCTGTAACTACTGAAAAGGCTGCTGCCCCTCTTCAGGAACCACACGTTTGTCTGGCCTCTCAACAGATACCCCTCCGTTGTGGTTGCACCTACGGTACGGCTATCTGTATCGCTGAGGCACGCAAGCCTCCCCACCAACGGCAAGGTCCGTGGTTCATAGCAATATATTAAATAATAAAAGATATTTTCACATAGTTTCTGAAATTTGTTTTCAGTTCCCCTTATTAGGAAAACATGATTTTCTGAGGGAACAGGAAACCACAACAAAAAATTAAACCTTAATAAATAGGAAAAATTATAAAATAATGTAAAAAGTTCTTAAAAATAGTTTACATCTACAAAATTCAATAGATTTTGAGTCAATGTTTCATAAACCACAGCAAAAATCGGTAAATTTTGAAGAAATTATACAATTTCTGAGAAATTTGTGAAAAATGAGCGAAGCTTATTGATTTTTACCATGAAACGCCAACGCAGATCTTTGCAGAAGTCATTTCTTACATATTAACACAATTATTCATGTACTTATAGGTTCATCTACTAATTTACACGTAATTCCCTCACTGTAACTGAGATTATTTACAAACCAAACAGTGGCTATCTGAGGCACAGGTGAGTCCGAGCGGCGCACTGACTTGAAGAACACGTCAGCAAAGGCTTTAACTCCACCATGTCAACGCCAACGTTTCTCCTGCACCTGCTAAATGTTTACGACATGATTTGCCAGGACAATCTCGTCCACAAATTGCTAAGTTATACGACGATCCGTGTCCTGGCGTCACCGCAAGCGTAGGAACGAAGATGAAGAGATTAAGACCAGAGAAGTCGGTGAAACAATTTCGGCCAATGGTGCGCTGATTAGGACCGCACCACGACAGGAGCGCCCCATGTAAGATGTGAATATAAGCGCAGCTCCTGCCAGAATCGGCCTCTCAGATCAGCTCAGTGGACTGTTGTGGACTGGCATTCACAGAACAGATTATACTCATCCGTATCAGGTGATTAGCTGGACTTTTCTATATCGACGAAGATACCTTTTTGCATGAGGCCTTTCTTTTGCGACTACTTCTTGTAAAAATCCATGTTAATTTCAAAAATATCCCTACGTACTATGGGACTCAACATCTGAGGACATCAGTCCCGTAGACTTAGAACTACTTAAACTTTACTAATCAAAGGACATCACACACATCCATGCCCGAGGCAATATTAGAACCTGCTACTGTAGCAGCAGAGCGATTTCGGAGTGGATCGCCTAGAACCGCTCGGCCACCATTGCCGGCCCAAGTTAAAAATTATCAATCTGCTTAATAGAGATAAAACTAGTGAAGTTATTTGCTTGAATTGTTGTATAGCATTCGGAAAACGCTGCATCCATTAGGCACCCTATACGAGACGAGTGGGCGAGACCCAACAATTGGCAATGAAGGGTTACAAACGATCTCCGTGCTGATGGCCACGGAATTATGTGTGTGTGTGTTTTATTGTGCTGGCGCCTTAATTCTTGCTTGTTTTTACTTTGCAGGGGCGCATATTGCTTCAACAGCTTCTTGTAATTTTCACTAACCAGTGATTTTAGGTAGGCGTTGCAGAAATTTTCGTTGTCTCTTTTACTTGCTTGTTGCCTTTGTATCTACCAACATAACCCTCCTCCCCCGCCCCTCGCGCCTGTCCCTCCTCCCTCCTCCTGCTCAGGCACTACAGCCGCCAGCATTACATGCCAGTTGCAGACTCAACAAATCTCCCCGCCACTCAGTACAGTGCTGCAGCTACTAGCCAAAGCTGCGTGCCCGGCACAACAAGCACCGCCTACTACTGCAGCTATACAAGTTTTTGACTGTTTTATGTGAACAAGACGAGGAATTGCCCTCAATGTACCAGGTACCGTGAAACTTGCATAGCTATTATCAATGGTAGGAAGTGCAGTGTTCAGACTTATGCAGAAGTTATATCCTAATGCCACTCCGAGTGAACTTAGTTATTAATAGGTGGTACAGGCACTAACAAACTATTACGACCAACAAGTGAATGTGGTAGCAGCGAAGTATCAATATTATAATTGCAAAAAACCGTTAGAACAAATATATCGCGTGTGGGTAACAGATTTGTAAGATATGACAAGGAAGTGCAAATTCAAATGTTCTTGCTGTGCTTTATATTCAGATGCGATGTTGTGAGTACAGTGTACCTGATGTCAAAATAAGAGGACAAATTTTGTAACAGCCCTATGCATCCTTTCAGCATGCAGTGCAAATACTAGATCAGTACGATTCCGATGCCTTGTCAGCTCATATAATCGCACCAAAAAGTATTGGCACAGTAACATTTTTGTGGCTGTAGGTTAATCGAAACGTATATTTCAGAACAGACCCCAGACACGTGCCACCTTACATTATATAGGCTACAAATATGTCCAAATCACCTGTCCGTAAAGTAACATACAGTGTTATGAAAATAAACTTCGCTCTTCTGCATCCAAAAAAGTAATAGCATACGCATATGAATCGGATAGTGTGTTCGTTTTCTTCACTGATGTTCACATCCATTTAGCTTCTATGACATCATGTAAACGTCTAGAAATGCTTTGTATTAAATTCCGGGTGATATCAGGGGTAATTTTCGACCATTCCTCCAGGACCACTTACTCCAAGTCGTTTTTACCGAATGGACGCCTTTTTCTGACTTGTGTGTCGAGATGAGCCACCAGGTTCTCAATGGGGCTCAAATAAGGGGCCTTAGGTGGTGGTAGAACCCTTATGGCGGCACTGTGCAGTAACTACTCCCGGGTTTTCATGGCTGTATGTTTTGGGTCGTTGTCTTGCTGGAAATGAAACACGCCAGTAAGGCCCAATGTCTGTGTACTAGCGTGGAAATTACCTCGGAACACGTCGATGTATCTCATATGATCCATTGTATCGTTGATTACAGCTAGATTTCCAGCACCGGACGTCACCATAACGCCCCAGACCATGATACCGTCCCCACCGTGTTTGACTGTGGGATGCAAATGTTAGATATCGAGGTGCGTATTCGGCTTGCGCCAAACTTTCTTTCTTTCATCAAATCCGAACTTCAGTTGGTCGCTACATATCACAGTGCTCCAAAACGCCATACTCCTTGGCATACAGCAGGCGTTGATGCCGGTTAATTTCCGATATGTATGGCTTTTTCCTGGGAGCGCGTCCATGTATGTCAGCCTCATTCACCACATATTGATAGTTTCAACACTAAACGTCTTGTTGGACGTTTTCTGAACCACCTCAGCCGTAGATGCTGCACTTGTACCAGGTTCCCTCCGAGCAAGTGCGATGATACGGCGACGCTCTATGGTTGTACGCACATTTGGACGTCGAGGACGACACTTACTCGCTGTTGTCCCAGTCTCTTTATATTTATGAATGATGGCTCGTACAGTGGTGTAGCTAACAGGCACCTCTGCTCCGCTTTGTCGGTAGTTTCTCCCTTGTGAATGGAGCAATACCACTCTCTCACGCCACGCCACTGTATGTTCCTTCTTCTTGGGCTCCATGCTGACCACTATCGCGCAATACAGCAACATACTAGCGACTGGCCCGCCAACAACACGCAGAGTCCATTGCGTCAGCAGATGGCGTCCCGCCACATGAAAACCCAGCATTATACCGAGAAGCCACGCTCTGTGCCAATACTTTTTGTGTGCAGAGGAGATTGGTATTCCTTGGAGCTACACGGGATGAGGCAGTCTCTTTGTAGCACTTGCAACGACGTCAGATAGAGAGAGACACTTCCCATTCTCTCTGTTCCACTTACAATGACGTCAGGTACGGCTGTACAGTTCTCATCGCCACATAAGGAAAATCACATGCAAATAAATAGAACAACCACGGTAGAACGCGCTCCGTAATTAAACTTCATACATACTGAAGTTAGTTCTTTCTCCAGAAATGACTTTTCTACTTAGCTTTACCAAAACGCACAACTATGTTCTCCCGTTCATGCGATCTAGTATTGGATCTTCCTATTATTTACATGGTTTCCTTTTTTTGAAATTATTACTGATAAAATAGCGGAAAATTTCGTGCTCCATCAAATATTTTTCAGATTGTATTCCAAAGTGGCAGCGCCTTTCTTCCAGGCGTCATAGCTCTTGCAGAGGATTGCAAGCGTCAGCAGGAGTGAAGGATGTGGTTTATCTTATACTCATGTGGACTCAGTAATTGGATGTCAGCGAAGAATGATAAATCCCAAAGATGGTAATCTTGACCGATGTTAGATACGTTAAACGTTTGTGGATAATGTGACCCGAGTTATTTGGTGGCCCCGTGAGCGCTTAAGCCAAAAATAAGCAGCTATTCCATAGTTTCTCGTTAATAAACGTACTGCACAACCCAAACATCACAACAATGTATGTTGAATAAACGATGCAATCATTTTTTGTGTAAATAAAGTTCTCTTGCACACCTACATCACATAAGTTGTCATAAGCACCATTGCACGAGTAGAAGCTAACACTTTCCTTCCCGCGGGCAACGCATTTACTCACTGAGTGGTGCAAATGAAACTCACGATCCGAGTAATAACTTTAGTGGTTAGCCCTACTTACTAAATTCCGTGGACTAACACCTCTTATCGAAAGTGTATGGGGACAAACGCTTAGTCACAGCACGTACGACGTTAACAGAATAATAGTACTCGCTCCATAATAGCGCAGCATACAGAAAATCTAAAACTGTTGGCTCTGTTAAAATAAAAATGAAGGTCCGAGGCAAACTAGTTTCTGATTGAAGTATCTAAGTGGTGACTGTTTAGGAAGGCCTATCAAGAGAAATTTTAGTAAAATTAATTGTCCTTCATCTGGGGCGAGAAAAATGTTTGACTTTTGTGGGAAACTGAATAGTCTACACAAGAATATGGGGCTGCAAAACTAGTATTACGTGTAGATTACTAAAATGAAGTGGAAAGAGTGCGGAGATTTCTAAAGAAATGAGTGTAAAGTAATGACAATAGCCTTAGTGAATGATTTAGCAGTTGGTGCAAACACAATGGTTTATAGCGGTGGTTAACACTGGACTATTACTCGGAAGGATGGCTACTAATATCAATAAATTCAGTTAAGGCAAATGGTAAGTTAGTTTTTGTGTGAGATGACACGCCTAATTTATTTTCCCATCCTTGTCTAATCCAACCTGGCATCCAATAACATCGTTGTAAACTGAGAGTTAGATCCTAGCATTCTTCCTTTAAGTGCTGTCAAAGGTATAATACAGAAGAAGAAACTAACGTTTTAAAATTTACGTGAGCAACACAGTGACCAAATATTTGCAGACTTACAGGCATACTTTGACAGTAGTTTTTATTCATACACGCAAATTACACCACACAATGTGTGAGAATTCGGAAACTATGTGGAACTAAGTGATAGGAACGGTATAGGAAAGGAGAAAAACTAAATTGGAATAATTATTGTTGTCTAATAGGAAACCAGAGAGACGCTTTTTCAAGAGTGTAGAAGTTTTTGACCAGTTGTAGCGAACGTCCAGTATTAATTCAGACAATGACATTAACTTTAAATAATTCAAAAGGGTTTGTAGAATTCAACATGGCTGCGACGTAGTTAAACGAGGAACTGGGAACTAAACATTTTATTTCAGCGTAGCTTCGGATACGGACACAGAACATAATCTAATGGTGATGTATACTAAATGATATTCAAGTTGTTTCAAGCAATTATAGTGATAGTGAAGTTTGTTTAAGGCAATGAAGTAGGGTCCCCGAGTATAGGTTACTAGAACAACAGTGGAATGTAATAAGGGGATACTACAGGGTACCATTGGTAGATAGGAAGCAAGAGCTGTAAATCTACGGATATTTCAGTTATTACACTATTATATCTACGGCAGATGGAAATATGGGATTCTTGAAACAGAACCGGGAGAGTTATAACGAAAATTTATTAGATATGACACTAACGTGAAGAAATATGCTAAATGAGTTAGGTAATTCTCAAAGAAGATACTGACGACGCTTTCAGTTACATTAAATACCATTTTAGGGAAACGAAAGCATCGCAGATGGTAGAAATATAATACATACCGAAGAAAGTACAGAAAGATGTCAGTAGTATGTCCAAAACTATCTTCAACAGAGGACAGTCCCACAGTAGATTAGAAGCGGTGACGGAAGTTGTTTTGGGTCAAAATGGTATGCACTTAGATACTGAACTGAAACATGTTATAGTAGACGTACCATACACGTTAACAGTTACATGAATGACTAGCAGATGTAGGAACGAGGAAGTTATTTTGGTGACTATAATGTAACATTCATCAAATTTCCTATGAAGTGCTTTCACATTATACTAACTTAGAACTGGAGAGGGGATAAACGTGTAAAACATCAGATTAGCATCTGTTGACGCCAAGAATTTTTTTGACTGTTTGAGTTGGAATAGGCTGTACTAAATCCTCAGAATTATCGTGATATACTAGAGTAACGCCAAAATGTTTGTGAAGTCAGTTTGGGAGTAACGAAAGTGGAACATAAATGATAAATTACCTTAAAAGGAGATTAATAAATTTCTTGTGAAGCAGTTAAGTAGGTGATACAAAATTTTAGAACCGGAAACAGATCATATCCTGTCTTATATAATCATATTGGTAACAGGCAAAGCTGTGACATAACGCAAGGGATACTTAAAACGTTCTGAATTGAATGTAAAGCATTTTTAGTATTGTTTCTTGGATTACGAAGAAGTAAAACAAATGAAAGCAATTAAGAGTGTAAGTGGATTGTTATTTGCTCAACTTCAACAACTAAGTAATACGTTGATTAAAGAAAGCAAGTCCAGTGTCTAGTTACTAAACAATGACAAGAGAACGAAGAATTTACTGTGTGCAAACTATACAGGCTAATATCGTATAGATAGAAATCGTGGTCTATGCATAACCTGGTAGTTAAGAAACTCGTCCCATCTGAAAATTTAGAGATTAAGTTTAGTGACAAAATATGAAACATTGATATAGCGAAGGGATAAGGGATCGTAAAAAAATTAGTAATTGTTACTGATAAGCCACGTTGTAGTGAATATGGTGCTATAAAAGGCTAGAGGGATGAACAGTTGTAAGGCAGGCAACGATTAAAATATACGTATTTCACTATAGAGAATGTTGGTTGAGCAGGGGAAAAGTTAACATAAAGTAGCAAGAGACGTGAATGACATAAAACCAGGTGAAAAAATTGACATGTTAAGATAAAATGATGAGAGTTCTCTGGTTTAGCAACTTTTATTCAAATGGGCAGCGACTTCTTTTATATCCGATGTTTTGTAAGAGAATACTTGTTCATTGTTCATACATGTTATTACTCGACAGAAAAGTTCAATAAATAAACTTGGTAGAGGTAGAAGAAACGAGAATTCCGTCATGATGGAATGAGAAAACAAAATTTCTTCGATGAGGTCTAAATTGTTAGAAAGTTTGCAGCCTCAGTCTTACACACAGTGTAGTTGGTTGCCTTATTTCCATTTCTTAACAAGTTTGCAGACTTAGAACTATCAGGGACAAAGCGACCAAGGTAAAGCTACTCAGGGTTTCTTGTAAATCACATTCTTCATAAATACGAAGTGCGTACCCAAAGTCTTTATTCATGTTAGTTTCGGGTGACTAAATCGGTTTAAGATTTCATTAAAAGGTGGTAGGGTTTATAGTTGTCATGTGGGACAAATTGTGGCATTGATTAGTCACGGATTGCAAAATAGATCACATAATTACTAAGAAATTTGATAATAGTCATACAGCAAACATAAAAGTGAATGGTGAGTACTCGGACTTTTTTGTTGTGACAAATGAAGTCGCTCAAGGTTGTAACCCGTCATCCCACCTCCGTAACATTTACGGCATTGGCCGCCAAACTGCGGTCCCTGGACCGCATGGAGTCTAATTCAAATATAACGGCGGCCCGTTGTTCTAAGCCGTATTTCTAATAATAGACATATAGCAACTACCAGCCGATTCCAAAAACGTCAACTAACGTTAAAAGCATCTTAATAGAGTAGTTTTCCTGATCTGTAACAAACGAAAATATCTACCGAGATAGTAATAATTTAAAATATGCTTAATATAGAACGACATCGGTGAATTCGGCCGTGATCTCAGTAATGTTGTCCGCTTACATGAGGGGTAGAGGGGTAATTAGCATGAACAGAGCGGGGATTGGGGACGTGAGGGGCAGGGTATTGTTTTATTGTTTATCTTGCGGTTCTCACGAGTCTCTAGCCCGCCCGACTTATTCCGACCACCTGTTACGGTATAACGTTTCAATCGGAAGTAACATAGACTCTTGTATGAGCATTACAGAGACTGTCATCTCCAAATGCGATACTTATTTGTAGAAAGGAATGTTAAATAATTTCAGGCTGTTGTAATTGAATGCAGAGATGGGATCGAAGCTAGCACTCAAATCATTTATCTTACTGCTGTAATGGTATGTCATATACAACTGAGAATTTAAAGGTGAGTTGAGACATTATTATTAATCAAAGCCATTCATACACATAGTAGAATCAACAATACTTCTCCGCACACATATAATGCCACAACTATTAGATCGCGGAGATTGGCATCTGTCTGCAGTATACCATACCGAACAATATGTGTTCCGAATGATACTGACTTTTAACGATCAGTACCGGTTGTGAACTTATCACGCCCTTTCCATAGCCAGTCTATTGGCGGCACGTAACATACTAATACGTATGTTGTTCAGAAAGTAAGTTCCGATCAGTCGCAAAATGGAAACCACTGGGAAAATCCGGTAAAACATTGCACAGATGTGTTGGGCAGTGTCTCTAGTAAGCCCGTCGATAGTGTCGCGTCTCTCTTTCCAGGTTTGAGTGAACAGTGAGCACGTAAAGATGCGCAGGGAATAACGTCTCCCGCCAAGTATGAGTGCCTGGTTAGAGATTTCGCCTGTATCGTGCAGCCCACATAACACGACTCTCGAGCAGTTCCTTCTTCATGCCAACTCTCGGCCGCACACTGCAGGGGTAATGAAGATGCTGCGATGAGAACTGTTTGATCACCCAAATACAGTCCATAATCGGCTCCCCCTGAGTATTATCTCTGCTCCCAAGAACCGCTAGCTGTGAAGACATAAGTTTTTCATAGACTACGAGCTGCACACCGGAGACAACTGTCCGAAAGCACAGGCGGCTGCTCTCTAAGACGAGGTTATTGGAAAGTTGATACAACACTACGAACAACTCAAAGTTGGAGCGGCGACTATTTAGAGATATAGGTGGAAGGTGTACCTAACTGTTGAAAGTAGAACGTTTCTGGTTTCCACTGTGGTTTCCATTTCACGATCGATCGGAACTTACTTTCTGGACAACCCTCGTATATGTAATGTACTGATTAATAAAACCATCTATATAGACGAATGGTGAACATGGCTAAGGAAGGCCGGTGCGGAAGGACTCGAGTTCGAATCGCGGTACCTCCTCAGATATTCTTTTGATGTACTGAGATCTACCATGCAGTCTATTCAGCCCTTGTCAGGTTAAATGAGCAGCTGCTTAAATAAAGAAGCAGAAGGGTCTTCAGGATTCATCTACCGACAGTAACCGGTGTAGCAATCGGCAACTTGGTGATGACATGATAAACAATCAAATGTCGCTCCTCGTATCGCTTTTTAGAGAGCAGTAGACCAGTCGGAACAAGGGTACAGCCTACCCCGTGAGTGCTGAAAAGGTTTTAGCAGTTAATAATAATACGGATACATATGCAGCCTGGGCTAACACCCCACACTGTCGTAGTTGCCTCTTAAGGTTGAAAGTTTGACGACCGCTTACGTATGAGATAATGCGGTCACGGTAGTACTGGATGGGCGAGATGGAGGAGTTTCAGTTGGCGGTAGGAAAATAAAAAATCTGCACTTCCCAGATGGTTCTACCCTCATTGCAGAACGTGAGGAAAAACGTAGGTATCTGGGCTCCAGAGCGAAAACTTTTAGATTAAGCTTCTGTCCAGAGATAAACATGAAATCTCGGAACTGTTATTAATGATCTAGGTTTCTATCAGAGTCATGGTGCTTAAAGGATCGGAATATAGTGTCTGATTGTATCTGGTCAATGAAACAACATGAAAGTGAGGTAAAGATATAATATGAACAATCCGTCTTCGCCGAACCGCTATGACTAAGCTCACTAAGTTCCAGCAAATCCGGGCAATATCTAAAACAACGAAGGTGCACTTGGTGGGATCCTTGGTGTCTCCTGTGTTCTTGTACAGCTCGAAGACACGGAACGTGAAAGCTAATGACAAGAGCAGCATCGACGCCTTCGTGACGTGGTGTTGGCGGAGCACGATACGTGCTCCACGGACAGAGAGAAGGAAGAATGTTTTAGTTATAGAAGAATTTACCATCACAAGAAGCATATCTTACTGTTCAGTCATAGATACTTGCAGTTCCTGGGTACGGTTTGAGACGAGAATATTCAGAGGGAAAAACCTCTTGTAAGTCAGAACTGAAGGCACAAGACCACCAAAAAGAGCAGCAAATAGATTGTTGGATTAAGCGAAGAAGATTACCACCCAACCTCTTCACGTTGTTTTAAGAAGAGATGAAGATAGCTGTTGATGGAGAAGTCTAGTCGAAGTTTCATGATGTGAAGAAGTGAATGCAGACATGAGATCACGACCCTCAACGCTTGGTTAAGAAACTGATGACGATGATACACTTGTTACTAACTTGGTAATTGCAATTACTTCATATGGTTTTCTTCAATGTACACTGCTGGACATTAAAATAGGTACACAACTAAGATGACGTGCTACATTCGCGAAATTTAACCGACAGGAAGAAGATTCTGTGATATGCAAATAATTAGGTTTTCAGAGCATTCGCACAACGTTGGCGCCGGTGGCGACACCTACATCCTGCTGACATCAAGAAAGTTTCCAACCGATATTTCATGTACAAACAGCAGTTGACCGGAGTTGTTGGGTGAAACGTTGTTGTGATGCCTCGCACAATTAGGAGAAATGCCTACCATCACGTTTCCGACTTTGATAAAGATCGGATTGTAGCCTATTGAGATTGCGGTTTATCGTATCGCGACATTGCTGCTCGCGTTGGTCGAGATCCAGTGACTGTTAGCAGAATACGGAAACGGTGGGTCCAGGAGGGTAATACGGGACGCCGTGCTCGATCCCAACGGCCTCGTATCACCAGCAGTCGAGTTGACAGGCATCTTATCCTCATGCAGCCACGTGCAGCCACGTCTCGATCCCTGAGTCAACAGATGGGGACGTTTGCAAGACAACCATCTGCACGAACAGGTCGACGACGTTTGCAGCAGCTCGGAGAACATGGCTGCGGTTACCCTTGACGCTGCATCACAGACAGGAGAACCAGCGACGATGCACTCAACGACGAACCTGGGTGTACGAATGGCAAAACACCATTTTTTCGGATGAATCCAGGTTCTGTTTACAGCATTATGATGGCCGCATCCTTGTTTGGCGACATTGCGGTGAACGCACATTGGAAGTGTGTATTCGTCATCGCCATTCTGGTGTATCTCCCGGCGTGATGGTATGGGGTGCCATTGGTTACACGTATCGGTCACCTCTTGTTCGCACTGACGGCACTTTGAACAGTGGACTTTACTTTTCAGATGTGTCACGACCCGTGGCTCTACGCTTCATTCGATCACTGCGAAACTCTACATTTCAGCGCGATAATGCACGACTGCATGTTGGAGGTCCTGTATGGGCCTATCTGGATACAGAAAATGTTCGAGTGCTGCCCTGGCGTGCACATTCTCCAGATCTCTCACCACTGGAAAACGTCTGGTCAATGGTTGCCGAGCAACTGGCTCGTCACAATACTCCAATCTCTACTCGAGATGGACTGTGGTATCGTGTTGAAGCTGCGTGGGCAGCTGTACCTGTACACGCCATCCAAGCTCTGTTTGACTCATTGCCAAGGCGCATAAAGGCCGTTATTATGGCCAGAGGTGGTTGATCTGGGTACTGATTTCTCATGATCTATGAACCCAAATTTAGTGAAAATGTAATCACAGCTCAGTTTTCGTACAGTATATTTGTCCAATGAATACCAGTTTACCATCTGCATTTCTTCTTGGAGTAACCATTGTAATGGCGACTAGTGTGACAGCGAACATTCTCTTCGGTGAGGCAGTGAAGAGGGATGACAGTTCTGTTGGAGAATAATTCTCATTTTTCTAACAGAGACAACTCATGTGCTCCGTCCTTCGCAGCGTATGCCCTTGACACATTAGCTTTGGTACTGAACGTTCTCCATGAGGGGCCATAGCACTCGTGTTGAGAAAGGAAAAAGTATTTGACAAGTTGAGTTCACTTTCGATGCTTATAAAGAGAAATGCATAGCAGTTGAGTCTGCAGAGTAATCATCTATGTGGCGTGTCGACGCATGGCACAGTGGGGCTTTTTTCACTGTTTTCTGACATTTGAAAACATGCCTGAAATGGAGGTTCTTTCACCGACGATTGTGCGCTTCTGCAGCTATTTCGAATTGACAAAGCAATCCCGCGTTCATTTATAGCGCGTTTCCATCATTCAGGGCCGGCGGGGCGTATAAATGCCACGATTCCGGGCAGAGGCGAAAATGTAGCGCGCCGCCGCAGCCCGACAATGGCCGCTAACCCGCACGACACGTGACAGCCGCCCGCTGGCGTCGCAGCCGACCCGCCGTGCCACCCAGAGGAGGAGGCAGGAGACTGGACAAAGAGAAGGTACTCTCGCAGAGCTTTTTGGACAGCATGGTTGTGGAGACGAAGCAGCGATTAGTGTGATTAATCAATTATTCAAAAACAGTCTTCATCGCATTTATTATTATTATACCGCTAACCGATTTCAGCCCGACGTAGGGGTCATCTTCTGGGCGTTTACACCATTGATCGACTGCTGGTGGTGTTACTCAAGCCTTTATGTAGATTCGACAGATACTAATAAATGAGATTAAGACTGTATTTGAGCTCTTCTGGCGTTGACAGCCAGCGGATAAGAGAAAAGTTCATAGAGTACACGCGTTAGAAAAATGGAATGGCGGCTGATTTTTTTCACTATGGTGAGCACGTATTCTGGTAACCGAATGAATTAAATCAATTCAAAAAAATATTCAGTGTCATATAATACCTCATTTATTGAAATTATCGGATTCAGCACGCCTACATCTACATCTACATCGAACCATATTAAAAATTCTCTCTTATTCCAATCTATAACAGAGCACGGAAGAAACGAAGACCTATATGTTTCCGTACGACATCCGATTTTCCTTATTTTATCGTGATGAACCCTTCTTCGTATGTAGGTCGGCGTGAACAAAACATTTTTGCATTCGGAAGAGAATATTGGTGATTGAAATATCGTGTCAATATTCCGTCGCAATGGAAAACGCCTTTTTTTTAACGACGTCCGCCCCAAATCCTGTGTCATGTCAGTGACACACTGTCTACTAGTTTTCGCTAATACAAAACGCACTGATCCGCTCTGAAATTTCTCCATTTCCCCGTTAGTACTACCTGGTGACGACTCCAATCTGCGCAGCAGTACCACGAGAAAGGACGGCAGACAAGCACATTGTGGATGTGTTGCATCTCTAAATGTTCTGCCCATTGCGCCGGGGCGGTAAATAAGTGCACTTGAAGCGTTCTCACGAATATGCATATACAAATGTTCGTTAATAATGTTATTGTAAATTTTGGCTCTCACGTAAGTCTCAGGGGATGATTTTCACACTTAGTGCATTAGTACACTGTTCCACATCCGCGCATTAGTTGTAGTTTCTGAAATAATACTCATGAGTACAATTTATACTAAGGAACAAAAATTAGACGATTATTATAGCAAAATCAGTTTTTCACGACACAGTCCAATCACTATTTATTGGCGTTGTCCTTTTCTTTCAAGCAATGAAATTAGCACTCGTGAGATGGTTTACAGTTTTATTTTAATAATAATTTGACTCCACCAATAGCAGTAATGTAGGCTGCTATAAACGAAAATTACACACTCAATTTGAACAGAACCACAATTCCCACTGTCCTCTTTGTTCTAGCAGTTTTGGCGCTAAATCACAGTTCGAAACATGTTCACTTACGATTTACGCACTCACACAAATAATCGTAGCACTTATAGTTTATCAAATATATGCTTACACACTTGCACTATTAAACAATACTCCTTGTCGAAATAAATCGGTGCGAAAAAAATTTCTTACTCAATCTACCAAATGGGCCACCCAAAAGTAGGGCTTGCTCGCCACCCACTGGCTCCCCGACTGCCGAACGGCTGACCAAAGACTGATCCCTGGCCAAGATGGCTGCTCGCTTATATAGGCCAGGACGTCTACCCCCCTTGGTTATGCAAGTACTAATCTCACCAATTAAGGCTACAAATTTTGATACATACATCCCTCGTCAGAAATGAGTACACCATCGGAACTGCGGTAAAGAGTATATCTTACCTACTATGCTACATTCATTTCGAGGATTATTCTATCGCCCGTAAATCAAGTTCCAGTTTTTGCAAATCTTCGCAACTAAGCTCAAATTTTCTTGTTTACATTTGTGCTGTAAAGTTATAACATAGAACTGCATATAGCACTGTTTTCAGACGTAATCTATAGCGATCTACACATTCCGTTGTTCAAATCTTCATATCTATAGTAATTAATTAATTATGGGCGATAAATGTTAATAATATTTTGTAAACAATGAAAACTATTGCAAGTTAAGTGTATAGTACAATATAACTAGTTTAAACAACGTGTGATGTCACCCAAAATATTATATAGTGCAGTCCCTTACGTCATAAATTTTGTATTCAATTTTATAAACAATTTTCCTTCAAACTTTGTTTTTTGCTCTTTACTGGCTTAATCGTTTATGAATCTTAACATATGACTATGGCACTTGATCCGCTATGACGAAACGTTTTAATGAGTGCTCGTTCATACCTGTAAGTTGCCATTTACTATTTTTATTAATCTTCAAGTATTCGTGAGATTAACCGATTTTGAGGTTACTACAACTTTAGCGTTTCGTGACTTGAAATAAAGATCGATCTTTCAGAAGGTGCATTTTGCCGACTAAAATCCTCTGCTGCATTGCTCTTCACTGTAAGTTTCATAGTTCTCGCGTAATGCGCGAGAAACCAAACAATGCCCCAAGGTGCTGGCCACGTGGCCGAACGGCATCGGAGACATCCCACCGACCGTTGCTAATTTCGTGCAAGCGCGCCACGTGCTTCCGCGAATCGCACACCATGCCGCGCGCTCGCTCTCCACAAGCCAATCCTTGCGTATTAGACCTGTTCATCTAGTAACGGTAGTTTGTACCGTTACATGATACATGTGAGTCTTTCGTTCGCCTTCTCCATAAAAGGTTGTGTGCGTCCTTTCCTATTTAAGTTGTTCTTAATTATAATTCCTATGCATTTAGTTGAATTTCCTGCCTTTAGATTTGACTGATTTACCCCCATATCCGAAGTTTAACGGATTCCGTTGAGCACTCCTGTGGATGAGCTCATACTTTTCATTATTTAGGGTCAACTGCCAATTTTAACTCCATACAGATATCATATTTCAATTTGCTTTATCTTCGATGACTTTACTAGACAATAAACAACGCCGGCCGTTGTGGCCGAGCGGTTGTAGGCGCTACAGTCTGGAACCGCGCGACCGCTACGGTCGCAGGTTCGAATCCAGACTGAAGCGCCTACAACCGCACGACCATACCGGCCGGCAGACACCTAACTGAAAAGATATTCCTTTAGAACGCAATTTAATTACAATCGCTTGTGAGGTACAGTGTGAAAAGCCTTATAGAAATCTAGAGATACTGAATCAATTCGAAATTCCTTGTCAATAGCGCTGAACGCTTCCTGTGAGTAAGTAGCCAATGTGATTCACGTGAATGATGCCTTTTAATTGGGCGCTGACTGCATGTCATAACACTGCTCTCTTCGAGATAATTCGTAATGATCAAACACAATAAATCCTACGTGTCCTGCTGTATTTCGAGGTTAAAGACACGGGCCTGTAATTTAGTGGCTTACTTCTGCTGCCTTTCTTGAATACCGGTGTGACCTGTGCATCTTTCCAATCTTTGGATACAGATCTTTCGTCGGGCGAATGGCTACGTGTGGTTGCTAAGTGTGGAGCTATTGCATCAGCACACTCTGAAAGGAATTTGACTGATACAGCGTCTGGACCGGAAGACTTGCTTTCAGTAAATGATTTAAGTTTCTTCTGTACTCCATGAATGTGTAATTTACTCATGTTGCAGCTGTTCTTGATTCGAATTCAGGAATATTTAATTTTTATTTCTTTAATATTAAAAGGCCATCTTCAAATAAATATACGAAAGTTGTTGTTAATTATGGAAGCATGACATTTTGGTGGACTTTTCATAAAGTGTACAAAACATCAGAAGTACTTTAGTGTGGTGTTTACACATGTGGCTGGAGCTAGTGACATGGTGAACTGCGGTGTGTGGTCACAACGGCAATAGCCTTGGGTGGCTATTCTGCCACGCACTAAATAATGTACAAACACTCGCAAGACAGCTGCACTACATTACCTGCATCCAACGCATACAGCTTATGTAAAAAAATTGTATATCTGTATGTACCGCATTAGCAAATAGAACAAGTCTTCAATAATCTTGCTACAAATTTATGAAAGACTTTAAAATACAAACACTTGCACGATCGTTGAATGCCACCTGGTGACGATTCGTGGTACTTCTAGCGGCTTCGTTTCCGTAGAAATATCAATAGCATGGCTATTGGTACTCATGGATTATGCTGTTAAGTCAGTGTTTCGATGAAGACGCTGCACAAAGAAGTATGTGGAGGACTCTGTTCCCACTGATACGTTGTTCACGTGACCGTCACTGGTTACAAATACAGTAATTTAATGCTGTTCTCAAGATGATGTTGTAGGTGCGATAGCCGTTGGCCGTCTCAGGGGCACATAGGAAATGGCGTGAAAACTACGATGAAGGCACCATGCATTGATGTAAAATATCTTTAGAGGTGTAAGTTGACATTGTACCTGTTTCTTTTCCTTAACGTATTTCAATTCCCCATCAGGGCGAGCTGGAAACAGCATAGGCACTACTCTTCAGCCGAGAGACATTACGTACATAACAGGTAGACATTTAAAACAACATTGTAAGGACTTCATAGGCGTTCCTTACTATTTGCTAAAGCACTTGGGCAGATGTAATTTCGATTGATTGGTAACGCGATGCCTACGATGTGCAATATCTACAGTAGAATCGCAGATCAGAGCAGTGTTGGCAGTACGTCGAGTTCAGTAGCTCGCACAGAGCGCTTCAGTTATGGAGTTCGGACAGGGTAGTGCAGCGGTTGACTTGTGTTGGGCCGGTCGTGCAGAACAATGGCGGTGCCTGAGCGATGTGAAGTAAGGCAAAAAAAGAAATTTTATTGTTCTTTGTTCCCGCCCTCATATGTTAATTGCCACAACTGATTTAACCACAGTTGTAATGTTAATGTCCCATGTAATGCCTTGCAGAAATGTTACAATAATAACTTTTGTTCTGAAGAAAACTTTTGCCCGTCATTTATCTGAGCTTAAAAATTTTACCAATTTTTCCTGTGCATTCTCACGTTGATTAAGCGAAAGAAAATCAGTTTTCCAACAATTGAAAATCTAGTAGTCAGCACTGCACTGGGCTGTGCCAAAAAATTTCTTATAGGAGCTGATATACAGAAAGCGTTATCTGGCGACATCATTGTGAAGTAAGAATTTTTCAGTTTACTCAGGATGATTTCAAAGGCCATGACGCAGCGCTGCTGACGTAAAGACTTATTAATCTCGATATGGAGTCAGTCTGTAATGGAAGGTCACATTAAAAATTGAAACTTTATTATTGGAAAGTTATTTTTCTCTATGGGGAACTTGAACGAGGTTTTTCTGTTGGGAGGTTACAGTAAATATGAATATTATAATTAGATTTTTTCTATCGGGAGATTACAACATAAAAGAGAAAATATGGCGTAACATAGGCCTAAAAAGGGAGAACATGATGAAAGAGAGAACACAAAAATGCCACGACTGTAAAACTGGAGATAAAGCCTAAAAAGTAGTTAACACAAAAAAACACACACACAGCAAGGATTAAAAACAACACAAGGCGAACTATGGCCAGAGCATCCAGAGCATAAAAGTTGCAGAATGATTAAAACAGATACATGATGGGTAGCGTAGCACAGAATAGTCACGGACAACAGAACTATGTGTAAGTCCAGAACATGATTGAAACCACAGCGCTTGATGTCACTGTAGAATGGCACCAAACTGAACACTGACATAGAACAACCTGGAAGAGTCTGCCAGGCTTAGGGATATGTGGGAGAAGGGAAGAAAGGGGGAAAGAGAGGTGCCAGAGGGGGTCAGAGCAGGGGGGATGGGGTGGGGGCGAATGGAAGGGGGCTGGGAAGGGAGGACAGGAGAGGCAAACACAAAGAAGGAAGTGCTGAGACCAAGGGGGGAAGAATGGAAAACTGCTCTGGATGAAGGATGGGAGGTGAATGGTGAGGGGGGACAATGTCACGATACAGTCGGTGGGATGGGTAGACGTCATGGCCAAGTTCATCATCCAGGAGCGGGTGTGTGTCGGAAATTCCCCTGATAAAGGATATGGAGATTGTGGAGAAGGAAATAGGAGGGTTGGATACAGTGATAGATGCGTGGCAACGGGTAAAGGGAGGAATACACAGGGGGTGGGGGGACCAAGCCTACAGACAGGGTAAAGAATGCAGTTATGTTTGAAAAAAAGGAAGATGTGGAGGATGGAAGATTGCGATGACGTCATACAGAAAGCATGTAGAGGATGGAAGGCAATGTGGTGTGCATGGTGTTCAAGGATTTGATTGCACAGCGTAAAGGGGGGGGGGGTCGAAGCAGAGATTCAGGCTATGCTGTCGTAACATAGGATACGAGGATAAGGGATTTGTAGGTATGGAGGATGCAATTCCCTTGTCTAGCCAGATAGGAGTTTCAGGAGTTGTAGGTGGGTATGGGCTTTCTGCTGGATGGTCGGGAGATGAGGGTCAACTTGTGGTGGCAGTTGAGGGTGAGGCCAAGTTATCTCATGGGGGGGGGGGGGTGGTGAGTTGAATGAGACGACCATAAATGGTTAGGTAGAAATCATGGAGATGAAAAGAGCATGTCAGTGGTGTACAGGAGACAGAGGAGGGGGAGAGGACAGAGACCTGGAGGACGCTGGCAGTGGAATAAAGAATACAGTTTGTATCGTGGAGGGTGCCATAGGAAGGATGGCGTGAGAGGAAGGAAGCGACCAGAGGGAGAAAATTGACAGGTAGGACATAAGTTTGGAGTTTACAGAAGATACTGGGATGCCATATGCGATAGTAAGCATTTTGGTGGTTACGGAAAACAAAAATGGCGGAGCGATGGGAGTTCAGTTGAAGGGAGAGAAGGTGGACAAGATTAACGAGTTGGTCTCCGGTGGAGAAGGAGGGTCAGTAGCCATATAGGGTAAGGGGGAGGAGGTGGTGTTGATTAAGGTGGTGATGGATACGACAGGAGAGGATAGATTTAAATACCATACTTATGACAGAGGTGAGGCAGATGGGATGACAGTAAAAGGCAGCAGAAGGTCGTTTGTGGGATTTGAGGAACAAGAGGTTGCAAGAAGTCTCCCACAGGTCAGGGTAGAATCCATTGGAGAGGTGATGTTGTACCAATTTTCAAGGACAGTCAGGAAGGAGAAGGGGCATACTTTGAGGTGGTAGTAGGTGATACAGTTGTGACCATGGGACGTGTTACATTTTGGCCAGAGGATAGGTTTAATGTGCTGTGCTGAGACTGGAGTGTTGATGTCCCTATTAGTGGAGACTGGGAGCAAGTGGAGTGACTGAGCTATCAGGGATGGAGAAGATCTTGGAAAGGCGGCAAGCAAAGTGCTTGGCCTTCCTGAGGTTGTCGAGAAGGGGGCAGTCGTTATGGAGCAAGGGTACTGGGGAGTAGAATGGGAATCAGTAAGGTGATGGAAGGCCAATCAATACTTGGAGCAGTTGATAGGGAGGGCAGCGTTGAGTCACATAGATGTCTGGTTCCAGTCCTGGTTTTACTTTGCTGTAATCAGGTTCCGAATATGTCGCTGGAGTTGTGGGTGGCTGTGGAGTATATTTCTGTCAGGAGTGCATAGGAAGGAACGATAGATGCGGCGAGATTCCTGCAGTGATATGTAAGACAGTGGCTTTTGTTCTGGGTGGCAATGGATTCCAAGCAGGCATCCCAGCTGGTGCAATGGTAGTCATGGACTATGTTGGGAGGCTGTGAAGGATGGGGAGCCAGATGCAAGTAGTGAGACATTATCGTGAGAAGGATGGCGAGGTGGTCGCTACCTGTGGATCAAGGATATGCGAAAGGAGGTTGGCAGATGCAGTGACAAGATCGAGAGTGGTGTTGCTTTCAGGATGGAAGTGTTGAGGAAGAGGAACAAAGTCACCTTGGATTGTGGGTAGGAGCTGATGCCACCGCCAGAGGGTGGCAGGGGAACGGTTGTGGATGTTGATGTCAGTCACATAGACGGACAAGGAGCAGTCAGTGTGGGAGATGAAATCACAGGGAATAGCAGCAGTGGAGGAAACATAGATAGTGTCGTAGGTGGTGGTGAGGGAGGGGAAAATACACTGAGGATGAAGTGTTTGGTGTGGTCATTGATGAGGGTCTGTGGTTGGACAGAGGTGTGCTTACAGTCTCTGATGATGACTGCACCCTCCACTTATATGGAGGATATAAGGAGAGGTGTGGACAGTATGGTGGGGCTGGAGAAACATTTCATTCAGGAGAAAGGCTCTGACTTGGTGTAGGGAGAAGGTGTTCATGAGGAGGTGTTTGTGTGGAAGGCATGGATGTTCTGGAAGAGAATGTGACGCTCATGCCGCGCCATGACAGGAAACGAGGAGAACTTTAAACTAGGGTGTCGAATCAGATGAAGAAGTGGCGAAGATGTTGAGGTGAATGGTAGTGAGGGTAGCCAGAGAGACTTGTTGGAGTTTGTGCAGGTGTTGGTGAATATTTTCAGCAATGGGGATGTAGTGAATGTTTTCAGCAATGGGGGATGTATGGTGGGAATTGTTGTAGTGGATGGTAGGTCAATGGGAATGATAGGGGCAATTACATGGAGGTTGCAGGAGGCGATTTTGCCTTACATTTGTGGGAGTAGGTGGGATGAAGTCCATTTCAGGTGTCACAGGAAGGAGGGGTGGTGAGGTTGGGAAAGTTTTAGACAAAATGGGGGCATTGCAACAGGGACAGGTATAGAGTGGTTTTTAGAGAGTTTGATCAGTGGATTATTGAACATTAAGCAGCGCAGTCAGCAGTAGGATTGGGAAGGGGATTTGGAGGATTCAACTGGGTGGCGGCAGTGAAAAATCTGGGTGATCTGAGTGCAGAGGTGGTCGATGGAGGGAGCAAAACTGAAAAATACACACATGAAGTAAGTGGGTACGAAGGCATTGTGGATATAGCTGGCAGAGGCGATTTCAAGGTCAGGGTGAGAGTACAGCCAGAAACTCATCCTCCGTGATCAATGGGCTGAGCATGGTAATCACAGTGGTTAAGGTTGGTGGGCAACAGGGAGGCTGCAGCTGGTGAGGAGAGGAAGAAGAGAGGAGAGGAAGGGTGTCAGGGATGCTCTGGGGCCAAAAGTGATGCATGAGAGTTCACAGAGGAGATCTGTGGGTAATCAGTTGAGAGATGGGTGCACCAGGGACATACTTTCGTATCTCCATTGTGAGGGTATGTGCTTTGAGGAACTAGGGGTGTGGAGTTGGCAGAACAGAGGTATGGAGGGTGGGGGCCAGGAAGTGAGTGACAGGAGGAGAGGTGGTATCCCTGGAGACGATGGCATGGGGGAGGGGTTGTGGTTTTATGTTGGAAGTGACAGGAGCAGAGTCAGCATTGTTGCACTTCTGTGAACTGTTTGGTGAGAGGAGCCTGAGAGGAGAGGCCGGTGGTGGATGGCAGACTCTTCAAGTCTGGTGGAGGTGCTCAGAGATGCAGTTGGTTCATGGTGCCAATTGTGGCCCGGCGTGATGTGACGTGGGCAAATGATGAAGCATTTGGAGGGGGGGGGGGTGAGGGGAGGGATGTTGACCACTTGAGGGATTGGTGCAGATTCGGCAGCTGCGGCGTACGTCAGGGTGGTGGCCGTTGTGAGTTTGGGGAAGGGAGTAGAGGTGGGGTGGAGATGGGGGAAATGGGTGACTGGGGGAAGGGGAGGCGGGATGTAAGGCGGGAGGCCAGAGGCGGCACTTCGAGAAGTGGTAGTGGAAGTGGGGGAAGGGGAGGTGTAGCTTAAAGTGGAGGTGGGAGGGCTCATGGTGAAGACAGCGACGGACGGACAGACAGCGGGCTGTGGCGGTAGCGGCGAGTGCCGGGCAGTGGCTGGCGGACGGACAGCGGCCGCGGCAGACACGGCGAGGAGGGGAGGGGCTATTCCGAAAACGTCGATTACACCCTGAGTGTAGGCAAGGTGGCGTAAACTTCCGATTTGGAATTTTAAGGGATCCAACCCTCGAGAAGACGTTGTACCTTATGTTGCTTGATATTCTTGGCACTAGAAGTCATAAACGAGTGGAAAAGAGTCGGAAAGGGTTAATGTCATTCAAGTTACAGTATGAGAGAAATTCTGTATAGCACGAGGGCTTGTGATTAAAAGCTGTAGCCTAGTGAAAGGAATAAAAATATGAATTCTTAATGGCGAAAAATGTGTCATAAGTATACTGGAACGAAGCGACGTCGCCAGAAGTATCAAGAAGCGTCACCAGCTAGAGATCAACGATTCTAAAGCTGTTTCTATTCGTGTTTCTACTTTAAAGTCTCCCATAAATGTATTAAAAGATTCTTAAAGACCTAGGATATTTGTAGGAACACTCACATTTCTATAACGCTATACATACATTTTATTTACAAACTTTTATGCTTTTTTAAGTACTTTAAATTTCCATTGGCTGCAGCTAACGTAGTGTAGCAATAGCGCGCGCTTTCGTATGCTACTTAACCTGTGGCAGAGTAGCCAAGAGGAGCAATTGTCGTTGTGACCACATGCCGCTGTTCATCTCATCGAAGACTCGAGGCACGCTATACTGTTTCGGACCTTTCCCACATGTTATGCAAAGCTCAAGCCAAATGTTATTAAGAAGAACGTTGATATCTTCCTATTACTCGTGATTTGAAATTGTAAATTTGTGGTAAGGTCTTATGGGACCAAACTACTGAGATCATCGGTCCCTAAGTTTACGCACTACTCAATCTACCTAAAACTAACTGACGCTAAGGACAACCCACACACACACACACACACACACACACACATACACACACACACACACACACACGCCTAAGGGAGGACTGGAACCTCCGACGAGAGGAGCATCGCGAACCGCGACAAGACGCCTCAGACTCGTAATTGGAAAATGTCATTTTAAACGTGCTGACTACTGTCATTTCGAAAAGTGAGATGTTCAGCGATCTTAACTGTTTTTCTAATTTATCGTCAAGAACAGATTTCTGTTACCTCCATGTCATGTTCGTTGAAATTAAATTAACGACATATTTGCCAGACAGTCCGTTCGAAATATATGTACATTGTTGTCAATAGTGCTTAACAATGAAATCACTGACAATCCTACATAATATATAAATTTAAAGGGATTACAATTCTGCCACCTGCTGCGGGACCTTACGCGATGTCAGCGGCGACTAGCGAAAATGCACATCGGCCCGTGTTTCGAACCAAGGATCTGCTGCTTAATAGGCAGGTGCGGTAACCACTACCTCATCCAGGACACAGCTTTATCGCAGCTCCCTGGACTACCCCCGACACGCCTAACGCCTGTACACACTCCCACCAAGCCCGCTTATTCGCAGTCCCTGTCCATTTTATTCCCGTTCGTTACTCTGAGATACCTACAGGAAGTCGGATTTATTCGTCAATCCACACTTAAGAAGGATGATCCAAGGCTCACCATGCTAGTCAATCATAGGAATGACAGAAAGAACATACACCACGCGTTCATATTACTCCACCCAAGCCCTCTCAGAAACACTGCGCCCAAATCGCAATAGCATGTTTTCTCAGATCCGTTTCCCGTCATACGACGGTAATTGTCTGCTAGGCTGTGTTAAAAAACAATAAATTCATAAAAATATCTATAAATACAATAAATAAAGTTTTTCTCACTACTGCACTCAAAATGGAGCTACAATCCTGGCTGTTAGTGGCATAAGATGGCGCCTTATACGTCGTTGTGAGTTAAAATTCGCGTGCAAGCTGCACATAAATATCCCTAAGAGCACAATATACTGTTAGGTTGTTTTGGGGCTAGCTATGACAAATCAATGTGATAGAGATGGAATTATTATTCCTGGTGCAGAAAGTGAGTCTTGGCTGTCTCTAATTCCCGTCTATTGTTAAAGATAAGCTCCGATTTATCCTTATAAAACTTACATCTCTTAGAATGACCATGGCACATACACGACTCAAACGAATTACGTGAACACGACTTTGAGCTACTGTCATTCTCCGCCGAGCAATTACTGAGGTCTGACTGTGTTACCAAATTATGTTACTAAATTTCAGTAATTGCAACTGAAATGTTCCACAGGTGTCGGAAGAATTTAACACAGTCATTCGTTCCGTCATCCTAGGTCTATGTCGTAGTGCTTTCGCAATTTGCCATCTCTGTACATGCTCCATGTGAAACTGCAGAATGTGCATACTGTGGTATACGTTTCCCCTCTTCAAAGACAGCCCTTTGAGAGTTATTGGAGAGTCTATGGTGGAACACAACGACCATGAATACGTCTGTCAAGCATGTCCCATAC
The DNA here is from genome assembly GCF_023897955.1 of Schistocerca gregaria. NCBI lineage: Eukaryota > Metazoa > Arthropoda > Insecta > Orthoptera > Acrididae > Schistocerca > Schistocerca gregaria. Next base: position 718,029,567 of record NC_064922.1, read on the forward strand.
ATGCTCGACGGGGCTTAGGTCGGCACCCATCTCTGAGCATTCCATTACTTCTATATTCAGGTTTCGTTAGATATCACTGGTGAAGCCCGCCACATAGGATCTTGCTTTATCGTGCTTCAAAAGGAATTCAGCCCACTACCGTATGCAGCAGCCAACACATGGGCCTACAGCATGAGATAAGGCGAGCATGAACCACGATAAGGTCCGCACGGACGTCTACACTGACGCTTCCCCACAACATCACAGAACACGAAAAGATCAATTTCCTGTACAACATTTGTCAGGTCCCGCTCACCAAGGTGACTACAACCACGAACACGGCCATCTCCCAGCATCAGAGGAAATGTTGTATCGTTTATGGGTAACAGGTTTCACCAACGACAAATTCGTCAGTTGACGTCGGAATGATAGAAATGAAACTGAGCTGTGAAATGTTGTCACGTCAAGCGAGGTACTCGAACAGGATTTCTGAGTCGCGAGGTCCTTTCTGGTAGACCGTTCCTTACAGTCTAATAGGGACACAGTGGTTTCAGCGGCCTCTCTGAGGTCGTCTTACAATTCTATGTCGGTAGCCGTACGGCGCCGGAACTCCGAAATGACCAGATAACGGTCTTTCCGTGGTGTTCTATGTGTCGGTATCTTTGTCCAGTTCGCCTTTCGTACTGCCCTATGTCCCTGCATCGTGTCCACAACCAACTGATGACAGATGGGGGAACAATGACGTCTCTAGGAACATGACGGGAGGTCCGTACATTTTGGATCGAACAGACTGCTCTTGCAACATGCACTGCACTTGCATGTGCTTTGTTGAAGAGAACATCCAGAGACTACAACTGTCATCAATTTTCCTTATTGGACAAAACTGAAATACCGGCATTCACTTCCTTCTGAGAGGTTACCACATACTGTAATCCATAACAAGATGGTAGATGGGGTCCGCAGCTCGTGTTCTAGTGGCTAGCGTTATTATCTCTGGATCAGGGGGTCCGGGGCTCGATTCCCGGCCGTGTTGGGGAGTTTCTCTGCCTGGGGGCTGAGTGTTTTCCTCATCATTCCATTATTATCATCATCATTCATGAAAGTGACTACATTGAACTGTGTAGAAATTGGGACTTTGTACGGTCGCTGATGACGGCACAGTTGAGCGCTCCACAAACCAAACTGATAGATGGTGACTGACTTTAGTTGTTCCATAAAGTCAAAGTCAAACTCTCAAGGTATGCAATAACACCACAAGCACCAGCAATATAAAGACAGAGCAGTTCAGTACGTAGTCGATTTACTCTAAGCTTCAGTGCTCAACACTTGACAAATATTGAGCGCTGAAGCATAGAGTAAATTAAATTTCGTTGAACCGTGAGACAAAAGTAAGTGCTGAGCAGGGCTAACTCAGAAAATATTATTAAGTTTGGCGATCGTTCACAACCGGAAAATATTGCAAGCTCTTTTTATTACACTCCAGAAAATCCACTACTTATTTTCAGAGTGTAAAATGGGATAATCGCCAAAATATTTACAAATGCTGAAATGATAGACACGTTAAAGACTGAAGCAGCGTGAATCAAGCCTCGTTCATGGTCCCAAACTGAAGACCCCGTTTCAGACTCTGGCCAGACGTATATACCTGTTGGCTGAATATTCTATAATGAGTGACTTTTTAAAAATTTATTGTATCTCTGGACGTGCTAATATAGCTATCTCAATAAAGCTCAACAGTAGAACGTCAATTACGACATTACAAACTTGAGGACAACACAACACCAAGTCTTTGGATGGATACAATCTCCAAACAGCCGGAAATCGAATTAGCAATCCGTCGCACTGACAGCGTAGCTACCGAGGCGGACGAAGGTATATGTGCATATTCTCACTTTAAACCTGATTAAAATGTGCTCATACTTGAGTTTGCGTATTGTATATACAGTTCAAAGTTACCAGAAAACTAATCACTATCAGAAGATTCATTAAAAGTTTACCAATCCTAGCGTTCTTAATTTACAATAAAAGTGACAAATCATCCTTAAGCAAATTTAATTGCTTTCTTTGCCAGTTCTAAATGGTTGAAATGGCTCTAAACACTATGGGGTTTAACCTCTGAGGCCATCAGTCCCCTAGAACCTTGTACTCCTCAAACCTAACTATCATAAGTACATCACACACATCCATGCCTCAGGCAGGATTGCAACCTGCGACCGTAGCGGTCGCGCGGTTCCAGACTGTAGCTCCTAGAACCGCTCGGCCACACCTGCCGGCTCTTTGCCAGTGCAATCAGTTTCACTGTAGGTTTTGTACGCCACGGAATTCAGCCAATATTGATAGTAAATATAGAGCTGAAATTTACCACTTGCATGACAAAAAATGTATGAAATACTGTGTTTGGTGCGTTAGAACGTCTGCCTGCACCTGCCGCACTGCAATATTATGGTGCTGTCATATTTTGAACGAACTTGCTTTTATACTGAATCTGAATTATTGGGTTCGGACATAACTTCACAGGTTTACTTGGTTTATTTATTTATTGACAATCATTTATCATTTGTAGTTCACTGGTGCTATTTGCGTTTTACATTTCGTCATCATTTTTCGTTTGGAGTTAGTGAATGGTGCGATGCACTCTAGAAAATAGTGTGCCAAGTTGAGAAGTCGTAATATTTCCGACATGTTCTTCTGTTTCATTTCAGTAAAGAGGTGACAGCAGCGGAGGCAACCAGAAAAATTTGCATCTTGTACTGTTATAATGGCATTAGACAAAATGGTTTTCACATTTTAAAGACTATCGCTTTCGCGTTAGTGACTCTCCACGTTCTGTTACACCGTCCGTCCTTGATGAAGATCGTTTAAACACATTTATCCACAATGATCCATGTCACTGTATTCGAGAACTGACACATGTGATGAACTCTGGTAATTCGTCTACCATACGAAATTTCATTGCAATGAGGAAAATTCAAAAATCGAATGAGTAAGTACCGCATGTTATAAGTTAAAATCACAAGAAAACAGTGGGAGGTCATATCTACATCTTGTTCGTCGTCAATAAGTTTGTGAACAACGCCGAAAATTCATATCCTGCTTCGTTACTGGTGACGACAATGATGTGTTTACGATAACGTTAGGGAAAGAAAGAAATAGCTGAGGCCAATCTAACCAGCAACATCCCGTACAGAAATATGCGCGCATCCACAAAAGACAATGTTATGCATCTGGTGGAACTGCAAGGGTGTGGTGTATTACGAATTCCTTCTCTGAAGGTCAACAATTATTGCTGACGTTAACTGTCAACAACTGAGTCTTCTTAGAGACGCAATTGAAGAACAACGACCAACAAGACTGCGTAAAGTGTTGCTACTCTACGATAACGACCCCCCGCATTCTGCTAGGCTGACAAAAAGCACTATACAGGAGTTGAGTTGGGAAGCCATTCCGCACCCACCATTTCACCTGATCTTCAGCACCCAGGATTTTACTTTTGTCCCTGTCTATCGAAGGACCTTCAAACAACTTCGTTTCCGGATGACAATGCGTTCCGAACATAGCTCGACCAGTTCTTTATCTCAACATCACAAGCTCTGTACAGTCGCGAAATCGAACAGATTCCACGGAGTTTGCAGACCGTTGTAAAAACTGGAGGAGAATATGATATTGATGACTAAAATTTCCCTTCTGTTTATCTGTTACGTTTATCGAACTTACGGAAAGAGGCTACGTACTTATGCACCAAGCCAATATTCGCCATTTATTAATGACTTGTGTTATTGCTGGCAATGGTGTATTGACGAACGATCAGAGCGGTGCTTTTAACGTGTAACGGATTAACATTGGGACAATGAACATCTTAGAAAATTAGAGTCGATCGAGACGAACTGGCCAAAACAAATCAAACAACACATATTCTATGTTTTTATACTGTATATTAATTACAAATTTCTCTGTCCCTCCTATCACCCTTTCGGCGATAACTAGATCTGCTGAATTGTTGTGTTCTTATTTTTGTTACCATCTGGACTACAGAATGCCGATATCCTGTTGTTTTGTAAAACGGAAACACGTAGTTGTTTGAAATATTCATTGGTCCTCTACTTCTTTCTGGTGCAATCTATTAATTGTTCTGCAGCACTACACTATTACACCGAGCAAACTTTTGCTGAGTTTAATGAGTGTCATTATATAATCCTTTTTTAATGTTGCAACTGAGTGCAAATATTTAATGAAGCTCCTAGTTCCCATAGTTCCTAATTACTCTGGTGACTAGGAATTTCATCAGTTCCTGGCGATTGGTTTCAGTTCAAAAATTTCAGCAGTCTATTCATTTCTGACGTTATTACAAGATCTACCACTTCAGCCTCCTGCTTCAGTAATGCTGCGTAGTGTCTCTAAACATCGTGTAGACCACTGACAGGTGTTACATTCTGTAACACCTCTCCTCTGCCTTAATATCAACGTTCGAGTTTCGTATGTTCCTTTGTTTTTCTTTTCCCTGAAATTAGATTTAATTTTCCTGTATGCAGCATCAATTGCTAGTAATAACCTCTCTCCGGCCATTTCATTAAACCTCTGTCCATTCCCGGTAGCTGCGTGATCAGCGCGACAGAATGTCAATCCAACTGGCCCGGGTTCGATTCCCGGCTGTGTCGGAGACTTTCTCCTCTCAGGGACTGGGTGTTGTGTTGTCCTAATCATCAGTACTTCATGTCCATCGACGCGCAAGTCGCCGAAGTGGCGTCATATCTAAGGACTTGCACCAGGCGAACATTCTACCCGACGGGAGGCCCTCGTCACACGACATTATTATTATTATTAAACCTCTAACTCTTTAATTCATGTTTCCATTTCCATTGGTTGTTAATTCATACTTATTCTACCTACGCCTCTCTCCACCTCATTTCTGTATTCTTGCATTTTCTTCTGCCCTTCTTATTTAGAGCATAACCTTCTCAAAGCGTAAGGTGAGAGGAGTGTGTATGCCTTTGGGTACTCCCCAACACGGTAGTAGCTAACACTATGTAGTCTGCGTTAAGATTCGTTACCTAAGAAGATTATACTGCAGGAAGGTGTTGCAGAACTTACCACAAGTGTATAAAAATGAAGCAATGAATTCGTAATTTAATTTAAAAATTAGAAAGACTTAATTTTGAATAAGTAGTTAGCTACACAGGTGGGCGTACGATTGAAATTTTAAAATACGTGGGCTGGTAGTTAATTTTGTTTTCGCTGGCATGTGTAGATCATTTGATAGAACAAGAAACTACTTTATGTTTTTGTCATTTCTAGCCAATGTATGATAAAATATTACTGAAACGACACTACTTTCTCCACTGATCTCTGATTTGATTAAGAAAGAAGAAAACTATTTTTCAATAACCAAATTACTGGTCTTAAATGAAGAAGGTTTCTTAATTACATACATGTATTAATACTTGGTCCGTAGGTCATGAATATGACATTTCGTAATTATGTGGAACGTATCACTTCGACATAAATATTCTTTACACAGGTGCCGTATTAGTAACACCGGTTCTCGTCAGATCACCGAAGTTAAGCGCTGTTGGGCTGGGGTAGCACTTGAATAGGTGACTATCCGCTCTGCCAAACGCTGTTGGCAAGCAGGGTGCAGTCAGCCGTTCCGAGGCAAACTGAGGAGCTACTTGATTGAGAAGTAGTGGCTCAGGTCTCGAAAACTGACGTACGGCCGGGAGATCTGCGTGCTGACCACATACCTCTCCGTCTCCGCATCCAGTGATGCTTATCAACTGAGGATCACACGGCGTCTGGTAGGTACCGTTGGGCCTTCATGCCCCGTGCGGGAGGAGTTTAGTTTCGTTCTTTACACAAAGTATTTAATGTTTCGTTTGTAAATACTAATTCAGATCTAAGAGTTCTCAACTGAATAAAAGGAGTTAACATTCACAAATTCTTTTAATTTGTTTCTAAATGTTGGTTGGCTATCTGTCAGAGTTTTAATACTATTTGGCGAATGACCAAAGATTTTATGGCAGTATAATTCACTCCTATCTGTGCTAAAGTCAGATTCATCCTGGAAGAGCGAATATATTCCGTTTTTCTAATGTTATAGCTGTGCACTTCGCTGTTATTTTTGGATATGAGTGGGTTATTAATGAAAATTTCTTGAGTATTGCATTGTGAAGGTACTGTGAATATACCAGGATCCTCAAATAAATGTCTGGATGGTGATCGTGGGTGGGCTCCAGATATTATTCTGACTACTCGCTTTTATGTATTACTTCTCTTAACGACGAATTACCCCAAAATATGATGCCATATGAAAGCAGTGAATGCAAATAGGAATAGTTTGAGAGTCAAGACAATCGTGTGGTACCTGAAGAGGGGCAGCAGCCTTTTCAGTAGTTGCAGGGGCAACAGTGTGGATGATTGACTGATCTGGCCTTGTAACACTAACCAAAACGGCCTTGCTGCGCTGGTACTGTGAACGGCTGAAAGCAAGGGGAAACTACAGCCGTAATTTTTCCCGAGGACATGCAGCTTTACTGTATGGCATAGAGAGCTGCATCAAACCAGTCTCAGGACTGAAGACCACAACAAGAACAGGCCTCAATGATACGTTTATCATCAAAATCGGCAACAACCCTAATAGCATAAGTAGCTGAACCTAACCGTCTCCACAGGTCATCGACATGTTCTTCCAACTCCATTTCGCATCAATGCACACACCCAGAAATTTTGAGTATTCTACCTCAGCAACAGGCTTACATTCATACTCTCTATTTATCAATGGTGCTATGCCACTTACTGGATAGAATAGCGTATATTGTGCATTAGATGTTAGTATGCTGTTCATGATAATGACAGTGTTGCTACGAAACTCCCGATATATGTCACGTACTAGCAACAAAGTAGGATTCCTTAAATATACTTAATCAATTTTTGAAAACAGTTCTCAGATGCGTAATGTTCACGCTGAACAAATTAAGTTCTTTTTCTAAATTCGTTACGTACAGAAAGGTAAGGTGAGAGAGCTTCGCTGTTATTAAATTGCAGTAACAAGAGCGCAGCGATTTCAAATATTCCTATGAGCCATCTCCACGTTGACGTCACACGCAGTATCGACAACCGCATAAACTACTATTGATTTTCGTTATCGTTGTGTGCGGTTGCCTCATGCACCGATTACAGCTCACAAGACTTCACGCATACGTGACATCAGTTTGACATCAGGCGTACTACCGAATATTTACAAAATCACGTTTCTGTTGATACCATTTGTTATAATTATTATTATAAATAGATGTTACAGAATAACTTAATGGCGGTTAAAGCTTTTATGTGGTGTACGTTACTGCACAGAATCTAATATTCTTCAGTGTCATCATGGTGTAGTGGTTCTGAATGTGTAATTCCAAAGGGAAAATTTGCTGACTGTTTTTTTTTTGTGTTTTACCGCCTCCAAATTTTTCCCCCTTTCTAAAAATTTCTGTTACTTCGTTATAAATTCAATAGAATGTTAGTCCGTAGTATTCAGCCTCACGTACGTATGAAGTTGCTGTCGCAGGAGTGAGCTGTCATCCTTAATCAACTACAAGCATTAAACACGAAGATGCGAATAAATATTGATAACACATTTGTCTTCTTGTAAAACTAATACCCATAATCAAAAGCACAGTAAAAACTGATACACTTGCAAAATAATTGATAGGTGACTTAGTCTAAGTCATTTATAAGATATGAAAGAATATTTGCGAGCTAATCCTCTAACCCTCTCGCTCCGAGGGTTCCATACGAACTTAATTATGTACATAGGCTGTTCACGCATCCCGGTAGTCGATAATCACAACGATTTTTCCCTTTCTTTGACTTTAATATTAGCAAGATATCGATCTCCGAAAATCCAATAATTTCTACAATGTTTTAATTCTGTATTTCAAGTCGGATAAGTGACAAAAAATATTTTGTGCAATATGATTACAAATATAATGTTTCGGATTTTTTCCTTTGCTTCTATTGTGAAACATTGCTTCTTGTGAAATTTCATGATTTTAGATCAGCAGGAAGTACACTACAGGTTTTGGTGAGTGAGTTCACGAGTATCAAAATATTTGCAATAATGGTTGTATCTCAAGATTGCATTTTTTCACCGCTACGGGAACCTTAGACCATAGAATGTGCTACTAATTTCAGCTTGATACCTGTAATCGTTCCTGAGAAAATGGGTTCTTAACAGTCGAAAAGACAGACAAACAAACTGACAGACAAAAAGTGATCCTATAAGGATACCGTTTTACCGACTGAGGTACAGAAGCCTAAAAAGAATGTCTTCAATTCAAGTACGCCCTTAACTACCCATATGACCACAAGGAAACCGATGGTCCATCCTTTCTTAGCATCTGAGAAAGTAAGTGCATAATGCTAATTGTAAGAAAGCTGACTTTCTGTGAAAATCTATGCTGCTATGAGTAATTGTATGTTACGACTGTGGAAGAAGTAATGCAGGAAATTCATAAACATATATAGAGATGAGCGCTGGTAACACAGCCCAACTGACATGTATATCTAACACGTAAACTGGAAAACTTTTAAATGACGCCGTAAAACGTTATTTCAATGCTCGGAACAACGGTCACTGTGTCTAAAAAGAAATCGGCGAGAGGGCGCTTTGCGGGCGTCCTTTGATGGACAACGCTGCGGGCAGCCGTTTGCTACCGAGTGTAGCAAGATAGAGTATGGGTGTTCGCTATGAGTAACGTGTCCACGCAGTTATAGAAACTCTGCTACAGTATGGACTTAAAGACTTTCCGACAGCCACTGGAGATATAAAATTTCTGCTATCTTTGGGCTCATAAGGATTACCTGCTTGTAGAGTGCAGCACACGGCATATCCTGCCGAGACAGGAGAACTATTACAGTATCGTAAAATAGTTTTTTTCTTGCGCCTAAAATGAAACAGTTGTGTTCACATGCAACCTCATACGTATTTCCAGGCAAGAAAACAGCTTTGTCAAAGCATTCTCGTGGTTTTCGCTATTGAATTTGTACGTCATAGTGGCGTATTCATGATGCAGTAAATAACGACTAGTTGAGGGCAGCTGTACACGCCAATGTCCAGATCAACAAGTAAACTGCTGCGACTATCTGAACGTGAGAAAGGAATGCGGACGAGGTACATGCATATCCTGCTAAACTGTGTGGTTACCACAGAGGGGATAGTTTTGCCTTAAATGAGAGGATTTAAGCTGTGTATTTCAGATGTAGAGGGAAATTAGTAGATTCTAGTGAGGAATCTCTGTACCTATTAGAAGAGCGCATACACAGAATGAAGCAGAGAAAGGTCTTGAAACACCGTGACGCCTCGTCTTCGAACTGCTTAAATCTTTTCATTCCGTGCAAATGTAGCATCTCTGAGGAAATCACACAGTTTATCAGGATATGCATATACCTCATATGTATGTACCTCGGCAGCATGCCATTCTCACATTCAGATAGTCTCAGCTGGACACTTGCTGCACTGGACATTCGCGTTTACAGCTCGTAAATCTTCATAGGCTTGGAGAGATATAAGCTGAATAAACCTTCCATTCGTGTATTGTCTTGTTCACTAATCATCTCTGCTCCTTTCCAGCAGTCCTGCGATGACAGTTGCCATACTACTCCGTAATCCAGCTTTCCTTTCTGTTGCGTACAAAGCCATATATAAGATAAACAGAGTTTAAAATCGTCCATAACAATAAATTCTTGTGACAACGGCCCTGCTCACGTCACGACCATGCTGACATCATCAAGAGGCGGAAGTTCTGATCATTTTGAGTAATCTATTATTAATTTATCTCTTGAGGTAGTTATACAATCGAATAGTTTTGATAGTTAATGTAGCCACTTTACACAAAAAAAGGAAGAAGAATAAGGTGTGACTCATTTCAGTACATACAAAGCGGTCCTAAACTAGATATCAAAAATGCAGCTAGAGGTGACCGAAACAAGCAGATGTCGTATAAAAATGTGTCTGCGGTAACGCCGCCTTAGCCAGCCCGGTTAGCAGTGCGGTCTAATGCACTGCTTTCAGTGGGGAAGGCGTGCCGGTCCCCGGCTCGAATCGGACCGGTGCATTAGTGTTGAGGTCCGGTGTGCCGGCCAGACTGTGGATGGATTTTAAGGCGGTTTTCCATCTGCCTCGGCGATTGGAGGGCTGGTTCCCCTTATTCCATCTCAGTTACACCATGTCGGCGACTGGTGTGCAAACACTTTCTGCACTTACCCGTACACTATAATTACTCTACCACTCAAACATTGGGGTTACACTAGTCTGGTGTGAGACGTTCCAGCTGTGGCGGGGGGTGAGGGGCGTCCACTGGGGACCCTATAGCGGAATAACCAGCGTTCGGTGTGGGGCCGCGATGCGGTGAGTGGACTGCTGTAGCCTATTGTGGGGTTGTATACCACTGCGAGCTACGCCGGGAACGAAGCCTCTGCGCCGTTTCCGGGTCCCAGTCCCATACAATGCTGCTTTGAACAGGTGGAAAGCACTGATGACTGCGGCGTATAAAGGCGCTTCACTGTCTGGATTCATCATTTCCTGCACAGATCTCGAGCAGCATGCATCGTTTCACCTATAGGAGTCAGCTTCATGGACAAAAATTCGATCCTCTTCATCGAGAGTCACGCATGAATGGATCGTTTTATGCTTCCAGGAGTGGAACTGGCAGTGGAAAGTACCCCAGTACTCCTGCAGTGGAAAAAAGAATACTAAAGACATTTAAGGATAATCCTTCGACAAGCTCGAGAGCTGTAGGACGTGCGTTGGAAGTGAGCCATCAGAGTGTTTTGAGGACTTTACATGAATACGTAATGCATCCGTTTCATTTACAGAGAGGGCTAACAATGTCCTCTGACGATTATCTTCCACGTCTCAACCTTGCTCGTTGCTACCTAGAGCAGACTGCAGCCAATGAAACCTTCCCTGCAGATGTTTTTGCCACAGTTAAAGCTACATTTATGCGGGTTTGATATGTTGAACATGCATAAGTCTCACTTGTGCATTCATGGTAAGCAACATGACACAGCACACGCCTGCTGGGGTGGCCGAGCGGTTCTAGGCGCTACAGTCTGGAACCGAGCGACAGCTACGATAGCAGGTTTGAATCCTGCCTCGGGCACTGATGTGTATGATGTCCTTAAGTTAGTTATGTTTAAGTAGTTCTAAGTTCTAGGGGACTGATGACCTTAGAAGTTAAGTCCCATAGTGGTCAGAGCCATTTTTGAACATGCCTGCCAAGAGAGGTTTTCCGTTAATGTTTTGGCAGGCACTGTGCACAATAGCTTACAGGACCGTACATTCTATACAGTCGTTTAACTGGCCACACATACAGCATCTCCCTTCAGGAGGTCTAGCTGAAATTCTGGGCGATGTTCCTCTTGCTGTCCGCAGACGAATGTGTTTCCAGCACGATGAAACCGCAGCTCACTAAACTGAAAGGTCATGAATCACTTGGACGCTGTATACATCAGGAGTGGGTAGGACCGGCAGGTCCATTTCCTTCCCCAGTGCGTCCTCTCGGTTTAACCTGCGTTTTTGTTGTGGGGTTATATGGAGGGACTGGTATACGAGACATCTGAAGAGAATCTAGCTGGCTGCGTGTCTGTTGCTGCTGGATATGTGATCGACGTGCCTGACATATTTTCTTATGTACGCTGATCCATACACCGTCACTTTGATTAGTGTATCGCTATAGGTGGCCGCTCTTCCGGGCACCTCTCGTAAACTATTAATGAGTTTGTAATATCATTTCTCTTTACACGCCTTTTCAGTTTCCAGTGCTTCATACTGCTTTACAAACTAGCACTGTAATTTTTCATTATCACACCTACATTCCAATACGGAATCTACTTATTTAGGCTTACTCTACCCACCTTTACATTTTCGACATTTTGTTTAGTACCGCCCTGCATGCTGTATGTTGACATAATTGTTAATCACACACAGACATGTACTTAATTTTACGGTCAGAAAAAACATAGGTGATGAAAGAAATAGTTTTGATTTGTGTAAGACAACTATAGACTGATCTTAGATGAAACTTAGACATTCACATACGGATTGCTAATCCACGTTATTAAGATTAAAACTGTTTGTGAATTACAGATAAAAGTGGAACTGGATGCCACGAATTACAGAAGCATGTGCATATAAGTATGTGTATACATACGTCCGAATATGCTAAATCTCTTCCTCAACCACTGCTTCGATTTTTGCCGCACTTGGTACACTTAGCCCTGACTGTGAGTTAACAGTCACTGTGGGTGTAAGCACCACTTACGCACCATCGTTCAAGAGGTATGACGTCATTGGTAATGAGATGCGTGAAAAACTTAAACTTTATGCATGGCGTTTAAATGAATCCTCCTGTGCTAACTTCTCTATTCACAATAAGTTTAGTAGACAGTACCTGCGTTCCCCAATAACTGCACCTACAAGATTATTAGTGCGAGATGTATTTCAGAAGACGTCACGTCATAATAAGATGGCTGAAACACTGACGTGTCTGGAATGACGCTTAAATTTATTACTTGTTTAGAACTAGTCTACTCACATCACATTTTGGAGTCAGTATCAATATATGCCACTGTATCTAACTATAAAATTATGTCATTTTTTGACCCGTAGATTGGGAGATAAGATCTGATAAAGAGTGAGATGGTTGAAAAATGGCCGCATCATGAATGACATTTAATTTTATTACTACTTTGGTGCAAAGTCCATCCGCAACATATTGCGAAGACCGTACCCACATATTCCGTTGAATGTACCTACACAAATACAGTATGTAATTCTACGACACATGCTTGAAGACATACGACGTCATAAATACTGAGATGTCTGAAAGAGTCCCGTATCATGCATGAAGCCTTAATACCTTTATTCTTTACCACTCAGACACTCCTACAGTCGAGTCAACATAAGGAAATTCCTGATACTTCGCAGCGCTTTTGATAGCATACAGCTGCTAAGCAGCCGTCTGTAGAACTATGAGGAGGCGTTGACATAGAGATGTTTACAAACTCGCGTTGTAGAACGGGAAGCAGCTACACCCAGCGTACACAAACTGTCAGCGATACTGTACTTCTACGCCTGTACATTACTCATATTTGTTTGTACGACTGTTTCATAGTTTCAAAGGTTGCTTTATGAATACAAGGATGTGAAATTTATCGATATTACACTACAAACACTGTTAATACTTTGTTGTTGTTTGTAACAGAAAATTAGCAAAATGAATACCTGGTCAATGCCGGGTTTGACGGCGAATTAAGCATGAATAGTCAGCTCGAGAAACTTGGTAGCTAAAAGAAATATAGTTTCTCACAAGGCGCCTTCAGCATTTAAAACGCTTTCAATTAAGAAGTTTATGCTGCTGGGGAAAGAAATATCTTACGCTAACTGAAGATCGTTGAAGTCGTGAATGAGTTTTGGTGAAAAACGATGCTATACCAATGTACGTAGTGGCTGTATATCTTGAAGAAATTTGTTAATACACAGGTATTTCATCCAATCGTCACGGACAGTTTCAGTAAACTACTCCTACCTTACATTGCTAACACTAGCTATAGCACTTTGTTTTATTGGTGTTTGTAAAAAAAGAAGAAGTGTATTTTTGGTGCCCATCTTAACACAATTGTTAAGGGGGGTAGGACGTCAAACGGGACGACTAGGAGCAGGAGAGTCACCACAGGACATTTTAATTTCCACTGTCTATACTTTTAAAAATAAATTCATAAATCTTCGTCAGAATGACGAGAAAGGATTCAGGATTTACACTTATAGTGGTGTAAGTTCAAAAATATAAGAAAATAATTTTTTTTTGACATTTGTATTTCACATTTTTTCACCTACCATTGGCTTCATTTGTTGCTATAGGTACCATTTTCTTCATAAGTAGTGGATATTCTTCAATGAATTTTGCACAAAATACAAACCATACTTACAGGTGTATAAAACTCTAGAATTTTCGAAATCTATTAACAACTGTGGCAAAAACTCAGATAATTAACTACAAAATTTGAGATTTTTCTAAACATGAAGTTTAAAATGTAACAGCACACTCATTTTTTTCATAAATTACATAATTTCTAGAGTTTCATACACCTGTAAGTATGGTTTGTATGCTGTCCAAATTTCATGGAAGAATCTCTCTTACTTATGAAGAAACGTGTACCTACAGCAATAAACGCAGCCAAAAGAAGTGAAAAAAGATGAACTTTCACCTGTAAAAAAATTATTTAGTTATTTATTTTGAACTTCGACTGCTATGTTTGTGAATCCTCCACCCTTCCTGGTCATGCTGATAAAGTTTTATGAATTTATTCCTAAAAGTATAGACAGAAATACAATGTCATATAGTGTCTCTCCTGCTCCAAGACGCCCCGTTTGACGTCCTACCCCCTTAAAAGAAAGCAGTGTACGGTAGTATACGACACAAGCTTATTTTACACCGCAACGGTTGCTCTAATTGTCTTTTCTGGACTTTACAGATGACTGAGAAGACAGCACAGTGGTGGATTGAGGTCTGCGTGCGTAGACAGCGGATGGCTGACGGAAAAGGAAACGGATATCTGCACGCGGAGTCGCTTAGCGAGCTGACGGAAGCTCACACTAACTTTGATGGATCTGGCGCGATCGATGTCTGTGAAGAGGCACGGAGTCTGGCTGCGCGTGGAGCGGTGCGGAGCAGGGCCTCTGCATGGTGGCACCCGCCGCCTATCCTATACGCTATTGAACGGGAGGCGCCGGGGGTGGCCGTGAATCATCCGTGTTATTACAACTGGCGGCGGGCCAGCAGCGGTAGGCGCTGGCTGGCTGCTGCTCTGCATCTGGGAGCCGGCAGGCGGCCACGGCTCAGCTCTGCCGCCTCGCAAGAGCTCTGGGGGTGCCGGCAGGCGGACGTCTGCCGGCAGACCGCTACCGCGTACGGGTAATCGAAACACTGACCACCTGCGCAGATATGTAGTCTACTACCAACTGTCCTGCTACCGCAGACTAGTAGCGAGGTGTTACTCGTGAGACCACGTGCTAATGTACAGGGCATTAGGAAAATGACAGTAGTGTGGATCACGCAAGGTGACAAGGGTTTAAATGAACCGGGAGACTGACAGGCGTTTCAAGTGTTAGGGCGCCCTCCTAAATCATAAACGAGTAATCTTAAAACTACTAAATGAGACACGAAGCATAATTACTATGATTTATTCCTATAAAATAACTGACAAAACAAGTTACAAACAATGGGAACATTAATGTAATAGGCCTTAGCGTACCTGACAAAATGATCAAGGGAAAGATGTTAATAAGAGCGCAAGTGAACTGTCTGCAATCGCGAACTGGCTAGTGACAGCCGTAATATTAATTGAAACCAAATAGTAATTCAAAGGGGATGATGTCACACCCGCGGTTTGAATCGCAGGCAGAAAGTTCAATGGTTCGAAATACACGTTTACAAAATGAAGTTTCCGTAAATCCAATCTCACAGTTTTGCCTCCATCTCACCACAGTGTTTTATGTGAAGCCTGGGGTGACTGGAAATTTAGTCGTTGAAGGAACCAACGACAATAATGCTAATCAGCCCAAAATCTCTCCATGTTTACTGACAGTTCAGCTCTGGTGGTGGCACTCGACGGCAACCGAGTCGATGATGCAGGCTCAAATGAAGTTGAGGATGAAGGAGAAGATAAACTAAAATAAGAAGTTATTTTTTGTTCAATGTTTACTAAAAGGAAACATAGCATTGGCAAGGTTTCTTTGGTTACTGGCTAATCTCCAGATCTTCCCAGCGACTCCACACAAGAATACTGCCTGAAACATTCTAGTGTGCTTCCTTGGGCTCACCTGTATTAAGTGAAATAACATTGTTAGTCTGTCGTCTTACACAGAAAAAAGTGACTTCACTTTTTATCTTATCTGCGTAACTCGTAGTTTCTTTCAAAATGGTTCAAATGGCTCTGAGCACTATGGGACTTAACATCTGAGGTCATCAGTCCCCTAGAACTTAGAACTACTTAAACCTAACTAACGTAAGGACATCACACACATCCATACCCGAGACAGGATTCGAACCTGCGACCGTAGCAGTCGCGCGGTTCCGGACTGAAGCGCCTAGAACCACTCGGCCACCAAGGCCGGCGTAGTTTCTTTGAACCAGTCCTTGTGATCCCTATGTAGTGCAAACAATCCTGCTGTGTCTACATGAGACCCCATTTCACCTTCGGCATCTGATGGCAATCCAAGCGAAAAGTCTGTTTTCAACATTTGTCCACCGTGATACTTCCTGTAAAATGTTGGTGGGAACTCACACCACAGGAGGTCCTATATCTGTGTTCACAAAGCCTTAGGTGCCACGTCTTGCCGTGGAATATTGACACTCGCCTCTGCCTCGGCAGGCCTTTTGTGCAATTTTTGTAAGCCTTGCAACCGAATTGTATTGTTCCTGTACTGTCGAGAATGCTTTTAACGTTCTCCCACTTCTTTGAGGCATGCAAATCCGAGTAGAGAGTAAAAGGAGAGTAAGTTTACATCAGTCACTTACCGACAGTACTAGTACTGTTGTTTATCATACCCCTCGGTCTCACTTAAATACTCCTATCTAATGGGTCTTTCATTGTGAATTTGTACACGTTAAGTGACGATTTCCGAATAAGTCAGTAACGTGACAATCAAAACAAGATAAAATGTGCCGGCTCTAATATGTATACCTTATGAAGTATGAGCATCTGTTCATCTTGACTACTGTAAAAAAAAAAAAAATACCTTCTACCGCAAGCCGTTTGAAGTTACTAACGCCTTACAGCCTGCAGGAAACAAACAGAAACACTTTATTCTGTGACTGTGAACCAGCACAACTTCCAGTGTAATCTGTTTCCTATTACATAGCACGTGCACATGAGAGCTGTTACTGAAGGAGATGCTCAGTGCGGTCTTCATTCGTAGTAAGGCGCGCTTCATTTAAGTGTTATTTACCAATCATTCACTTCCTGAAAAACTCCTGGTTGAATGCGGGAGGAAGTTAGCTCGTGTTCATGCAGTGTTTACACATCATTAATGGGGCATGCGTATATCAAAGATTTAAACTACCCCACAAGCAAAAATCGTAAAGATTAAAGTCGCAGCAACGAGCTGGCCAATGTACTAGACAGCACCGATCGCCTCATTATCCATTACATTTGTTTGTGAGATTTTCTCTGACATGGTGCTGGTGCTCAATCACGCATGAAACAAACAGCTGAACAGGCAGTTCGTTTAATAGGAACTGACGATATCTTGCATCAGTCTACCTTTTTGTTATTTTGTAAGGTTTTGTAGCGACCAGAGCACGAAGGGTTGATCGAAAGAAGAAAATGTTCTAAGTATTAGTATTAACAGTAATCCCCGTAATAGGATGCGAGCCACTTTTTCCAAAACAATATGTGGGGTCACAGGCATGCACCAATCAATGATTTCACGGTCATTCATTGCGATTTGAAAAAAAAAGGTGGCGGCATCGAGTATCATCTATAACCAAACTGGTCCAAATACCATATATAGGGGGCCTCAAACGTCAGGCAAGGCAGCGCTCCACACAGAGAAGAGATCCAGTCAGCAGCCTCGGATGGACAACAGTCTACAGCAGATACTATATGGGTGATGATTATACTGAATTACGCTTGCACACAAAAGTTGAAACGTCCCCTTAGAAAAATTATACAAGACTGTGCTTAAAGCTGACACACAATATTTTTAGCGCAACGCAATCTGACTTTCAAAAATCCCTACAAAAGAATGGCCCTGACTAACATTAACCTATACCTTTCACAAATCACTTACCTCACAAAAATCTTCGTTACTCGAACTACTGCAATACAGCGAGCGCCACTACTGCCAGCTAACTAAAAGATTCCAACTACGGAAGTCACTAACTACTGATAGGCACAGTTAGCAAATGAAAGATTTTAATAGAGAACAAACAATGTATTTACCTTTATAGTCATAATATATATATCAGTTCATGACACCAATTCTTACAAATTTCAAAACTCCGCCATCTCTCTCCCCACGGCCACCACTGCTGGCGGCTCAACTCCAACTGCGCAACGCTATGCGCTGCTAGCATCCAGCTGCCGCTGCCCAACACTACAATGGCAGACAACAATGCAAACTAGACACAGACTGCGCACAGTACAGCCAGTGATTTTTCATATAGAGCGCTATGTGGCGTTACCAATAAGAAAACCTAAACAGCCTACTTACATAGCCCCCATGCTCCCCACAAAAAAATTTACAAATTGTTTTGGGCAGTGGCCAATACAGATTTGAAAATTTTTTTCATAATTACAATATCAAAGAAATGAAATGCACACATTTAGCGATACATTGTTGGTCAAAATCTAAAATTTTCTCACAGTCCATAAAAGCAGTCCTGATCATTCATCAAAGTAAAATTTGCAGTGTTTTTCTCGAAGTCTGAGTAGTAAAAGAAAATGCAGATGGAAGTAGTGGATTTCCATGCAGTTTTGAAGAAGTTGTGTTGTCCTTCCAACTAAAATACAGTGCTGACTCTTGACATGCAGACAGGTAATGGGCCACAACAGAGCAAACCCACAGCAGAGTCAGTCGTAGTTAAAGACTATTGCTAGGTAGGTCATGACAGAGAAGACCCACTGTAGTCCTGGTAGAGATTAGGGTATTGGTGGGCCACCAGAGGTGCAGACCCACTGCAGTCCTTGTAGAAACAATGGTATTGGTTGGTCATCAAAGGTGTAGACCCACTGTAGTCCTTTTAGAGATGGCCAGCAGCCATCTGTTTGACTGTGCAGGCACACAATCACCATTGAAGAGTCTTGCGGATAATATAGCAAGTCCATAACCACAACTTGTGCACTCACAAAAATTATTTTGAAATGTCCTTAGAACCAGCAATGCTTAGAACCAGCAATGCTATGCAAACACTATCAGTCCCTACTTCTCACATATTGTCCATATACTATGACCAACAGAAACGTGTGCAGTGAAATGTAATTTACAAGTTACTTAACTTGATGAACAGGTGTCTATTACAATTTTATAACATGAGAATACAATAACAAATGTACAAAATATATCATTAAAGAACATAATAGTACAGATAACATTTGCATTAATACAGGCTTCACAAAAGAATCGAAATAACATATATATCAGTGTTACAGGAATTATGACAGGAGTACATACATAAAAAATCAGAATAAATTTCTGAACATCAACTTCACACATGAGCATTAAAACAAAATAGAATAAGTAATGTCTAAACATCTTTACAAAGTAAATAACATATTATTGATGCAAATTATATTTGAGGATAACAGTATTCCTCATCATAGCGAATGTAGCTTAGTATTAGAACAGAAAAAATTCTATAAAACAGTACACAGAGACAGGAAGAAAATAAATACACAAGGGTACATAAACACATAGTGGGATAACACAAAAGGAAAGGACAGGGTATTTTTCAGGGTAACATTTGGTACTGGAGTCCAACCCAAAACTTCATTCCGTAGATCGCCCCTGTTATTTCAACATTTGCTCCAGCCAAAAAAAATCTTATCCAAGCATGCTTTCTGTATTCTGTTCTCATCCTCTTTCAAAAATAGTTTTCCTCCGCTGTACACTACTTTTTGGCCAAACAATTTTCTTATAGCTTCTCAATGCTTTTCTTCCAATTCAGCATAGTTAGTTTCTTATATAGTCTACCCCCTCTTAAGCTAACTTAAACCTACTGAGCTCAGATGCTAAACTAAGGGACGAGGCAATGAAGCAGCACAAAACAATTAATACAAACAGCAATAACAAAAAAATAGAAATTGGCAAAAAAAGGCAGCAATATTACAACTAATATAATGCAATGCACACCAAACAATAAAAACAAGTCAGTAATAAAATTGGCTTAACCTAGTAATACAAAGTGACATTCAGTAGCACTATGAATGGCAAACAGCAATGTGGATCATAAAATAATTATTTAATAGATCTGTTGACAGAAAGTGTTCACATTAGCAAATGCATTTAATTTTATTTAATAAAACCAATGCTGCAACACAGCTGGAAAACAGATATAAACTGAAATAACCAATTATGCAAAGAGAAGAATAAAAACATCATACAAAAGCTTTGTGGCATTTCATAAGTCAGAAGAAGTTCTCTCAACTCTCGTAGAAAGAGACTTGTCATAATCAGATGTGCAGATGTAAGAATGTTTCCAAGAAATGAGCGTGTCGTATTTGCAGTGCTTTCTACAAAGGAATGTCAATAGCGAGGATAATGGCCTCCCTTTTTTTTTACCTGTGCCTCTGAAAGGCACACACTAATGGCTTGTTACCCGGTGGCTGTCGCCCAGCTGGGTGCTCACGACGCATTACGTGCAGGTGGTCAATTAACTGTCTTACCGAAATATTTACGACACCAGTTTCCGCTACAGTGGCAGTCTCATACAAAAAAATTTCACAGGTCAACAACTTGCGTTATAAATCTGTAGAAACAAATTCCTATTGATATAACAGTGTCCAAAAAAGTTCCATTGGCATTGTAATACATTCACGCCTTTACATACATTTCATAACTCTTAATGTACGATTCTTGGTTTCATACCACGTTTTCCACAAATCAGAGTCCCTAACCACTACTCATTATTCCTTAGCTTATTATACATATTCGTTGACACTTCTTCAGTATTTCATCATAAGAAATACGTAGCATAATCAAATTCCTCATATACAGCAACACCATCTTACCTATCACAAACATACCTCAACAACATAATACATATCGTCGTCGTAATAATATCATAACATCTCAGTCAATTCTCAAAATCGTCGTAGCTTCCTCCAATAATTTCAAAACCTAAAAAAAATTCTCTGCTCATTTCAATAGTGTCATCTGCCTCAAATGTACTTTAAAAATCATGATCCCATACCAAATATTCAAAGCTCTCATAGTATCACAATGGTTCCAAAAAATATGAAGGGTTCACACAGTACACCTCTGTAAGCAAAGTTCTGCTGAAGTCAATGTACTTACCTCATCATAAACGAAAGTGAAATGCTTTACGTATAGATATCGTAGTTATTACGTACATTACCGTGATCAAGAAAGTACTATAATGTAACGTGTTGTTGTGCTACGATAAAGGCTGTCTCATTGTAGCTATACCACAAAAGTTACTACTAAAACATATTTTACTTTCCAGAATAATACAGAAAAACAGTGCAGATATAAAATCCTAGCAGGGTCGCCATATGAAACGTCCCCTTAGAAAAATTATACAAGACTGTGCTTAAAGCTGACACACAATATTTTTAGCGCAACGCAATCTGACTTTCAAAAATCCCTACAAAAGAATGGCCCTGACTAACATTAACCTATACCTTTCACAAATCACTTACCTCACAAAAATCTTCGTTACTCAAACTACTGCAATTCAGCGAGCGCCACTACTGCCAGCTAACTAAAAGATTCCAACTACAGAAGTCACTAACTACTCATGGGCACAGTTAGCAAATGAAAGATTTGAATAGAGAACGAACAATGTATTTACCTTTATAGTCATAATATATATATCAGTTCATGACACCAATTCTTACAAATTTCAAAACTTTGCCATCTCTCTCCCCGCGTCCACCACTGCTGGCAGCTCACCTCCAACTGCCCAATGCTACGCGCTGTTAGCATCCAGCTGCAGCTGCCCGACACTACAATAGCAGACAACAATGCAAACTAGACACAGACTGCGCACAGCACAGCCAGTGATTTTTCATACAGAGCGCTATGTGGTGTTACCAATAAGAAAACCTAAACAGTCTTCTTACAAAGTGATTCATACAGATTGCCTATATGTACCTGTGAACTGTGGCTTTTGGATTCCTTTGTGCATTTTGTAGCATGCACCTGCAGCTGTTTGTCACTTCCATTGGGATTTGCAGTTACAGGTCACATTAGAGAAACAGAATAAGGCTTTTCAATTACTTTGGATTTGTAGTATGACAATTTGCTGTGCATTCTCAAATGATGGTGGAGCCATTTGTTCTTGTAATTGTCTGGAGAATACAGTAAGCCCTTTGTGTTTCACACTTTCTGAAGTTATTTAATGGTGTCTCTGCTCTTCTGCATGTGAATTGTAAACACTTGAAACATCACTGAGAGCAATATTAAACAATCGCAGAGTCTCGACTCCTTATCATCACCATTTTTACCATCGAGTTACAGTCACAGAATAAATTCAATATTATGAAGTTCATTATTTCTGTTTTTAACTTCCTTTATACTTTTATATTTTAGTACCTTTTTCAATTAATCGATAATCCCAATCAGTAATTAATTTACTATATTTATGTGGTAAAGTAGAAATTTTTCTTCATATCTAGTATATAAATGTTAACATCTAGTTATATTACATAAAA
This sequence comes from Schistocerca gregaria, assembly GCF_023897955.1. Classification (NCBI taxonomy): domain Eukaryota; kingdom Metazoa; phylum Arthropoda; class Insecta; order Orthoptera; family Acrididae; genus Schistocerca; species Schistocerca gregaria. Next base: position 718,051,986 of record NC_064922.1, read on the forward strand.
TATTTCTCTCTTACCATGTTGGTTTTTAATCTCTTTCGAGAGACTAAGTTGTTGAGCTGCTTGATTAGAGTCACCATATATACAGAAGTACGTTAATTAAGATTTATTATTTTAATTGGTTCATATTGTCCTGTATGTTTTTATTTTCCTAAAATTACCTTTCGTTGGCATGAGGGCGCAATGCTTTCTTGTTTATTTCAACTGTGAATATTTTGTGTTTTTCACTTCCGGTCCTTTTAATTCTTCTTTACTGTTCTCTAATGGGAAGCAAACATTTTCATAGTTTTCTAAGCGTATTCGATATATGTGTAATAAAAAGAAGAAAAAGAACTTTTATTGGGCATATATTAAGGAAGAATGACAGACTGATGAAAAAGTTTTAGAAGGTTATGTAGAAGATAAAAGGAAGAAAGGGACGAAGAGATTGCAGGTACTGGATGACGTGATACACGGTACAACATACGACAGCCTTAAGGAGGAGGCAATGGATGGCAGAAAATGTGGTGGCAAAGGACCTGCTAATATAGCAGAAAACTGATGATGATGATGAAGCCTATTCTATTTTTGATGCTAGAGTCCTTATGTCCTTAAGGTTGCTGTTTTATAACCAACTTTACAATCATGTATTATTGGTCTGAAACCACAGAATTCTTTCATTATTTTTCCATTACTTGAATCTTTCAATTTCCCTAAAACTTCCTTATTTACTTTTCGAATACCATAAATATTACTTTGAAGATATCACTAGTATCAAATTTATCAGTCACTGTTTTCATATACTCATAAAAATTTACAGTTCTGTAATTACAGATATAACTGTCAATATCTCGATAACATAGGTAAAAATTATTTTCATACTTCAGTTTCTTTGTTCTATAGTGAAAATCGTTCATCAGTATTTTGATGAATCAAATACACTCATACCAACATATATGCATTTATTAAATGTGATTTCTGCTTATTCGTATAAACAGCAGCAAGATTTTCATCAAATGTAGTTCTCGCTTTTGAAGTTTGACTTTTCTATTCATTTACAACATTGATCTCCACCTTATACTAATTTTATAGCAACTCTATAATATATTTCATGTCTTACCAAATACTGAATCATTCATCAATTTTTAGAATACTTTTCCAAAATAACTTTTGATTTAGTTCTCATTTCTGTATTTAAATCTATATACTCTAATAGAAATTCAACTGCTAAAATTTTTAAACTCTTTGCTTTCTTTAAAATTTAATTCATAATGATAAATACCGCTTAAGAGTTCTATAGTGAACTACATAATTATTTTGATCTTTGAGAACATCCAAAAACTTATTATGTTTGTTCCAACAACAACTCTATTTTCAGGTGTTAATGGTAATCAAATAATTGTTTAGGGTATTCTAAATCAACTTCAAAAACGTATCTAATTGCAGCAGTATCTTATTTTTCACAATGAAAACTATTTGGTCCATCCCATTTGTATCCACCATATGGTAAATATGGACTTATAGTGTAACCATATAAATTATTTGCATCTAAATATGCTACATAATTTGATATCTTTTTACTACCAAAATATTTCATATATTTATTCCTTGCTTTAACATATCTTTCACTGTACTGTGATATTCCTCCTATTATTCTCTTTTTGACCATTAAAATCATATTGTAATCATGTAATAAATCAAGTGGTTGCTTAGTAATTTTCGAGAATGTTCCCCAAAATAACCCTGGTGTAGTAAAATAGCAAGGTTGCTTCAACTTCAAAATAAATTCTTCCAATTCCTTTCTCCTCTATTTTTGTACATCCAATAAATAATTTTATTACAGTTTGGTCTTCAATAAACAACAGGTTTTTGTAGTGTCCACCTACATATTTAGTGTAAAAACAAAATAAACTTATTCCATAATTTGATATTTAATTGTATATGATTCTTTGGATTCCATTGGCAGTTGTCCATTTTCAATAGCAAACTTTCAAAATCAGTGTAAATAGCAAATGCAAGTTTGATAATTACGAAAATTTATGTAGGAAACTTTCTCTGGAATATCTGCTTTTAATGGTTTGTTAACAAGCAGCTTGATGCGAGATGGTATAACATCTCTTTATTAGTGAAATGGAGAAAGCACATATCACAGATAAATTTCACTTAAACATGTTTAATAAATTGACTCAGAACAAGCCTATATAAATATGTAATGCAACAGTAGTGTGAATTTTATCAGCCCTTGAAGTAAAGAAAATTGACAAATTTCTCTTTCTTACTTTTTGCAGTTTTTGATGGATAAACCTGATATGTTTCATCGAGGAAATAGACATTGAAAGGATACATTGATTCTATTTACAATTTTTGCGTATTATCAAATACGACAAGACCCTCAAAATTCTACCTCAAAGAACACATTCTCTGTTTTTACTATTACATCAAAAAATGTTTTCCAATATTTCATTTTATCTGATAATTCAATGTAAGATGCTCCTCTCAATTGTAAATATCTGTTAATTCCTAGTTGAAGAAAAACGATTCTATTTAACGTCCATTCTGATCCTTGAGCTTCAAAATCATCCATTCTTGATAAAATATTTAACTTCCCAATTATAAAAATTTTAACTATCTGTCTTTCATTTGTGATCCTATAGGTACCATTTCTCGTATTAATGTCCCATAATATTTCCACTTGTCTGCTTTTGGTATTCACAAAAAAGCTGAAGAACTGTTTTCAATCCATGATTTATTTTCAGAATGTCTTTCACAACATTCAAATTTTTTGGTATCACTGCAGTAATATATAATTAAGAAAGAAATAAAAGAGGTATATAAAGGACAAATAGCTCACATAGAAAATTTTCATAGTTTTCAAGCAGATCATATACAAAATTTAAATGGAGTAGTTGCTAAAGCTGTAAAAGTTACTTGAAAGAAACGAAGAAATAAATAGTTTATTACTTCATGTTGCACTTAGAACATTTAATCAAAATTTAAGACCAAAATTTGTTACTTTTGTAATTAATTGAGGATGGTTATGAACTAACTTACAATGTTATTAGAACTGAGAGAAAAGTTTACCAAAACAGTTATCTACAATACATATCCGAATACATATCCAAATAGTGTTAGAGTGTGAGGATTTAATCCCAGTTCTAATTCAGTAAATTTGTATCAATGAATGTAAGAAACTTCAAAATTACTTGTTGGAAGAATTTATTTTAATATCTTAAATGATTACACTCAAGAAGAATTGACGTATAACATAATAAATCTAGACATTGCAAATCGTATTTCAATATTCTATATTGAATTTCAGTAAGTGCCATCCAAGTGTCCAGAAAATTATATGGTATTAAAACCAGTGGTGTAGAGCAACACCTCTGAAGTATTTAAAGAAATGAGATTATATTATTTTACAGAGGAATAAAATTATCCATGGGAAAACTTCTGTATGGAATTTCATAGAGGGGCTTCATCCCCTCTGGAAGTTTTAAACTTAATGCATTATGGAATTTACATAAATAAGGCAATGATTGGAATTACAGGCACTGAAATAAGAATCAGAAAAACCACTGTTTTACTGAAAAATAAAATATATATTAAAAATTGTTTTTAACAAATGGTAGCTATGCCAAGTACATCTTTTAATTTGTCTCTAGTTTAGAATCGTCTATGTTGAATGTATGTGATTAGATGAACCAAAATAATATAAAAATCGTTGGTGATTTAATATATTGAGAATTTTGGTTTCCTTTGAAAGATGAGAGAGATATCAAAAAGAGAAATTTACTTTTTTATGGATTTACAAAAGAAAGTTAGCAGTAGGAAAAACCTACCACTAATTTTTAAAAAGAAAAAAGAATGTTATAGGTTTGTTAAAAGAAAATGATAGAGATTATGAACAGATAGGTTATAAAAATTAAAAAGTATCTTTCTATACATGTATAGATGAAAATATAAAAAAATATAACTCCTAACAATTTATAAAGAAGTAGATGGCTTGTTATGATTATAGATTTTTTAAATATACAGTTACAAGGGTTAAAAGATATTATCTTAACCCAGCGATATCTCTTTATCTTCTATGCTGACTGTGTAAAAGAAAGTAAAATCATTCAGTCTCAACAACTCCCAGTCGAATTTTAAATAAAATTACAAATGAAAGACGAAGAACCAGAAGGATAAGAGGAAGAATGTTTACATGTAAGGGATGTAAATAACGTCGTGGAAATCAAAAAGAACAGATAACTTATGTGGCGTGTAATAAACATACTTTTCTTAAGTTTGTGAAGTTCAATTGAAATTACATTTAATACGTCGTTTTCCAACTTATTGCAGTAGTTGTTCAGATGATGACAAATTACTGTTTCTATTAACTCAAGAACATTTTAATTACAAACTAGTTGAAAAGATAGTACAAAATTGAAAATTGTACATAAAGATAAGAAAGAGAAATAAATGTATAAAATCCATTTAGATGATTTACAATATTATTTTAAATTATTTTATGGAGGCACTAAACATATCATCATGTAATTAATTCAAACAAAGAAAGAATTTATTCAAGTATTCAATATATACAGAACTAATTGAATTGTTATTCAACAAGGAATTATTGCACAGCTGAAAACTGGAAACAAAATACATATAATGCAAAGTATATTGTTAGTAAATTTACCTAAAGAAAAACTAGATTCTGTTGTTTCCGAAATTTTTGAAGAATATCCATATAACTATAATATCGTTAAAGAAACATTCAAATTACTTCTAGAATGAAAAGGGTACAGAAATTAAGGGATAGAGAAAGATATGGAAAATGAAAGAACATGTTTAAAAAATATACTATACAAAGTAAATTGACTTTTAAAAAACTAATTAAGTTTAAAAGTTTCTTCTCCATTGAAATCTGATACATAATTCACATTGTCATCAGTCAATCAATTATTACTGTAGATAAAATACATTCATCATCATCATCATCATCATCATCATCATCATGATCGAGATTACACACAGATAGAAAAAAACGAATTTGCTAACTTTCTCTACCATACTGCGTGATACATTTATGTATATAATTTTTTTATATTTATATAACAATTTTACCTTTATTTATCCAACAATTATGTGTATTAGTAAATCGTAATGCTTTAATAACTTCTTTACTTTATGTATCGTCTCTCTCAATACTTGTTCAACAGGATGACATAAAAATATTTTATTTTTTGTAATGTTCACTCTGAACAGTTTCCTTTTCTTTGTTCACCATTTCAATCTTTCATTCTATGTGTGATTGGAGTAGCATGAATAATAGATCCAATTTCAAAAAATTCTTTTGAGCAGTTGGTTGTGTAGTCTTGTTCAAAAAGTTCTTTAACTTTACTAAAAGTAACTTTATCCCTTTTTTAAAATTTATTCTTATCTTTAGATACAAACACAGTTGGTTAATAACTGTCTTCAGTTTGCTAATTTCATATTATTCTGCGGCATATTTCTTAAAAACCATTTTCCCTTTTTAAATTAAAAAAAATTCTATATTTTTAATAAATATTTTTATCCTTTATTCATTTTAAAATTTCTTTCTAATTATCTGAATGTATTAAACTAGACCTCCTTGCCACAAATCTTCTGTATTGAGCTAAATTACATTTCTTCTTTTACAGTTTTTCTCATTGGTTATTGAATTGATTAATAATTTCTACACTAATATTTGAAGGCATGAGCAAATTGGACATTGAGAGAGTCGTCTGTCCTTCAGGACTGTCACTCATTCCCTCACCTTCAAATTTTCTTAACAAATCTACTCCTCTTAGGTGCATACTACATGAAGACCTTGTATTCTTTGTTGTTACTCTGTCAGGCTTTTTTTTGTCGTCAGTCTACTGACTGGTTTGATGCGGCCAGCCACGAATTTGTTTCCTGTGCTAACCTCTTCATCTCAGAGTAGCTCTTGCAACCTACGTCCTCAATTATTTGCTTGACGTATACCAATCTCTGTCTTCATCTACAGTTTTTGCCCTCTAGAGCTCCCTCTAGTACCAAGGAAGTCCTTCTCTCATGTCTTAGCAGATGTCTTACCATCCTGTCCCTTCTCCTTATCAGTGTTTTCCACATATTCCTTTCCTCTCCGATTCTGCGTAGAACCTCCTCATTCCTTACCTTATCAGTCCACCTAATTTTCAACATTCGTCTATAGCACCACATCTCAATTGCTTCAATTCTCTTCTTTTCCAGTTTTCCCACAGTCCTTGTTTCGCTACCAATGCTGTACTCCAGACATACATCCTCAAAAATTTCTTCCTCAAATTAAGACCGGTATTTGATATTAGTAGATTTCTCTTGGCCAGAAATGCCTTTTTTGCCATAGCGAGTCTGCTTTTGATGTCCTCCTTCCTACGTCCGTCATTGGTTATTTTACTGCCTAGGTAGCAGAATTACTTAACTTCTTTGACTTCGTGACGATCAATCTTAATGTTTAGTTTCTCGCTGTTCTCATTTCTACTAATTCTCATTACCTACTTCTTTCCCCAATTTACTCTCAAACCATACTGTGTACTCATTAGACTGTTCATTCCGTTCAGCAGAGGATTTAATTCTTCTTCACTTTCACTCAGAATAGAAATGTCATCTGCGAATTGTATCATTGATATCCTTTCACCTTGTATTTTAATTCCACTCCTGAACCTTTCTTTTATTTCCATCATTGCTTTCTCGATGTACAGATTGAAGAGTAGGGGCGAAAGGCTACAGCCTCGTCTTACACCCTTCTTAATACGAGCACTTCGTTCTTCATCGTCCACTCTTATTATTACCTCTTGGTTGTTGTACATATTGTAGATGACCCGTCTATACCTATAGCTTATCCCTACTTTTTACAGAATCTCGAACAGCTTTCACCATTTTATATTGTCGAACGCTTTTTCTAGGTCGACAAATCCTATGAACATGTCTTGTTTTTTCTTTAGCCTTGCTTCCATTATTAGCCGTAATGTCAGAATTGCCTCTCTCATGCTTTTACTTTTCCTAAAGCCAAACTGATCTTCACCTAGCGAATTCTCAATTTTCTTTTCCATTCTTCTGTATATTATTCTTGTAAGTACCGTCGATGCATGAGCTATTAAGCTGATTGTGCGATAATTCTCGCACTTGTCAGCTCTTGCCGTCTTCGGAATTGTGTGGATGATGCTTTTCTGAAAGTCAGATGGTATGTTGCACAGACTCATATTCTACATACCACTGTGAATAGTCGTTTTGTTGCCACTACCCCCCAAAGATGTAATGTTAACTATGCCTTCTGCCTTATTTGACCGTAAATCCTCCAAAGCTCTTTTAAATACCGATTCTAATACTGGATCCCCTATCTCTTCTAAATCAACTCATGTTTCTTCTTCTATCACATCAGACAAATCTTCACTCTCAGAGGCTTTCAATGTATTCTTTCAACATATCTGCTCTCTCCTCTGCTGTTAACAGTGGAATTCCCCTTGTTCTCTTAATGTTACCACCGTTGTTTTTAATGTCACCAAAGGATGTTTTGACTTTCCTGTATGCTGAGTCTGTCCTTCTGAGAATCATATCTTTTTCATTGTCTTCCCATTTTTCCTGCAGCCATTTCGTCTTAGCTTCCCTGCACTTCCTATTTATTTCATTCCTCAGCGACTTGTATTTCTGTATTCCTGATTTTCCCAGAACTTGTTTGTACTTCCTCCTTTCATCAATCAACTGAAGTATTTCTTCTGTTACCCATGGTTTCTTAGCAGCTACCTTCTTTGTACCTATGTTTTCCTTCCCGACTTCTGTGATGGCCTATGTGTCTTACTAACTTTCTCTGCTCTTCAAAAAGCAGATACGACTTGTGATTTATATAGAATTAAAATTTAATAAGATTTAAATTATTAAACCAATTATAATTAACTCTACATCAATTGTAACAGTTTCTACTTTATCCTTTAATCTTACAGTTAGAAAATATTATTTGTGTACATTAATAACAAAATAATTATTGATTGATTATAATTATTTATTTCATCCAGTTTATGAGGCACATTTATTTATCAGATACACTTACTGTAATATCAAAATCGTTGAATCGTTTACTTCTGATTCAATTCTTACCAACAACAGTATCTGTCTTAAGCTTGGAATCATACACAAAATTGTGTAATTTTCTTCACCTTCATATCATAATAGTAAATACTATTATTTTTCTATCATATACTATATTTCCTAACGTATTACATATGCCTAAAGTAAATATAATCCCTATGTAAATTATTTTCAATTTTTAATCAACACTTGTTTGGTGTTAAAATTATGTTTATGTATTTTTGAAACCTCATCATTAAAAGTTTTTAGTAACCTTAGCGTCTAATTGTGTTACAGTGCTTATAGATTCATGATTTGTGAGGTATTCTTTTTCTATGTATTGTTGAGTAACAGCATTATAACCATCTACTGGATCTTTTATGCCTACTATTCTTCCAATTATAGTTCATTTTATCATTTAGTTTCTTTATAATGTTATGTACTTGTTAACAAAGTTGTTTTTAGATCAATTTTTACTTGTAATTAAGGTTTCTTATTTCTTCCAAATGGTTATGACCATTAATCACTTAATCTTCCTTATGCACCAAATTTCTGAAACGTCCATTTATTAAATTCAAAGCTTCATTAAACTGTAATTCATGCACAGTATTTTTAAAATAAATGGACACACATGACTACATATTAATTCATCATAATTCTGTACTATTTCGACTTGGTAACATAAATAACTGGTTTTAAATAATGTACTAGGTGTTTTGGGATATTTTCTCCAAACTAATCAAAAACTTATTTTATATCTGTGATATAGTCGAAACAGCACTTTAGCTGTTACTTAGTGTTATATAACTAATCTCAAAAAAGAAGTTCATGTCCTAAATGTTTTGGCTCATTAGGTAATTCAAAAGTTGTGAAACCACCATGATTATATATTACTTGCAATTGTTTAACTAAATCTTTATGTCAAAATGAGTTAAATATTCGTAAATTATGTGGTTATATGTTTGAATTTTCTTACTCTTATAAAGCCATTTCCAGGTCAAAGACTGAAGCTTGTTTTAGCTGGCACTTTATTTTCCATCACAAGATTACGTCTTCTTTCTTCTAATTATTCATCGGCGTTTTTCCTTGTTTGTTACTGCATTTGCCAATGCTGCAGATTCGCCTGCAAGTGAACCTATTGTTGCTAGGTATGGTAATTAAGCTAATAGTAATCGAAGGAACCCCCCTCCATGTTGTATTAGTCCTTTCCATTCATTCTTTTTTGTTAGCAATTCGATTATCTTTTTCACAACAACAATCCCTAATGTAACATGTAAATTTCAACAAACCTTTTCTCTTCCTTGCTTATTTGAACATTACTTAAAATGGTTCAGTAGTCTTTAATCATTCATTATTCACTAAAAGATTAATTGATTTTGTTTTTGTTTAGCCACTTGGTAGCAAAGTATGATCTATTGAAAAGTTATCATTTATGTAAACTTAACTCCACTCAAACAGGCCATGAATGCTCAATGGTACTTACTGGCCACAATGGTAATTCTTAGCTAAGAATCATCTCTGTATGCGGATATGTATTGGGGTGGGGGGGGGGCGCAAGCATGTGGTTAGCACATAGCTCTTTCAGCTACATGACAATTTATGAGGCCAAATATTTATTTATATAGAGAAAAACTTATAAAGATTAATAATTTTTGTATTTCTACCCTATGTAACTGAATAAAACAACTTCCAATAGATTTTACATACTATGGTGTATTATGTTTCTCAGTTTATTTAAATTTTTTCATTTTCGTACAATTTTCGATCTTGCTTATGTATAGAATAATTATTTTTTTCTGGATTTGCGTCTTACCTCTGTATCTCACGACTTTTCACAGTTGTAAGAAAGATACTGAATGCACATTCCACAAAATGGAATTATAGTACTTTAATGCTTAATTTTTCTCTTCAGTTCTAAGTTCTTTGCTTGATGAAACAAAAGATCTTATATATTTAACTCCAAGATTCTTAATTCCTAAATTTGTCATATATGCAAAAAGAGGTTTTTATTTTTTTCTAGCATTATCTTGATGAATAGCTGTTCTTCTACATAACATTGTAGTAGTACTTCCTATATACATTTTACTGACAGTGCTGTTTTCATCTTCTATATTGTGCCATGTATTATATTCATTTAAGAACAATAAATTGAATTAAAAGAAAAAATATTAATTTTCTAATTGTCAACCATTTTCATCAAGCCACAGTCTTCAGATTGCTCCAGCTGGTGCAACGTCAATATCCATACCTAATTTTCGTTTTTCATACCTCATTCCTCTTACGGCCATGGCAGCTTTTGTTCCTAATAAAGCATTATTTTCATGTATTCTTTCTTTGGCAGCTAACTGAAGTTCTTTATTAGGGTGATGTCTTGATTCTAAATCATTATGATCATGATAGGCAATATCAGTTTTTTATGAGCTTCACTTATGTGAATAATTCCAGGATCCCAGTGCTAGTCTTGCTTCTACTTTCGCTCCAGTTCCACAGTACAAGTAGTCTGAAAGGTGTATCTCAAATGAAAATCCTGCATTCCTGATTCATTTAATATATAATCATGTTATGGACTTTCACAATATTTAATTTGTGGCATGTCTCCAAAATCTTATGTATGATCACAGTATGGAATCATTTGTCTTTCAACTTCTCTGTCTTCTTCAATGTCTTTTAACAAATTATCATCTCATCTTTGATTCACTGTTTTCCTTTTCAATAGATTTGATAACGGGTTGATCTCCTTTTCTGTCCTTTTTGTAATGTGTTCATGGTTGCTTTCTGCTAAGCTTGAATTGCTCTTTCAGTTCTACAGCTTTCTTTCTATTTCGTTTAGCTTTTCTAGCACCTTCTGGGTTGTATTTTCAAAACATTTATTAGAGATGAAAAACATTAGTAAAACATTTTTAAATGTTTATGTCTGTGTTTAACATTTATGTTTGTGTTTAACATTTGTATTGTTATTAAAATCTTTATTTTATTTGTAAACTTAGTCTAATTCAGTTAAGGTTTTCTAGTTTTGTCTGCAGATGGATTTATAGTTGCGTATGGAAGAAAAAATCTTATGCTCAACAGAGAATATTATTCGAATAAGGAATGAAAAATGAGAAATGTAATAGACGTGTTAACTCTGCCTTTACATTTCCTTTTGAAGTATTTTCAGAACAACAGAGAAGATAACTAATTTTTCTGAGTAGCTCTTTTTATTTAGTTTATGTTAGTATTTTGAATTTTTAAAATCGGTTAATATTTGGCTGAGAAATAAATAAATAAATTTCTACCTTGGCATTGCCCTTTTAAGTGCTTAACGGCTCAAATTCATATCAGTAGCAGTACTAACACTGACCACTCATCATTGTTAACCATCTTCCCTGTTACTTCATGCCCTGTTCACTTAAGGAACTAGGGTGGCCTCTTGCATGTAATTAACTAGTTATATTTGTGTGCTCTTATTAATCTGCCTGATTTATCTATAAGTTATGGTCGTCTTAGGAAGTGAATTCCACTCTTAGTGTTGTAAAAAAATAACTTTTCAGAATAACAACAGACTTAGTAATGAAAATTTGACATGAAGGCAGTTTCTGTCACTCTTCTTGCTATGTAGAATTAAATCTGTGACGATGGTGAATGATCAATAGCATCACTATATTAAGACGGGAGACTTGATTCATGTGCTCGAAGAAGTTTTGTGGTAAAACATTTTCAAATGCTGTCTTTGACAACATCCAATAAAAACAGCTGACATGGTCTGTTCATGTGAATAGGATGAGTTAAGACAGAATAGGATGCTACAATAGCTATCATCACAATCGAAGAAAAGAAGTCTCCCACATGTGGCAAAGTGGCGTGAAGTAAGCAATGTAGGCAAGGAATAAGAACGTTTAGGAAAACAGGTCCTTTGGCGGTCACGATCTAGGCAACAGGAAATTAGCATATCATATGAAGCCAAGTGTTCCAGGTAAGTGGGGATCAGTGAGCAGACAACTTCAGTAACTGATTAATCTTATCGCAAAATTCATTTACTAAAAATCAATAGTATCTACAGTTCTTATGGTGTATGGGATTATAGTTGTGTATGACGTTAGAAGGAATCCTTCTACACTTTTGAATCCTGTTAAAGCGTATTATTTAGTAAAGATTTTTATTTCGATAACTAGTATCATTTAGGGCCAATTACCGTTTTGTGCCCCAAAACTGGGATTGGGTTACTTTGTGTACTGGGACAAGCTCATGGTGGGGATGAAATTTCAGTCAGTACGTCCGAGAAACTGAATATTGTATCCGTCAGGTACCATCCACCACGCATTACGACGGCCTCGAGAGCGGCGGAAACTGGCAGCCGTGGCGCAGTTCTATAGCAGCCTAGTGGCGCCACACGGACGACGGCGAGTCAGCTGTCTGCGGGCCACCAGAGTGCATTAGGCCGGCCGTAATGCTGTTAGACCGCGCCAGCACAAGGCCCGACGACTTCCATTAGCATTCCTGCCGTCCTATGGGAGGCGTACAGTGTTCCGCGTCCTTCAAAACTGCTCGCAGCCAGATGGAAGCGAGTATATGCTGAACTTCCACCATCAGAGCTCTACTTTCTATTAATCCCCACTGGTGGACGTAGTGGCGTAGACGCCTTACTCGCTGATGAACATACGATATGGAAGTCGACATCCATTATACACGCTATTTCGGTTATGTTCGGCGAAGCGGTTGCCTGTTAATATCTACAAGTTACAATATTTTCTGGTCAGCATGTTTCCATTACAAGAGAACTGTGCTTCTGGCAATAAAACTTTGTGCCGGTTTCCTGCTCCTTACCCGCAATTTCTCCCGTCCTCTGATGAAGCGTGAGAGCGTGTGACACTCTTGAAAGTAGTCCGGTCAATGGGATACTGCATATCTTAGCGATACGAGTGCAATGTCAAACGTTTTTGACCTGGCGAAAATAACTGCATCCATACAAGTTATTAAAAATAGATGTGTATGTTACACACGTGTAGAGGCTTTAGAGGGGACTTAGTAGATCAGGGTTTACATAGGAGACCACGTCTGCAGACGCCATCCAAAGACCGTACAGAGCGTCAAAGCTGTAGGATCCACGTCTATAAATGTATGTATATACAGAGTGATTCCATGATGGTGTTACAAACTTCCACGAATGGTGACGACAGATAAATGTACCAATCTAAGGTAGGGTTCCCTCGTTTGGGAAAGAAAGGGTTACAAGTTACAAGTGAAAATCATTCAAATACCTCTAACACTGGGTTACATTTACAGGTACTGTTGTTGCTCATAATGTAGGAAATTCAACTTCTAGAGGTGATAGTACGGAACAAACCAAGAAAATGCGTACCTGCGGAGCTATGAGCACCAGTTGATTTTCGCTAGTGTGAAACAGATCCCCTCTATTGAATAATTGCTAGTAGCTCCGCAGGTACGAATTTTTATTTTGAAGTCATTACAACAATCTAAGCCCATTACATTCTGTATGCTGTAATTGCAGTCATCTGCATGGAGTGTTACACCCAATAAACAACGAATTTATTTCGCAGAATACAGCAATACAACATGAACAACGACAAAGGACCCATCCTATTTACGTGATTGTTCGCAGACAGTAGGTTCATACGACATACACATTTACAAACTAGAAAGGGTTACCTATTATTTACAATATACGTTAACAGCGAATCTTGGGGAAAGGGTTTTTTAAATTTTAGTTTCCCATTATTACTAAACAGTACTTTCTGGAAGGTATAGCACAACAATGACATTATGTCAAAGAAGAAGATAATACTTTTTATGAGCAACAAGTAAACTACACAAGGGATGCACTTCGATTTTCTTCCAGCTTGAATATATTGTAGAACAAAATAAGAGACATACTTTTTTAGATGTGCCCTTCCGGTCGCTAATGGAGTTAAAAACACGCTTGAAAAAGCTGAGTTAAAATTATCTGAATGAATGCCGTTGAAATAGTAAAGAATATGAAAGAAAGGAAACTTCAAATAAAATGGCTTTTATTGCGTGTTCCAACGCTGCATCAAAAATTGTCAAAGTCACTTTTCTGAAATACCCTCCTCACAATTATTTTCTTTTTGATATCTACATTTGACTAATAGTAAATCTCATAGCATTGTCAACACAAAATTCTGTGATATATAATAAAGTTGTATCCATAAGAGTTGCGCTAGATTGGGCTCTATATCGCTGTTTGCGCGATCTATGCGTTTCCTCTAGCACACATTGTCATGTTCGGTTGTATAGTAAGCTTTTCCCTTAAGGTATTTCGAAAAGAATACTTTTTCCACCAATCTGGGTGTACCGCTGTAACGTACGCTAGAAACCATAGAATTCATTTTTTTTAGATCATTTAATATGTTAACCTACCAACAGTACTCCTTCAGAAATGTTATACATAGCTTTTTGCAAAGTGGTATTTCACTCCATTAACAGTCATATGGGCACGTATACAAAAATATGTGTCACTTAGTTTGCTCTACATTACAACGTATTCAAAGCACATCGAAATCGAAATGTATACTTTGGGTAGATTTACTCGTAAGTTACGTCTTTATACTGTGCATCTTCTTCCTCGTAGAATGAGTGGTACACGTTTACAGAATAACTGAAACGAAACAGTCTAATCATAGCCGTGTTAATTGCCTGGTAAAAGTTATTAACAAGCTGGCCTGTCGCTGTGGCCGAGCGATTCTAGGCGTTTCAGTCCAGAATCACGCTGCTGATACGTTCGCAGGTTCGAATCCTGCCTCGGGCATGGATGTGTGTGGTGTCCTTAGGTTAGTTAGGGTTAAGTATTTCTACATGTAGGTGACTGACGACCTAAGATGTTTAGTCCCATTGTGCTTAGAGCCGTTTGAACCATTGTTAACAAGCTGATGAGCACTTTCTATTGGATCTAGCTACCATTTTTGTGGCATAAATTTTTGTTTTTCAATAGAGGCACATGTGTGGTATACGTATAAGCAGTCATGAGTAAGTGACATTTCTTAAAGGACTGATCATCTTCTGATCAAGCTGATATTACCTCCATGCAGCGAACAAGGACCACTTTGTGCCTAGCTGCAAAGGTGTTTCATTATTATCTACTTCCACAGCCACACTTTTAACCCACTTTTTCAATCTTTACACAGTTACCTGTCCTCCGAACGGACTTTTGCCATTGCTCAAAAGAATACGACTTTTTACCTCGCTGATTGTTTTGCAGTTGGCGTTGTTGTCTTCTAATGAGGAGAAAATAAATGAAATGAAATGATCGTATGTCATTGTTGGCCGGGAGGCCCCATGCGAGGAAGTTCGGCCGCCGTATTGCAAGTCCTCGTTAGTTGACGCCACTTCGGCGACTTGCGAGTCAATGATATGAAAGACACACAGCACCCAGTCATCAAAAGGCAGAGAAACCCCTGACTCCACCGGGAATCGTACACGGGACCTCGTGCGCGGGAAGCGGGAACGTTACCCCAAAACCACGAGCTGCGGACAAAGATTATGGCTACTGGCCATGACTGAGGAAGGAATGTATACAGATTGATAGGTGTAAGACTGCAGATTTTTCTATTGAAGACTAAGGACAGTGTATAACATTACAATTGTAAATAACAATTGTTAATTGTGGATCGGGGAGGAAGGGAAAGTAGTAGGCACGTGTTGAGGTGATGAAGTTAGACATTTGATGATAGACACGATGGTTTATTTCAGTATAAAGTGGTAGAAGACAGGCCTAGAGAAGCCGCCGAAACTGAATGGGCTCCTGCCCAAGAGAGCAGTAGAGGAGAGCGTCTGTCTGGGTCGGAAGCTGCCAGCAGAAGAGAACGGATGTCGCGTCCACTCCCAGCGGTTGGCTGCGGCTCCGCCCCCACATGAACAACTTCAAACCTCCTTATAGACGCGTGGTTTGGTAGCGTTACCTCATCAGGAACAGGTGAGTTTAGCGGCTGATGGTTGAACAGGTGAGTTTCAGAGTGGTTCTGTCAGGTACAATGCAACGTAACTTACGAGCTGAAACTAGCCGCCAGGCAGAAGGCACTGGTGAACATCATTTGAAATATAAAACATTAAGATTTTATAATATTATATCCATTCAGTAAAGGCCTTCACTAAACACCCTTCTCTCCTCCGCAGGACTGAAGCTTCGCGATGCAAATTGACAGTTCCTATGGCCCTCCTGTGAACTACCACCTTACATAATTTTTGGCAATACATTTTCAATTTTTAAAATAGATTTCAATTTTTTTCCTCCCCCCATGAACCATGAAACTTGCCGTTGGTGGGGAGGCTTGCGTGCCTCAGCGATACAGATAGCCGTACCGTAGGTGCAACCACAACGGAGGGGTATCTGTTGAAAGGCCAGATAAACGTGTGGATCCTGAAGAGAGGCCGCAGCCTTTTCAGTAGTTGCTGGGGCAACTGTCTCGATGATTGACTGATCTGGCCTAGTAACAATAACCAAAACGGCCTTACTGTGCTGGTACTGCGATCGGCTGAAAGCAAGGGGAAACTACGGCCATAATTTTTCCTGAGGTCATGTAGCTTTACTGTATTAATAAATGATGATGGAGTCCTCTTTGGTAAAATATTCCGGAGGTAAAATAGTGCCCCATTCGTATCTCCGGGCGGGGACTACACAAGAGGATGTCGTTATCAGGCGAAAGAAAACTGGCGTTCTACTAATCGGAGCATGGAATTTCAGATCCCTTAATCGGGCAGGTAAGTTAGAAAATTTAAAAAGGGAAATGGATAGGTTAAAGTTACATATAGAGGGAATTAGTGATGTTCGGTGGCAAGAGGAACAAGACATTTGGTCAGGTGACTACAAGGTTATAAACACAAAATCAAATAGGGGTAATGCAGGAGTAGGTTTAATAATGAATTGGGAAATAGGAATGTGGGTAAGCTACTACAAATAGCATAGTGAACACATTTTTGTGGCCAAGATACATACGAAGCCTACACCTACTACAGTAGAACAAGTTTATATGCCAACTAGCTCAGCAGATGACGAAGAAATTGAAGAAATGTATGAAGAAAAAAAAGTAATTATTCAGATAGTGAAGGGTGACGAAAATTTAATAGTCATGGGTGACTGGAATTCGGTTGTAGGAAAAGAGAGAGAAGGAAACGTAGTAGGTGAATATGGACTGGGGCAAAGAAATAAAAGAGGAAGCCGCCTGGTAGAATTTTGCACAGAGCACAACTTAATCATAGCTAACACTTGGTTCATGAATCATAAAAGATGGCTGTATACATGGAAGAAGCCTGAAGATACTGACAGGTTTCAGATAGATTATATAATGGTACAACAAAGATTTAAGAACCAGGTTTTAAATTGTAAGACATTTCCAGGGGCAGATGTAGACTCTGACCACAATCTATTGGTTATGACCTGTAGATCAAAACTGAAGAAACTGCAAGAAGGTGGGAATTTAAGGAGATGGGACCTGGATAAACTAAAAGAACCAGAGGTAACACAGAGTTTCAGGGAGAGCATAAGGTAGCAATTGACAGGAATGGGGGAAAAATGTACGGTGGAAGAAGAATGGGTAGCTTTGTGGGATGAAGTAGTGAAGGAAGCAGAGGATCAAGTAGGTAAAAAGACGAGGGCCACTAGAAATCCTTGGGTAACAGAAGAAATACTGAATTTTATTGATGAAAGGGGAAAATATAAAAATACAGTAAATGAAGCAGGCAAAAAGGAATATAGACATCTCAAAAATGAGATCGACAGGAAGTGCAAAATGGCTAAGCAGGGATGGCTAGAGAACAAATGTAAGGATGTAGAGGCTTATCTCACGAGGGGTAAGGTAGATACTGCCTACAGGAAAATTAAAGAGACCTTTGGAGTTAAGAGAACCACTTGTATAAACATCAAGAGCTTGGATGGAAACCCAGTTCTAAGCAAAGAAGGGAAAGCAGAAAGGTGGAAGGAGTATATAGAGGGTCTATATAAGGGCGATGTGCTTGAGGACAATATTATGGAAATGGAAGAGGATGTAGATGAAGACGAAATTGGAGGTAAGATACTGCGTGAAGAGTTTGACAGAGCACTGAAAGACCGGAGTCGAAACAAGGCCCCGGAGTAGACAACATTCCAGTGGAGCTACTGACGGCCTTGGGAGAGCCAGTCCTGACAAAACTCTAAAATCTGGTGAGCAAGATGTATAATACAGGCGAAATACACTCAGACTTCAAGAATAATATAATAATTTCAATCCCAAAGAAAGCAGGTGTTGGCAGATGTGAAAATTACTGAACTATCAGTTTAATAAGTCATAGCTGCAAAATACTAACCCGAATTCTTTACAGACGAATGGAAAAACTAGTGGAAGCCGACCTCAGGGAAGATCAGTTTGGATTCCGTAGAAATGTTGGAACGTGTGAGGCAATACTGTCCCTACGACTTCCCTTAGAAGCTAGATTAAGGAAGGGCTAACCTAGGTTTCTAGCACTTGTAGACTTAGTGATAGCTTTTGACAATGTTGATTGGAATACCCTCTTTCTAATTCTGAAGGTAGCAGGGTTAAAATACAGGGAGCGAGAGGCTATTTACAATTAGTACAGAAACCTGATGGCAGTTATAAGAGTCGAGGGGTATGGAAGGTTAGCAGTGGTTGGGAAGGGAGTGAGACAGGGTTGTAGTCTCTCCCTGATGTTATTCTATCTGTATATTGAGCAAGCAGTGAAGGAAACAAAAGAAAAATTAGAAGTAGTTGGTAAAATCCATGGAGCAGAAATAAAAACTTAGAGGTTCGCCGTTGACATCGTAATTCTGTCAGAGACAGCAAAGGACTTGGAAGAGCAGTTGAACGAATTGGATAGTGTCTTGAAAGGAGGATATAGGATAAAAATCATCAAGAGGAAAACGAGGATAATGGAATGTAGTCGAATTAAGTCGGGTGATGCTGAGGGAATTAGATTAGGAAATGAGGCACTTAAAGTAGTAAAGTAGTTTTACTATTTGGGGAGCAAAATAACTGATGATTGTCGAAGTAGAGACGATATAAAATGTGGGCTGGCAATGGCAAGGAAAGCGTTTATGAAGAAGAGAAATTTGTTAACATAGAGTATAGATTTAAGTGTCAGGAAGTCATTTCTGAAAGTATTTGTATGGAGTGTAGCCATGTATGGTAGTGAAACATAAATAGTTTGGACAAGAAGAGAATAGAAGCTTTCGAAATGTGGTGCTACAGAAGAATGCTGAAGATTAGATGGGTAGATGACATAACTAATGAGGAAGTATTGTATAGGACTGGGAGAAGTTTGTGGCACAACTTGACCAGAAGAAGGGATCGGTTGGTAGGATATGTTCTGAGGCATCAAGGTATCACTAATTTAGTATTAGAGGGTAGTGTGCAGGGTAAAAATCATAGAGCGAGACCAAGAGATGAATACACTGTGGAGATTCAGAAGGATGTAGGTTGCAGTAGGTACTGGGAGATGAAGAAGCTTGCATTACATAGAGTAACATGGAGAGCTGCATCAAACCAGTCTCAGGACTGAAGACCACAACAACAACATTTAAAGTTTTTTTTAAATTTACCTTTTTGCTTAGGACAAGTATTAAAGAATGACAGTATTTTTTGTATTAATATCTCGCGTGACAAAATTTGGACGACGGTGGATGGTGCGGCAGTGTTGTGAGGCACTTCGAGTGACAGCGCAAGGTGCTGCGATCACCTGTTGGCGCTGGAAGCGGCTAAGGTCGATGGCCACGGAGGGCAGCGGCAGGCTGTGGCACACTGCAACTTCTGCTGGAGAGCATTAGTGGGGAGTTCCGAAAAAAAATAAAGAAACGAAGCACAGAACACAAGGGGGGAAAGGAGTTTAACACTTTAGCATTACTTCACACGCATACAGTGATTCAGTTTGTTGCTTATACCTAAATGAGGGCCATGCCTTTTCTTTTTGGGGGTATTTTATTATTATTCCTTTAATACTCACATTGTATTCAGACAATGGCCGTTTTCTATTGGATTGTTACAGTATGGGGCAACAAGAAACATACCTCTTTCCATTACAAAATGATTGATATTTCGCAGGAGGTTGCTGTTCAGTGGCAGCAGGGAGGGACGACCGTTGTCGCACAAAAAGTACTTTTCAGTAAGCTACCCATAGCTATAAGAGGTTTAAATACAGAACTGGGAATGACAATATGACTGAGATACTGGTGGTTGTGTCAATCTGAAATATTTGCAGTGGCATGGCTTGCGTGATCTACCTTGACTCGTCGTTTACCAGGTCGGTTAAAGATTGGATCAGCTGGGAATGTGAGTGGTTGGGGAGAGCTGGCCAATTGTTAGGCATCGGTAGTAACATTGGTTGCGCTGGTAAATAACAGATGAGAGGGGGTGGGGAGGGGGCGCACGTTATGCTCGTAAGTTAAGTGTGCAAACACTTTTTCAGTGGGGGAAGGGATATCACAGGGAGAGTTATTAAATAACAAATCACTACCATTGAGTAGCACACAGGTTGTACGGGTTGCTCGAAGGAACTCGTAACATATGAGTGGCTGTTACTGCGTGGGGTACGGTGTATACAATACTGTTGCCTATAGCAACGGAACTGGGGTTCAATTACTGCTCAGTGTCGAACAATGAGACTTCGCACGCTTTTCTATGGGTGCGAAGGGTATGTGTTGAAGACATGTAGTACCTCCCATGTTGGTAGGTTTTCAAGGCACACTCGGATAGGACAAAATGAGTTAGGTGGTTCTCACTGATAACAAGAATTTCGTAGGTTTTCCGCATAATGAGAACTAGCTGGTTTGGAAGTGGGGCGTCTCGTTGCCTGGGGCTATGAAAGTCGCATAGCCTCGACAGTAGGAAGTGATAGTGTGGGAGGACAGTGTCAAACATTTGCAGCTAATGGTGTGTTAATGTGTTTGTGTTGTTGGGTGCCAAAATAGCTCTGCTTAACCCCCACGCCACGAAAAAAGAACGCCAGACCTGAGAGTGGCTACATTCGTCTCATCACTAAATAAATCGATTACAAGAGGGTACGAATGAAGAAGAAATACAAATGGTATCCGTATGCGAGGTTTTTCATTCCCCCTTACTCTGGGGCGAGGCCAAATGTCTGAGTAGCATTGACTACAGACCAGGGTGCAGACGAAGACGAGCCTCATCGGGATGTGTCAATGATGCATAGATGAAAGAGGTATGTAGGTGATCAATTTATGAAAGTGAAAACTGAAAGAATAATCCGATCACCTGGGCACCCTGCGGGCGCTAACCGCAAAGTGTAAGGCATATGTCTGTGGAGGAAGGAGGTGCAAAGTAATGGTTGAAGTTGAAACGAATAGATGAGCGACTCAGAGCAGTGGTAGTAATCCAGTGCACTGCATGCGCAAGGGAGGAACTCTGCTCTGCCTCCATAGGGGCGATTTTGTCTCGTGGGGTCGTGGGGATTAACTACTTCAAAATTCCCGATATCCATGAAGTAGCAGAGTGAGCTAGCAAAAAGGGGGGCCAAACTACTGCGCTATTGTACAATAAAAATTTTTATTCAATATTGTGGAAGTCTCTTGCTAACTATATTTCCTACGAGATAACGACTAACAGCGCTTTGGTGATGACGTCACATCATGGGTGCTAATCATCAACAATCTAGTGCTAGTGGGTGCTCCAATCTTATTACGTCATTTAGTTTTATCCTACCACAAATTATATTTCGCTTACCGCTCTACAGCGAGAGGGTAGAGCTCTTCTCAACTTCAGGAACGCATTCGACTCTTCTCTGTTGAGTTGATAACTCGGTTGCTTCCTTTCTTCTAAACATACCAGTTTGGCTCTGAGCACGAACATGGTGCATAACAGTATTCCAGAATCGCTATCTCACAAAATCGTTTATCACGATTGAAGAGGGATCCTACGTAATTGGAGTATTGCTATAGTGCAACATATCTAGAAAAAATGGCTCTGAGCACTATAGGACTTAACATCTATTGTCATCAGTCCTCCAGAACTACTTAAACCTAACTAACCTAAGGACAACCCACAATACGCAGCCATCACGAGGCAGAGAAAATCCCTGACCCCACCGGGAATCGAACGCGGGAACCCGGGCGCAGGAAGCGATAATGGTACCGCACATCCACGAGATGCGGGCAACATATCTACAATTCATGGCTGTGGTGCGCCTTTACATTCTGAGGTCATAAATATAAAATACAAGTGGATATTGTACAAAAGAAATGACATAAATTATAAAAATACAGGCATGGTATAACGCATATGGTATATCAAGGGCTTGGCTGCGCAGAAAAATGGCCGTGAAATGTTTAAATGTAACAAAAAATAAAAAAGCGGAGAAACAATACAAGTTATTGGGTAGCAATTATTAACCGGCTGGCAACTGGAAACGCACAGTGAGTTGGAATTTGCTCATCACCTCTAATCATTTAAAATATGTGTAATACTGAGCATTCTGGAATATATGTGGGTGGGGAAGAAGAGGTTAGGTACCATTTACTGATGGGGTGCACTTGTTTTAGTGTTCTGGTGGTGTATCATATTGTAATGATGGGATTGACTTATCTGTAATTTTTTTCTTGTCGGGTATGCCCAAGGCTAGAAGCCTGGTTTTCTTGAGTTGTGTGCTCTCTGCTAATACTTGTAAAGCTATCAAGAGTATAAAGGAGACACTTCGATAGTCGACTTCCCTAAGTCTCATGTTCAAAGTGTGGGGTACAGTGAACAGCTATGTAATATTTAATTCGAGGTATTAATTCTTAAAGTTGTCTGGGAGTTCTCTTATTGGTGGAGATGTGTGTAAAGAATTTTTAGGGTGCTGCCCAAATTGAATGGTAAAACAACTTATCAGACTTTCAGTATAGTGAATCAGGTAGTGTGCAAGAGGCACAAGCAGACATGCCATGCTGCAATGGAGGCAGGCTTCCGGTTAAAGCTGAAATAGTGGAGCAGCGCCTCACGCCAGCAGATCCGGCATGTTCTAAGTGAAAGACTTTCACGACTCCTTGGGACGTTTCAATTAAGCATTTATAAAGTGCAGTTCACATAAATTAATAATATTATAGTGGTACTAGTGACTGTTGCGATTAGTACTTTAACTCCTTTCTCGAACGAATCTATTTATACAGGCTTACTGGGTAAAAGTACTATAGCTCATTTATAAAGAATTTTTTTAATTTCATGGTGGCATAAGTGAATAGGCTGTGGTGGTCACATAATGGCGTAACCATTTAAGGGTTTGGAACGGGAGCAGGTAGTCAGTTCCTAAGATGTGTCAGACTAGACAGAAGGTGGTATCGTGGTACTACTCTTCACAGCAGGCACGGAGATGCAGAGTGCCAGCAAGGTAAAAGGTGGTGCACAGGAAGATACCCCATGATGGCGCACTTCGTTATTGCGATGCTTTTCAGCTTTGCGTTCCATCAGGTGGAGGTCGCTTCCTTCCAAACTCCCCTCAGAGTTATAGTCTGGTCAGCAGTCATGTTAAGGGCTTAGGTGTGCAAGTAGATTTATGGGTGGGTTTTGCAGTTACCCGCGTATGATGTTACTTAAAAACTGTCTTGACTGAAATTTTTTATTTATTTATATGACCGGTTTCAGTTCATTCAGAACCATCTTCAGATCTGTAAAAATAATGATACTAATTTACTATTTCACAGAAGCAAATCTATTTCATCCTATCTAATCAGCAACAAATGTACCAGAACGTGCCTGCTATTTCAGTTACAGGAGTAACCCGTTCAAATCCAGCAATTTTCTCATGCTATGTCACATGCTTGTACCTGTGGTCTAGGGGTAGCGTCTTTGAATCATAATCAAAGCGTCCTCAGTCCCTGGCTCGATCCCCGCCACTGCCTAAATTTTGATAAATAATCTGCATTGGTGGCCGAAGACTTCTGGCATAAGAAGTCAGCCTCATTCTGCCAACGGCCTTGTCAAACAGGTCGGAGGAGCGGATAGAGTTTCAGGGCACTCTCTTGTCCTAGGGGTGGGAAAGTGCCCCTAAAGGCGGAAGAATCAGCAATGATCAATGACATGAGGATGCAGAAGGCAATGGAAACCACTGATTTAAAGACACATAACATGTATCCACAGGACATGAGGCCTGTAGTTGAAGTGTCAGGATGATCTCTCCATTGGCAAAAGGGCCATCACAGAAGTTGGGAAGGAAAACATAGGTACAAAGAAGGTAGCTGCGAAGAAACCATGGGTAACAGAAGAAATACTTCGGTTGATTGATGAAAAGAGAAAGTACAAACATGTTCCAGGAAAACCAGGAATACAGAAATGCAAGTCGCTGAGGAATGAAATAAATAGGAAGTGCAGGGAAGCTAAGACGAAATGGCTGCAGGAAAAATGTGAAGACATCGAAAAAGATATGATTGTCGGAAGGACATACTCAGCAGACAGGAAAGTCAAAGCAATCTTTGGTGACATTAGAAGCAACGATGGTAACATTAAGAGTGCAACGGGAATTCCACTGTTAAATGCAGAGGAGAGAGCAGATAGGTGGAAAGAATACATTGAAAGCCTCTTTGAAGGTGAAGATTTGTCTGATGTGATAGAAGAAGAAACAGGAGTTAATTTAGAAGAGATAGGGGATCCAGTATTAGAATCGGAATTTAAAAGAGCTTTGGAGGACTTACGGTCAAATAAGGCAGAAGGGATAGATAACATTCCATCAGAATTTCTAAAATCATTAGGGGAAGTGGTAACAAAACGACTATTCACGTTGGTGTGTAGAATATAGGAGTCTGGTGACATACCATCTGACTTTCGGAAAAGCATAATCCACACAATTCTGAAGACGGCAAGAGCTGACAAGTGCGAGAATTATCGCACAATCAGCTTAATAGCTCATGCATCGAAGCTGCTTACAAGAATAATATACAGAAGAATGGAAAAGAAAATTGAGAATGCGCTAGGTGACGATCAGTCTGGCTTTAGGAAAAGTAAAAGTACGAGAGAGGCAATTCTGACGTTACGGTTAATAATGGAAGCAAGGCTAAAGAAAAATCAAGACACGTTCACTGAATTTGTCGACCTGGAAAAAGCGTTCGACAATATAAAATGGTGCAAGCTGTTCAAGATTCTGTGAAATGTAGGGATAAGGTACAGGGAGAGACGAGTCATATACAATATGTACAACAACCAAGAGGGAATAATAAGAGTGGACGATCTAGAACGAAGTGCTCATATTAAGAAGGGAGTAAAACAAGGCTTTAGCCTTTCGCCTCTACTCTTCAATCTGTACATCGAGGAAGCAATGATGGAAACAAAAGAAAGGTTCAGGAGTGGAATTAAAATACAAGGTGAAAGGATATCAATGATACGATTCGCTGAAGACATTGCTATCCTGAGTGAAAGTGAAGAAGAATTAAATCATCTGCTGAACGGAATGAACAGTCTAATGAGTAAACAGTATGGTTCTAGAGTAAATCGGAGAAAGACGAAGGTAATGAGAAGTAGCAGAAATGAGAACAGCGAGAAACTTAACATCAGGATTGATGGTCACGAAGTCAAAGACGTTAAGGAATTGTGCTACCTAGGCAGAAAATAACCAATGACGGACGGAGCTAGGAGGACATCAAAAGCAGACTCACTATGGTAAAAAAGCCATTTCTGGCCAAGAAAAGTCTACTAATATCAAATACCGGCCTTAATTTGAGGAAGAAATTTATGAGGATGTACGTCTGGAGTACAGCATTGTATGGTAGTGAAACATGGACTGCAGGAAAACTGGAACAGAAGAGATTAGAAGCATTTGAGATGTGGTGCTATAGACGAATGTTGAAAATTAGGTGGACTGATAAGGTAAGGAATGAGGAGGTTCTACACGGAGAGGAGAGGAATATGTGGAAAACACTGATAAAGAGAAGGGACAGGATGATAGGACATCTGCTAAGACATGAGGGAATGACTTCCATGGTACTAGAAGGAGCTGTAGAGGACAACAACTGTAGGGGAAGACAGAGATTGGAATAAGTCAAGCAAATAATTGAGGACGTAGGTTGTAAGTGCTACTCTGAGATGAAGAGGTTAGCACAGGAAAGGAATTCGTGGCGGGCCGCATCAAACCAGTCAGTAGACTGATGACCAAAAAAAAAAAGTCGCATAAAATTGGTTGGCAGAGTGCACGTCATTTACATTAATTATAAGACCATTACCGACAGGTGGCATCTGGTACATTTGTTACATTCCATTTGCACATACTGTATTCAGTAGATCTTTTTTATATTAAAAATACTTAATTAAAATATGTAGATGTCAATGTTAAAATCTGTACTTGTCAAAATTAAAAAAACAGTACAATTATCATTTTTATACGATCTAAAACACATAGGGTGATATATGTATCTACGGTACTGGTGTGAACTTGTTTTACTCTATGGTCTGCTTCCGTGGTTTCCGCCATTTCGGTGTTGTGGCGCGGTGCGCTCAGTCGTCTGATGTCCATCGCCGCGGACAAGAGGTCCGTACAGGATGGCCCCGTCATTGATGCCAGGTGCTGCACACGTCTTCTGGCTTCTCCACCGTGCACCATCTCTCATCCCTCTGCCTGGATCTCCACATGCAACAGTTGTCATCTTAGTTGTCATAAATGCTAAAATAGGCGTTATGATTGAATTCGCTTTGCTCGTTGAGGATTAAATCCGGATCTTTATTTTTGTGGGTGTATATTTCAATGTATTCTAAAATGTTAAGATACCGGCCCTTATGAGCTCTATGGAGGATGTCTAAATTGTGTTCAATGTTCTTGACTGAGTGCTTTGTCGCAGCCATATGGGAACATAAGAAAAATAGATGTTAAAACTAGGGTTAAATAGACCAGCATTGCACAACAGGCTAAGTGGGTAAATGTCTGATAAACTCTTTGAGAGAGAGAGAGGCTAGGGTGACATCTTAGTTATAGCATGGGAGCATAAAATACATATTCTATAGGTAGAATGTGAATGTTCATTTGGAAAGGAAAGTAACAGGGTGGTTGCATAAGCTATGTTATCTTTGTTTTTGTTGACATAACTGGCAATCTCCTGAGTAAGAAGCAGGACCTTGGTGTTTAGTCTCTGGATCTAAGGGCATATGGGTGTTTAGATGTGAGAGGGTATCTAGGGCAAGCTGGGGGTGGTGTTATCTGCCTTTTCCTCAGCTTCACAGGGAGAAGGGGGGGCAGAACCTGAAGAAGGTCTGGCGCTTGTCTCAGAAGGTGGTGGAAGAGGCGTAGTTCCTGAATAGGGTTTTAGTCTGTGAAAATGGACGACCATCTGGTGGTCAGGGGTTGTCATTCTGCATTGACAGAGGATGAAAGCCACATCATTGAATAAGGTCCATCATGCAGAGGGGTAAGTTTCTTCATTCTTCCTTTCATTATACGAGGTGCATTCAAGTTCTAAGGTCTCCGATTTTTTTCTCCGGACTGGAGAGAGATATAAACATGAGCACTGTTTTAAAATGAGGCCGCATTAATTGTCAGTACGTCCCAGAGATGGCAGCACCGTGTAGCAGATGGTATTTTACCGGCAGCGGCGAGAATGAGAACTATTTTAAATACTTAAAATGGCGACGTTTTCCTTACTTGAACAGTGTGGAATCATTCGTTTTCTGAATTTGCGTGGTGTAAAATCAATTCAAATTCATCGACAGTTGAAGGAGTCATGTGGTGATGGAGTTATGGATGCGTGGAAAGTGCGTTCGTGGGTGTGACAGTTTAATGAAGGAAGAACACCGTGAGACAACAAACCGAAACAACCTTGGGCTCGCACAAGCCGGTCTCACGACATGATCGAGAAAGTGGAGAGAACTGTTTTGGGGGATCGCCGAATTCATATGCTGATTTGAATATAATTAGATATTATTTTGATATCGATTATTTTTCATTTAGTTTAAATTTGCTTAGTTTTTGAATTGTTCCTTGATAATTACTGCTAGAGGTTCACTATATTTAAGTTCATATCATTCAAATTTTTTTCTTCTTATGGTTTTGATTTTAATAATTATGCTTTATTGTTCATTTACTAGATTATGTCTTCTTTCTTTTTATATATTTTTAGGCTAGATTAGTTCATACTTTACTTTTAATTTTGGGTTGAGGTTATCAACCTGAGCGTTTACAGGCTGGTGTTTATTTAATTTTTTATACTTTAGTTGTTAGATTACCTTTATTATTAGTTTTATTTAAGGTTTATGATTTTTCTAATACTTAGTGTTATCCTTTAATGGTTGATTTTTATTCTTATTATTTTGTGTCTTATGTATTTATAATTTTGGCTTTTTTAGTTAAGATGCCAATACTTTTAGTTCATCTATGGCTCCCTAAGGCTCATGTAGAGGCCCCTATTTCAGGTAGAATGATTCTTGCTGGTGTTTTATTGAAGTTAGGTTGTTACGGTATTTTTCGTGTTATGAAGTTTATTTCTTATTTGGGCGTAAGTTTCATTATTTTTTATTATCTTTAGGCTTGTCTGGTGCTGTTATTGTAAGATTTATTTGTTATCGTCAGGCTGATTGAAAGTCTTTAATTGCATATTCTTCTGTTGCTCATATAAGAATGGTTATTGGTGGATTGATGACTATAAATTGATGGGGTTGTGTAGGTTCTCTTTCTTTAATGGTTGGCCATGGTTTATGTTCTTCTGGTTTATTTTGTTTGTCTAATATTATTTATGAACGTTTAGGTAGATGAAGATTATTAATTAACAAGGGTATAATTAACTTGATACCAAGAATGGCATTATGATGATTTCTTTTAAGATCATCAAATATGGCTGTTCCGCCTTCGTTAAATTTGGTAGGTAAAATTAGATTATTAAATAGAATTATACCTTGATCTTCTTTTAGATTTTTTGCTTAATTATTTTATCTTTTTTTGGAGCTGTTTATATTATGTATATATATTCTTATTCTCAGCATGGTAACTACTATGATGGTGTTTATACTTGTTCTCTTGGTTATTTTCGTGAATATCATCTTCTACTTTTACATTGATTGCCTTTAAATATTGTTTGTTTAAAGGGTGAATATTTCTTTGTTTTAATATTTATTATTTCTATATTTTTTTTAATTATTAGCCCTAATTTAATTAGAATCTTGCTGGTTTGAGATGGTTTAGGTTTAGTTTCTTACAGTTTAGTTATTTACTATCAAAATGTGAAATCTTATAGTGCAGGTATATTAACTGCACTTTCTAATCATATTGGTCATGTTGCTATTTTAATTTCTATTGTATGAATATTGAATTTCGGTGGTTGAAATTATATTTATTATTATGATTTTATTTCTAATTCTTTTTAAATAAAACTTATTATTATATTCATTGTTTTGGCAGCTATAACTAAAAGAGCTCAGATTCCTTTTTCTTCTTGACTTCCTGCTGCTATAGCTGCCCCTACTTCTGTTTCTGTTTTGGTTCATTTTTCTACTCTTGTTACTGTTGGTGTTTATTTATTAAACTGCTTCAGACTAATATTAGATACTTATAACTGCAGTTGATTTTTCTTTTAATTGTTTGTATAACTATATTTATGGCTGGATTGGGTGCTAATTTTGAATTTGATTTGAAGAAGATTATTGCTCTTTCTACTTTAAGACAACTTCGTGTAATAATAAGAATTTTAGGTATAGGTTACCCAAACCTTGCATTTTTTCATTTATTGGCTCATGCTTTATTTAAGGCATTATTATTTATATGTGCAGGATCAATAATTCATAAATTAAAAGATTCACAGCATATTCGCTTTATAGGCGCAATTGTTAATTTTATACCTTTTCTTAAGTTTGTTTTAATGTTTCTATTTTGTCTTTGTGTGGTATATACCTTTTTTAGCAGGATTTTATTCAAGGGATTTAATTCTTGAGATGGTTTGTTTAAGATGAATTAATTGTTAAATTTTTTCCTTTATTTCAATTGGTTTAACTGCTTCTTATTCTTTTCGTTTGTTTTATTATTCAATATCTGGTGATAATTTTTATTCTAGATTTTCTTTTGATAAGGGTTAATATATTTCATTTGGTATAATTGGTTTATTGTTTGTTGCTGTTTTTGGTGGTGGTCTTTTGTCTAGATTAATTTTTCCTATTCCTTATGTGATTGCTTTGCCTTATTATTTAAGGTTTTTAACTATTACAGTTGTTGTTTTAGGTGCTCATGTAGGTTATCTTATTTCCAATTTTGATTTTTCTCATAATTTATTTTCTTTGAGTATACTTTCTTTTGTCAGATTTGCTGGGTCTATATGATTTATACCTTTTCTTTCAACTAAGTTTATTACATATATTTCTTTAAAAATAGGTTATTATTCATCTAAGTCATTTGATTATGGTTGAGGTGAATTACTTGGTGGTCAAGGTTTATATACATCATTTATTTATTTAATTAGTTATATTCAGGGTTGATATGATTCTCATTTATCTTTTAAATTTTATAAGATATGTTATTTTAATAGTGAAAATGTAATGTTTTATTTAAAGTATATAAATTTTAGAAATGTTAACGGAGTTTAAACGCTAATATAAAAAGTTAGCAGTTTTCGTATTGGCTTTACATTTCCTTAATTGGAACTTTATAGTTCAATTATATTATTAACAGTAATACGAGTCTTTTTGGCCTCAATTAATAAGAATAAGGGTACTTATATACCAATCTTCCAGGTCGAAACTGACTGAAATATTTCGCTTCTTATTCTATTTAAGGTTGACTGATTATATCAATACTTTTTGAATGCAACCCAAATGTTATATTTAACTACAACTTTTTAATCTGCTCATTGTAAGGCTCCTTGATTTCATTCATGATATAGTTCACCTAGCAGGACTAAAATTAAAAATTTTGTTGATACTGTTCAGATGTTTTGAAGATAATTACAATTGGTAGAATTAGTGCAATTTCTACATCAAAAATTAAAAAGATTACAGTGACTAGGAAGCATCGTAGTGAGAATGGTATTCGTGCTGTTCTTTTTGGATCAAACCCACATTCAAATGGTAATCTTTTTTCTCGATCATTAATTAATTTTTTGATAATGTTGTAGCAAGGATTATAACGATTGTTTGAATAATACATCTAATGAAAACTCTTGTAGATAGAATTAGGATTGTTTTTCTTGATTTATATCAAGCGTTCTGATTGGAAGTCGAATGTACAATTTATACTAGAAAAACAATTATCTACCTCATCAATTAATAGAAATGTATAAGAATAATCATACTACGTCTACAAAGTGTCAGTACCATACTGCTGCTTCAAATCCAAAGCGATGTCTTGTTGAGAATTGATTTATTGAGTGTCGAAGTAGACATGTTGATAAGAAGATTGTCCCAATAATTACATTTAAACCATGGAATCCTGTTGTAACAAAGAATGTTGATCCATAAACTTTATCTGCAATGGTAAAAGGTGCTTCTCAATATTCATATGCTTGAAGTATTGTAAAATATAATCCTAATAATACTGTGAAGAATAATCCTTGTAACGCTTGAGTATGATTAGATTCTATTAAACTATGATGTGCTCTTGTTACTGTTACTCCTGATGCTAAAAGAATACCTGTATTAAGTAATGGAATTTGTATAGGATTAAAAGGTTGAATTCCTATTGGAGGTCATAGTATTCCTAGTTTAATTGTTGGTGCTAATCTTCTTCTAAAGAATGCTCAAAAAATGAAATGAAGAATAATACTAATGATGCAATAAATTAAATTATTCCTCATCATAATCCATTTGATCCAAATTGTGTTAATGTTTGTGATTTTTTCTTTTTTTTCTTTACATATTTGAATCTTTTATTTTTTCTTAATTTTATAAATTTTTAAATTTCTTATTTTTTATTCCTAAAAGTTTTATTTTTGCTTGTTTATTTACTTTTTCTTTGTATTATGTGTAAGTTTTGTTAAACTAAATGTTCTTTTTGCAGGAGTTTGATTTAATTATCAAGTGATTTTGTATTTAGCAATTGATTTAGTATCGGAAATAATTCGTGCCAGCAGCCACGGTTATACGATTGATACAAGTGAATATTATTGTTTAAAACAGTTGTTTATATTATTAGAGATAAAATATAAATTTGTAAGGTGAAATGTTTAAATTTATTTGTGGCTCTTTTTATGAATCTGTGAAATTTAAATAATAAACTAGGATTAGATACCCTATTACTTTAAATGTTAATTATATTTACCAGGGTACTATTATTTAAGGTCTTTAAACCCAAAGAATTTGGCGGTATCTCATTCCATTCAGAGGAACCTACCCCGTGATTGACAATAAACGATTTACTCTACTTAATTAATTTTTTTGTATATCTCCGTTATCAGAGAATCTTTTTAGAGTTATAATTCTCAAGATTTATAATTATAAAATATTTCAGGTCAAGGTGCAGCTTATAGTTAAGAGGAGGTGGGTTACAATAGATTTTGTTTATAACGGATTTGATTGTGAAGTACTGTTAACGAAGATGGATTTGACAGTAATTTTAATTATTTAATTTAACTGATACTGGCTCAGAGGTGTGTACATATCGCCTGTCGCTCTCGTTATTGATTGTTCTATTTTATTTTAAAGTACTTTCAATTTAGATGAGATAAGGCGAAACATAGTAGATGTACTGGAAAGTATCTAGGAAGAAGTTCAAGATATAAGTACAAGATTTAACTTATTAGTAAAGTGTTTCATTTTCACTGACAATTTTTCTGTGCAGATCAGGATATCTTGATTATTTTTTATATTTATTTTTTGTTTATTTAATTATTTAATATACATGGAATTTAGTCTTAGTATATTTTACAGAATTGAATTTTTAAATTATAGTGTATTGGTAATGTAAGTGTTTTATGAAATATTATTTTAAATTTTTTAAGTAGATTTTATTTATTGTACCTTTTGGGTCAGGGTTTATCAAAATTTTAGTATTTATTTTACTTGTCTCGATTTGGGTTGATTTATAAATAATTTATAGTTAATGTATCATAATTATAATTGAATAATTTATAGAAATCAGATGTTAATTGTTTCCCATGATATCTAGTTTCTTAAGAAGAAATTAAATTTTTTGAAATTAGTTGTTTATGTATAAATATTAACTTATTCATTCTTTAAAGAATATGCTTTGAAGTTAATAACCTATAATTTATTTAATAAAAATATAATAGTAAGCTTTAAACCAGCTGTCTTTAAGATTACATTTTAGTTCATTATTTTTTTTATTTTATAAATATTTTAGGTTTTTTATTATGATTATTAATTTAATTTAAAAAATTTTGTAATAATAATAGAATTAGTATATTTATTTGTTTAAAATTTTTACGTGGTGAACTTATAAGGAACTAGGCAAAATTGATCTCTGCCTGTTTATCAAAAACATGTCCTCTTGAAAATACTTTGAGGTCTGGCCTTTCACTGAGCGGATTTTTAAAGAGACGCGGTATTTTGACCGTGCAATGTTGGATAACCATTAGTCTCTTAATTAGTGGCTGGAATGAATGGCTTGACGAGAAATCAACTGTCTCTTAATAAATTTTTGAATTTAACTTTTGAGTCCAAAGGCTTAAATTCTTATTTAGGACGAGAAGACCCTATAGAGCTTCACGTTTTACTTTTAAATAGTTTTTTGTTTGTCTTTCTATATTTAATGATGTTTTGTTGGGGTGACATGAAGAATAAATAAACTTTTCATTATTATATCATTGATTTATGTTTGTTGTTTTGATCCATAATTTATGATCATAAGATTAAGTTACCTTAGGGATAACTGCGTAATTGTTTTTGAGAGCTCATATCGACAAATCAGATTGCGATCTCGATGTTGAATAAAGAAAAATTTTGGGTGCAGGAGCCCAATGATTAGGGGTGTTCGACCTTTAAATTCTTACATGATCTGAGGTCAGACTGGCGTGAGCCATGTCGGTTTCTATCCTAAGACTATTAAGCCATATTAGTACAAAAGGACCATATGGTTGAAATATTTTTTGTAATATTGATTAATATTAGTTTATTTATTATTTTGACAGATTAATGTGTTGAATTTAGAACTCATTTATGTAGGTTTATTCTACAAATAGTATTGATACTTTATGATTTATTTATATTTATTTTGAATTTTCTTTTATTAGTTATTTGTGTTTTAATTAGTGTTGCTTTTTTAACTTTGTTTGAGCGTAATGTTTTAGGTTATTTCAGATTCGAAAGGGTCCAAATAAGGTACGATTTGTTGGAATTCCACAACCATTTAGAGATGCTATTAACTGAATTTGTAAGGAGCAGCCAGTTATGATTATATCTAATTACTTACTTTACTATTTTTCTCCTGTTTTTAATTTAATAATTTCTTTGGCTGTTTGAGTAATTTTTCCTTATTTGACTTATATATGTTCTTTTTCTTATGGATTTTTATTTTTTTCATGTTGTACTAGATTAGGTGTTTATACCGTTATGATTGCTGGTTGATCTAATTCAAATTATTCATTATTGGGTTCTCTACGTTCTGTTGCTCAAACAATGTCTTATGTAGTTAGTTTAGCTTTAATTTTATTATCTTTAATTATTTTAATTGGTAGTTTTAACATGTTTGATTTTATAAATTATCAGCTTTATTGTTGATTCTTTATTATTTCTTTTCCTTTAGATTTAGCTTGTTTTGCTTCTTGTTAGCTGAAACTAATCATACTCCTTTTGATTTTGCTGAGGGTGAATCTGAGTTACTTTCAGGATTTAATATTGAATAAGGTGAGGGTGGTTTTACTTTAATTTTTTTAGCTGAGTATACTAGAATTGTTTTTATAAAAATATTATTAGCTTTAATATTTTTAGGTGGTGATTTTTATTCTTTTATATTTTTATTAAGCTTGCTATTATATCTTTTGGTTTTATTTGAGTTCGTGGGACATAACCACGATTTCGGTATGATAAATTAATGTAATTAGCTTGAAAAAGTTTTTTACCTTTATCTTTAATTATTTTATTTTCTTTGTTGGTTTAAAGATTTTATTTATCTCATTTATTTAGTGAAATTTTTTGAGAGAAGTTAATAGAAGAGTTAAACTTCGTGGAAACAGCTATTGTACACACTTGAAACGTACGGAATGTACCTTTGCCAGTCACTGTGTGCTGAGTTGATGTGATAGGAAAGCATTCGTTTCACAGTGCAATGGACATGCTCAATGTGGCCGTTTGCCCGAGGGTGGAAAGGGGTGGCTGTCCATTTTGTAATTCTCAGCCATTTGCAAACTTGGACAAATAAGGCGGATATAAAATTGGTTCCTCGACCTGTTATAATGGCTTCAGGCCTTCTGAAAGGAAGGACAAGATGATCAATGAAAGCTCGTGTTACTGTTTCGGCTGATATGTCAACGATGGGTACCGAAGTAAGGTATCGGGAAAGAGATCAGTAATGGATATAATGTATTTACTTCTTTCTGTACTTACCGGAAGTGGCTCGACTACGTCCAAAGCCACAAACGGAAAGGTTTTTGATGTCTCAGGATGAGATTGTAAGGGAATTTTGATTCATGGGGTGATGGCCTTTGGGCACATGGTAGACAGTTTATTAGTTTGCAACATATCTCCATATTTTGTCCCACCAATACTTCGTGACAATGCAGGCATTTGTGTATTCGTCCACTATGCAACCGTGAATGTTTTTGTGACAATGGGCAGTAATTCTGGATAGTAGGTCCTTAGCATTACTATACGTTTACCCAGGAGGGTGTTGTGGTATAGAATTCCATCTTCTGTAACAAAATCCAGAGGGGAGCGATATTGGCAACATTGTGCGTCATTCTCCTATGAGTCTTTTATTTCGTAAATTAACATTTGGTCACTCTTACTTTTCTCCTAAGGGTGTCAGCATTCTGGTGCAATTTTCCAGCTTTGTGTTTCAATTGGTAATCTCACTCACTCAACTTCAGGGCCCTGCAGGTGAGATGACTAATAGGGTCTTTTGAACTTAATAGCCACTGAAGTGCTGCATGATCTGTTACTACTGAAACATTCTCCTATGAAGATAGCATTTAAAATAGTTCACTCCAAACATTAATGTCAACAATCTTTCTCCATAGTACTGTAATTAATTTCCTCCTGATTCAGCTTAGGGGATGTGTAACCATCAATAATATGACTCAGAATAGGCCCCACTGCAAAATCGGACGCATCACAGAAAGTAATGAATGGTTTTTCGAAATAGGGACAGATCAATAAGCAGAACTAGTCATAATATCTGTGATACGCTGCACAGCAGCTTCACACTCGGGGCTCCATTGATAGGGTACATCTTTTTTCGACAGGTGGGTAAGGGGTTTGGCTACTGTGTCATAGTCCTTTACAAAATGCCTACAATAGATGGTGAGTCTCACGTAGCTAGGCTATTCTTTTACTTTTTATGGGAACGGAATGTCCTAGCTGCTTCAATTGGGCAGGGAATTGGCTTTACTCCATCAGCACTAATACTATGCCCTAGATGGTGTACTTTACTCTCAGCAAAGGAACATTTTTTTCTATTTTCAAGCTTAAATCGGACTTCTTAGTCTAGACGTAACATTTCTTAACTTGGTAACATGTTCATCTATGGTTCTGGAAAGAACAATGATATCATCTAGATAAACTAGACACATTGTAGGTTTCAGTCCTCTTAGACTTAAGTCAGCAAAGCGTTGGAAGGTGACTGGCGCTTTGCAGAGCCCGAATGGCATTCTCAAAAATTCATATAGACCGGAGGGAGCTACAAACACTGGTTTTGGCCTGTCCTGTGGTGCATTCGGTATTTGGTGAACCCACTCTTCCTATCAAGGGTAGTGCAGCGTTAACAATTTTCTAGCCTGTCCAGTGATTTGTCGATACGTGAAAGAGGGTACGTATCAGCTGTGGTTACCTTATTTGCTGCTCTCATGTCGACGCAAACACGGTACCTCTTCTCTCCAGTGATTGATTTCCAGTGGAGGCCGCCGAAACAGTGGGTTTCCTCGCCGAGATGGAGAGTTTGCGTCCTGTAACCTACTGCACTCTTATATCGGTGGAGGAAATCATTCCTCAGGAAGACGTCAAAATCTCATCTTCGTTTCCTGACTGCATCCATGTCAAAAGGGAAGTGGCTAGTTCTGATTTTCAATTTAACTAGGCTATACCCAGCGGGTATGATTATTCCTTCACTCAAACTGCTAATGCAGTAACGGGGTGTTGTTTACACTCGTCTATCCCTATGTTCTACAAATGGTATGCTGGTTTGCGCTCCAATGTCGATAAGCACTCTTGGATTTTTTCTTGGAACTTTTCCGTTGAGGGTGATATTCGATGCCTCGTTTACGATACCGTGGCGGACTGGGTGCGTGACTTTTACAAGGCTTGTGGTCGTTCAGAGTGACGTGCCCCCGACCGTTCCCAGGCTGATTTCGGGGTCGTGGTGATGTGTTCCCTCAGCTCATTGTGTGAGGGGCACCTGTTCCCGGTTCTGCAGGCAGTTTCTACTCATATGCCCTATGGTTCCACACCGAGAACAATAAGGTACCCGGCACTGCGCAGCAGCATAGCCCGTCTTTCTGCAGCGTTGGCATGCCTGCTCGCATTTAAAAATTGGACGCAGTTGATTGTTCAGATGCACCGAACTGGCGATAAAATGCGCTACCTCCTCTATCATCATTTCGAGTCGTGTAGCATCATGCAACGAGGTAGGTGATGCTATTTTTACCTCTCCTCCAACAGATGGGTCGATTCACTTATAAATATGTCAATCGAGGGGGCTTCTGCCATTTCAATGAACACCTCGTTACGGGCGAAATCCGAACCCAGCGTGGAAGTGCGGTAAGCCACAGTGAGAATTCTGTCAGCAAATGTCTCTACATCCTCCCCTAGCTTCTGGCAGAAGGTGGACAACTTGACCGTGTAATAGCTGGCGTCACACCTGTCCCAATACCTCTGTTTCAATTCAGCCTCCAACGTGACAAAAGAGGTTGTGTCCCTAAGGTTGTGAACTGATTCGATACAAGTATGGGCGTCATCTGACAATTTAAGGTGGAGTTCATTTAATAGTAAATCGTTCGGCCAATCGCATGTGCGGCCTACATCTCGACAGTTTGTAGAAGGGAATTAATTTGTTCATTAGGTTCCCCAGAAAACATCGGAATGAAATTGTCTGCAGGAAAACTATTAGCCGAAGTTACAATGGGTGGCTGGGGTACTGTGCTACCTACGGTGCTTGTAGCAGGTTGTGTTTCTGACACACGTAGGTCGGCAGATCGAGTTTGAGCCATTTTTTGGCATTCTTCCGTCAATTCTATCTTTCTTAACGTTAACTTATCGACTTCTACTTGAAGGGCAGCTACTGGGTCAGGTTTTTTCATGTGTGGGGAGTTCCCTCCACCATTGGTGGTACTATGGGTTTGAGGCATGGTTACAATATTAGGACACCCAGTGCTCGCCAAAAACTTTACAATTAGAGGGCAAAAGAGGGCCTACACTCGACAAGATGACGGCATAGCTGGCTGCAAGAAGGCGACGGCGAAGAAAAATTTATTGATGAACTTACTGAAGCTGTAGTAGCGGCGGTGGTGGGACGTCGATGGCTGCATCCCATTGGAAGAAAGTGGCAGGAAACAGCACCAGAGATGATGTCGGCGGTGTCGATGGCTGTGCGACGTGCCTCAGCTAGTCGGCCGGAACATGTGCGTTTCCTGGATGGCGGCGCTCGGCTGGAACATGTCACCGTGCGGCATCGGAGCGGCGTGGAAGACGGCTACCTATGGCGTGGCGTGCCACCGGACTTCCTGGGAAAAGCAGAGGTGGTGGCTGGCTGTCTCGCGGCGATGCGCCTGGCCACGCAAGCGGCCAAGGGTCCATTGTGGCAGCTGTTGGGAGAAAACGCCAAAACGGCGGATGTCTGCATGGCGAACCACGAATAGGCGCTCTTGTAATTGCGCGTCGCACCTGGCGTGTCAAGCGCAAAGTACTACTGGCAGCCTCATTGGGTACGGCATGTTGAACTTCAGTTAGATCGATAAGACGCGGCTAACGGTAAGCGTTCCGACTCAGGACACCAGATATTAATGGGTCAGGATTGGCGAGGAAGAGAAAGCAGTAGGCATCCGTTGAGGTGATGAAGGTAACATTCTATGATAGACATGATGGTTACGTTCAGTAAAAAGTGGCTGAAGGCGGACCTAGACAAAATGCCAAACCTGCTGCTGAAGAGAGCACGAGAGGAGAGTATCTAACAGGGTCAGAAGCTGCCAGCAGAAGAGAATGGACGGCGTGTCCACTCCCGGCGGTTGGCCCTGGCTCCACCCCCAAGTGGCCCACTCCCAGCCTCCCTATTGGAGCGTCAAATTGTAGGCGCGCGGTTCGGTAGCGTTACCTCCTGAGCAATACGTGAGTTTAGCTGCTGATAATTCAACACGTGAGTTTCGAAGTGGTTCTGTCCCGTATAATGCTACATGATTTACGAGCTGAAACTAGCCGTCAGTGAGAAGGCACTGGATAATATCAATTGAAATATAAAAATTTGATTTTTATAATATTATATCCATTCAGTAACAGCCCCCGTCGTACATAATTGAGGCATTTTCCGAAAGACAGGCTCATAGGACAAAACGGTTATGGGAGATACGGCAGTTTAAATAATTCACTGTAATATATTAGAATAATACACAAGTATATTTTAATACTGAGTGTACTACTACTAACTGCATCTTTCTATAATACACTCCTGGAAATTGAAATAAGAA
Organism: Schistocerca gregaria; assembly: GCF_023897955.1. Lineage (NCBI taxonomy): Eukaryota > Metazoa > Arthropoda > Insecta > Orthoptera > Acrididae > Schistocerca > Schistocerca gregaria. The sequence continues at coordinate 718,091,719 of NC_064922.1, forward strand.
CACCGTGAATTCATTGTCCCAGGAAGGGGAAACTTTATTGACACATTCCTGGGGTCAGATACATCACATGATCACACTGACAGAACCACAGGCACATAGACACAGGCAACAGAGCATGCACAATGTCGGCAATAGTACAGTGTATATCCACCTTTCGCAGCAATGTAGGCTGCTATTCTCCCATGGAGACGATCGTAGAGATGCTGGACGTAGTCCTGTGGAACGGATTGCCATGCCATTTCCACCTGGCGCCTCAGTTGGACCAGCGTTCGTGCTGGACGTGAAGACCGCGTGAGACGACGCTTCATCCAGTCCCAAACATGCTCAATGGGGGACAGATCCGGAGATCTTGCTGGCCAGAGTAGTTGACTTACACCTTCTAGAGCACGTTGGGTGGCACGGGATACATGCGGACGTGCATTGTCCTGTTGGAACAGCAAGTTCCCTTGTCGGTCTAGGAATGGTAGAACGATGGGTTCGATGACGGTTTGGATGTACCGTGCACTATTCAGTGTCCCCTAGACGATCACCAGAGGTGTACGGACAGTGTAGGAGATCGCTCCCCACACCATGATGCTGGGTGTTGGTCCTGTGTGCCTCGGTAGTATGCAGTCCTGATTCTGGCGCTCACCTGCACGGCGCCAAACACGCATACGACCATCATTGGCACCAAGGCAGAAGCAACTCTCATTGTGAAGACGACACGTCTCCATTCGTCCCTCCATTCACGCCTGTCGCGACACCACTGGAGGCGCGCTGCACGATGTTGGGGCGTGAGCGGAAGACGGCCTAACGGTGTGCGGGACCGTAGCCCAGCTTCATGGAGACGGTTGCGAATGGTCCTCGCCGATACCCCAGGAGCAACAGTGTCCCTAATTTGCTGGGAAGTGGCGGTGCAGTCCCCTACGGCACTGCGTAGGATCCTACGGTCTTGGCGTGCATCCGTGCGTCGCTGCGGTCCGGTCCCAGGTCGACGGGCACGTGCACCTTCCGTCGACCACTGGCGACAACATCGATGTACTGTGGAGACCTCACGCCCCACGTGTTGAGCAATTCGGCGGTACGTCCACCCGGCCTCCCGCATGCCCACTATACGCCCTCGCTCAAAGTTCGTCAACTGCACATACGGTTCACGTCCACGCTGTCGCGGCATGCTACCAGTGTTAAAGACTGCGATGGAGCTCCGTATGCCACGGCAAACTGGCTGACACTGACGGCGGCGGTGCACAAATGCTGTGCAGCTAGCGCCATTCGACGGCCAACACCGCGGTTCCTGGGGTGTCCGCTGTGCCGTGCGTGTGATCATTGCTTGTATAGCCCTCTCGCAGTGTCCGGAGCAAGTATGGTGGGTCTGACACACCGGTGTCAATGTGTTCTTTTTTCCATTTCCAGGAGTGTACTAGATCATTTTAACCTATGTTTTTACTGTGAAAAATAACGTTTCTCATGTATCTGCGACAGAACGCTGTAATAAAAAACCATATATTTCAGTAAATGTTATTTTAACCTTCAGAGCAAATTAACACATAGCGGTCATATTGTTCTTCATAATACTTCCGATCATGGATCCTCGGTAAAGTACAAAAATGAAATAACAGGAAGTAAATTGGTACCAAAATACAACTGTTTTGGGCTGTCGTCCGTGCGCTACAACGGACTGTTTCTGTGGTATAGTTTCTAGTTAGTGGAGAACCGTTGTCTCTTTTCTTCCTGTCATGCATGGATGTCTATTTTCTAAATGATATCTGAATGGTAGTGGCAGTATTCAAGTATATTGTGTCACACGAATTAATTTCATCATCCATATCGATAAGTAAGTCCTGGACATCTTTTTGTTTTTCTGACGTCAGTGGGTTCAATGTCACTGTTGATAGTCTCAAATTTTCTAATATTCCATTACTGTGTTGCGGTTTACAAAGTCGGAATGTTGTACACGGACCTTCGTATTTTAGTGAGCTGTACTGAAACATCTGCTTTAAATTTCAGTACAAAATACTGAAATGACATGTGCTGCGTGGACACACATCAAGGAAACGCTACCCCGACCTCTATCTCTGAGATAATGAAACTATACGTTCTACATAACCCGCTGATTAACTTCAGAGGGTTTCCCGGAAAAGGGCACATAGATCTGTGTACCCTTCTTCCCGAAAATTTCTCAAATACGGGTATTACGAGTAGAACGTTTTTAGGTTAGATGGTTTCTCCAAATACGTGTGGCATGAGAGAGCCATTAAAGTTTATTTTTGCCCCGGCAACAGGTCAGTTATTGAAGTGTGGGTTTGTGGAAGCAAAATGGACAGTCTGTCCCGGCAGACGTAGTCTATTTCATGGCGCAGTTATGGCGCACAGAAAACATTAGATATTAAAGTATATGCTGAGTTCCTGGGAAGAATGTAAGACGTAGAGGAAAATAACTAAAACACTTAAATAAATACATAATAGGGTAGCAATCATTGTAAAATTTTTAACTACATACCTTGCGTCCTGCTTATTTATTTCAGGATTTTTAGAATTTGAATAAATTACTAACTACGGAAGAACCTGAAATGTCTACATTTTTAATATTTTTACTTTGGACTCTTCAGATATAGGTTTGACAACTCTCCCTTTAGGCACAAATTTCAACTAAATATGATTTGACTCTATTACAAAACAACATCTACAGAACGCAAACAAAAAGAAGTCCAAAGATTAAATTTGAGGCAAAGAGGTCAAGGTGGTTTACACTGCTGTCAAACACGTTGTTTCCATTAACTTATACATAATTTAGCAAAAATAAATAAAAATTTAAGTTGTGGAATTTCAATTTAAGTTCTTTAAACTGTCATAACTAAATAAAATATCTACAGTTAGACACAAAATAACGAATTTTAGAGCATATAGTTTTACATGTGAATGAAATTATCTACATCTATATATATACTCCGCAAACCAACGTACAGTGCTTGACGGAAGCTACCTTATACCACCGCTTGTTATTTCCTCTCCTGTTCCACTGGCAAATAGAGCGACGGAAAAATTACAGCATAAAACTCTCTGTATGATTCGTAATTCTTCACTTATTACCTTAATGGTCCTTACTCGAAATGTACGTTTGCGGCACTCACATCGTCCTGCCGTCGGCATCTAATATCGCTTCTCTAAATTTGTGCAATAGTCCAATGCGGAGAAAGTATCATCTTCCCTCCAGGGACTTCCATCTGAGTTAATTAATAATCTACGTGATACCTGAATGCGGATTGAAGCTAATGATATCAAATCTAGCAGTCCAATTATGAAATACTTGATGTCTTCATTTACCACGACATAGTGAGGATCCAAAATACTCTAACAGTACTCAAGAATGTGTTACACTAGCGTTCTAGACGCCATCTCCCTTTACGGACGTCCTACACGTCCGCGAATTTCTCCAAATAAAATTTAGCTGAGGATTACCCTTCCTTACTACCAAAATGACGTTCACATTCCATTTCCAATCGCTTTGTAACGTTACTCCCAGATACTCGAAGTAAGAAGCTAGAATAAAATGAAGGTACAGCTTCTGGATATTTTAAATAAAGTTGCCCGAACTCAGCAGTAACAGCAGAAGTTTAATTACATTAAAGAATTATATCAAGACTGTTTTGTAAAACGTCTCTAATTGCACGCTAGGTTTTATTTCAGAGGACTGCATAGATACTCCTTTATTATGACTCTCCTTGGTACCGAAACTAGCGTGCATGCTCTGCAAATTCTTAGTCCGCACGTGTTAAGAATGTTTTTGGCTAATAGGCGCCATGAGCCTAGACTCAGCGCCATAACTGAACTTTTTCGGGAATTTTTCCCCCAGGCTTTACAGTAATGGTTACCCACTCAAACATATGTTTAGATGACTCGCCAAAAATCAGCCATAACTGAGCTTTTTCGGCAATTTTTCCCCTAGGCTTTACAGTAATGGTTACCCACTCAAACATATGTTTAGACGACTCGCCAAAAATCAGCAACTTTTCAACGTGGAAAATTCTGATCGCCACGCCAGTATCTAACACAACTTGTTGGCTCGTTGAGCAAACTTAATTTTAAATTATAATGATAAATACAGAAAATAAATTGAGTTCTTATCTTATGAAGACAGTACACTATCCATGAAATAACTACATATACATGACTATTCTACAAATGATAATTTAGTGGTTCACAGAGCGTTCATCGATCCATCATCATAGTAAGTCTCTACCGTTCCACTCTCCAAGTGCGTGCCGGAAAAATGAACATTGAAATCATTCTCTCATTTTCTTACGGTGATCATTTTTTATATTGTAGTATTCTATCAACTTTCGTTGTCCTTCTTCAGTCACATCTGATGTGGGTCCCACACCGCACAACCGTTGTCCGAAAGAGGGCAGACAAGCGTACTGTGGGCAGTCTCTTTAGTAGACCTGTTACATTTTCTAAGCGTTCTGCCAATGAGTCGCAGTCCTGAATTTGCTTTCCCCACAACACAGTCCATGTGATCGTTCCAATTTAAGATATTTGTAATTGTAAACCCTCAGTAACTAATTGAATTTACCCCCTTTAGTCTTGTGTGATTTATCATGTAACTGGAATTTAGCGTAAACCTCTTATTACTCATGTGAATGACTTCACACTTTTCATTATTTAGAATCAGTCGCCAATTTCAGCACATTTGTCTAAAGCACTTTGCAGCTGGTTTCGATCATCTCATGACAAGATGGTAAATTATAGCACCATTTGAAAGCAATGTTCGAGGGCTATTCATAAAGTAAGGTCTGATACACAGCGAAATAGAAGCTACGGTGAAAATCAGATGAAGCTTCTCATAGGTGTCTTTTAAAGTGTCTCTAGTATGACCATCTATCTCATCACGTCATTCTTTTACCTTCTGATCGCACAGTGAGAGCGTAAAGAAACCTGGAAGACAGTGTGTCCCGCCAAGTAGGACTGCCTGTGAGAGATATCGCCTGATTTCATGCACCCAACAAAACGTAACTGTATACATTTCCTTCTTCATGCCAGTCCTCGTCTGCACACTGCAGGGGCAATGAGGTGGCTCTTGCTACGTTTACGACGGGAAGTGTTCCGTTACCCACCATACAGCCAGGACTTGGCTCCCTCACAGTTTCCTATGTGCTCACATGAGCTTCAGGATATGAAGACAACATTTCCGTACAGACAACAAGCTGCAGAACAAAGTAGATAATTGCTGTCTTATGTGATGAAGTTGGTACAATGCTACGACAAATGTCTCAGGCAGAGCGGGGACTGTGTAGTAAAGTAGTTATGTAGCTATGCCTTGCAGATAAAACAATTATTATTTTCGCTGTGATTTCCATTTCGCGACCGATCGGACCTTACTTTCCGAAGATGCCTCTTAAGAGGACTCCTTCGACTGTCACATAAATCTTTTATGTATAATAGGAATAGCTGAGGCCAAAACGAATTACTTGGGAAATTCAGATATTGCTTCTGTTTTACTCAATGCCGTTCCGTCAATTACTATGTATCAATGTGTGTGTGTGTGTGTGTGTGTGTGTGTGTGTGACTTACTGAGTGTGATAGACAGAGAGAATGAATCAATTTAAATAGTTCTACACGAACTGCGCCAACTCCTCACACTGCCTCCTCCACCCTCTCAAGTACGTATCTCCTGTGGACTCACTTGAAAACGAAAGATAACTGACCAAACCGTTGAGAACCATTGTCACAGTTGATAGTCCCGCTCTCAAAATAGTAGTTAAATGCAGAAGATTGGAGATCGTAGGACACTTGCTAGGAAAACAGCATACTGGAGTGGCATAACTAGTCACATACCGTTAATGTGCAAAGACGTAAACAAACCAGCCCTAAGCAAAAAAGGGAAAGCAGAAAGGTGGAAGTATTACATAGAGGGAGATACACTTGAAGGCAACATTTGGAAATGGAAGAGGATGAAGATGAGAAGGGAGATGTAATACGGCGTAAAGAATTTGAAAAGGGACGACGTAATTCGAAACAAGGCCCCAGAAGTAGACAAAATTCCATTAGATCTATTGATAACCCTGGGAGAGCCAGCCGCGACAAAAAAAATTCCATATGGTGAGCAAGATGTATGAGGCAGGTGAAATACCGTAGCAGTTCAAGAAAAATATAATAATTCCAATTCCAAAGAAAACAGGTGGTGACAGCTGTGAAAATTACTGAAATACCGGTTCAATGGATCACGGTGGCAAAATACTAACACTTATCCCTTACAGAATAATGGGAAAACTGATATAAGCCGACCTCGACGAAGGTCAGTTTGGATTTTGGAGAAATGCTGGAACACGGCAGGCAACACTAACCCTACGACTTCTAATGGAAGATAGTGAAAGGAAATACAAACCTACTTTTACTGCATTTGTAGCCCTAGAGAAATCTTTCGGCAATGTTAAGTTGAATAAACTCTCTCCAATCCTTACAGCTGGTACAGAAAAAAGATGGCAGTTATAAGGATCGAGAGGCACCAAAGGGAAACAGAGGCTGAGAAGGGAGTGAGACAGCGTTGCAGCCTATCCCCGATGTTATTCAATCTGTATATCGAGCAAGCATTAACGGAAAGAAAAAATTGGGAGTAGGAAGTACAAGGAGAAGAAATAAAAACTTTGAGGTTCACAGAATACATTGTAATTCTGTGAGAGACAGTAAAGGACTTTGAAGACATTAGAATGGAGTGGAACAGTGTCTCCAAAAGAGGATATTAGATGAAAATCAACAAAAACTAAACGAGGATAATTGAATGTGGTCGAATCAAATCAGGTAATGCTGAGGGAATTAGATTAGGAAACAAGAACTTAAAGTAGCAGATGCATTTTGTTATTTGGGAAGCAAAATATCTGATGATGGTCTAAATACTGAGCATATATAATGTAGACTGGCAATGACAAGAAAAGCGTTTCTGAAGAAAGGGCTAGGATGTCTCTTCTTAAACTATTTGTATGCGGTGTAGCCATGTATTGAAGTGAAACACAGGGGATAAATCATTTAGACAAGAAGAGAATAGAAGCTTTTGAAATGTTTTGCTACAGAATAATGTGAAGACTAGATGGGTAGATCACGTAAATAATGAGGAGATACTGAAGGCAACAAGGCAGAAGAGAAATTTGTGGCAAAACATGGCTATAAGAAGAGATCGTTTGGTAGGACACATACTGAGGCATCAAGGGATCAGCAGTTTACGATTGGAGGGAGGCGTGGGGGTGGAACATTCATAGAGGGAGACCAAGAGAGCAATACTGTAAGCAGATTCAGTTAACAATAGTTAATCGGAGGCGAAGAGGCTTACACAGGATGGAGCACCATGGACAGCATCAACAAACCAGTCATTGTACTGAATGCCACAACCACTGATGAACGCAGAGGAGAGAGTGCATTTGTGGTAAGAGTGTGCTGAAGGCCTCTATGAAACGAGGGACTTCTTTGATGACATGAGTTGATACGGAAGTCTAGGTATCCAGAATTTAAAACGGAACTGAAAGACTTAAGATTAAATGAAGCAGAAGAGATGGACAACGACCCATAGGAATTTGTAAACTCATTACGGCATTTTTTAAGGAACAAACGACTATTTAAGTTGAAGCTCAGAGTATATGAGCCCGGCGTCGTTAGATCAGATATTCAGAAAAACAGCACCCACGCATACCATGCGTCAAAGCTGTTTGCAACTATAACATAGACAAGAATTGGAAATAAAATTTACGGTCTATTGAATGATGATGTTTCGATTTAGGAAAGTTAAAGGCACCCATTAGACAGCTGAGACTTTGCCCTAGGCAATCGAAACAAGACCGAAGAAAAATCAAGAAACTTCTATGAGATTTGTAGACCTGGAAAAAGTGTTCTACAACATTAAATGCTGTAAGATGTTAGAAATTTTGATAGTGACAGAAGTACGCTGTGTGGAAATAAAATGAATATTTAATAAGTACAGGAAATAAGAAGGATGAGTAAGATTGGAAGATAAAAATTCAGCTCTCGGTTTCCAAAAGGAGTAAGACATGGTGCAGATTTTCTACTCTGTCCTTTAAGGTATATATCGAAGGAGCACTGACGACCATAGAAGAAAAGTTCAAGAGAGGGGTTTATAGATCAGGGCGAGAGGCTATTACTGATAAAACTCGATGATAACATTGCTACGCTCAATAAAGGTGAATAAGAATTACAGAGTCTGGTGAATGGAATGTAAAGTCTAGTAGTACAATGACTGAGTAAATCGGAGAGTGACGAAAGCAATGAGAAGTAACAAAATGATAACAGAGAGAAACTCATCAGAATTGACGATCACAAAGTAAATGAAGTTAAGGAATTCTGCTACCTAGGCGGCAAAATAATGGAAGAATGGAGCGAAAAAGACATAAAAATCAGACTAGCATAGGGAAAGAGGGCATCCCTGGCCCATAGAACTCTGCTAGTATCGAACAGTGGACTCAGTTGGAGAAACAAATTGCTGAGGATGTATGTCGGAGCGTAGAATTGTATGGTAGTGAAATATGGACTACGGGAAAACCGGAGCAGTAGAGAATCGAAACGCTTGAGATTTATTGCTGTAGAAGAATGGTGAAATTTAGGTGGACGGATAACGTAACTGTGAAAATACTGACAGGAGAAAGAGACAGGATAAGGCAGGTCATGTGTTAAGACATCAGGGAATAACTTCGATGATACAAGATGGAACTGTTGAGTGTAAAAGTTGTAGAGGAAGCCAAAGATAGAAATATAGGTTACAAGTAAGTGAGGATGTGGGTTGCAAAAGAATTCAGTTCTCGACCGTGCGATTTCAGAAATTCCCTCCGCAATTTGAGTCTTGTTTTGATACTAAGTAGGCTTTTCATGGCGAGAGAGGGGTTTTCCTGTGGTAATCTCACTTCGTTTATCAGGTGTAGTTTTGGATCCATGGTGGTAAAATGGAGGAAAGTCGAGAACACATATGATCTCCAACATCAAAATGACTACTAAGAAGAAGGACAAAGCAACTCTTCACTTCGTCTATAGTATCATACGAAATTTTCACACGTTATGGCTAATCGCATGTTTTCTACTCCTTATTATGTTAACCTTTCTTTGGTTCACTTAGGAATGTAGACGACATCCACTTAGAATTATTTAGAACCTTGATACAGCGAGCCGTGAAAAATTAGTTCCACTAAATGTACTAGATGTGCGAGATGGCCGGAATAATACCTGTAGCCTTGAAGAACAATGTAGAAATTCCTGTTAAGGAAACCAGAAAGGCCGGTACTGACAGGAATTACGACAGAACAATAAAAAAGAGCTTCCAAAGATTCCCGAGCTCTCACGGAATGTTGTAAGTATCTGTAGCATAAGTAAAAAAATTGGGGAGAAGAGGCGTTTATGCCACAACTTGACTAGAAGAAGAGATCGAGTGGTAGGACATATTCTAAGGCATCAAGGGATCACAAAATTACTATTGAAGGTCGGCGAGGAGGGTACGATTCGTAGAGGGAGACCAAGAGATAAATACACTAAGCAAATTCAGAAGGATGTAGGTTGCAGAAGATACTGGGAGATGAAGAAGCTTGAACAGGACAGAGTCACAAGGAGAGCTACATGAAACCAGTCTCAGGAGTGAAGACCACAACAACAACAACAAATAAAATCTGTGTTATCTTTTAGTTATGAATTTATTTCAAGACATAATTACTGGGTCTGCTTCAGCTTCATGTATATCTTTCCTCTGCCACCACCCCTGTTTGGACGGAAAGCAGAAGGTGGTCTTCTTTATCGCTGTGTAACTTAGATTAATTACACTGATTCAAAGCTATCATTCTTTTTACACTCCTGGAAATGGAAAAAAGAACACATTGACACCGGTGTGTCAGACCAACCATACTTGCTACGGACACTGCGAGAGGGCTGTACAACCAATGATCACACGCACGGCACAGCGGAAACACCAGGAACCGCGGTGTTGGCCGTCGAATGGCGCTAGCTGCGCAGCATTTGTGCACCGCCGCCGTCAGTGTCAGCCAGTTTGCCGTGGCATACGGAGCTCCATCGGAGTCTTTAACACTGGTAGCATGCCGCGACAGCGTGGACGTGAACCGTATGTGCAGTTGACGGACTTTGAGCGAGGGCGTATAGTGGGCATGCGGGAGGCCGGGTGGACGTACCGCCGAATTGCTCAACACGTGGGGCGTGAGGTCTCCACAGTACATCGATGTTGTCGCCAGTGGTCGGCGGAAGGTGCACGTGCCCGTCGACCTGGGAACGGACAGCAGAGACGCACGGATGCACGCCAAGACTGTAGGATCCTACGCAGTGCCGTAGGGGATCGCACCGCCACTTCCCAGCAAATTAGGGACACTGTTGCACCTGGGGTAACGGCGAGGACCATTCGCAACCATCTCCATGAAGCTGGGCTACGGTCCCGCACACCGTTAGGCCGTCTTCCGCTCACGACCCAACATCGTGCAGCCCGCCTCCAGTGGTGTCGCGACAGGCGTGAATGGAGGGACGAATGGAGACATGTCGTCTTCTACCTTGGTGCCAATGATGGTCGTATGCGTGTTTGGCGCCGTGCAGGTGAGCGCCACAATCAGGACTGCATACGACCGAGGCACACAGGGCCAACACCCGGCATCATGGTGTGGGGAGCGATCTCCTACACTGTCCGTACACCTCTGGTGATCGTCGAGGGGACACTGAATAGTGCACAGTACATCCAAACCGTCATCGAACCCATCGTTCTACGATTCCTAGACCGGCAAGGGAACTTGCTGTTCCAACAGGACAATGCACGTCCGCATGTATCCCGTGCCACCCAACGTGCTCTAGAAGGTGTAAGTGAACTACCCTGGCCAGCAAGATCTCCGGATCTGTCCCCCATTGAGCATGTTTGGGACTGGAGGAAGTGTCGTCTCACGCGGTCTGCACGTCCAGCACGAACGCTGGTCCAACTGAGGCGCCAGGTGGAAATGGCATGGCATGCCGTTCGACAGGACTACATCCAGCATCTCTACTATCGTCTCCATGGGAGAATAGCAGCCTGCATTGCTGCGAAAGATGGATATACACTGTACTAGTGCCGACATTGTGCATGCTCTGTTGCCTGTGTCAATGTGCCTGTGGTTCTGTCAGTGTGATCATGTGATGTATCTGACCCCAGGAATGTGTCAATAAAGTTTCCCCTTCCTGGGACAATGAATTCACGGCGTTCTTATTTCAATTTCCTAGAGTGTATTTATTTTTATCATTATTCCTTGTCCAAATCTAATTTAAAATGCTTTACAGATTTATGACTGTGAGCGATGAATGAAATTTGGAGTGATGCTATTGAGCAGCCGCCATTGCAGCAACCTTGTATGCATATTACCCCTTCAGTTAAAAAAATAAAAATAAAAAAATAAACCTGCATTTTTTCGCGATTAATTTTACAAAGTCCGGTACCTTTTAAAAACCATTGCGAAACAAAGCAAATACTGATTGTAATACTGTTATTTCTTCTCACGGTCATTCATCACCTTCTTAATAATGACTGAACAATTATTTTTTTACGCTATTTGCCACCTCTGCTCCATGCACTATGGAAGTTCAGCTTTCTCGTCTTGCTAGCCAATCAAAACAAATAACTTTCAGCATTTCACTAAAAAGAATGAGAAATTATAGCATGAATCTTACCAGTCTACTTTTAATGTATCATAGAGGTGTAAGTTATTAATATATGTATTGGCAAAATAGAAACAAACGTCCTCAAGGAATAACAGTTTGTGCTCCGGAGAAAGGTAGGAACATGTGAGGCTTTACTGGCCTCTCTTAGATTGAAGAGACCCAAACCACTGTTAACAGTATCCTTAAACTTTGAGAAAGCTTTTGGTAATGTTGACTCTAATATCTTAAGATATGCCCTCTTTCAAAATAAACCACAGATAACTGTTACATGATCCTTTAATAGTACTACCAGTCTCATAACGTTAGAGCTGCATCTTCGAGCATATCTAATGAAGAAGCCATGAGGGAATTAATAATTAGAAAGAAATGTAAAATTACAATTTATTTATATGTATAATGGCAAGAATGTAAGGAGAACGTAACATCATATGTTAGGAACGTAACTGACATATGAAAATGAAAACATAGAAGTCATTGTCAGCTTACTTATTTTCAGATGGTTTACAGGCCAAATTTGAGCTTATTAGACGTGCACTCATTCCCAGTCTTGTTGTAATTATTCGTGAAAATATGAAAGTCAAAAGTTAAGCCTGGCGGAATGATGAAGAAGGTCATAAAGGAAGTCAGCTGCAACAGACCCATAAAGTTGTAAATCCAGAAAAAGGGAGGCATTTCGATGAAAGTGAAATTAAATAGAAATCGTGATAAGAGACAGGTTGTAGTGGAAAGCTCAAGAAAAGACCGTAGAATAAAATTACAATAAATAAAGGAACAGCAAAAATATGTAAATTAAGCCTTGTTATTTTATAACCTTACCAGCAGGGTGTGATACATGTCATGAGAACCATAATGGGTGGATTACGGCAGGATGCGGAGGGTATATGTCAGTAAAAAGAAAATGAGCAGGGGTGGCTTACCCGGAAAAGACGGCAGCCGTGTGAAATTGCAAGTACTTGTTATTCACTTGTACGACCCCTTCTCTGTCTTTTTATTACGATTGGTATTTAATTTCGCTGTCATTGTTGAGTACCACATTTTCTGGTATTACAGTTTTATAGTTCTGCTTGGATCTGACTTCCTAATGTGGCTGCCTTCTTCATTCCGCTTACTTTAACTATTTACTTTGATCACTGTTCACGAGTTATTACTGCCTGACTGGAAATGATAGAATGTCCAATGAGCTCAGCTTGTTAATGTCAGTGTCTGGTAATTAAATTAAGTTGATTTCTGTATTTAAATTTGCCTCTATCGTTTACAGCCTTATGTAGATGAAGCCATATTCTCCTCACTGTATTCTTGTCATTTTAAAAGAAAAATTTATGGTTTAATAACTTTTTATAACTCTTCATTCCTTCATTTGCTACGCTTCTTTATTTAGATGTAGCACTATGAAAGGATCACAATACAGCTGCTCGCGATTTTATTTTTCAGGAAAATATGTAATGTTCAGCTGCGGATACCCATATTATAAAATTTGTTGTTATTCTATAATAGAGAGAAAATACAGAGACACGATGATCAACATGTACAGAAAGCATACTGCAGTTATAAGTGTCAAAGGGTATGACAGGAGACCAGCAGCCGAAAATGGTGTGAGACATTATTGTAGCACATCCTCGATATTGCTCAATGTGTACATCGAAAAAACAATAAAACATACGAAGCAGAATTTTGGAAAGAATTGGACTTCCGGTAGAAGACATAAATTATATGAAGTTCGTCGACGGTCTTGTAAGTCTTCCATTGACAGCAAAAGACGTGGATCACCGAATGAATAGAAAGAGCAAAGTCTTGAACGGAAGCCGACAAAAGTAAAAATAGGTAATGGAGTGTAGTTGAAACCAGTCAGATGATTAAAGGTCGGAAAATGGAAGGCTAAAAACAATAAATCGGTTTCGTTATTTGGGTAGCAAAGTAACTATAGTTGGACAGAGTAGACAGGGTATAAGTTACCGAATCATTGTCAAGAAACGTGTTTCTGAGAAAGAGAAATATAAATTTAATTGTTAGAAACATATTCTAAAGATAGCTGTGTGGAGTTTAGAAATGAATGGAAGTGACACATAAATGCCACATAGGTCAGATAAGACGGGAAAAAAGTGTTACAGAAATGGTGTTCTACAGAACAATGTTGAAGATTAGATGGAAAGATTGGATAGCTAATGACAAGGTTCTAAATCGCAGTAGGGCAAAATTTAAATTATGGGAGGACTATAACTGGGAACAGTTGTTGGGACATCCCGAGGCATCAACAGGTCACCATTGTGGTTAAGGAAACAAGAGTGGGAGTTAAAAATTGTCGAGAGGGACCAAGACTTGAATACAGTAAGCAGGTTCATATGCATGTAGGGGCAGTAGTTGTGCAGAGGCAAAGAGGCTTGTCGCGACCGGGGAAGCATGGACTGCTGATAAATGTTGACTGACGTGTAGCGGTTTCGCACTACCAGGGATGACCATCGTCGGCGAGTAGGCGGAGACGTCCTGTACTTTCATTGTTGCTGCTGCCATTATGGTGCCGGGAGCCATCGTGTGTGACCTCAGGCCACGGCTGCTAGACTGAAGGGAATCTGACTGCGCAACGGTACGTCGCGGACCTTCTGCGGACTCATGTGTCACCTATCACGTAGGAATTTCGTGGCGCTATTTTTCAGTGTTACAATGTTTGTCCACATATGGCACCTCTCCCTATGAACTGTGTGTGTGACGCTGAGGTACTCCGTGGCCATCCCCAGACCTCCTCGATATTGAACATGTTTGTCTGGACTAGCTCAGGTGGCACTATACTGGGTATCAAAGGCCGGATACAACAATTGCAGTCCAGTTTCCCTCAGGAAGGATTAGGACAACTTTATTCCATCCTTCCCAACCGATGCCGTTTGTGCATCCCGGCCAGTGTGAGATATCTGCTCATGCTGCCAAATTCTCTGCAAATTTGTCTCGCTAAAGAAATGGCTGGAAAAACACAACGTGTCCACTGAATTCGTCAAGCTTAATTTCCTTTCTTCTTCCCTTTCTGGGAGCTTTTCCTTACCTCTTCCCTTTCTTCGAGCTTCTTTTTTTGGTAAGGCATTGTGAAAATGTCAGCAGCTGTCTAATAGTAACCTTTACCAAATCGTGATCTGAGTATGTATCTGCTCCTGGCTATATGTCTCAGCGCAGAATCTGATTTCCGAAAATCTGTGTGACTCGAATGTTATTCAGGAGAAACTTTTGCGTATATAAAGTCCTTTTCCCAAAGTAATCCACCCTCTTTTAATTTTTGTAAGAGATTATTCATTATTACACGTCGAAGTTTATTGCAGAACTCAGTTATTCTCCTCTCTCATTGCTCTTACTAAGTCTGTGTTCTCCTCTAACCCTCTCTTCCATTCCTTTCCCTAATACAGCATTCCAGTTGCTCATGATACACTGAAGAGCCAAAGAAACTCGTACACCGGTCCATTACCGCGTAGGGCCCTCACGAGCACGTAGTCGTGCTGCAACGCGATGTGGCATCGACTCCACTAATATCTGAAGTAGTAATGGAGGGAATTGACACCATGAGTTCTACATGGCTGTCCATAAATACGTAAGAGTACGAGAGGGTGGAGATTTCTTCAGAACACCACAATGCAAGGCATCCCAGATATGCTCCATAATGTTCATGTCTTGGGAGTATGGTGGCCAGCGGCAGTTTTTAAACTCAGGAGACCGTTTCTGAATTCATTCTGTGGCAATTCTGGACATGTGGGGTGTCACATTGTCCCGAGGGAATTCCTCAAGTCTGTAGGTATGCACAGTGGACTTGAACGGATGCAGATGATCAGACAGGATCCAGTTGCCTTCACCGTCCTATTTTCCTATGAAAAACCAGGACAAAAAAAGAAACAGCCGAATGTTTAAAGACCCATATAGGCAGTCGTCTCTCATAACACCACATGCGTGTAGAATAGCACTACCAGTGTCTGCATAATAATTGTATTAAATATCTTCCGCCATAGACGGTGCACCAAATGGATTGCAGTAACGAGGCTGAATGAATTTACTTTTAGGGCTATGTTCTAAAGAAAATGAGAACCCTTGAAAGCAGTTTATTTAACAAGGGATTGTATTCGAAGTATACATTGCTGGAAATAAGGATTATTCTATTGCAGACTTCACTGTTCGAGACTAAAAACACACAATTACTTCTGTTGCCTATTAAGCAATATGAAACCATTGTATTTCACTTGGTTGTCAATTCTGTGGCAGATTAAAGATTATGATCGAACTGTTTACCAGGTAGCGCCAACAGTAAAAACAGCCAGAAACTAATTTTTCATCTCCGAAATGTTTACAGAGTTGTCCATCTTTCCGCGTATCTACTACTTCCATTGCAACCCGTTTGTTGTACAACACCTCGTATGATTATAAGGATGCAACCTTTTCGTGGGTTTAGCAACCTTGACTGTAACCTTAAGTACGAATTTAGTTAAATACCAACTGTCTTCCACTAGTCAAAATGTGACAAAAACGTAGCAATGTCTGGAACACAACTAGAAGCACATTATTTTAAGTAAACCCTAGTTGTACATACCTAACGCATGCAGAGCATTCTGGAAGCAGCTGCCATAGAGCAACCATCACTGAAGTGAAAAAGTGGTTTTGACGTTAGTCAACTGTCGAATTTAAATGACGTAAACTTTTTCGCTTCAGTCATGGTTTCTCTATGACAGCTGCTTCCAGAATGCTCTGCATGCGTTAGGTATGTCCAACTAGGGTTTACTTAAAATGATGTGCTTCTAGTTGAAGATAGTGTTCCAGTCATTGCTATGTTTCTGTCACATTTTCACTAGTGGAAGACAGCGAGACCGGGTTGTAGCCTATCCCCGATGTTATTTAATCTGTATATTGAGCAATCAGTAAAGGAAACAAAAGAAAATTTCGGAGTAGGTATTAATGTCCATGGAGAAAAAATAAAAACTTTAAAGTTCTCCGATGACATTGTAATTCTGTCAGAGACAGCAAAGGACTTGGAAGAGCAGTTGAATGGAATGGACAGTGTCGTGAAAGGAGGATATAAGATGAACATCAACAAAAACAAAACGAGGATAATGGAATGTATCCGAATTAAGGCGGGTGATGCTGAGGGATTTAGATTAGGAAATGAGACACTTAAAGTAGTAAGGGAGTTTTGCTATTTGGGGAGCAAAATAATTGATGATGGTCGAAGTAGAGAGGACATAAAACGTTGACTGGCAATGGCAAGGAAAGCGTTTCTGAAGAAGAGAAGTTTGTTAACATCGAGTATTGATTTAAGTGTGAGGAAGTCATTTCTGAAAGTATTTGTATGGAGTGTAGCCATGTATGGAAGTGGAACATGGACGACAAATAGTTTGGACAAGAAGAGAATAGAAGCTTTCGAAATGTATTGCTACAGAAGAATGCTGAAGATTAGATGGGTAGATCACATAACTAATGAGGAAGTATTGAATGGGATCGGGGAGAAGAGAAGTTTGTGGCACAACTTGACCAGAAGAAGGGATCAGTTGGTAGGACATGTTCTGAGGCATCAAGGGATCACCAATTTAGTATTGGAGGGCAGCGTGCAGGGTAAAAATCATAGAGCGAGACCAAGAGATGAATACACTGAGCAGATTCAGAAGGATGTAGGTTGCAGTAGGTACTGGGAGATGAAGAAGCTTGCACAGGATAGAGTAGCATGGAGAGCTGCATCAAACCAGTCTCAGGACTGAAGACCACAACAACAACAACAACAAACGTGTTATCTCAGAATGCGACTCTAACTACTGGTAGTGAAACCTCTGTATTTAGCATTCTTTGATAACATAGTAAACGTATGAGCACTGATTACTTTACAATGAAATGCAGAAAAATTTCAAAACATACACCTTTTGTGCACAGGATGCCACACGTCACATGGCGTTGGGGAGTCCCCGCAATACGAGGGAATTGAGGGATCGGGAAACCGTAGTGTATGTGAATCATCTAGTTCTTCTCATTACATCACGCGGAGCCAAGATCTGGATCACAACACACGGTAAAGAATCGTCGGTACCCTGGAAGAAGAACGAAGTATGTGTAGGCTACGAATTTAGCAATACTGACTGTAATGTTTCACACGGGTGTAAGTAGGCTGTTTAGGTTTTTTTATTGGTAACGCCTCATAGCGCTCTGTATGAAAAATCACTGGCTGTGCTGTGTGCCGTCAGTGGCTGGTTGGCATTGTTGTAATACTCGCCATTGTAGTGTTGGGCAGCTGGATGTTAACAGCGCGTAGCGTTGCGCAGTTGGAGGTGAGCCGCCAGCAGCGGTGGATATAGGGAGAGAGATGGCGGAGTTTTGAAATCTGTAAGACTGGATGTTATGAACTGCTGTATACATTATAACTTTTTATCACTATTGAGGTAAATGCATTGTTTGTTCTCTATCAAAGTCTTTCATTTGCTAACTACGCCTATCAGTAGTTAGTGCCTTCCGTAGTTTGAATCTTTTATTTAGCTGGCAGTAGTGGTGCTCGCTGTACTGCAGCAGTTCGAGTAACCAAGATTTTTGTGAGTAAGTGATTTGTGAAACGTATAGGTTAGTGTTAATCAGGGCCATTCTTTGTAGCGATTACTGAAAGTCAGATTGCGTTGGGCTAAAACATATTGTGTGTCAGTTTAAGCACTATCGTGTATAATTTTTCTTAGGGGACGTTTCATATGTCTACCATTAGCTGAGCATGCCTCACTGGAATCTTCTGATTTTTTCTTGTAGTTTGTGTAGTTAGTGTAGCTATTGTTTATCGCTAGTGCGTAATTATAGGGAGAATATCCTTTGTGGTTGTAGTCTTTCATTGTTGTACAGTAAAACATTTGTGGCATGCATGTAGTTTTGCACGAAGTATTTCGCTGCTGCTCTTGCAATTAACCAGATATTATTTTCAGTTATATGTTAATGTGTTCTCTTATTTTTGCTCTTCAAATTGTGCTTTTCTGTGTTATCGTGTGAAATATTGTGACAATAATGGCGTGTGAAAAAACGTAATAATAGGCTCCAAAGTAAAGTGAGAAATGACAGTGAAGACGAAAGCAGTGTGTTAGCGCCACCATGTAATGAATTAACTAATGTTCAAAGTTGTAATTTGGTAATTGTGCATAGGGAAATGGAGCGGGCTGCAAATAATGGTGAAGGCAGTGATTTTTCATACAGAGCGCTATGTGGCGTTACCAATAAAAAAACCTAGACAGCCTACTTACAGGGGAAACATTTGGAACCCTAGTCACTGCTGCCCGAAGGAGAGTAGGTGGTCGAACAAGGTCAACAACAGCAGCAGATGACGGCTGCATTCTGAAACTGGCAAGACAGGACCCATACAGAACCACAGGTGAGACTGCAACAACATTTAACGGGACAGCAAGGCTCGCAATCTCACGCTCCGCAGTGGTACTGCGACTGCCCTGCGGTGGTCTCTCTTCCCGATGTCCGGTGCGTTGTGTTCCGTTGACGAACGCACATCCGAGTTAGTGTTCACGATGGTGCGAAAAGCAAAGTGAAGGGACTTACTGGGGGTGGGGTCGCGTGCTCTTCTCGCATAAGAGCAGATTCAAAATGTGTAGTGATTCTAGACGTACCCTCATACAGTGAGAAGCGTGAACACGTAACGCATCCGAAACACTGTCGATTATGATAATTTGTCTCGCTGTGTATTTTTCTGTTACCTTCTGTACTAAAATATGTATCTTGAAGGTTCATCGAGTTATGTTACTTGCCTGTGACTCATCATTTTCAAGTTAGGGTCATCCTTGCGTTTTACACAACCCTGTTTTTCGATTGGAATGAAATATTAGGTTTAATCCTCGAACACCTTGCAATATTATGAAAACCACTTTTGTTGACGCACTGCTGTTTTTGGTATTTGAGAATTAAAGTGTAACACAAATAGAAAGACCTCGCACTACGAAGGAATTATCCGAATAGAACGGAAAACGATGGCTGTGACGGGCATGGGTTAAGTTGTTTGGTGGAGGAGACCAGACAACGACGTAATCGGTCTCATCAGAGTAGGGAAGGACGGAGAAGGAAGTCAGCCATACCCTTTAGAGGAACCATCTCGGCATTTGTCTGGAGCGTTTTAGGGAAATCCCGGATAACCTAAATCAGGATGGCCGGACACGGGATTGAACCGTCGTCCTTCCGAATGCAAGTCCAGTGTGCTAGCCACTGCGCCACCTCGATCGGTCTGTAACGTGTATGCACACAAATCAAATTATTACAATTTCAGAAAAACTTAATGATTTATTCAGGATCAACTAAATAACACGTTGGTTCACCTCTGGCCCTTATGAAAACATTCGGCATAAATTGATTGATTTTTGTAATGTTCTGAGGCATATCGTGTCATTCTTACAACTGGGGATTCAGACCGTCAAAATCCTGAGCTGGTTGTAGCGCCTGCCCACAGCGCTCGAAAATTTCTTAACTGGTAAGAGATTCGGCATCCTTGCGGCCAATTTAGGATTTGCCAAGAACGGCGACAACCAATACAAACTCTCTCAGTGTGTGGGTTGGCTACATCTTGTTGAAGTGTAATCCCCGGACGGCTAGCCACGAAAAGCAACAAAATGGAGAGTAGAGTATCGTCAACGTACCGCTGTGCTGTAATGATGCCTCGGATGGCAACCAAGGCGATCCTGCTATGGTAAGACATCGCACCCCACACAACCACTCCCGTTTGCATCTCCGGACATGTCTTCGCTGGTCATTGGGGTTCATCACAAGGAAATTATACTCCAGTCAGTGAGATTCCAGGCTGAAGACGTGTGTGGAGACATCCCAGACAGTGGAGGGACAGCAGAATGACTGTAGCCCGCCATACGGCGCGACAACCAAGAATGTGTGATGTGCACTTCCCTCCGCAGTGGTACCCTTGTGGTTGTCATCAATGCCACTCTTACAGCACAGTGGTGGGTGAACAATGTTTGACGTTCCGTGTTGCTGTCCTTCATGACAAGCCATCCTGGGCTTACAAGTAAGCAAGTTAATGATTTCCATGACACGATGAGAGCTGGTACTTGTTGTTTTCGTATTCTCCAAACGCTGCCTTCGTCAACAAAGTCTCTGGATCTCTCAGCAGTTGAGACAGTTTGGTACGTTATGGGAGGGGCCCTGCAACTAGTTCGGGATTATGATGGTATAATACTCCTGTTGATCAGTATTTCTTCTGATGTACGTGTGAATGACTTCCAGCAACTCTGTCATTTTCAAGTTGAATAACTACTTGCATAAGTGCCATTGGTGGAACAACGCATTATTGACTTGCTTAATTCATTCAGCTGTTTCTTTTGAACAAATTACCAATTTTTTCAGAAATTGTAATAATTTGTTTGTCTGTGCATTTCCAAAACTTCTAATGATTTCCGCCACTTTCGGATAATTCCATTGTGGTGTTTTTTTTTCTGGAAGGGTAGTTGTCGTATAAGGCATGGGTTACAATGTAATTTGAACTTATCGTCTTGAGACTGAAGTTCTTACAGATATATTTGTTTTTGCAGAGAGTCCACCTTGAGCAAAACGCAATTTCTTCTTTTCTTTTTATTCCTCAGACATGTTAGCTGAAACCCAGTAGCATCCAGCAGTAGCACAACTGTATAATTCAGTTCACACCAAAATAAAATTCACCATAGAAACAGGAAACAAAAATACGTTAAGTTTCCTTGATCTCACGATACACAGATACAACAGCATTCAGCATTTTTCCTTGTCCAAGAAAGTCACGGACACAGCCATACATAAAAATTCGAATCAACCGACCGTGCGCAAACTAGCTAGTTTCCGGTGTATGCTACACTGACTGAACAAAACTCCCCTCAGTGAAAACAACTGCAAAAACGAATTAGAGGCAATCAGACAAGTAACAACGGAGAATGGATGTGATACAAACATTATAGAGAAACTGAATCACAAAATTAAAACAAAAATGAAGAGGCACAAACACACAACATTCCACATAGTATTGCTTAATGGTAGGCATAACGTTAACAATCCCAGTTGTAAATATTCAGATTAAATAACTGTTCTACATTAAATAAAAAGTGTGAAACAGAGCAACTACGTTGAATGACATAAAATCAAGGAAATAGTATGTTGCAAAAGGTACATATTCAGAATGTAATCTCTTTTTCAGATTTGTAAATACTGACTTAATAAACCCAAATTTATACGTGTACTAGTAGTAAGTAGCATTTTTCGTGTATCACAGAATATCTAAAACCCACTGACGATGCTGCAACTTAAGTGAAACATGCCTCGAAAATAAAAAGAAGACAAAGAAAAAGTCTTTTGCTCAAGGACAGCGCTCTCCAAAACCAATCTCTGTAATCTGAAAGTTTGATTCTATATTTCTACACAACAAGTGTTTTTGAATATTCAAGGATCACTTACTAGCTATCACAATACCAATGCTTTTCAAGATGTAAGTCTAACCGAGCTTATCATCGTTATTTGAAAACTCTTACATCACTGACAAACAAAATGTGTGTCGGATCTAGCGCTTTTCCGTGCATGCCAGTGTGTGTATGCTTGCTTTTTATATGTACGGGAGCTTACATAGGCCAACATGTCTCATCTCTACGCCACATATCGCAATCCGTCGCAACCAGTGCACAAATATCATCTCACGTAAATCCGCTCCCTTCCTCGGCCGCATTTCGGATGACAGCGACTGTCAGCGACAGTAACTGATCGATGCGGCATCCATCAAACGACTGTCGTGTTCCAGTGGTTCCATCCCACGCACGCCTTACGTGTGGTCTCAGCGTATATGTTTGTTGTAGGTAAATATCAAAGGTAAACTGTGCTCCAAAAACAAAGTTCGGGTTTTAATCCTACGATGCTGATACAAGCAATTGTCTCTGACGCGTCATATTAGAGCAGTTTACATGAGACGTCGCTCTAGAGTCTAGATGGTTTGCATTTCAGAGAAATGATAACTAGTAAAAACTTTTCTCTATATGGGCACTCAACGTACTGCTATAAAAACACACACGCACAGGCATATGTATGAAAGCAATGTGGCATGAAATACCAGAGTAACAGTGAAAACAGTAAAGTTTCATGTCATTGTTTATTATGACTGTCGAGTATCTTTTTACATTGACATTATAAAAAGTATTTTTTAACAATTCCTAATTTCGTACAAAGCTGTTCCACCTCAAACATTTTCGCGAAATGTTCAATCTTAGAAAATATTTAAATATACGAAAGGACAAGTATTGCTGTTAATAACTGATATCTGAAGCCTCTGTATGAACCAAATGCGGTAGTAGTACAACAGATAAGATAACGTATGCTTACATGCGCGTCTAAATACCAAGTACGAATTAAATTCCTTGTCTAAATAGACAAGACGCTAAAAGCTGTGAAACTCTGTCGGTAAACCAAGGTGCTTTGAAATTAAGTTTTCTAGTAAAGAAATCGTCCCCGAATGCAGGTCGTCACTAACTGAAGTTGGTCCGCATGTATAGGGGATTTAATATACTCCAGCTGTGACAACTGGCGGGCGTGGGCCCTTAGCAGTGGTCTAATATTCGCTCACGTTTGTTATTGGTTTAAACACTGTGTTAATACGGTGTTTCCTGAGAAGTCTGCAGATGAGATCTATAACAGTTTTTTTAAAAAAGGAATGAAAACTTTTTCTTAGGGTGGCTCTTCTACTAGAAGCTGTAGACCCTTTAAGGTGTATTACTCTATTTAACTGTTTGTTGTAGGAGCAGTTTCTTTAGAAGTCGGTTCTTAAACGATAAGGCTCGTTCTCCGTGTCAGTGCAAAATGGAGCACTGGCACCTTCCTTAACGAATATGTAGCAATAAATCGCTTAGAATAGAGGTGGAAATCTGCAGTAGCAGATTATGCGTGCACTGGGCCAGGGATCTAACAATTTCGTTTCTCTCATACTGTGGTCTTAGTAGGATCTAACCAACAGTACGCTAGAGGGTATAAACAGGCTATTTAAGTTCTGAAGCACAGAAACAACTTTAACAGAGAAGAAGAAGGGTTGAAATTAGATAAGTTGTGTGCCCTAGAACTAATCAAAACAAACAATACCAAATCATCCCCACTACGAGCTCCGTAACACACGTCCGGGTGACTCTTTGCGTTCTTGGCAATGGTCTGCTGACGTCACTAAGCGACTGTTCCGTAGATACAAGTAAACCAGGGGTGGGGTGGGGGGGTGTGATATGCTATAGCGGGCGCTGGCGCCCAAGAATGCCCATACTGTTTGCTCGAGCGCGCTATCAGCCAAATATCGACCGTTTGTTACCGAAGTGTTCGCGAAAGGACAGACCCGTTTACTTAGTGTCGTGAGTGTTGTCGGTGCCTAACTGTCAGTGGCCGAGGGCTAAATTAGTGAGCGAAAACTGACTCAGGAGAAGTTAAAGTCCTCAACACAAATATCATTCCAATCCCTACGTCGAAATGCACAGTGGGAAGAAGATTCCTCTGCTTGGTTCGTATCGCTATATTTTCGGTGTCGAAGAAGTACAATGTGAAGCGATATTTTCCAATACTTGATGAGAAATTCCTAATCACTCTACATACTAAGGAAAGGCAGGGCATAGTACTCGAACTAAAGCAGAGAAGAGGAAAGGAAGAAATTTGATATATTTATTTACTTTTATTTACTCGACAACTTCCGTAGGACCAATTAGAGACCAAAATCTCCAAGGTCATGGAACGTGTCAGTACATGGAATTACGACAAACGTAATAACAGATAAATATAAATGTTCATGAACCTTAAAAAAGTAAGTCCATAAGTTTAAGTAAACGCAATCAGCAATGCAATATAAATCAGTATAATTTTTCAAGGAACTCCTCGACATAATAGAAGGAGTGATCCATGAGAAAATTCTTCAGTTTCGATTTGAAAGCGCGTGGATTAATGGTAAGATTTTTAAACTCGAGTGGCAGCTTATTGAAAAAGGATGCAGCAGTATACTGCACACATTTTTGCTCAAGAGTTATGGAAGTCCGATCCAAATGCAGGTTTTATTCCTGCCGAGTATTAACCGAGTGAAGGCTCCTTATTCTTGGGAATAAACTAATATTGGTAACAAGAAATGACAATAATGAATATACGTATTGAGAGGCCAGTGTCAAAATACCCAGACTCGTGAACACTGGTCGACAAGAGGTTCGGGAACTATCACCGCTTATTGCCCGAACCGGCCGTTTCTGAGCCAACAATATCCTTTTACAATGAGAACCGGCCGTTTCTGAGCCAACAATATCCTTTTACAATGAGAACCGGCCGTTTCTGAGCCAACAATATCCTTTTACAATGAGAACTGTTACCCCAAAATATAATACCATAAGACAATAGCGAATGAAATAAGCAAAGTAGACTCATTTTCGTATCGAACAATCACTCACTTCTGATACCGTTCGAAGAATAAAAATGGTAGTATTAAGTCTTTGAACAAGATCCTGAACGTGGGCTTTCCACGATCAATTTGTACACCTAGAAATTTGAACTGTTCAGTTTCACTAATCATATGTCCATTCTGTGAAATTAAAAAGTAAGATCTTGTAGAATTGTGTGTTAGAAATTGTAAAAACTGAGTCTGATTGCGATTTAGCCTTAGTTTATTTTCTACAAGCCATGAACTGAGGTCATGCACTGCACTATTTGAAACCGAGCCAATGTTGCACACAAGACCCTTTACTTTGCAGCAAACAGAAAATTTTATAGTTATCCGTAATACTACAGGACATATCATTTAAATAAATAAGGAACAGGAGTGGCCCCAACACTGATTCCTGGGGCATCCCCCACTTGACAGTAACCCACTCAGACTCCAGATCACAGCCATTTTCAACGTTGTGAATAATGACCTTTTGCTGCCTGTTGCTAAAGTGAGAGTTGAACCAATTGTGACCTACTCCCCATATTCCGTAATGGTCCAACGTCTGGAGCAATATTTTGTGATCAACACAATCAAATGCCTTAGTTAAATCAAAAAATATGCCACGGATACGAAACCTTTTGTTTAACCCATCGAGTACCTAACAGAGAAAAGAAAATATAGCATTTCCAGTTGTTAAATGACTTCTAAAGCCGAACTCTATATTTGATAGCAAATAGTGTGATACAAAATGATCAATTATCCTTACATACATAGCCTTTTCAATAACGTTTCCAAACACTGATGGCATAGAAATAGGTCTAAAATTATCTACATTACCTGTTTCCCATTTGTATAAAGTGGCTTTACTACTGAGTACTTTAATCTTTCAGGAAACTGGCCATTCCTAAGGGGAAAATTACGAATATGACTAAATGCAAGCCCATCATGTGCAGCACGGTACTTCAGTATTCTGCTGGACACTCCATCATAATCATGAGAGTCCTTATTCTTCAGTGATTTAATTATGGACTCAATCTACCTCTTGTCTGTATCACAGGGGAGTATTTCAGACATCAATCTTGGAAAGGCATTTGCCATGAAAGTTAGATGATTTCCTCTAGAAACTATATTTTTATTTAATTCACCAGCAACGCTGAGAAAATGTTTGTTAGATGTTGTACATATATCTGATTTATCAGTAACAGAAATATTTTTACTGCGGATTCACTTTATATCTTCGACCTTCTGCTGCTGACCAGACACTTCCTTCGCAATTGACCATAAAGTCTTAATTATATCCTATGAATTAGCTATTCTATTTGCATACCACATACTGTTTGCCTTCCTGATAACATTTTTAAGCACCTTACAATACTGTCTGTAACGGGCTACTGTAGCTTGATTCTGACTTCTTTTAACATTTTGCTATAATTCCCACCTTGTTCTACTTGATATCTTTATCCCACTAATCAGACACTCGGGCTGCCCATTACTGCTAGTACTCCATTTAGAATGTTGTAATGGAAAGCAACTCTCAAAGAGCATTAGGAAATATGTTAAGGAAAGCATTATATTTATGATCTAAGTTATCGGCACTATAAACACCCTGCAACCCTCGTTCCTTGACAAGGTTTAAAAAACTCTCTATTGCTGTTGGATTAACTTTCCTACATAGTTTGTAATTAAATATGACATTGGTTTGAGTACTAAAGCCTTTTAGTGTTAAAATTTGTGCATCATGTTCTGAAAGACCATTCACGCTTTTACTATCTGAATGCCCATCTAGTAATGAAGAATGAATAAAAATATTGTCTACGGTTGTGCTACTGTTCCCCTGCACCCTAGTTGGAAAACACACAGTTGGCATCAGATCATGTGAATTTCGATGATCTACCAACATCCTTATTCTTGCACCATCATATACAGAATTTATATTGAAGTCACCAAATATAACTAGTTTCTGGTACTTCCTACAAAGTGAATCTAGAACCCACTCTAGTTTGAGCAGAAATGCTCTGAAATCAGAGTTATGGGACCTATAAAAAACAACAATTTGAAGTTCAGTTTCACTAAATTCAACTACCGCTGCACAACATTCAAATATCTGCTCGTTGCAGAGTCGTGATATGTCTAAGGACTCAAATTGAATACTGTTTTTTACGTACAGAGCCACTCGCCCACCCCGGAAGGAACTCCTTGAGAAACAGCCAGCTAATCTGTAGCCTGGTAAAGGAGGCCTCTGAATTGTCAGATTATTTAAGTGGTGGTCTGATATACAAATAATTTCGTAGTCAACATCTATAAGCAGTTCACTTTTATCTCAAATACCTCTTATATTCTGATGAAATATGCTAATTTCTTTCTACTTGGAAACATTACATCGTCGGGAGGTGAGCCCTTAGACTTCATTTAAACAGCTATACCTATCAGCTGACTTCAATCTAAGAAAAGTGCACCTCTAACACCAACTTCTACAGGAATTTTTCCATGAGTGACAACACCACCACCACCACCACCACCACCACCTAGTACACTTTCACCTATAAACTTAGCCAGCCTCCCCTTCCCATACCTATAGAATTGCAGGCATTTATGATTTTTCGAAAATGTTACTTTTATTTATAATTTTTCATTTGGTTTTGCCCTTGATTTTACCGCTTCCCTGTAAAGTATGTTCTGGCAGAGAACGATGTCATCTACAATGATGCCACATTGGGTGAGAGCTACCACATAACTCTTAAAATAGTTGAAACAGTGCGTTCCTAGAGCGTTTCAGAATTTATTAATGAGTTTTTCCTTTCTGCTGGATCAATCCTGTGTCCAGATACTCTTCAGGTATTGTAAACAGTTCCTCTTTCACGGAGAATAGTTTGCTGGCGCATGGAAAAAACGGCAAAAGACATGGAAACTGATCTGAAAAAACACTAATGATTAGACTTTTTCTCTATGACTTTGGATGAAAGCAGATGTTGCTCAGGTTGATGTATTTGTGGGACGATGTGACGCAGAGGAAATCCTTGACATAGTGCTAATGCCCGATAAGGCTATGGCCGCCGATGTATTTCCTTGCTTGAGAAACATAATTGAGGTAATAATTGACATATATGTCCTCCGTTCGGAATAACTTTCGTTAACTGAAACAGTTGGAGCTACTGCCATGACTGGTCAAAAGTCTGGTATTGCAGCTTCGATGAGAAAGGAGGTGAAACTACACTCAGTTGTAAGTTTACATGTGTTAAGTTGATAGGCGTTTGATACAATAAATTTTTAATAAGAAACCATGAGTATTTTGCTTATTGCTTTATGCCTTGTGTTGTATTTGTGAGCAAGATTTTTGGTATTTTACTATGTTTCTTGATCTCTGTACCGCCTCTGTGCCACTCCCCATACCTCCCCCCCCCCCCCCCCCACCTAACCTACCTCATTCGCTGCAGAACGGAACCGCCGCATAATTTGGAACGTTTATTATTTTACGGCATTAAAATACTCATTACCAAGACACACAGTGAAAAGATAATTTTTTATATTCTTGATCACTGTGTCTTTGTATTGTGCTTATATCGAATTGCAAATGGTTAATCGCCTTTCTATCTGCGATTGGTGACGTCTGAACGTGTCTTTAGTTTTTCGGAGGAAAGAGGAACGATATATTCACGTTCAGAAGTAAGTGGAACATGAAGGACGAGTTGGTTACGCGGGGATAAGAAAATCAAAAACAAAATTTCAGTCATGGACAAACATAGGACAACACCACATCTGTATTAAAATCAAATAACTCAGATATAAAGCCATACAAGACCAGATGGCGCATAAAAACGTGCACAAAACCGTAAATTCAATGCCTGACTTCATGACAAAACTGTTATAAGCTATTACTATTTTTCCATTGGATGGCATTTTTGTGTGTAACAGGATCGGTATTTAAGGCTACTTCTGTTAATAATTAAAGATGGAGCTGCTGCAATGATTGGTCAAATACTGTGCACATATTATATTATTTACTAGGTATTCATTGCTTTGTCCCATTGTAATAACTACGACAACGCAAAGAATAGGAACGTGACTGCGGACTCGAGAGTCAGCCGTCGATCATGAATTATCGACAGTCTTCAGCCCCATTCGCGAACTGTACGCTCATCGTACACGTTGGCGATACAGATGACCACATAGTCCTCGGGCAGCTTCAGGGACTGCTGTCAGCAGTTCAGCTGTTTGAGATCTTACCAGAATGAAATTGCTTAATTAGTCGTCAAAGAATCTGATGTCACCAACACTGGAAGGCGAAACGTTCGGTAGTTATACCTTTGTCCAAGGCATTGTACTCATAAATCAAATATCAGCAATAACTCAAATACCGGCCTTCATAGCTAGCAATCTATTATTAAATTTGCAGCTCTCTTTCCGTCACTGAATAATAAATTCATTTTTATAGTTTGTGTATAAAAAACACAGGCCAACGATGTAAAAACTTTTTGCTGAAAATATCTTATTCTTATGTTTTGTAAGATGGGAAATCCAAAGATAATACCTAAGAAACTGTATCACCCAACATTTCTTCACATTTTAGAGTCAAATTTATTAAATTAAAGGATTATTTAAGGAATGTAAGAGCTGTTAAATAGTTAAAGTCATTTAAAAAGGAGGTGTAATGAATGTCGATAACGTTGGTAGCACTGCTGAGAAACATTTGCTGGCGAAAAAGGTCGATTCTATTTTTTTTAACAGATAGTGTTTTCTTTACTTTCAGCCTAACCTCACTTGCCCGTTGCCTATACATGAGCTCAGCACAATATCTAATCGTGGTTGTAAAAACTCTGCTGACAGTTTTTGTTCCATTTGTGGTGAATTTGTCATTGAAAAACACCAACGAAACACTACAGACTTGCTGAAAAAGGTCTGTTTATCATATTTTTGAACTAAACTTGGTGATTTAATCTTGGGGGCCTCATAATGTATTGTAAGTAGGCTGTTTTTGTTTTTATGTTGGTAACGTAACGTAGCGCTCTATATGAAAATTACTGACTGTGCTGTGTGAAAGCTGTGGTTGGTTTGCATTGTTGGAGTATATGCTATTGTAGTGTTGGGCAGTTGGCTGTTAACAGTGGGTAGCGTTTCGCAGTTGGAGGTAAGCCACCAGCAGTAGTGGATGTGGGGAGAGAGATGGCGGAATTTAGAGAGCGGACGATCTGGACGTGTGTCCTACAGAAAGAGTAAATCTCTAATATTGGATATCATGGACTGATATATATTATGACTTTTGAACACTATTAAGGTCAATACATTGTTTGTTCTCTATCAAAATCTTTCATTTGCTAACTATGCCTATCAGTAGTTAGTGCCTTCAGTAGTTTGAATCTTTTATTTAGCTGGCAGTAGTGCGGCTCGCTGTATTGCAGTAGTTTGAGTAACGAAGATTTTTGTGAGGTAAGTGATTCATGAATGATATAGGTTATTGCGAGCCAGAGCGATTCTTTTGTAGGGGTTATTGAAAGTGCGATTGCGTTGCGCTAAAAGTACTGTGTGTCAGTTTAAGCACAGTAATGTATAATTTTTCTAAGGGGACGTTTCAGTGTGTCGTGTGTGTTGAAGATCTGAGAAAATTGTCCAAAACGGCGCGGACGTCAGATGTTGAATACCATTGGCCTTGTAGAATGACTGAAATTGTGCGGACATGAATTGTGGGCCATTGTCGGAAACAATAGTCTGTGGAAGACCTTCAATGCAAAAGATAGCGGATAACGCTTGGATGGTGGCAGATGATGTCGTGGAAGACATCCGGACAACAAAATGGAAATTACTGAATGAATCTACCACAACCAACCATCAAGCATTCCAGAAGGGACCAGCAAAATCGATGTGTAAGCGTTGCCAAGGGGAAGTGGCTTGTAGCCATGCAAAGAATTTCAGCGGTGGTGCTGATTGTTGTTCGGCACACACCATGCAAGAAGAGCACATATTCGTAACCGCGGCATCGATTCCGAACCAAATACAGTGCTGACGAGCAAGATGTTTCGTTCTCACTATACCCCAATGTCCTTGATGGAGAAGCTGTAAGACAGAGGACTGTAACGAACGTGGTACTACGACCTTGGACTGATCATTATCAGAACACAACAGCAAAACACCACGTCGTACAAAAAGTCTCTCCTTGTGAGCAAGAAATCGGCGAACCAACGGGTCCCCGATCCGTGACTTTGACAAGGGCCATTGCGTAGCAACAAAACGCATAACGGGAGCAAGGACAGGGTCGGCAGCCGTGGCTGTAGCTACACGACGAAAATCAATCCGAAATGATTAGACCACATAATCGGTTTCCGCATCAATGAACATGCAAGCAAGTTCGGAGGAATCGAATGCCCTATCCTCAGCAACAGGCAAACGGGACAACGCATCGGAGTTTCCGTGCTTAGCAGTGGACCGATACAAGATATCTTAGCGCTACTGCGAGAGGAAAATAGACCAGCGAATGAATTTCTGCACTGTACGTAGAGGTACAGGCTTCGCCGCATGAAAAAGCCATGTCAAAAGTTTGTGGTCTGTGATTATGGTAAAGTGACGACCATACAAGAAATCATGAAACTTTGTAACACCAAATACGAGAGCCAATGCTTCTTTCTCGATCTGTGAATAATTTCCTTGCGCAGACGAGAGCAATTTGGACGCAAAGGCAATAGGACGATCGTGCGATCCATCTTTGTGCGCAAGCAAAGCACCGATCCCGAAATTCGATGCATCCACCATTAACAAAAGAGGCTTCTGGAGATCAAATGGCGTAAGGCAAGTATTGGAAAGCAACGCCGATTTCAACTGGCGAAAGGCGCGTTCGCATTCCGTCGTCCAGATGAACGGAACACCCTTATGGCGTAAGCTATGAAGCGGAGCTGAAATGGAAGAGGCATGCGGCACATAGCGATGGTAATAATTTATTTTTCCCAGCACACTCTGTAGCTGCTTCAAATTCTGAGGCGACGGCAAGTCCTGTATTGTACGAAGGTGCGTTGGACTGGGATGTATGCCTTGGGCATTGAGTAAATGTCCCAGGTATGGCAAGGCCCGAGCAAAAAACACACATTTGTCCTTCCGCAAGGGAAGACCATTTTGTCGCAAGACCTGAAATAATGTTCTGCGATTGGCCAAATGTTCTTCTTCCGTCTTTCCGTAGAGCACAATATCGTCCACATAATTAGCTGCAGTAGGAACCGACGCAAAAACAGTTTGTAGATATTGCTGAAACAATGCAGGGTCGGATGCACACCCGAATTGATACAACCCGAGATGCGTGTTAACCACCAAAACGCGCTGGGAGTCTTCGTCCACCGGTATTTGCAAGTAAGCATCTGCTAGGTCCAACTTCGAAAAATATTTACCCGGGCACAGTTTGTCAAAAAGGTCTTCCGGGCGGGGAAAGGAAAAGTTGCCATCACTAGTTGTGGATTCACTGTTTCTTGAAGTCCACACAAAGTCTCAATTTTCCTGAAGGTTTTGGCAAAATTACTAAGGGTGATGCCCAGAGAGAAGCCTGCACACGTTCAATCACACCTTGTGATTCCAAATCGTGTAATGTTTTAGCGACCTCAGCACGCAATGCGTGGGGAACATTTCGCGCTCTGAAAAATTGCGGTAGCGCGTTTACTTTCAGTTCCAAATGTGCTTTATGGTTCTTAGCGCAACCAAAAGTGTCTGCAAATTCTTCACATAGGCGAGAAACACTGTCTGAAGGCACACTCTGGTTCACTGAGAAGACCTGATTTACTATAGACAAGTTAAACGACTGAAATAAATCGAAACCAAACAATTTCACTGCAGAAGAAGAACGAAGGACATAAATTGACGTAAGTTTTGTTTGTCCTTTGTATGTTGCAAGAAGGCTGCACTGTCCTAACACAGGGATACGTTGACCTGAATAACTAGTTAACATTTGCGGCAGAAAACGGAGATGTGCCCAGCAGTTTGTAAGTGTGTTGATTGATCAGCGAAACTGCAGTTCCGGTATCGAGCTGGAATGGTATCCCTTTCCCGTTAATGTCCAAGTCTACAAAAAGTTTAATGTCCTGCTGACGACAAGAGCGACTGTCTCGTGTAACGTGAACTGACACTGGTACATAATCACTTGCGACTTGACGGGAGTTCCGGCGATGTCGACGCACACCATTTTTTGGACGAACACAGTCACTGTTAGAGAGAGTGGCACTGCGCGGAGTGGAATGAACTACATAAATTTCCATGGGCGAAGTTTCGCGAGCCTGAGTATCCCGGGTTAGCTTCCGATTCCTGAGCGAAGCAAAAGGCCTGGAACGGTTTTGAGCTTCCGATCTGAGTTTTTTCTGGCAAACACTCTGAACAAGTCCTCTCTTATTACAATAAAAGCAAATAGCTTGGCGTGACGGGCAATTCTCACGCGAATGTTTAGTAGCACACCGCGGGCATGATTTTATCACTGCATTTGCTTGCCAGCGCGGCACACGTGGCTGAGAGCCTGGCGGCAGCGGCGCGGCAGGGCACAAGGGCTGTTTACTGCTCCGTGCAGCTCGCCCGGCGGGCCGGTTAACCTGACACACTGCTGGCGAAGTTTCAAATGATTCCTGATCGAAGTCAAGTGCGTCCTGCCGATCCAATATGTCCATTAAATGTTGAAGGGAGGGATTTACTAGTTTCAAAATCTGTTCCCTTATACGAACAACAGAAACGTTCTGTGCAATCGCATAACGCACATTAGTATCTGAATAAGGGAGTCCACATTGACGTTCAAAAGCACAATCCCTAGTAAGGCCTTGCAAGGTTTCAACCCACTCCCTATTAGTCGACCTGTCTTACGTTTTATACGAAGGAAGGTATACCTTTTCGCAACTACATTGACTGATTGTTTGAAATATGCATCTAATGAAGACAAAATTTCATCGTAGGACAGAGTTGCTACTTCGCTTCGGGGAAATAATTTGACTATCACATGGTACGTAGTCACGCCTACTGAAGAAAGGAGAAAAGGCTGCCGCTCGTTACCTTGAATTCTGTAGCCGGCGAGATGGAATCCAAATTGGCTTGACCACTCCGTCCAGCTTTCCAGTGCAGTATCAAAAGGTCGAAAAGTGGGTTCAACAGCGTGTTGTGGCTGCTTTAACGGTGAAGCGGCTGCTGCCGCATCGTTTTGCATCGCACGTTGACCTTGGACGAGCTGTCCAAGGGCATCCAGTGAGGCCTGCGTCTGCTGATTCTGTAAGCGATAAAATTCGGACAGTATATCTGGAGATTGTGCCGAAGCCATTACACAAGGAAAACAGGGCAATTTAGATAAGAACACTTACTCTCGTCGCCAATGTTGTGGTTGGCAGGAGAGCCAACCCCGTATTGCTAAAGGAGGCCGAAATGCAGGCGTTTTAGCTCACGCACGCTGGCGTGAGGTCTGGAACATGATAAGGGTATTAGAATTGAGAAAAACGGACGTAGCTGGTGGAATAATTAACTTTAATCCATTAATGGATAACGTCGTTTTTTATGGTACATAATTCACAACATCAATAGTACGGATACTGGCGCCTTGCTAGGTCGTAGAAAATAACGTAGCTGAAGGGTATGCTAACTATCGTCTCGGAAAATGAGAGCGTAGAAGTCAGTGAACCATCGCTAGCAAAGTCGGCTGTACAACTGGGGCGAGTGCTAGGAAGTCTCTCTAGACGTGCCGTGTGGTGGCGCTCGGTCTGCAATCACTGATAGTGGTGATACGCGGGTCCGACGTATACTAACGGACCGCGGCCGATTTAAAGGCTACCACCTAGCAAGTGCGGTGTCTGGCGGCGACAACACAGTTTATCAAACCCAACTGTTTATCTCTCCTTTTGCAACTACAGACGTTGTCTCCCATTATCCCAAATACAATACCTTGTCAACAGTTTCTGTGAGTGCAGTTTCCGCAAAAATTTCTTAGGACAGATATTAATATTCAGCTGACGGCACCATTTGTTTGTGAATTCTTCGGATGTTATGTGCAAAAGCAGTCACTCTCGTTCGGATCTTATGTCCAAAAATAGGCCCCCATAAATACCTACGGGCTGTAGCGAGGGTGACGGTCGCAATTTGGTTCACCGGTGTATCGGACCTCGGCCTAAGGTAAATTTCAAACATTTGAAAGAAACTTGTTGCGTTTGGATTTTGCGTTCCAAAAAGACATTTTTTCTGGTAGGTTTCTTAAGCTCTCCGCTTCTATGCTTGAGTCTTGTGCTAAACAGTTCGAACTTTGCACGAAGGTAGATAAATGGTGAAAGTGAAGCGGATATTTATTATCTAGTTGTCTTTACCCGTTGTCGAGATACATTGGTTTAAATTCGAGCTGATTATAAATTATTCTTCATGAACAGAATGTGCAGACTCGGTTCAGAGTGAATCAAATAAATAATAAACGCATCTTACGATAAAACAGAAATTCACTTTTAAAAATATAGCTTCATCCGGATTTTACGTGCAAAAAACAAGTTTCTTGTGAGTTGTCTACGAGTGCAACATCTGTGTTTCATACTAGCGAAATTAGGCGAATCGATTGTGTTGAGACGGTTTAAAGTTATGGATACGATAATATAAAAGATCTATGTTCGGTAGAAATGCGTTGGATTATGTACATTATACTTAGATATCATTAAAAAATGCTGGTTTAGAGATGATTATAGTTCTGTTGTTTATACGCTAAGGACTTTATTGAGCAGTGGCTTAAAATAACTGAAAAGTCTTTAAACAGGCAAAACAGTCCATGTACCAAACGAAAATTATGTCCAGTTCTGTACAGGAAGGTGTACTGTGTGAGTGAGCATTTACAGCTTTAGCGATGACCTCGCAGAAAATTAAAGTAACCCGAAAATTGCTATAAAAATAATAGTCACAGGAAATCACACCTTATTTCTAAGCAGGATAAAAAGATTTACTACGTTTTTCCTTCAAAACTCTTGTTTTATCTTACAAAAAATTAATTTAGGTTTATTTCTTCTTAACACTGTGTCAGAACTAGGCGGTTCACCTAAATATCTCGCACACTTAAAGACAGTGTTCAGAAGAAATGGGTATCCCGCTCGGCAGATAATCAGGTCACTGTCAGTTAAAACCAAGACTCAAGAAGAGGATAAGAAGGAGAACACACCGGAAATCAATAGCTTTTCTTCCTTTTGTGGGTAACATTTCTTTTAAAATAACAAGAATCAGGAATAAATGTCAGGTGAATGTGACTGCATCTAGACTGATAGACCTTTTACGATCAGCGAAGGACAATTTGTTATTGCGGAAGGTCGGAGTTTACACATGACCTAGTCAGTGTGTTATGGGTCACATAGGACAGACCATACGCACTGTGAAGGAACGCTGCACTAAACAACAACATTGCACTCGCTTTTTTCAACCAAAGAAGTTTACTATAGCCGAACACAGTATTTCCACTGGTTATTGAATCGAGTGTAATAAAACTATGATGCTGACCAAAGCAACATCGTTTTGAGACACCATTATAAATGAATCTGTGAAAATACGCCTGGGGGAAAAGAAACTGAGCCACGATAGTGGCTACTAGTTGAATAGTGCTTGTAAACCCATTATCTCCAGGATTAGTTCTAATGAAGAGGACAGAGTGCGCCAACGGCCGCTGCTAGCGGTTCCGTGGTTCTGCTAGCTAGGGCGCCGCCGTGGCCGATCTATCTACGTGAATTTTGACGCATAAGCGGAATGCTCACAAGGCACTTTATAGGGAGGAATTGAGGCAGTCTTCAACAATCTTAGTCGTCTCGTCCGAAGAGTATATCAGGCTCGCAGTTGAAATATCGAGGAAGGTGGTGTAATAAAGTAGATAAACATGTAATAAATGATCAATGTGTGGTTCTGAGAAAGCCTTATCCGTTGCCACAATATAGCGGTCTAATATAGTACGTTAAATGCACGTAAGACCTGAATTTTGGACCGTCTGCAAGCCCTAAAATTGTGAGAACAATTAATCCCTCGGGAAAATTTTCAAATTCCCCCTAAGTGATTTCTCCCCACTCACAATAATCTTCAATCATTACATTGACTGATTTATTAACGAAAATTTTCTGCGTATTTTAGGCTTGGTATGACACTGTTCATTGGTTGGCTATAACATTCATTCCGCTAAAATTTTGTTTATCTAGGACAAAGTTTACCCTCACAAATAGCCTCGAACCAGTACTAATTCGTAATTTGATGCTTGCCGAATTTGGTGAGTTAACGTGTAAATAAACTCCATATTTTATCAGTTCTTCTGAAAACTAAAGTCTGATGTATTGAGAATACAATTTGTGGCACAGATGGGACAATGTTACAGAATACGTAACGTTCTGAGAAATTCTGAGAGGGAAGATTTGCCACGTACGTTAACTTTTTTATTGAAAACATTGAAACACGCTGAGAATGCAAGTACGTTTCGTCTAGAGGCGGACGTCTGCAAGAGAAAAGGAGTTTGCGAATGTTTTTGTGTTATGAATGGACCCAGCTAGGAGATACCAAGGAAAATTGGGAAGTTATATTACCAGGACATCACATAGTTCGTTCTTCTATTTCACGGTTACGGTTACGGTTACGGTTTATACTTAATACACTCATAAAATATTTAAATAGGCTTGAGAGGGATAATTACCATAAAAACGTAAATTGTTAGTGTATATCATGTAAAGCAATCTTTATACACGCAACAGCTCTGAACTCGAGTTTAATTTCACGATATTTCTAAGATGGCAAGGTGTATATATCCCTCCGCGCTGAAACGTTTCAGAAACATCGGTATGAAAAGGAGACTGCTCCTCTACAGCGGAAGGAACACGAATCTGTGGTGAGCAGCGCCGGCCAATTAGGTCCTAAATTGCTTTCGGCACTCCGACCCACGTTCAAAGCTGGAGTTCAAATGGGATGAAATTACACTAGCTCTCAATGGCTGTGAAATTTGTGTTTTAACGCGTCGTCGGGAAATATGATGAGCGGGAAAGAAGAGTCGTAATACCCTCTGAGCAATTTCCTCAACACCGGCGCGGCGGGCTACGGCTGCGTAGCACTTTTTCGTTTTGTGCGAAGGAACTCCAGCACTTTATGATAAATCACACGGAACAGAGAAAATAATCTACCTCCTTCATTAGGTTGGCGAAAGGGAAAGATGAATGCCGAAGCACCGCTAAATTGACATCATTTGCATTTTTACAGTACATACATCCAGCTTTTTTATAGGAAGAACTTTCACACTTCAAACCCAGAGGGTCATGATGTTTACTTATTTTGTAGTTGTGTGAACCTTCTTGTAGCGCGTCATCGTGTAGCATTTACCTCTTTACATATTTATTTATTTATTTATGCATTTATTTTACCTGGCAAGATTAGGGCCTTCAGGCCCTCTCTTACACCTAACCAGGCATACTCAGATTGAACGAGTTACAGTTACTAAATAACATTAAGAACATTTAACGTATTATGCAGTATTGATGTCAAACGAAAAAAAAATTGAGATTATAACAGTAGTACAATGATAGTTATAACAATAAAAATAATTATAACAATCAACGATAATAATGATAATAATAATGATAATAGTAATAATAATAATAATAATAGTGACTAAGTATATGAAAGTAAACATACATTTCTTTTGTGAATGTCAGTTAGTTGGGAATTTTCTCGTTATATTCTTGCAGCTTGTGAGTTATTCTCATCGAGCAGAGACATAAGACGATAGAATGGGGTGAAAGAGATATATAAGAGGTAGATAGGTTTGAGGAAGAGAAAAAGAATGGTAAAATTCGAAGCTGTGATGGAGAGAAGAAAGAAAGAGATGTTAGGGGCACAACAATGGTGGCTATACCGTCCCTAATATGTAAGTTTTGAGTTCCCTCTTGAATGTTGAGTAGTTCTGGATAAGACGCAGATCACAGGGGAGTGCGTTCCATAGTCGTATGGCTGAGATGGAGAATGACACGGAGAAAGATTTTGTGTTATGTAAAGGTACAGCCAAGATGATAGACGTATCCGATCTGGTATTGCGATTGTGGAATGATGATAGATGTTTAATGTGAGAAGATAAGTATTGAGGGCACCAGTGGCTAAGAAATCGATGAAGTAAGCACATCGTGTGGAGATCGCGTGCCTTATGTGGGCGTATCCATCCTAGCTGGGAGTATGAAGGACTGATATGATCATACAACCGAATATTGCACACGTATCTGACGCAAGCATTCATCACTAGCTCGAGGCATCTAGAATTTTCACTATTCGTGCCGTGTTGAACTACATCGCAGTAGTAAAGATTAGGCAAGACTAGTGTTTGGACTAATTTTTGTTTAACATGGGTTGGAAATATTTTTCTAAATTTTTGAATTGCATGTAGGGAGGAGAGCGATTTCCGGCAAGCTGTGACTGTTTGTTCTTCCCAGTTTAGGTGTTCATCCAAGATTATTCCAAGGTCTTTTACTGTTTTTTGGTATGGTAGTTGGGTACCATTGAGGAGTATTTTAGGGACTGTTTCGCGAAAGTACCGGCTGATTAACTTTGGATGAGATATAAGTGTGACCTGGGATTTCTTGGGGTTTAGTTTCAGACCTAGGTTCTGTGCCCATCGAGAAACAGAGCAAAGATCTGCGTTCATACTCGCTACTGCGCCAGCAATGTTTTTGGGGCTTGCACTTATGTACAGTTGGATGTCGTCAGCATATAGATGGTAGCTGCAGGAGTGAATCACTGAAGAAATATCATTAATATACAGTGAGAAGAGTAGTGGACCAAGGACGGAGCCTTGGGGAACTCCAGAGCGCACGCTTTTCCATGATGACTTTTCCGACCCACAAATGACTTGTTGACTTCTGTTTTTGAGGTAGCTGTCGAACCAGTGTATTGCGCTGTTTGAGAAATTCAGCTGTTTCATTTTAATTAGTAATATATCGAAGTCAACTGTGTCAAAAGCCTTGCTAAAGTCAAGCAGTGTTAGGATAGTAGCTTCACGTCTGTCCATAGCATGTTTAATGTCATCAGTTACTTTGATTAATGCAGTTGCTGTACTATGGTGCTTTCGAAAGCCTGACTGATATTCGTCATGGATGTTATGAGTTTTGAGGTAATCCGTCAGCTGTTCATGGACGATGTATTCTAGGGCTTTAGATATTGCAGGTAGTATGCTGATCGGCCTGTAGTCACCTGGCGACTTAGGGTTGTCAGTCTTGGGTATAGGCTGGATTAAACTTTGCTTCCACTCAGTAGGATATATACTACTGACAAGAGACAGGTTGAAGATGTCTGTGATAATTGGAATAATAGTGGCTACGACGTTTTTAATCATGCCAATGCTCACTCCATCATTTCCTACTGCCTCGGAAGAGATTCTCATAATTGCCTTGTGTACTGTGCCGGTAGTGACATGTTTTAGGAAAAACTTGTCTCTCAAGAGATTGATATCTTGGGGCTGGTAATTTGTCGCTGCGTGGCAGATTACAGCTGTTGAGAAGAAATCGTTTAATTCTTCTGCAGACGCTTGATAAACAGCGTCATATCTTCGCTTCCCTATACCGAAACTGCGCAGCTTTTTCCACAGTGCAGCAGGTTTTGATATGCCGCATACGACAGAGCGGGCATGTCTGATTTTGGCATTTCTCACGCTTTGCTTCGTTCTGTTTCGGAGTTTCCTATAAGCTTCGTACGCCTCGGGAGTTGGGTTACGCTTGAAGGCCCTTTCTTTTGCATAGCCAGTACTGTTCTTTGTTTTCCTAACGAACGTCTGGTCAGCAACGGATCAAATTTTAATTTACAATGGAAAACTAAAATGGGAATAGATGATGGGTATTTCAAAATAAAAACACTTTTCGATGAATTTATGAGGATTTGTAGAGAGTACTTTTTATGGAAAAGTTTGAAAAGCTTTCGTCCACTCTTTTGTGGCCAAACGTGGAAAAATGATATTCAGACTCAAACGACTCACGGTTCCTCTCCAATTCTATACACTTAAAATGGAAAATACATTTAATTTAAGAATATTGCCTATTTGAATTAAGGTCCCAGAAACATTTTTAATTCCTCGAAATAAATTTTATGCTGTCATTTTTAACATAATATTATCATGTCTTATTTTGTAACATATTTCACCACTAAGCATCAGTGACGCTAGAGCAAGACGTACTGAAAACAATGAAAACAACCGACAATACAAGAGTCATTAATAGCTCAATTGAATCTGTTCATTTTTTGCCATCCTGTTTTTGTGTACAGCTGAGTTGCTTGTGATGTCATGTTTCAAATTATCTTCAAAAGTTGAGGAACTAATAGTCCACCAGTTCAGAATAGCAATAAAAATGGAAAATTCGCCAACATATCATAAGGAAACATCCACAGACAATTAGTGTGATTATTTAACATTAGTTTCATGTGTGCAGTAGGCCAACATACCAAAAGACATACCCTGTCTTTCTCAAAATGTTTAAATGTGAGTGCATTTCTGAAGGACCGAACTGCTGAGGTCATTGGTCCCTAGACTTACACATTACTTAAAATAACTTTTGTCAGAAATAACACACACCCACGTACGAAGGAGGACTCAAACCTCTGGCAGGAGAGGCCGCTCAAGCCGTGCATGGCACCTGAAACCTCATGGCCACTCCGCGCAGCTCTCCTTCACAGGATGACTATACAAGGCACATAAATATATATGTACAACCATGTTCATTTTTTTTGTGATGCCACCGCTGCCTGATGATGATGTCAGTAGTGAGGCTGTGCCATTCTTGCTGGACACTACATTGTTGCCAGTTTTACCAGTTTCAGCTACTTACCCTCCCCTGCAGTCCTCTTTATGACGTTGTCAAATGTATCCCAGATTGCTATCACTGCCAAGGTAAGGTAACCCACATGCCACACAACACCTCCTCAACCTGTCACCACACCCACGACATTTGCAGCCCACCCACATGTTCAGAAACTTACAGGATGTTTCCTTGTTCGTTGTCTGAACTCTACCACTTCCTCTAGGTCTCATATTGGTCAATTCAATATCAAAATATATTTTTCGAGTTTCCTGGGAGTATGTACATTCTCTTCGAGCAGCCCCAATCAGAATCCGATCCTTGATGAGGTATCGAAAAGTGGTTGCACTCTGCATGCTTGTTAGGCATACTAAGCATCATTTGTGTTCTGTAAATCGTAGTCAGAGAACCTAATCGTACTGATACCATGCCCAACAGGCATTTACGCCGATTCTATGACTTACGGGAGGGGGAGGGGGAGGGTGCAGCTTGACACTATGGATAATTTGTAGCCCCATGTAACTTAATATGTGCACACCAAAATAATTGTCAGCAAGTATGTATTAAGTTAAAAACGTTGCCACCATTCGAAAAGTTTTCAAACTTTAGGAACCATCCTCCTATATTTTACACATGAAAGTGTCCTCTTGCTACAAGTACGTAAAGTAAACTTTATCAGATAAAATATGGCATCCGTATAACACTGAAATCCACATATGCTCAATGCACTCTGACAGTTAATTTTAATGTGCGTTTCCTCAGCGTAATTACATTCACACTTAGGTGGAGATGTGGGTACTGCCATTACAAAGTTCTTGGTACGTAAAATTGGATTATTTGTGAGCTCAGTTACACTGCTTACCGAACGATTTTTCGGTGCAATTACGTTCACATTTTGGCTGGGGATGTGGAAGGTGCAATTGCCGACATCTTGCTATGATAAACAGGGGACAAATTCACTGACACTTTTTGCTGAGAACGTGGGGGGGGGGGGGGGGGGTAGCAATTTCCCTTATTCCATGACCTGTCACATCCCATCATCGATTCTATGCATTATTACAACGCACACAGGCTGTGGTAGATTGGCAGTTTAACAAGCACCTCCACACACACACACACACACACACACATACACACACACACACACACACACACACACAGCTATCCCCAAAAGTTTAGCGTTGTAGGAAGTAGGACTAACGAATGTGGCAAACACAAAAATGTCTTTTTTTCTGGGAAGTCTTTCATCAGAATCATAGCTACCATACTGCATACAACACACCTGGGCAAGTGATACAATGTATTTAAGATGTGTTATTTACTGCCACACATTCTAATTCATACACACATTAATTTTATAATGTTGGCCAGTCATAAGGCGGTGGTTGATCAAGACTGTGACAGGTAGGACAACCATAACTGTGTTCTTCAGCCTCACAGAAGACGGTGTACTGTTTGACACATCATCCAGGTTTGATACTTAGGGACTGTGACCACATTTGGAAGCTTTTTGTGATTTCAGAGGCAGCTTTAATTACCACCAAAGAGCCAATTTCTTCAGATTGACATACATATAGCTGACACTATACAGTGAAATTAATATCATACTCAATACTCATAGTGATCATACAGTCACTACAGAAGGAACAATTGTCAGCACTCAATTACATGAATTCTGCAACGCTTCAGAGAAGGTCTACAACTGTTGCTTGCATGTGCAAGCAACTAATTACCATGTGTGAGGGTTTTTTATATTGAGAACAAAGAATACTGACCCACTATAACTTTGAAAGCTTTGCATATACATTCTAAAGAACCAATACACATGTAATGGAAGCAATGTTCAAGGAACCGCAGAGATTATCTGTGGGACCGAGGGAGTGTGCCTCCATGACTACGAGTGTCACACATGTATACAGGGTAGCACAGCATGACATACCAAGTTATGCATGCTGTGTATGGTTTTATGTGACGTGGCATACCCAGGTTGCATGTAAGATATTTGGTTTAAGTGGTGTAGTATATCCAAATTAGTTTATGTACTGGAGTATAGCCTTTTTAAATGGTTCAAATGGCTCTGAGCACTATGGGACTCAACATCTGAGGTCATCGATCCCCTATAACTAAGAACTACTTAAACCTAACTAACCTAAAGACATCACACAGTTCCATGCCCGAGGCAGGGTTCGAACTTGCGACCGTAGTAGTCGTGCGGTTCCGGTCTGAGGCTCCTAGAACCGCTCGGACAGCGCGGCCGGCATACCTAGTTTAAGCAATGTGGTGTGAGATGATGTGGCATTCGTGGTTACAGAGGTAGACTAGCTTACGCCTGCAGACAAACTATCTGGTTCCCCGAAAATCATTTCCACTTTTGCATGCAACTTGTATCTTCAGGGTATATGCTACACTTTCACAGCTGCAGCTGGTCAATATTCTGTGTTATCAACATACCAGAACTCTCCCAGATGTTCATTATTTGGTAGTTCTCGTAAACAACAGATTTAGGTCTTCTCAGACACGCCACGGAATCTATGCAGTAGAGGGCTGACAGGAGATCCTCTGTACTATGTGATAATCACGAATGCTGGGTATGATACGATCTCTCATTGTAATGTCTGCATAGCAAGTCAACTCTTGACACATAGCCTCTTCTGTGGTTCAGTGATGCTGCGACTGACATTCAAATGAGATCCTGAATATGACCTCAGTGGGAGTAATTAACTCCAAAGTAACAAAAGTCGATTATGTGGCATACACTACAGTGTGTTTTGTGAAGCTCTAAACGCGATTGCTACTGTTGTACTAGCAGTCTTCCTTGGACCA
This sequence comes from Schistocerca gregaria, assembly GCF_023897955.1. Taxonomy (NCBI): domain Eukaryota; kingdom Metazoa; phylum Arthropoda; class Insecta; order Orthoptera; family Acrididae; genus Schistocerca; species Schistocerca gregaria. The sequence continues at coordinate 718,136,308 of NC_064922.1, forward strand.
ACTCCCATGATGTCATCGCTGTGCAAGTGAATTCGGATCTGTGGTAGGAATAATAAATTTCATGGAGCCGCACGTATTATTACTCTGTCACTTGCAAAGTTTTTTATAGAACTGAAGAAAGAGCATGGAGACTTTGTACTTTACTGCAAACGACAATGGTTACGTCAAATGGCGTGCCTGGATGGGTTTTTCTACTTCAACTCCGTTATTGCAGAATTTATGAAGGAAAAAGGAAAGCAGGAACAAGGACTAGCAAATCTGGAATGGAATGAAGACCTTGGATTTTAAATGCATTTGACAGCACACTACCCACAGTAGGCCAGGGCAAGCAGGAAAACCCGTATTAATAATGAAATGTGGTTACGTTTCAAAAGAAAATCGCTTTCTGTTAAGAACAATGTCTGACTATCTATTTCCTGAAGCTCGCTTTCATTAAAAAAGAAAAAAAAAGTTTTTAAGAAATCATTATGGTCTTACAAGTCTAGTTTTTACAAATTTTGAGGCGTCGGCCGATCTTACATTTATTTTCGAGCCGCTTTCGAGACCGTTTGGTCTTTCCATTTGAAAGTGCTTCTGCGGATTTGTAGACCGAACTGATTGATCTGCAGTGGTTAATCTATAAAAGACAAGTTCTTTTACATTAAAACTATCCAGGAGGTCTGCTTGCTTACCTCCGGAAAAGTTTCTAGGTTTGCATATAGGGGTTAAATACGTGATAAAATATTGTAATCTTCACGAAAAGCAGAACACCTTGGGAGACTATAGACAGTACGTTCGTTTTTACGGGACACGTACCTCAGCATGTTCTGCAGAAATGATTACGATTTCAGCCATCTCGGGTCAGAGTGCGTCCTGTTGCTTACTAGGCACATGGTGCGCTATGCGTCCTGTTACTATGTTCCAAGCGAGATGGCATTGACGCCTATAAGGCGCGAATGGCGTCCTATCGAATAGCTAGCTATGCTGCATACACCTGGTTCAAAAGTTCATCGGTGCAGGTTGCCATTGCGTCACAGCGTAGCACCTATCGTTTCACCAAATCCGACACATTTTCGATTGGCGACAGGTTTGGTGATCTCGCGTCCAGGACAAAAGGCTAACATCTTGTAATTGGTGAAAAATGGCACCTTCGATATTGTGCAGATAAGGTATGGTTAATGGTCGCAGGATTCCATTCACGTAGGTCACATTGGTCACAGTGCCCTAGACACATACCAACTTTGATTTGTGGTTATACCCCACACCACATGGCCATGAGCTGGCACTGTATGTCTTAGACAAATGCAGTCACTGTGATACCACTTCCCCTGTCTGCGGCTAACCAAAATAAGGCCGTCAGTTTGAAACATGACCTTGATTCGTCCCAAAAAACTATCTGATACCATTCCTCTCCCCAATGCCGTCGTTCCACACGCCATTGCTGTCTAGCATGTTTCTGCACATTCGTCAAAAGTAGGCTGAAAACTGAGTAGTGAGACAAAAGGGTTCCTACCATAATTTTCACATCTAATTAGTACCAAATTAATGATGCAAATTAAGTAATTGATCAACTTAATCCTCATGGTGATGTAATGGTGATGTAATGGGTTTTCCCCAGCTGGCGCGTGTCCCCTCTCTTCTCTTCACTTCCCCTTCCCTCCCCTCCGCACCATCTCTGAATATGGCATAAAATTCAAAAAATGGTGGGAATTTCAAATTTATTGGCGGGAATACCAAGTTGTCGGTGTCCATATTGAAGTTCGGATACCAACTGACCTTGTTCACAACGCCACCTCAGACGGCACTGTTGCCTACTCCCACCACCACCACCACTACCACCACCACCACCACCACCACCACCATGACCGCCCCTCTGGAAACTGACAGGAAAACGGCTGAGCCTGTGCTGGGCTGTGGGATAAGATGGACGTAAGTCATTATTTTGTTCAGAGTGCGCTATATTGTTTACTTCAACAGTTTAACTTTCCAGTGATCGAGCACTAGACAGTGGCACTCTTCAGTTTCGTCAGTAAGTGCTAGATCTGGAGTGGATATTTTCGCTATTGGCCGAGCATTGAGAGCTACTCAGACAATCTAGGCATTAGCCCTAAATGAGAAGATGGGTGTTGTTTTTGTTTGTTGATGGTGGTAATAATAATAATAATAATAATAATAATAAGACATTAAGCTATCACTGAAGTACAGTGGAGTAGTCTCCTGCCAATATTCAAGTGAATAGCTGCTGCTGGGAGGATAGGTGATAACAACATTAGAACACTGCACCGTCTTTCTATTCTTTTTATCGAAGTAAATCGAAGTGCCATCGTCGACGACGATCCAGACTTCATGGTGAAAGGTAATTAGGTGCTTGGGTTCATTTTAGTTTGATAAACGTAGGGAGTCAACTTCCTATAGCCCGTATATCGGCCAAAATGGTACAGCCATTTGGTGGAATAGGTTAGGATGTCACAGTACCAAAGAACCTTGTTCTTATACCGATGGCATGGGAGGGGTATTGTCCTGCCCAGCGCTCTTACGTGGTACACCGAGCTACGGAAAGTGTCTACTTTGTTGTGCAAGGTCGTCGTCCGTTTACGAATTGCTTCTAGTACTGTATCCATACGGAGGGCAGTGAGCAAGGCAACGATGCGAGTATAGCGGCTGGCACCAAGTATCCATATGAGTACCATTTTGTAGGACTTGTAGACGGAAAATTTGTGTTGGACTGGCAAGACCCAAGACCGAGCTGCCATACAGTATCTTAGAGAGCACCGTAGCCTTATATAACCAAAGCTTTGCTGTCGCACTTAGGTCAGTACTCTTGGAACAAGGCAGGAGTTTCTTCGCCATATCAAAAGCTTTACTCCTGAGAAATCCTGGAACATGTTTACGGAGAAAGAAGTGTTTGTCCAAAGTGATCCCAACGTAAGCTAACTCAATGCTGCCCCCCCCCCCCCTCCAACGGGCATGTCCCTATGCCAAGGCACTGAGGGGCGTTTCTTGCTGAAATGCATTGTTATCGTCTTGGTGGGATTTAGTTGCACTTCATTGGTCTTTCATCAGATGGCTGTGGCGCTTAGTTTCCATTCGAGGTGTCGAATGGTCGCGTGTATATGTCTACCACTGGTGAGAAGAGCCATATCATCGACAAATTGCGCAATTTGTAACCTTTTCACTGTCGGTATGTTATTGACGTAGAGATTAAATAGTAGTGGGGATAAAACTGATCCTTAGCTCCGCCTGCGCCACAGGGGGCTGCCCTCTACTGTAACAATCATCCTTGTGTCTGCCAAAAACGTAGCTGTGAGTTTCACATAACAATTGGGTATCGACGTCAGTTCAAACGGTTTCCGAACTAATTGATTCCTTCATACTATATCATACGCCATTTAAATATCTAAGAAGGTTGCTGCCGAATGACTAGAGACGTTAAAATTATTGATAACGTGTTTCGCCAGACGAAGGAGTTTCGGTTCCGAGGGTAGTTTATGTTGGAAGCCATACAGTTCTGTCCTGATTGTACCGTCTGCCAACAGTGGTTCCAAAATGCGCGCCTGAATGACTGTTTTCGCCCAAAACCACTAACAAGACTAATGGGTCAGTAATTTGTGGCCACGGTAATTACTTCTGTGGTCTGGGAACAGGAACAACCTTGGCGATTTTCCATGCAATGGGGAAATTCTTGTCAAGAGCACCTATGGTTTACTTCGCAAGTTCTTAAAGTGTAACTTCCTCACCTTGTCAACACCATGTACCATGTTCCCATTTAGCTTTCTGAGTGCGTCTCTAATTTCTCTTAGTTAAAGGGGGGCGTAGCTAGCAGGAGCGGTGATACACCGATTTGCGAGTTTCAGCGGCGCTCATGGTTCCTCTCTGCTTTACTCAGGTACTCCCTCACAAATACAAATGCATTTTGTTTGGGAATTGAGGCTTCTGTTACATTCGAAATATAACTGCCTGCCCTTATATAAATGACTCCTGTGGCAACATCAACTGGAAATTAAATATGTTTATACCTATTTCCGAATAACAAGTTGCATCCTAGCCAATACAAACATGGGAAATATATCTTAAGATTTTTTTAGGACTGTAGTGCTCACTATTGTACCTGAACTTAGTGCAGTCGAGCATCAGCGGCTGAGATGTATTCAATAGCATTAACCAATAGCACCCAGATACAGGCAGATTTTTATAATCCGAGACACGGAGGTTGCTCTCTCTATACACATCGAACTTCCCACGCGAAATGTAGATACCTCCATTTTATAAGAGTTATTTTCAAAGATAGAAGAAACCGGACCATACACACATTTTCGCAACGCTAAGTATCGCTTCTTGGTTTGAAAATCCCGTACAACACTATGGTATAGCCTATACACGTTCAGGTAGAGAAATAACGTTTACTATCTGCTATGTTCTGTTTTACAGGACTAGTATATTAAACTTATTTTTGGCACATAACGGGGTGCCAACAGCGTTTTCTACCTCTGTCGTAGGAAGTCTCCTGACTTTCTAACGGTCTCTTAAACAAGTGTTTCGTCACATACGAAGTCCCTCAAGGGAACAGCATAGAGAAGTTATGAATACCAGATTTATATTAATTATCAGATTATTAATTAGATAAAATAACTGCTTTTACTACGATGATCAACTCTGTCTGTGCAGATGGCAGACTGAAATTCGGTTACAAGATCTCACCGCAACGAAGAAACGCCTGATTACCGCTACCACTGTTATATCTTAACCGTGGTACTTTATCACTTCCACCCACCTGGTGGCTCATCATTGATACTGAAGTGATAGGTTAATTAATTAAACTGATCGTCAGAGACCGTTTGCAGGGTGAGTTTTTTTTCGCTTGCCAGGTAACCGTCATAGACGCTTTCTGACATCTCTGTAAGCTTTCGATAGGCAAGGTAGTCACTTCCTCTGAAACCAATGTGGGTGGCTACCGTCAAAAGTATCTGAAGACATCCAACGCAACGTTAAATGCATCCTGTCTCTCAATAGTCTTGTCATGTTGTTGGAAGTAAGCCACCGCTTCCCAGCTAAATCTGCTGAGACCTGCAGGTGTAAGTGGGGCAGTAGGATGTTTCATTACCTTCTCACAAAAAAAAAAAAAAATGTTCAAATGGCTCTGAGTACTATGGGACTTAACATCTGTGGTCATCAGTCCCCTAGAACTTAGAACTACTTAAACCTAGCTAACCTAAGGACTTCACACACATCCATGCCCGAGGCAGGATTCGAACCTGCGACCGTAGCAGTCGCGCGGTTCCGGACTGAGCGCCTAGAACCGCTAGACCACCGCTGCCGGCCATTTAACTTCTCCATCTCAACGACGCCCTCACCACCGGATTGCATGTGAACAGGAACCAGTGGTTCGCGAATTCCCAGCTGATAATGATTCCAGACTCACAAAAGTTGTCATATTCTTCTGAAGACTGAGAGGTTAAATGTCGCTGGGGTAACGACCAGGGCGTTAAACCATATGCTTCCCCTCGTCCCTCCTGCTAACAAAAACGTTCTGAGATGTGTTTTCGAAATATGTCGGAACTGTTTGACGCAGTGAGCAATAACAAAATACCTGTCTACTGGCCGCCAAGTCCCAAAAGTGTACGAGTCTGCAAACCTAGTTTTTCCTCAAGATACAGCCCTATCCAAGAGTTCCTATTGGCTGTCGCCACATTAGTGGGCGGATGCTTCCTGAACTCAAACAGCAGTTCTTGGAGGGAAGACGATGTTCTTTTCGAGGAACGCTACTGACAACCGGCGTTTGAGCCTGCCGTAGAATTTAAGGACCTTAAACATCGCCGCAGAATGATTATAATGCGGCTAAGGTAAATTTCGCTCAGGGACCACAAAGATAAGGTACGAGAAATTATGACTCATAGGGACACATAAAGGCAGTCTTTTTCCCTCGCTGTGTTAGCTAGTGGAGCAGGAAAGGGAATGACTAACACTGGTAGACGATGCACAACGCCATACACCGTATGATGTCATGCGAAGTACTCTTATAGGTGTAAATGACCTACCTATTAAGATGTCAGTCCATTCATTTCTTGGTACACAAAACTCACAGAACAATGTATTCTCAAATTTACCGTGAAAACAAAAGACGGAGCCTCTGCAGCTAATAGTTTCTCTGTAGAAACTTCCCTATTAGACCCTAACTTCCTCACTATGGTCATCTCGTGAGATGTATGTGAGTGATTGTAATATGTTTGTCCACAATACTTGGAAGAAACGGTGAAGAACTCACATATTAATTCCCCTTCTGTCTGAGTATCGTTTACCTACCGTATTCTCACGAACGTTCCAGTCATCGACATTCAGCATTTGAATCCACCTGATTTCGGAAAGTAAGAGATGGCCCCCACCAAGTTACCGATATCTCCTAAATCTCTCTCAATCACAGTGAGCTCTAACAGCACTGCTTCATTAGTTAGAACACAGTCTAGTCCTCCGCCCATCAGTGACTAGGTAGAGAGCTATCACAACGAGAAAAATAGCACACTAACATAAAAGAGGAAATTCATAACCACGGAGAGTATACGTTGACTACACCCACATTTCATAGATATCGAATGACTGACTATACATATACCTCCTGTACATGACCTAATCTGCTTTACGTATTCCTATTATTACCACTCTAGAAATACTAGTGTGTAGTGGTGTCCAAGTTTTCGTTGACAACACAGTACCAGTCTCTCTCTCTCTCTCTTATCCTCTCTTTCTTTCCTCGTTATTTTTATAACACACAGCTTAAAAACTACGAAACACTTCGCTAAACTCACCTGATAGAGAACTCTCTCTTCCGATATATCAGCAAACAAATAACACCTGCGTTTTGACATTGACCTTGTGTGGTGGTCTCTCTCTCTCTCTCCCTCCTCGTTATTTTTGTAACACATTATTGACTGAAACTATTACAAGCTTTGCTAGCGCTACCTGGTGGAAAACTCAATAAGATTTCACAGTGTCTCTCTCTTCCAATATCAGGAAACAAATACCGTCATCTATTTGATATCGACCACATGTGGTGATACCATTAAATATAATTGTATAGGTCTACTGCAGCAGACGACCAGTGATAGAAGTCGTTTCCACATACCTGTGTAAAGTTTTCTCGCTTGTGCTGGTGACTACCAGTCACAAGCAGAGTGTTCTCGTGTAACTGTTTCATGCCCAGTTTCATACATTGTTTTTTGCTCTAAACCATCGGAGCAGTGTATGAATGAAACTGTCTCCACAGCCACACATTTTGCTTTTGTACCAAAACTTCGAGGTCTTTGTGAGGTGCTAAACCCACGGTTACACTTTTCGATTCATTGGCTCTCACAGAAATCTGGACATCAAGTAATGTAAACTATACTGAGCTCACCAGCATACAGGATGGTTGAAATAAAAGTCAGAGGCGGTGTTATGTATGGACAAAAATACGGAAAACACTGCACCATCAGGAAAGTGGAAGAGTGTGCGGCATCGTGGGCCGTTTCCAAACAGCTGTCCAAAACTGATGACATCTTCGACTGTGACAGGGTGACGTCTCGCCGTTTTAAATAGACTAAGACGATTGATTCCTGATATTGCAGGCGATACTACAGAAGAATGCTGAAGTTTAGATGGGTAGATCACGTAACTAATGTGGAGGTACTGAATAGGATTGGGGAGAAGTGGAGTTTGTGGCACAACTTCACTAGAAGAAGGGATCGGTTGGTAGAACATGTTCTGAGGCATCAAGGAATCACCAATTTAGCGTTGGAGGCCAGCGTGGAGGGTAAAAATCGTAGAGGGAGACCAAGAGATGTATACACTAAGCAGATTCAGAAGGATGTAGGCTGCAGTACGTACTTGGAGATGAGGAGGCTTGCACAGGATAGAGTAGCCTGGAGAGCGGCACCAGACCAGTCTCAGGACTGAAGACCTCATCAACAACAACATTGCAGTCGTGTACACGATCACCGTTTTAGTGCTGGCCATCCCCGGTAACTGTTGCTCCCATCAAGACCTCCTCCATCTCAAACAAGTGGTGTCATTGTTCTTATGCAGCAATTAACAGTGTACCAGAGGACGGATAGGATGGAAGAGACATGGTCCGTATGAGGAGACGTACTGTAATAAGAGCCAAATCTAAAAAGACGATCAAATTTAGCAAATTTAACAGCTTTTCCGTAATTTCAAACCCAGCCAAAGACACGGTAGCATGCTTCCCTGTTTCTGTACCGTCGCTAAACCATAGCATTCATTGATAATTCTTGGACATATACACCAAAGCATAACAGACAGCATTCCATACCGATGCACTCATGTTGTCTACATATTTCTAGCACTTCGATCATAGTGCTGAGTTTATGATTACGATTGCCCATATATACCTGTGTGGATGAGAGTCACGGAGGATTCTCGCGTTGATAGGGTAAAGTTGAATATTGAAAGCTCTCCCAGTATTGTCTTTGACCAATCCCCCCTGCAACAATGTGGTCGACTTCATTTGCTATTGATCAGAAGTAGTAAGGTACTATATCCACTGCATTCCAAGTCTTGTGAAGGAACAGACCAAGCTGAGTGCGTAAATGTTCTTCAGCAAAGACTTGTGCCTCAATCTTAGTCGTGGCACCCATACAAGTGCACAAGATCTCTACAGCTGTGCACTTGTCTAGAAGGTTAGCAGCCTTATCGATGTATTTCAGATATCAGAGTGCTGTGGTGATATAATAGACAGTTAAGAAGCAACGTTTGGTTTATGCATGATGGAGTTTCTGACGTAAATCAACAGTGCTATTATGATTGAGTTTCTCAAGGCGTATTTGATAATCAAAATATCCACGGGTGTACTGCCGGTCTACAGTGTCCAACGAACACAATATTTCGGCGATCACACATGTCGCCATCATCAGGTGAACTGACGGACTGAGCTCCTGTGAACGTGCCGGCACGGAGATCCGTACGCTATGGCTGCTCAGAGGGAACTGGGTTCGGTCGCGGCGGCGGCCGATTTAAATACCCTCCGCACGCGGCGCACTCCCTCTGCTGTCCGCTCCCCGCGCCACGGTCGCGCGGTGGAACAGATTGCGATGGCGTCTGAGATGACGGTGTGATGGCTCTGTCCGCCGTGGTCGTCACAACTATACGTTTGCTACATTTACTCTTGATTAACCCAACCGCTGGTTCCCAAGCCTTGCTATAGCCACAGTCACGGTTTATGACAGCGTCATTGGTGCGAATTTCGATGGCCTCTCTAACAACGTCGTCCCAGAATCTCTACGTCTGTACATGAATCCTCGTGCGTTCATACTCCATAGCCTTATTTTCAGACAAACAATGTTCAGCGATGGCCGACTTGCTCGGGTACATCAGTCGAGTGTGCCTCTGGTGTTCACGGCATCGATCCTCGACGGTACGCATCGTCTGACCAATATACGACTTGCCACATTGACACGGAATCTGGTACACGCCGGCCTTCCTCAAACCGTGGTCATCTTTGGCGCTCCCCACCAATGCACGAGTTTTATTCGGAGGACAAAACACAGTTCCGACCCGGTGTTTCTTCAAAATGCAGGCGATTTTCCCTGAGAGTGCGCCTGTATATGGAATAAACGCAGTGCCTACCTCCTTCCTCGGGATTTCATCCATCTCCACAGGTTGTGCTGTAGTGGTTGGGCGGGGAGCACGTTGAATCTGCCACTGTGATACCCATTTTTTTCGAAATACAATTCTCAGTTTGACGAGAAGATCACTGAACTTTTTAGGCATGAGGAGGTAAGCCTTGCGTTTATTCCAAATACAGGCGCACTCTCGGCGAAAATCGCCCATGTTTTGAAGAAACGCCGGGTCGGAACTGTGTTTTGTCCTCCGAATAAAACTCGTGCACTGGTGGGGAGCGCCAAAGATGAACTCTGTTTGAGGAAGGCCGGAATGTACCAGATTCCGTGTCAATGTGGCAAGTCGTATATTGGTCAGACGATGCATACCGTCGAGGATCGATACCGTGAACGCCAGAGGCACACTCGAATGATGTATCCGAGCAAGTCGGCCGTCGCCAAACGTTGTTTGTCATAGAATCAAACTACGGAGTACGAACGCACGAGGATTCAGATACAGACGTCGAGATACTGGGACAGCGTTGTTAGAGAGGTCATCGAAATTCGCACCAATGACCACCTCATAAACCGTGACTGTGGCTATAATCTTAGCAAGGCTTGGGAACCAGAATTTAAATCGGCCGTCGCTGCGACCGAACCCAGTTCCATCTGAGCAGCCATAGCGCACGGATCTCCGTGCCGCCACATTCACAGGAGCTCAGTCCGTCAGTTCACCTGATGATGGCGACTTGTATGATCGCCGAAATATTGTGCCCGTATGACACTGTAGACCGGAAGTACACCCGAGGATGCTTTGATTAACAGTGCTATTAATTGTGACGTGTTACGTAAGTAGGCTGATTAGGTTATAATGCTGGTAACGCTACGTAGCGCTCTGTATGAAAATCACTGACTGTGCTGTTTGCAGGGTGTGGCTGGTTTGCTTTGTCGGAATATTTGCTATTGTAGTGTTGGGCAGTTGGATGTGAACAGCTGTAAGCGTATTGTCATATCACTGGTTTAGTTGTGGAGTATCTTTGCGGGCAGCCGCGTCTGTAGAGAGTTGAGCACGGGATACGAAAGTGTCATGTAGCGTAGTGAGTAGCTCTGCATGGAAGAAGCATTGTTAGTATTCAGGTTAAAGTGTTGCTATAAGTGCTATTACAGTAAAGTGATTAAATATGGAAATAATTCAGAGGAAATTGCATCAAGATGTAATTGAAAATGAGCAGTGCCGCGGATAAAGTATTTGTGTATCCTCTCGTTGCGTGTCGCACAGTATCGATCATCCTCGCCGTGTTCGGTCTCCCAGAATAAACTGATGTGAATCAACAGAAATTAGCTGCCACAAAAGAGTAGAAACAAGTGCCAGTGTCTTGTAGCGAGTGTGAGGACGTGCGTTCGATCATCGTTTTCCGCATTATCAACAATCGGCCGCGATCCCGACGGTTACGCGCACGCTCGAGCAAGTGAGAACTGAGAACCGAAAAATTAACTTTATGAACTGCGTTGCATCATTAATACTGGCAAGGGGGACTACTACCAGGTATCAGTATGTGTGATGAGCGTAAGAACTTTCTTTGGATCATTCGGGTTCCGCATCATCAACAATCACCCACATCGTGTCGGTTACGCGTGCGCTAGTCTGAATTATACTTTGGACTGTTAATCATCAAGATTGTTAATTGGGATAAACATTTACGATTTAGAGTGTAAACAGTGCAGCATGTGGTTTATACATCGTCTCAGAATATAGATGTTCATACCAGACGTCGAAGAGTGTTGTGTTTTAACGTTGGGTGGCTCCCCTTATTCGTTTGCATAGTTCGCGGGATTACCAGGTACGTCGTGTGGACAGGGCGCACGGTCACGAAACGAAAAGTCAGTTTAAGGGTGTCCCCCCTGCCCCCCTCCACTCTTACTCCCGGGAGTGTTAACATGGGGACGTGTATTCAGGACCTGCAATTTCGGTTAAGAAGTACCTCATAATTAACTTGGAGTGTGAAATATTTGCTTATAAATAGTGACTATTATTTTCTATTGTTGAGTGACGTCACGCGAGCTCTGGGATGTGTACTTCAAAGAACTTATGACACAGTGTATATACTCGTCCGATCCGTGATAGTGCAAAGAGGTAGTGCTACGAAGTAAACACACTCCACGGTGGTGCGCTTTCGGCGACGCTAGCGGCATCTATGTGCAAAAGGGACAGTTATATGACAGCCATTACGGAAGACGACGCTAGTGGCACCTATGGGCAAAAGTGAAAACTTTTTGGCAGCCATAATCGTGTACGACGTGAGCGGTGCCTAGGAGCGACGCAGGAAATGTTACCACGCTTTGCAGAGAGGGTGCAGTGCTGACAGCCGGACGGCGTCAACTGAGTCGGCGCTCCGCAACAGCCACGACTACGGAGCCAGCAGACAACGCAAAGTATGTCGCTCATCACAACGTCACCTCACGCAACTGAAGCAACGAGAGTAATTAACTGGCAGTGCAGATTGCATTATATAATTACGTAATTACGATCAGTGACCGTTAAAAAAATGGCTGTGAGCACTATGGGTCTTAACAGCTGTGGTCAACAGTCCACTAGAACTTAGAAATACTTAAATCTAACTAACTTAAGGACATCACACACATCCATGCCCGAGGCAGGATTCGAACCTGCGACCGTAGCGGTCACGAGGTTCCAGACTGGAGCGCCTAGAACCGCACGGCCACACCGGCCGGCAGTGACAGTTAAAATTCTTTTGTATCATTAAATTAATGTCACAAGACAATATTTACCTTTCCGATCGTATAGTAAAGTAAATGTCACCGTAAGCCCCTGCTTACTTAGTAGTCTAAATTTTTAACATTAGTTAAGATAACTGCAGAACCATACGTAAGGTTATATTTACCTTTTCTCCTTTTCTTCCTTCTGTTACGTGATCTTGTATGTTGTGTGTGCTTCTGAGCACGAGTTACAGCGTTGAATGCATACAGTGTTGTTTGGATGTAGTTATAGCCATTCATTCTATGCTACGAGTGTTACTGTGATTTGTTTAATTTTTGCTTGAGTGACTTATCTGTGGTTCAATATGGCAGATAATGAAGTTGGGGCAACTGCAGTAGACAGGGAGGTGAAAGCAGGTTCTTTAGGCGAAAGTAGTCAAGTGGAGACAACAGTTTCAAGGAGTAGTGGAATGTCGGATTTCGGTATAGGTGACAATAGTTTATTAACAGAGATGGGAAGTCCAAATGCGGTGTCCTCACCAATCATGGAGACGCCCAAGCGAGATGAGTTTAAACTTAGGTCTGACCTGTTCATCGTTGACATGCTCAAACAATTGAGGGAAGATATTAAGTGCCAAAAAGAAGATATTAGGCGATCAGTAGAGCATAACAACAAACAATTAAAGGAAGGTTCAAAAATGGGTCAAATGGCTCTGAGCACTATGGGACTTAACTACTCTGGTCATCAGTCCCCTAGAACTTAGAACTACTTAAACCTAACTAACCTAAGGACATCACACACAGCCATGCCCGAGGCAGTATTCGAACCTGCGACCGTAGCAGTCGCGCCGTTCCTGACCGCGCGCCTAGAACCGCTAGACCACCGCGGCCGGCTTAAGGGAAGGTATCAGGCAGTCGGTAGAGAAGATAAACGAACGACTCAGTAAAAAGATTGAAAGACTAATGAGGCTCTAAGGAAACTGGCTGACTCAAGTCATCAAAGGATACATGAACTTACCGTTCGGTTTGAGGAGAACGTTGCAGGCAATATTAAACGTTTCGAGAAAGTAGAGTCGGATAAGGTAGAATCGGAAGTCAAAGAAGTGAAGGAAGAACTTACTAAAAAGGTTGACATTTACGATGAGCATTTCGAACACCTGGATGAGGAAGTAACACTGTAAACACAGGATATTAGCTGTTGCACTAAACCAGGATGCGTACGCATGGCAAGTAGAAGAGGTATACAGTGAGGTAGGAAAGACTAAGGATAAGTTTCGTCAGCAGATGGGGAACAAAATTAAATCACTATTATGTAATGGAAACACCGCGGGAGGTAGCTTCATTGGTATACAAAATGATGTCTCCCTTGGCAAAGGGATTTTTAAGAACTTCGAACCAAATCGGAGATGGCATCCTAAGGATTTCGTAGATCAATTTAAGGGCATGTTGCCTGAATTATGGGACGAGCAAAGAAAGGTACGCTTCGCTGCAGCAAGATTGGAAGGTGAAGCTGGTTCCTGGGGTATGAGAATGGGACATAATTGTAAAACCTTTGCGGAATTTGAAAAGGAATTTTTTGAAACATATTGATCAAGACGCAAGGAAAATGAAGTACGTAACAGTCTATACCAGGGTAGAAGGTTTGAGAGAGGGTGGACTAGAACTTAAACACATTTTTCAAGATAATTAGGAGAGGAACTTTTATTTAGATGAACCGATGACTACAGAAGCAATAGTGTCCCTGATCATAAGTAAATTAACGACAGTAGTTCAGGATAAGTTGTTAGCAATCTTTAAAGATGACGTAGAGGCAATGAAATTAGTCCCAGGACAATTAAACCCCTTTTTATGAGTCACAAGGAACAGGAGGAGGAAAAGATGATAGAAGAGTATCAGGGAAAAATGAAACCAATACAAATACCCATTCAAGCCATGAAAATAGACGTAGTGGACGTCATTGGAATAATTATAATGGCAGGAGGCACCATAGAGGTTTCTGTGTCCATGGTGATCACAAAAGCAGCGGTTGCGGCTACGGATATCAGAATTCAAGGAACAATGCATTGGATGACCAGGTGCGAAACTGGAAACGTAGCACGTGGAATGCGTATATAACAAAATTTGTGATGTGTCTGAATCTGTATATATGTCACTTGCTGTTGACCTTAAGTACATATAATTTATGATTATGAGGTTTCAAGAGGACACTCTAATCGAGTGAGATTTAGCTAGGCTGTGTTACTGCCATACGCAGTTTTCTTCTTTCTCTCTTCTTTCTTTGCACTTTTTCTGTTTGATCTTGATTATATGTATTACATTTCTTCTTGCCCGTACAGTGATATGGTTCGAGTGATGACTCGAGTCTAGTGTATATAGGTTGTGCTATCCAAAATGTTTTTCATTTATTAGTTTCTTACTGTTCCTGCTTAATGACTGCTATTAATTTTTATACAATTCACTTAGCAACTAAATTTTAACTTAGTGTACATCCATATATTTTTCTTCGTAATAACGTAAGTGTTTATCATGTCATATAACATCGTAATGTTTACTGTAGTACTAACAGACAATGAGTAAGTTCGATAGGCATTGCTAGGGCAACACTGAGACCGTCATTATCCTGTTTCATGCACGCAAATGGTCATGCTGTTTAAGAAGTTAAAGGAGGATTACGGTTAGAAAATTATGATATGTCCAAAACAGTCCCATAAAATGATCTTCAGCTGCTGATAATGCATACTCTTCCTTACCGAAATCCTCTCTGGGGTAAACTTACATCCCTCTGTCTACCTCCTTCCACAAAATAACATTTCTCGCTTAGCTTAATAATTACAGTCTCTCTTAATTCTTACCTCCAAACGACCTGTTATATTTAGTTTTCTCATATCTGCACCTTAATATCAACTTTTGGCGCCTTCCTCAAATCATATATGCTTCGCATTTTCCCCCAAAAATCTTCTCAGCTATATGTTCACCATCCTCGTCGGAACCGGTGAGAAGTGAATATCTCCATCTTACCTAATTCATCACTTCCTCCCTTATCTTGACTTCCTTTTGTTCAGAAAAATCAACTTCCTTTCCCTTTACAATACGTCTGTAAGAGAGAATATACTACTATTTCGTCAAACTATCAAAATGCTGATCTCCAGCTTCCTTCTTGCCTCCTACTCTTTCCCCAGAACACGTTTCATTTGTAGTAGAACTACTTTGGTTCTTACTTTACCGTTTCTCTTTCACAATTATCCTTTTAACCTACTGCGAAAGATGCCCTATTCGTTTAAGTGAGATAAATGCAAATTAAAAAGGTTTATTTGTGTATATCTTCTTAGCTTTCCTACTCTTTGACTTCTGGATATTTAATACAACTAAATGTTGTTGTGGAGTTATATTATGTTTGTTTTATCCTTTATACAACTTAAAATGACTCACATGGTGCAAGTCCAATCATTTTCCTCTTTTTGGATTAATCAATTCGATTGGGTTATCATGGACAACTTTACGTACTTCCATAGGGCCTTTGTATACCGAAAAGAACTTACTTCAACGCTGTAGTCTTCAACTTGCTCAGTGCTAATCTTACTAGATGTTGATGTTATACTCTGGGTACTTGTGGGAATTTAATTCTGACTGGTTTTGTGGTGCATTATGCTCTTGGCATAATGTTTCTCTCTCGGTAAATGAACTATCCTTAACAGTGTGGTCATCAGTTTTTATTCCGCTGTCTCTATAAACTGTTAACAACTCTTGTTCCTCATCATCGGTCGATTCCCAGTCAACTGTGTCCCAGGATGCTGGTGTATGTATCTGATCACCCCTTAAAC
Organism: Schistocerca gregaria; assembly: GCF_023897955.1. Taxonomy (NCBI): domain Eukaryota; kingdom Metazoa; phylum Arthropoda; class Insecta; order Orthoptera; family Acrididae; genus Schistocerca; species Schistocerca gregaria. The sequence goes on from NC_064922.1 coordinate 718,152,413, forward strand.
CTACTTCAGAATCTTCCTCATCAAAGCTAAGTATATTTACATGTTTAATTCTAAAGTGAACTTCACTTGGAGACTGAATCACTTGTGACTGGTCTTCGTACTGTTCTTCTCTTCAGTTCTGTGTTTTACCAATGTTTCGTGGCCTCAACTCGACTTCCTGTACCGGTTCATTTCGCGTGTCTTGTCCTGCTGGAGTCTGAATCTCCCAACCTCTCTGCGTCCTAGGCATTCCAGCTCCAACCGAATGACTTTGGTTTTCTGGTGGAAATCCTCTAATCTCTCCTGCTGCGTTTGCACGGTGTTCATATCGCGAATTATAGTTACCACCATAGTTTCTGGGACCAAAGCCATTATTGTAATTCCACGGCTCACCAAAACCATAGTTATTGTTTGACCTCTGTGAGTTTCCAAAACCATAGCTATTAGTATTCCATGCACAACTATTCTTTCAAAAATGAGTACATTTTCTAACATTGTTATTGCCATTTTATTACTGAAGGCGAATCTGTTGCTATTATTCCCCCTTTCATTCGTTTCTCTCACTGCACATTGTTCCTTCGCGTCATCTTCACTGTAGATGAATTCAAGTTCTCTTAACATACATTTGAATACCTGTATGTTGCCTCTTGCTCTTCCAGCCAACGATTGCTGATATAGCAAGGCTAACTTCATGTGCACATACGTATCAGCTTTCCATCACTGTATGTATTGTCTAAACACTGATTCTTTTTCGTCATTTCTTCAAAAAATCTGGCTTCTTTTCACCTGAATTTTCGAATGCCTCCTTCTGTAACAATTCATATTTTATCCTATTTTGAATTTTCGTGGACCAGCATCACTCCACAAATGCAAATTTAAATTGTTCACACGACTGAGATTGCAGCCACTCTGTGCAAGGTTTCCGCTATTGGGCCGTCCATATGACTACAATTGAAGTCAAGTTTGCGGCTGAGTGACCAATGCTCTGGTAAATCAATCGGGAAGTGATGTAAAAATGTTCAGGGGTGTAGCCAACGGCCTCGCCGCTGTGATAACAACGGTTCCCGCTGGGTTAGCGCTGCATGGGTGACCATCCGGTCTGCCGAGCGCTGTTGGCGAGCGGGGTGCACTCAGCCCTTGTGAGGCAAACTGAGGAGCTACTTGATTGAGAAGTAGCGGCTCGAAACCGACATACGGCCGGGAGGGCAGTGTGCTGACCACATGCCCCTCCATATCCGCATCCAGTAAAGCCTGTGGGCTGAGGATGACACGGCGGCCAGTCGGTACCTTTGGGTCTTCATGGCCTGTGCGGGAGGAGAGAGAGAGAGTTCATGGGTGTAAGCCGTTCCAGCTTTGTTATGTTGGAATTTTCTGACCTTCCAAAAGTGATCATTGTGAAATTTTTCTAATACACCATGTGACGTTTGTGTTTTCGGAACATTTTCCGTTCTCTTCCAGTGCGTCATGTTTTCCTTTATTTGTACTACCCCACTTAGAACCTGAGATGACAAATTTCAATCCAATTTAGCATGGCATCCACCCAGTTGTGTGCAATTATCTGAACCCTACCGTTCCTCGTGTATCGGACTGAAAGGTACATTTAAATTTCCTGTTACTGGATCAGAGTTTTGTCTTTGTATTTGTTGCATACTGAACTGCAATATATGAACTGTCGTACTATAACTCGTAAATTGAGAATTTGGTACATACGTCGCTGTAACTTCCTCTGTTATCGTGTCATTCGCGTACATTCGGAGGGTCTGTTGCCGCTCTATTGGAATCCGCGCAGTTACCGTTTCTCGCACCATTGACTGCTGTGTACACACCTTACCTGCTTCGCCTACCTGTCTTTACTGTTCTCCTCGCACTTTCTTCTGTTTCGGATCGGATACTGACGCACCCTGTTGTGGGTATAAAAGTGGAATCTCATGACTTTTTCGTGTTTCCACAGCTGCCACGGAAGACTGCCTATCTGATTTGGTTACTCTGGATATTTTCCATCACTGTGTTGAATGATACTGCTGATTCCGTCGCATCACTACTGCTTTCTGTACGGTTCTCCATACACTGCTTCAGTTCTGTACGAAGCTTTCGTACTGCTGTTGATTTTTCGAGACCATGTTTACAATGCGTCTATCGAATCTCTTTGACGCAGTTCGCGTGACGCGTTTTCAGACATTGAGTTCTTCAACGATTTGTTGCGCCTTACCACACGCCATACTTGTTAAATTATCAGCTCTTTGGTTGATATGAGATAGTACATCTAGCACCTGGTCAATGCCAGTACGTATCTTTCTCTGGTCAGATATTAGCGACTAAATTAGTTCCGCGAGTCTCTCTCCTCTTCCCGGGTATGACTAAACTGTTCATTAACTTCCGTTCGTAACTTTTGCTGATCTTTGCAGACTTTGCGATCCCAGAATTGGTTTTAAATTTGAGACCGTTTAAGGCAGCATTTGAGGCCGATAACTATGCATTTGTTTATGTTTTTAAATTCACTGTTCTGGTTTTTAAATTCTCAGTTTCAGTTTTGAAGTCTGCTAAACCTGCATTTGTTTCTGTTTTTAAGTCTGCTATCCCTGCTCTCATCGTTTCACTTATTTGCCTGACAACAATAGCAAGTTGCTTCAAAATTGGGAACACAGTATCAGACTCTTCGCCATCGTCACCTGTAACCATTTGGTGTAAATTTTGCCGTTCGAGTGTTTCACGTGACGTCTGGCCGACGTCCGTGCATAGTGTTGATGCACTTACACACATTCTTGCCGTGGGAAACTGTCCCGTTTGATTCAGAATTACAACATTTGGTTCAACGTAACGAAGTTGCTCGTTCTCTGATTCTACTTCTGACCCACGAAATCCGTCATCTGTTCGGTTTTGTGCGGTCTCGGACTGCGATACCAATCCCGAAACTGCCACCATTTCCTCTCCCTTGTCACTTCGATCAGTTTCGTGACTTACACTCGATACTTTTTGTCGTACGTCAATTTCAATCCTATAAAGATCTTCAGTTTGTTCGATATTCGATGATCCCCGTCCTTCCACCATCTCACACCGTCTAACTCTACATCTATATCTACATCTACAGGGACACTCTGCAAATCACAATTAGGGGCCTTGAGAGGGTTCACCGAACCACCTTTACAATTCTCTATTATTTCAAACTCGTATAGTGCGCGGAAAAAATTAACACCTTAATCTTTACGTACGAGCTCTGATTTCCCTTATTTTTTCGTGGTGATCGTTCCTCCTTGTGTAGGTCGGTGACAAGGAAATATTTTTGCATTCCGAGGAAAAAATTGATTGGAATTTTGTGAGAAGATCTGTCGCAACTAAAAAAGCCTTTCTTCAAATGATTTCCAGGCAAATTCTGCATCATATCTGTGACACTCATTCCCATTTTCGCCATAATACAAAATGTGCTGCCTTTCTTTGAACTTTTTCGATGTAGGACATACCAGCGTAGTGTAGGCAGTCTCCTTAGTAGGTCTGTTACATTTTTTAAGTGTCCTGCCAATAAAACGCAGTATTTGGTTAGCCTTCGCCACAACATTTTGTGTGTGTCTTTCCAATTTAGGTTGTTCGTAATTGTAATACCTAGGTATTTAGTTGAATTTACGGCTTTTAGATTAGACTGATTTATTGTGTAACCGAAATTTAGCGAGTTCCTTTTACCACTCTTGTGGATGACCTCACACTTTTAGCACCATTCCGATATTTCTTCTAAATCGTTTTGCAGTTTGTTTTGATCTTGTGATGACTATTAGCCGATAAACGTCAGCGTCATCTGCAAACAACTTGAGACTGCTGTGCAGATGGTCTCCCAAATCGTCTATACAGATAAGAAATCTAGGTGGACGCCAGATATCACTTCTTGTGTGGCACAGTGTCAAAGGCCTTCCGGAAATCCAGAAATATGCAATTGATCTGAAATCTCTTGGCAATAGCACTCAATACTACTAACCTCTTTATTTCTCGATTTGTGGGAGCTTGAGTTCTCGTACAAAAATCATACAAAGATTCTTATACTATAAACACTTCATTAGCAATGCCATTATTTTGTAAACATTCCAACCAACACAACAATTGCATGCATAACAAGCACACCAGGAAGATCATACACAAGCTAATTTTACACAAACAATTCCTTTTCTTTACTCGTTAATACACCTATTTCTACTTTTGGATAGCACATTTACAGCAGTCTCACAACTTTGCAGACACATACATTGAGTAACCTTGTCACAAAGAAATTATATTTTTCAATACTAAACATTAATTACTCTTTCTAATTGACTAATTGCCATCCTGGCAGACCATTTGCCATCCTGGCAGGGTCGCCATTATCTGACACTCCTTTCCTTTTCTCTATCATCAGACATCAGCAAAAACATCGTGTGAGTGCGTTAGCATCTATAGAATAAATGACTAGGGTATGGTGTGGACCCTAATTCTATGACAGACCACACAGTGTTTAGTAGCACACAAATTGTTTTAAATTCAGGATTATTGTCAGAGAAATACACGAGTTTACATAGGTTGTAACAGGACAATGTTAGAAAAGTTATCAGTGAAACGCATTTCGTCCTGTTTAATCGAAATAACTCTAAACACAACAACATGAAATTTTAACTAGAAAGTTCTCTCTTCGTGTTGTACGGTCTTCCTCAAACCATTCATCATACACCTGTCCCACTAGCGAAACAATTCGTCCCATATGAGCAGAAAGTTACCGGATAAATGCATCATGTTCTCCCATTCTAATAATGCACACTCTTTCAAACTCACTGACCTGATGGTACTATTCACGCATATGTCTGCGAGGCATCGTTGCTCGTACGTTTCAAGTTACATGAAACAGTAAGATTCCCAAAATTCAAATACAGGTGGTGTTTCATTACCGCTATGCTTCATAGTTATATTGCAAGAAACTCATCAGACGCAGTTGCCCACCAGGGGCAGCCAGCCGTTAGCCGTAGCCCACTACCTTAGTCCTAGGAAAGTGAATAAATTTTCGTAAATAAATAATTAATGTTGCTCTATTCCAGGGCTATGGCGGTCAACCAACCATTACGATGGTGAATGCAATTTAAGAGGCTGAGTATGCTCAACTTCATAGTTCTTGTTTGGATGTCAAACGAGATAAGACATTTGTTGCCAGCACAGCTACAGTACAGTTCACAATTAGCTGCCTATTTTGCTGCTTCCGTTTTAATATTCATTACATCATATCAAGGTAAGTCCTACTTTGTATCCCACAGATATTTATTCAGGATTTCAAGCACGTAGAGAAATGGTAGTCGCCCTGTCCCTCACTGAAATACCATATAGCACCTGAGGGCTAATGGCAGTCACCTTGTTAACTAATCATCATACCCCACCTTCCAAACTGGACAGCCGGCCGCTGTGGGCGAAAGGTTCTAGGTGCTTCGGTCTGGAACCACGCAACTGCCACGCTCGAAGGTTCCAATCCTGCCTAGTGCATGGGTGTGTGTGGGATGACCTTAGATTAGTTAGGTTTAAGTAGTTCTAATTTTTAGGGGAGTGATGACCTCAGATGTTAAGTCTCAAAGTGCTCAGAGCCAGTCTAAACTGGACATCGTTGCCCCACACAACAGCATCTGGGGTAATGGATCTCACCCAGTAAATTATCATCGCTGATCCACATAATAAAATCAGCGGGGAATCACAGTCGCCTTGTAAACTTATCATCGTTGCACAGAAGGTAGACTTTCGTATGTTTTTTGTGCCACAGAAAGTTAGAAAATGTATGTGGAAGACATCTAAAACGAAGTAGACTGCTGAAGATTTGAGAACTGTTCTTCACAATTTATCAGCCAAAGAGGGTAGAATGTTTGGAGCTATTAAGTCAGTTAAAATATGAAGTTATACTGGGTGCCAGAAGTCATGAGTGTAGCATTCCGTTGCACATCTCAGTGGTATCATACGCTGACGTAATTGTGTCAACAGCGAGTTTTCCGCATGCGAGGGAGTGAACATCAAGGCGATAATTGTGTGAGTTACGTCAGCCGAGCAACACCAAAATATTCCACTGGCCTACTGGGGAGGAAGAACTGCAGATATTAGTGGCATAAAGCCAATTTATGGACCGGCAGGCAGCTCGTCATCATCGTCCGTGAAGCGTTAGATTGACGCGGAGCCCATGTCACTGAGCAGCGCCGCAAGTTCGCAGTCGTCACTGACATCACATTCATCGTAATTGTAATGCAGGTCGTCGCTCAGAAGGCACCACATAGACGCTTCCACCGTAACTATCGTCGGACGCCGTCGCAGGGAGCCTCCTGTCAAGGGAATCATCCCTTAATGTGCGCTTCTCTCACAAGCATCGTGATGGAGGCCAGAGCCGGGGACCCTGGCCGAATGACACCGTACAGCAGCAGATGGAAAAGGTCGCTGAGACAGGGCACTGACCTGTCCCACCACCACTGTCACGCGCCCCACCCGCCACCGAAACGAAGTCCTGCGGCGCCTGCTTCCCGCTGCTGGAAGACGGCCCAAAAAGGCCGTAGCTCCGCCACCGAGGCAGCGGATTCTCATTGCACGAGCACAACTACAGTCACCGCAGCGGGCGTGCATGTGGGTGTCCGTCGGCCAGCTTTCTGGCTGCCAAGAATACTACGAGCAGAGGCAATACTCGCCCAGAGGGCCCACAACCAATGTATTGCAGTTGATCAAGAAATATTTTTCTGTCGTCGGGAAACATCCATGGGCACAACCCACCATCCCCTCCCTCGCGCCCAGCAGAGAACCCACGTTCGATTCCAGCTTCGGGCAGGGGAGCTCCACGACTAGTAATACGGCTCATTTTAGATGGTGCCAGGAAGACTGCTGAGGCATTGTGACCGACAGATCTCATGATGTTAAGACTTCGCAGTATGGAGCGACAGTGTGCAACGCACTACGGAAGTAACTGCCGGTTTCGGTTGTTTGGTTTCGAGACTGTTGGGCTGTCCATTTTCCAGTCTGTTGCCTGGTTCACTTTCGTATTCTTTGGGTGCACTTCCTTCTTCATAAAACTGTAATAATGGCGAAAAGCTCAGATTGGCGAAGAGGGAACGATTACATCCCAACACACCCACCGTAAGCGAAATTGGTTACCCCATTTTCAGAAAAACTGAGGGAAGATGTTTTGGTCTTTTTTGATAATTCGGTTACAGTCACCAAACAGGGAGGGGGAGGATGGAGTATGTAGCATTTATGACCTGTTTTAGAATGAAGTTAACAAGAGATGCTAGAGCAAATGTATGTATAATGAGAGTCCTAGGGAGGCTAAAAGCTTCACAATGAGCACGGAGCCATGACGATCTTGCCGTACATCATTGGAACATGTCACCTGTTATAAAAAGTCACGTTTCGTGTAACACGAGTTTGATAGTCCTGTCTGGGTTGGCCGTCGTTTAGGGAATAGCTGATTGATCTGTATCATGTACGGGGGCTGGGTGAGGGCAGTATTATACTGTGGAAGGCGTTACGCATTGTTAAGATCTGTTGTACTAGAAGCACTATAACAGCTGTGGAATATGTCAACGTTATTATGGACCACCTTCATCCCATCATGCCCAATGCTTTCCCCGACAGAGAGGGCATCTTCCAACACAGCAGCAATCATTGTTAAATGGTTTCGAGCACTATGAGACATAACATCTGAGGTCATTAGTCCCCTAGAACGTCCTGTTCCTGTGAAATATTATGGATGGAGGTTACACTCAACAACCGAGCTAGGTTAATAATTGGCTCCTTTTACCGACTCAGCAGCATTAGTGGCAGAACAACTGAGAGAAAATTTGGAATATATTTCAGATAAATTTTCTGAGAATATTATAGTCTTAGGTGGAGATTTCTATTTAGCAGATATAGACTGGGACACTCATAATTAGGACGGGTGGTAGGGACAGAACATTGAGTGTCATAATGAGTGCACTATCCGAAAATTACATCTAGCAATTAAACAGAGAACCGACTCGTGGAGATAACATCTTGAACCTACTTATAACAAACAGACCCGAACTTTTCGAATCTGTAAGTGCAGAACAGGGAATCAGTGATCATAAAGCCGTTGCAGCATCCCTGAATATGGAAGTTAATAGGAATATAAAAAAAGGGAGGAAGGTTTATCTGTTTAGCAAGAGTAATAGAAGGCAGATTTCAGACTACCTAACAGATCAAAACGAAAATTTCTGTTCCGACACTGACAATGTTGAGTGTTTATGGAAAATGTTTAAGGCAATTGTAACATGCGTTTTAGACGGGTAAGTGCCGAGTAAAACTGTGAGGGACGCCAAAAACCCACCGTGGTTCAACAACAAAGTTAGGAAACTACTGCGAAAGCAAAGAGAGCTTCACTCCAAGTTTAAACGCAGCCAAAACCAATCAGACAAACAGAAGCTAAACGATGTCAAAGTTAGCTTAAGGAGGGCTATGCGTGAAGCGTTCAGTGAATTCGAAAGTAAGATTATATGTACCGACTTGACAAAAAATCCTAGAAAGTTCTTGTCTTACGTTAAATCAGTAAGTGGCTCGAAACAGTATACCAAGACACTCCCTAATGATGATGGCATTGAAACAGAGGATGACACGTGTAAAGCGTAAAGCTTTTTCCAAAGCTGTTTCACAGTGGAAGAACGCACTGCAGTTCCTTCTCTAAATCCTCGCACAAACTAAAAAAATGGCTGACATCAAAATAAGTGTCCGAGGAATAGAAAAGCAACTGTAATCACTCAACAGAGGAAAGTCCACTGGACCAGACGGGATACCAATTCGATTCTACACAGAGTACGCGAAAGAACTTGCCCCACTTCTAAAAGCCATGTACCGCAAGTCTCTAGAGGAATAGAAGGTTCCAAATGATTGGAAAAGAGCACAGGCGGTCCCAGTCTTCAAGAAGGGTCGTCGAGCAGATGCGCAAAGCTATAGACCTATATCTCTGACGTCGATTTATTGTAGAAATTTAGAACCTGTCTTCTGCTCGAGTATCATGTTTTTGGAAACCAGGAATCTACTCTGTAGGAATCAACATGGATTCCGGAAACAGCGATCGTGTGAGACCCAACTCGCTTTATTTGTTCATGAGACCCAGAAAATATTAGATACAGGTTCCCAGGTAAATGCCATTTTCCTTGACTTCCGGAAGGCGTTCGATACAGTTCCGCACTGTCGCCTGATAAAGTAAGAGCCTACAGAATATCAGACCAGCTGTTGGTTGGATAGAAGATTTTTTAGCAAACAGAACACAGCATGTAGTTATCGATGGAGAGACGTCTACAGACGTTAGAGTAATCTCTGGCGTGCCACAGGGGAGTGTTATGGGACCATTACTTTTCACAATATATATGAATGACCTAGTAGATAATGTCGGAAGTTCCATGCAACTTTCCGCGGATGATGCTGTAGTATACAGAGAAGTTGGAGCATTAGAAGAGTAGAGAAATGCACGAAGATTGGCAGCGGATAGGCACTTGGTGCAGGGAGTGACAACATAGACAAATCTAATGTATTGCGAATACATAGAAAGAAGGATACTATATTGTATGATTATATGATAGCGGAACAAACACTAGTAGCAGTTACTTCTGTTAAATATCTGGGAGTATGCATGCGGAACGATTTGAAATGGAATGATCATATAAAATTAATTGATGGTAAGGCGGGTAATAGGTTGAGATTCATTGGGAGAGTCCCTAGAAAATGTAGTCCATCAACAAAGGAGGTGGCTTACATAACACTCGCTCGACCTATACTTGACTATTGCTCATCAGTGTTGGATCCGTTCCAGATCGGGTTGACGGAGAAGATCCAAAGAAGTGCGGCGTGTTTCGTCACAGGGTTTTTTGGTAACCATGATAGCGTTACGGAGATATTCAGCAAAGTCAAGTGGCAGACTCTGCAAGAGAGGCGCTCTGCATCGCGGTGTAGTTTGCTCGCCAGGTTTAGAAAGGGTGCGTTTCTGGATGAGGTATCGAATATATTGGTTCCCCCTACTTATACCTCCCGAGGAGATCACGAATGTAAAATTAGAGAGATTCGAGCGAGCATAGAGACTTTCTGACTGGAACAGAAAAGGGAGGTAATGACAGTGGCACGTAAAGTGCCCTCCGCCACACACCGTTGGGTGGCTTGAGGAGTATAAATGTAGATGTAGATGTAGATGTAGAACTTAGAACTACTTAAACCTAACTAACCTAAGGACATCACATACACATCCATGCCTGAGGCAGGATTCGAACCAGCGACCGCAGCAGTCGCGCAGTTCCGTACTGAAGCGCCTAGAATCGCTCGGCCACCGCGGCTGGCGCAATGATTGTTACGGAGCCAGAATCACGCTAAAGTGACTAGTTAGGCGTCTTAGTAACCTTACGTTGAGTCTGCCTGTGACCGTTATGTATGTAACAACTTCATCTATCAACTCGATGCATCTAGTTTCTGATGATAGACTATCCCTAAGAGCCTAATATTTAAGTCATTCATTCACCAACTGATGACGTTTTACTAAGTGAACTGACCAGTATTTGCAGAGTACTGTTGTAATTACGTTGTTGCTTTCGCCAACAAATTTCACTTATCTGAATCAAATGCAACATACCTAGGACGCTGTCGGCTGCTAGACCCGCGCTCTGAAAGGCTCATAATTTACAGGAGTTGTGTGACCTGTGATACGTCTGGTGCCACGTAACCCCAAAAATCTACCAAGGATTTGGTGAGACATGCTGTTAAGGATGGTATCATAATAGTTTGGCTCACCAATGTATCTTGTAATGATGAACAGCAGAAGTACTAAACACTACCAAGTTTATCGGCATTTCGTAACCATTTTTCGATAGTATGACCTGGATGTAATTATCTTCATTTTCCGTTAACCTCTTCAGGGAGCTGGCGAAGTTTTATATCATCTACACTAGTAGAAAATAACAGTTCAACCATAAATCCTTGAATTTCTATCGACATAAGTTTCACGTATGACATCCTCCATTCGAGGTGATGCCGAATTCCTTTTAGTTAGACAACCATCCTGTCATATACCTCGTCTGCCAATAAAAACTTAAACTCAGCATGAAAACACTTCTACAATGGTTGGGGCTCTAGAGGTCACCTTACGATCGATACAATGACAGTGAGTACAGCATGAACAGCCAGTGTCTAAGACCTTAGGATGACAAATGTAGAAGTCTATATTTGCGTGGCGTCTATGCTCTCGGATGTGTCCAAAATAACACACACCATCTTTGATAACGCATCTGGACATACTTATGATGAAATTAAACAAATGATAACATCTGCTGCAACTGCGCATTAGAATTTAACGGCAAGTGCAAATTTGTGCTCCACTGGGCTCCAACCACGGTTTCTCTCATTTAAGTGAGCTGCCAGCTTAACCTCGTCAAATATGCAAGAAAGCACTCTGGCCAACCTAAATTCCCAACTTGTTGCACATTATATAAAGATAGTATCTGTTCTTTCAGACGGAGAGCACAGAGGATAGAGCGACTGCAGGGATTTATCACTTGCACGCTTCCCGTACGACCCACATTCCCAACTTAATGTCCACACACTCATTCGTAGTACCCCTGCCCATTACACTCACTATTCGAGGTATACAACTTACCGAGTACCGTAAGATTTCGGTCAATGGCCGGTTAGCATTAAGTATATGCCCGGAAGAACAGAAACCATCGGTGACCATGCAGCTCTCTAGAATGAAATTATAATGAAATCAACATTCTAAGCTGCCCACAGGCGTTGATATACATTAACGAGGACAGTTTAAAATGTATGCCTCAACTGGACTCGAACCCTGAGTCCAGTAACAGTTCGGGCCATGTGTGTGCCTCCACATAGAAGAGGGTCAATGGCCGGTTAGCCTTAATATAAGACGATGGTATCTGTTCTTTCGCACATGTTACACTGTTAATAATCTTTCAGATGGACAGCGAGGAATTGCACACCCAGCCACTTGCCACGGTACCAGGCCGGCTGCTTCATTTATTTCCATGACCACTGTCGACTGATGCAGAGCAAGATGACTCTTGTACCATGCAAAGTGGAAGTCAAGCTAATCCCCATCTTCAAACAAAAGTGTCATGTGGCGGGAACCCTCTGATATTTGATATCCAAGAAATTACTGTCAGAACGCGTACGGTCTCTCTCTCTCTCTCTCTCTCTCTCTCTCTCTCTCTCTCTCTCTCTCTCTACCACTCTCAAGTTGCCACGTCTAGGTGCGTGCCACCACCAGGCCTGCACGCATTATTGGTCACAGTCTGACAACCACAAACAACAAACAAACCAGCGTTTATGTGCTATACCCACAATTCTGGATGTCTTGGGAATATTTCCTCACTCCATCAGACTGATTAATTATTTCATTAAATCGATACCCTTTGTGTGAGACAGTTTTTCGTTGCTTCCTATTGGTGAATTCTAGGACTGGAATACTATGCAGGATTCGATCCCGCAGGTGCCCAGTTTCCAAACTCTACTGGAATTTCCTTACCCCTCGGCTCCCATTGGTGGATACTGGCACAGTACGTTGGAGGTAGCTGAAAATTTCAATTGTCAGCACAGTTGCATGCTGTGTGCTTAAACAATGTTTGGGAGAGACTGAAAAGATGTGTGATCACAAGAGAACCATCAGAAACAAATTTATCCATATGCATATGACGTGGTGATTTATTAAAGCATTATAGAACTCCTAAATTCGTTCTCTTTGCTACGTTTAGAATGAGGAGGAAGGGCGTATTGCCTTACAGCATAGACACAACAACAAAAAATATCTCTTGAAAACAGAGTTCACTGTGATGCGCAGAGAAGCACTAAATGACATACTTCCACCACGAGCTAAATCATAATAGTAGTAGTTGGCGTCATGGTTAGAAGTTTAAGATTGCTATCTATCGGGAATTTGACGTCGCAATTGGGTTTTTAAAGCACTATAGAATTCCTAATTTAGTTCTCTCTACAGAAGGAGAAGGAAGGAACGCTACATAATAGGATAGAGACAACAGCAAATACCACTGCAATGTAGAGTTTACATCTACATCTACATCTACATACATACTCCGCAATCCACCGTACAGTGCATGGCGGAAGGTACCTCGTACCACAACTAGCATCTTATCTCCCTGTTCCACTCCCTCACAGAATGAGGGAAAATTGACTGTCTATATGCCTCTGTACGAGCCCTTATCTCTCTCATCTTACCTTTGTGGTATTTCCGAGAAATGTAAGTTGGTGGCAAAAAAAAATTGTACTGCAGTCAGCCTCAAATGCCGGATCTCTTAATTTCCTCAGTAGCGATCCACGTAAAGAACGCCTTACTTCCTTCAGAGAATCCCACTCGAATTCCTGAAGCATTTCCTTAACACTCGCGTGATGATCAAATCTACCAGTAACAAATCCAGCAGCCCGCCTATGAATTGCTTCTATGTCCTCCCTCAATGAGACCTGATAGGGATCCCAAACGCTCGAGGAGTAATCAAGAATATGTCGTATTAGTGTTTTATAAGCGGTCTCTTCTACAGATGAACCACATCTTCCCAAAATTTTACCAATGAACCGAAGACTACTATCCGCCTTCCCCACAACTGCCATTACATACTTGTCCCACTTCATATCGCTCTGCAGTGCTACGCCCAAATAATTAATCGACGTGTCTGTGTCAAGCGCTATACTACTAATGGAGTATTCAAACATTACAGGATTCTATTTCCTATTCATCTGCATTAATTTATATGTATCTATATTTAGAGTTAGCTGCCATTCTTTACACCAACCGCAAATCCTGTCCAAGTCATCTTGTATCCTCCTACAGTCACTCAATGACGACACTTTCCGGCATACCATAGCATCATCTGTAATTACAGTATTACGATTACATCACCAATATGAAGAATTTCGGTAATGATCGATGAAGGAGGAAAACGTCTTCGTGATGCCTTTCGCTCTGGAAATATCAGTATTTAATTCCCTCTTTTGAATGGATATAATTTTCCACATAAAATCATTCACCCCCATTAGGGCTATCACTGTGGTGAAATCGCAATCTGCCACATCAAACTCATACCTCTCTTATGACCAGGCAATCATTTGCTATGCACATGTCAGAACAAGGTCCACATTAACTTCACACCGCTACAAGAACTTTATAAGACTGCTGATCACAACATGTATATCCCACATCCAATACTAAGTATAATACTTGGCTTATAACTGATTACTAGTGGCACAAAACAATATTGATCGAAAATCCGTATTGGATACACATGCCTCATTTGTTTTTCTTGTAAGTCGTGTCCTGGGAAGAGAGATGTAATCGTCTCATAAGCGACCAGATGTTAAAGACACGATCACAACTATCATGATCATATTGTCACCATGCATAAAAAGCAGTCTTAGTTCTATAGGCACAAGGTACCACAAACGACACCCATGTTAAAAATGATATATATTTTATAAGTCGAGGTATGGCATTGCTTCCAAATGAAGTGGTCTTCCACACAAATACCACCACATTGAAAATAGATGGTGATCGTGGGGTGTGCATTAACAGACCGAAAGTGTGGGTGCACGTCACCAGTCATGTATGCTCATAGTAAAATCACCATGATCATCGAATTTAGAAACTGATTCGGATTAGGAATGTGATGTTAACCAAATATTTGCACCTCCCTCATGTCGCTGGTGGATATTTCTCACGCTAACAAACAGTATGTGTAACGAATTCTATATCGATACCATGTAGACATTGTAGCAGAAATTCTGCAATATGCCAATGGGGTTATCTGCGAGGGAGGGTGACCACATACAGTATGTGGTGTGCTATGTGAGGAATCACTTAAAAATGCAGTGCTAAACATAAGTCGCAAGAAATATACAAGGTCCTATGACCAATACACTGGCTTTTCATATCTTTAGTGTTAAGCTTTCTGGTAGGTGTACTGTGAGACAGCTTTCCAGTTGCAGAAAATGGAGGTTTCGTGATAACTTTTACCACGGTTTTGTCAGATTAAACTCTTCTCAGAAGGACACAAAAGTAACATTAGCTAATTGTGAGTAATGGTAAGCCGTCATTTAGCTATTAACATGGCCTGAAATTTTAAGAGACTGGTTTTTCTGATATGACAAGCTCTTGAATCTAGGAGATTTAACATTTACAAGACTTCAGCATCTATGTCAGATGCTAAACCATATAGTACAGTATAGCACAGCAGTGTATTCGAATGCTTACAGTCACTTCTAACCATGTACTCTACAGCTGTTGTGCATTTGCTCTGTTTTCTGTATGTCTGTGTCTGTGTGTGTGTCGCAGATGGCTTCCATGACCCAGAGTGGATCGGCCACACATTATATCTGGAGTTCGATTCCTGGCGGGGTCAGGGATTTTCCCTGCCTCGCGATAACTTGGTGTTGTGTGATGTCCTTAGGTTAGTTAGGTTTAAGTAGTTCTCCGTTCTAGGGGCTGATGACCATAGATGTTAAGTGCCATAGTGCTCAGAGCAATTTGAACAATTATTTCCAGAGCGATGTTTGTATGTGGATCCACAATGTGCGAAGTCTGGAACAGAGTTTGAAGTTGCTATTTGTGTGTCCATTTCGTTTTTAAGGGCCATTTTCCATTACTGATTATCGTTTAATGTTGTGATATCTTCCACATTTTTCTCAATAAGAAATACCACCTCTGTCCTTCATTTCTAGCATTCTGTGTATGGTGTGAGCAATATAGCTTACATTAAGAGGGGCCCAGATTTCTATGAGAGCCAATGGATGTAAACATGTTAATGTCTGTTAATCACTTGATATACACCTTGAAGTAGCAATGGAAAAAAATGTATGACTGTGTGGAAAGCTGTAGTCATACACCGCTTGGATATGTAACAGCAGAAACAATTATAAACCAAACTGCTTAACAAAGAACAACACAGGGACCCTCTCTTGTGATTGAAAGTTTGTGGGACATGGTCTTCCTACAGCACGAGTAGTGAAGCTTTACACTGATTTGTGCAAGCGACTTTGATAACTAGCCACTTGCAGCAATGGACAAATACCTGTACATTTTATAGGATCGCCAAATATACTCTAAGCCAACATGCAGACTGTATTTGTTTTCTATGATTTGGAAGAAAGGCACTATAAGATATTATCAAGTTCTCCCCCATGTGTTGTTGTGGAGTTTTTATAGTTAATAGTTTTTTCTCTGTCAGATGGTACAAAATAACGGGGATAGGGAGAATGTTTGAGTGACCAACTTGAATCACCCTGGGGGAAGCAGACCTCCTTTGTACAGCTGTAGCTGCATGTAGTTTGGAGATGCACTGCAATGAAGTAGCAAAATCCTCATCTTTCTTCTGGTTCCCTTATGATGTGGCGTCTTCCCGATTTCACAGACAAGAACCACTGCAGTAACTGCTCATACTGTCTTTCCTGATAACAACTGATGTGGGAGATGCTGGCGTTACACACTGCACATGGTCGGTGGAGATTTGGCAGCATGTGGCCAAAACGTGGTCGTGTCACATTAACTCGGCTCACTGTGTTTCTCCATGAGATGCAGAAGTTCTTAGATGTAGTGCTTTCCTACATTTGCTCACTTCTGACAGACTGGAATGATCACATGGCCAAAGCTGCAGGCAGGGTGGCGCAGTGACTGAGGAACAGCTACAACATGCAGAGAGACTATCTAAAACCATGACAGAGTTTTGCTGTATGGGGTTCAAAAAAGTCTACTCGTTTCAAGTAATGAGAGCGCCATCAGTATGATTCACCAGTGGCTGTAACCATTAAAACATCTCGAAAGGATCAAACACAAGTCTGTGGTTTAATGGAGAGACTTGACTCCAGATTGCAGACAGTATTTCTACCGGATAGCATAAGCCCATAGACCTAAAAAGCCAGTGCACTGGTCATAGAATTTTGTACATTTGCAACACCTTCAGTCTGGCATTGCATTTTTAAGTGATTACTTACATAGAACATCAACTACTGTATATGATCAATCTCAGCAACCATCGTCTTCCCTCGCCTAGAAATCCCATGGATGTATCACAGAACCTCTGCTACACTATCTCCATCAAATCAATATAGAATTCATTACAAATACTGTTTGTTAGCACGGGAAATGTCTGGCAAGGCATCAGGGATTTACAAATATCAGCATAGTACCACTTCCTTATCCGAAACAGTTTCCAAATTATATGACAAGGGAGATTATATTACGAGCTTACACTGATTGCGACATTCACCCACACATTGCCTGTTAATAAACAACCTGTGATCGTTGTCTATGTTCAGTGTCATGGTATTTGTGTCGAAGACCACTTCATAGCAATACCATACCTCGATTTACAAAATATGTCTAGCTTTTAAGATGGATATTGTTACCAATACTTGTGTGTGCCTGTAGAATCAAGACTGTTTTTTCGGCAGGGTGAAAGTAACATGGTCATGGTCATTGCAATTTTATTTTTTTAAATCTGGTCCCTTATAAGAAGATTACTTTTCTCTTCCCAAGACACATTGGTACCACTTGGAAGAACAACAAATGAAGCATATCCATCCATGCCAGATTTTAGCTCAACATTGGTTTGAGCCACTAGCAATCAGTTTCGGCGAAGTATTTAGCAGGGAATGTATGATATGTGTGGGACACAAGGCGGACGGCGCCTGTGGCCAGAACAAATGGGCATTTCTGGCTTACGGCTCCCATGGGCGACAGGTATCAAGAAAACTTCTCAGAAGCCGGCTGATTGGTCCTTGCCCACAGGTAAAGGGGCAAGTTCTCGTGGTGGTACCATTTGTATAGCTTAAATATTTTGTGTCATCAGTCTACTGACTGATTTGATGGAGCCTAAGATGTATTTCTATCTTGTGCCAACCTCTTCATCTCAGAGTAGCAATTGCTACCTTCGTTCTGAATTATCTGCTATATGTATTCCAATATCTGTCTTCCTCTACAGTTTTTGCCCTCTACAGCTGTCTCTAGTACTATGGAGGTCAGTCCCTCATGTTCTAACACATGTCTTCTCACTATGCCGGTGTTTTACACATATTCCTTTATTCACCAGTTCTGTACAGATCCTCCTGATTAGTTACCTTATCAGTCCACCTAATCACAACACCTCAAATGCTTTGATTCTCTTCTGTTCGAGTTTTCTCACAGCCCATGTCTCAGTACCATAGAGTGACATGCTCCTAACATATATTATTAACAACCTCTTCCTCAAATTAAGGCCCACGTTTGGTGGTAGTAGACTTCTTCTGGCCAGGAATGGCCTTCCTTTTAGTGCTAGTCTGCTTTTGCTATCATCCTTGCTCCATCCGTCATTGGTTATTTTGATGCCTACATAGCAGAATTCATTAACATCATATACTTTAAGACTATCAATGCTGATGGGAAGTTTCTCATTGTTCTCATTTCTGCTACTTTGTTACTTCTCATTACTTTCGTCTTTGCTCGATTTACTCTCAGTCCACGTTCTGCACTCACTAAACTGTCCATTGCATTCAGCGGATTACGTAATTCTTCACTTTCACTCAGGATAGAATCATCATCAGCGAATCGTATCAGTGATACCTTTTCACCGCCGGCCGGTGTGGCCGAGCAGTTCTGGAACCGCGCGCCCGCTACGATCGCAGGTTCGAACCCTGCTTCAGGTGTGGATGTGTGTAATAGGCTAGTTAGGTTTAAGTAGTTCTAAGTTCTAGGGGACTGATGACCTCAGATGTTAAGTCCCATAGTGCTCAGAGCCATTTGAGGCATACCTTTTCACCTTCAATTTTAATTCCACTCCTAAATCTTCCTTTTATTTGCATCTTTGTTTCTTCGATGTACAGATTCAACAGTATGGGCGAAAGACCACATCCCAGCCTTATACCCTTTTTAATCCAACATTTCGTTCTTCGTCGTCAACTCTTATTATCCCTCTTGGATCTTCTACATATTGTATATCACCCGTATCTCCCTACAGCTTACAGCTATTTTTTCCAGAATTTCGAACATCTTGCGCCATTTTACATTGTCTAAAGCTTTTTCCAGGTCGACACATCCTATGAACGTGTCTTCATTTTTCCTTAGTCTTCATCCTGTCATCGGCTGCAACGTCAGTATTGTCTGCCTGGTGCCTTTACCTTTCCTAAAGCCAAACTGACCGTCAATCTAACACATTGTCAATCACTGAATAGCGAATTAATACTGACTATGCATTTGGCTGTCTCCTCAATCGCGTTTGTTGCATGTATTCTCCATGAGAAGATCAGTGATTCAGTTTCAGTTACTGACAAGTGTGGGCATTTGATGTATTGATCACATCTGAATTCCTACGACTCCAGTCAACCGTGATTGCCTTCCGTGACTAGGCTGCAACACTCAGGCATACAAGCATCTCCTTGACTGCAAACGTTTAGTGTGACCACTGAGCCTTGGCACTGGCAGTGTACCTGTGGATTGGCGAGCTTCATATGAACTTCTGGAAGGTGAGGAGGCTGTACCTACATGTGTTTTCAGCGACCACAGACATCTAGATGTTGCAATTAGTGCTACAGACAGAATCATGGTTAAAATGTGTGGTGTTTAGTGCTTCTCTATACGTGGCAGTGGACTCTTTTTTGCTGAAGCATTTGTTGTTGTCTGTATGCAATCGTACAGTAGGCCCTTACTCCTGATCCAAATTTAGCGGAAAGAAACCATTTAGGAACTCTGTAGTGCCATAAAACCATAGTCGCAATGTCAAATTCCCAATTGATCAATTTACTATTTCCAGGAACTGTATTGTGAATAAACGTCGGCCCAGCCTAGGCCGCAAATTGTTTAAGCATATAGCTAGCAACCGAGCTGAAATTTTGAAATTTTCAGCTACCTCCAACTTAATTGACTTCTTTGCACATGATCTAACTGTGCCATCGCCGACCAATAGGAGGCCAGAGGGCACAAAACTTCAGTAGAGTGTGTAAACACGACGATTGTGTGATCAAATGTTGCAAAATATTGCGGTTCTTGTAGCCACCAACAGGAAGCGAGGGGAATCTCTCCCAAATAGGAGTATATATTTAATTAATTAGCCAGTCAATCTTGCGCTAACGTCAGCTGTCACCAGCACACCGGTCGACTAAGGATTAACATTAAGATTGATAGTAGGCGCTGGATAAAGAGCGCCTATCAAGGGAGAGGCCAAAGACACAATATCAAGGAATATTCCACGAAAACCCTCTCGACAACACGTATTTTGGCCGGCGCTGCTGACCAGACTGACTCGGTCACTGACCCATTGGCTCACTCAGGCTTTGACAGTGCATAGCGACCACATTAGGGACACTAAAGTTTGTAATAGACAAATTACCGATATTGTCTGCAGGCGAACTGTTAGTGGAGCTTGCACCACCAGTTATGGACTCTATTCAAGTTAAGTAGCAGCTATCTGTTCATATCAATAAAGAACTGTAATAATCCCCGTGTGCATTTGTGTTGTAACAATAGGATATCAGCCACCCATAACAAAATCCACTACCTTGCTTCCTATGGTACAAGACACTACGCTTGCAATGAGGTTCAAATCTGTAGAGTGTGGGCCAGCCGGTGTCGCCGAGCGGTTCTAGGCGCTTCAGTGTGGAACCGCGCGACCGTTACGGTCGCAGGTTCGAATCCTGCCTCGGGCATGGATGTGTATGATGTACTTAAGTTAGTTAGGTTTAAGTAGTTCTAAGTCTAGGGGACTGACGACCTCAGATGTTAAGTCTCATAGTGCTGAAAGCCATTTGAACCATTTTATAGAGTGAGTGAATATTTCCAAGATATCCACATCTGGGTGTTTACCATATAAACGCTGCTTGGTTTTGCTGAAAGATCCTACTGCAAATTATGGCTCATGCTGACCTGGCAGTGATATGCCACAGAACGTGGCCATGTAGAGAGAGAGAGAGAGAGAGAGAGAGAGAGAGAGAGAGAGAGAGAGAGAGAAAGAGAAAGAGAAAGAGAGAAAGAGAGAGAGAGAGAGAGAGAGAGATCTCACGTATTTCGTCACGAATTTTTCAAATTTCAAATATCAAAGAGTTCCCACTACCTGTCTTTAGTTAAGAGATTAACGCCACTTCCGCTCAATCAAATGTGAACAATAGGTTAAGGACTGGTGTTGAGCAGACCCTGAATTTATGATTGCTCCTGATGTAGGCAACCCACGCCACCATAATTGTCCAGACCCCACTTTATCGCCCTACTTACAGTTATAGATATATGGTGTCTATTCTGTTGGACTTGTCCAAAGCTTTGCGGATAGTGCTGGTAAAAAACTAGCACACCCTTTTAGAGGTTTACTATTCGCTCAAGATTTATTGTTGCAACAGTTACTGAGTACATGGCATGCTTAAATTTACAGATCGATAGCACAAACAGTTCTGATGCACCAGGTATCGATTCATGCTGAAAATTTCGTTGGTTAAGTTGATTGGTTGGTTTAAAAGTGAAGGGGAAGGGACCTAACTGCTAAGTCACCGGTCCCTTGTTCCCAATGCCACAAGAGTGAGAATAAAACCAATGAGACGTGCAGTGCAAAACGGAAAGAAGGGAAAAACTACAAGAACGAAGGGAAGGTAAACACTGAAACATCTACATCCATACTCCGCAAGCCACCTGACGGTGTGTGGCGGAGGGTACCCTGAGTACCTCTATCGGTCCTCCCTTCTATTCCAGTCTCTTATTGTTCGTGGAAAGAAGGATTGTCGGTATGCTTCTGTGTGGCCTCTAATCTCCCTGATTTTATCCTCATGGTCTCTTCGCGAGATATACGTAGGATGGAGCAATATACTGCTTGACTCTTCGGTGACGGTATGTTCTCGAAACTTTAACAAAAGCCCGTACCGAGCTACTGAGCGTCTCTCCTGCAGAGTCTTCCACTGGAGTTTATCTCCGAAACGCTTTCGCGATTACTAAATGATCCTGTAAGGAAGCGCTCTGCTCTCCGTTGGATCTTCTCTATCTCTCCTATCAACCCTATCTGGTACGGATCCCACACTATTGAGCAGTATTCAAGCAGTGGGCGAACAAGCGTACTGTAACCTACTTCCTTTGTTTTCGGATTGCATTTTCTTAGGATTCTTCCAATGAATCTCAGTCTGGCATCTGCTTTACCGACGATCAACTTTATATGATCATTCCATTTTAAATCACTCCTAATGAGTACTCCCAGATAATTTATGGAATTAACTGCTTCCAGTTGCTGACCTGCTGTTTTGTAGCTAAATGATATGGGATCTATCTTTCTATCTATTCGCAGCACATTACACTTGTCTACATTGAGATTCAATTGCCATTCCCTGCACCATGCGTCAATTCGCTACAGATTCTCCTGCATTTCGGTACAATTTTTCATTGTTGCAACCTCTCGATGCACCACAGCAGCATCTGCAAAAAGCCTCAGTGAACTTCCGATGTCATCCACCAGGTCACTTATGTATATTGTGAATAGCAACGGTCCTATGACACTCCCCTGCGGCACACCTGAAACCACTCTTACTTCGGAAGACTTCTCTCCATTGAGAATGACATGCTGCGTTCTGTTATCTAGGAACTTCTCCATCCAGTCACACAATTGGTCTGATAGTCCGTATGCTCTTACTTTGTTCATTAAACGACTGTGGGGAACTGTGTAAAACGCCTTGCGGAAGTCAAGAAACACGGCATCTACCTGTGAACCCGCGTCTATGACCCTCTGAGTCTCGTGGACGAATAGCGCGAGCTGGGTTTCACACGACCGTCTGTTTCGAAACCCATGCTGATTTCTACAGATTACATTTCTAATCTCCAGAAAAGTAATTATACTCGAACATAATACGTGTTCCAAAATTCTACAACTGATCGACGTTAGAGATATAGGTCTATAGTTCTGCAAATCTGTTCCACGTCCCTTCTTGAAAACAGGGATGACCTGTGCCCTTTTCCAATCCTTTGGAACGCTTCGCTCTTCTAGATACCTACGGTACACCGCTGCAAGAAGGGGCAAGTTCCTTCGCGTACTCTGTGTAAAATCGAACTGGTATCCCATCAGGTCCAGCGGCCTTTCCTCTTTTGAGCGATTTTAATTGTTTCTCTGTCCCTCTGTCGGCTATTTCGATACCTACCATTTTGTCATCTGTGCGACAATCTAGAGAAGGAACTACAGTGCAGTCTTCCTCTGTGAAACAGCTTTGGAAGAAGACATTTAGTATTTCGGCCTTTAGTCTGTCATCCTCTGTTTCAGTACCATTTTGGTCACAGAATGTCTGAACATTTTGTTTTGATCCACCTACTGCTTTGACATAAGACCAAAATTTCTTAGGATTATCTGCCAAGTCAGTACATATAACTTTACTTTCGAATTCATTGAACGTCTCTCGCATAGCACTCCTCACACTACATTTCGCTTCGCGTAATTTTTGTTTGTCTGCAAGGCTTTGGGTATGTTTATGTTTGCTGTGAGGTTCCCTTTGCTTCCGCAGCAGTTTTCTAACTCGGTTGTTGCACCACGGTGGCTCTTTTCCATCTCTTACGATCTTGCTTGGCACATACTCATCTAACGCATATTGTACGATGGTTTTGAACTTTGTCCACTGATCCTCAACACTATCTGTACGTGAGACAAAACTTTTGTGTTGAGCCATCAAGTACTCCGAAATCTGCTTTTTGTCACATTTGCTAAACAGAAAAATCTTCCTACCTTTTTTTTAATATTTTTATTTAAGGCTGAAATCATCGATGCAGTAACCGCTTTATTATCGCTGATTTCCTGTTCTGCATTAACTGTTTCAAATAGTTCGGGTCTGTCTGTCACCAGAAGGTCTAATATGTTATTGCCACGAGTCGGTTTTCTGTTTAACTGCTCAAGGTAGTTTTCAGATAAAGCACTTAAAAAATGTCACTGGATTCTTTTTCCCTGCCGCCCGTTATGAACGTTTCAGTCTCACAGTCTATATCCAGCAAATTGAAATCTCCACCCAGAACTATAACAAGGTGGGGAAATGTACTCGAAATATTTTCCAAATCATTCTTCAGGTGCTCAGCCACAACAGCCGCTGAGCCAGGGGGCCTATAGAGACATCCAGTTACCCTGTCTGAGTCTGCTTTAACCGTGACCTTCACCCAAATCATTTCACATTTCGGATCTCCGTCAATTTCCTTCGATACTATCGCACTTCTTATCGCTGTAAACACGCCTCCTCCTTCACTGTCCTGCCTGTCTCTGCCGTATACATTCCAATCTGAGTTTAGGATTTCATTACTGTTTAGTCCGGTTTCAGCCAACTTTCTGTCCCTAGTACTATATGGGCGATGTGACCGTTTATTAATGAGAGCAGTTCTGGAACCTTTCTATAGACGCTCCTGCAGTTTACTATTACCACATTAATATTGTTATTCCCTGTTGCATTTTGCCTACTCCTACCTTGCCGCGTTTCAGGAGGCGTCTTGTCGGGCCTATGGAGGGAATTCTCTAACCTAAAAAACCCCCATGTGCACTCCACACGTACTCCGCTACCCTTGTAGCCGCTTCCGGCGTGTAGTGCACGCCTGACCTAGGAACAAAAGAGGACAAGAAATCAAGAAAGAGGCGCAACAAACACTCATAAGAGAGTAAAACAAGAAAGATTACAGTGGCTGACCGATCAAGAGAATCCAGCCACTCTGCAACAGATTAATACCTCCACCCTAAAAGCACCAGGATGGAGGACACGGAGGGACGAAGGACATGCGCGAAAATTTAGATCAAATGTTAAAACCCGCCCTCACGAATAAAACGTAGAACGAAAGCTACTGTTGAGACATTGTCGCAAAACACCGATGGTACTGTGTACTGTTATGCCATTCCGTTCAGAGTAGCGGATCTCCACAAGCCGTTTCCTCATATCGAGTTTTGCCAGCCTGTCGGCAAGTTCATCGCCTGGGATTACTACGTGACCTGGGGTCCGGGCAGACGCTACAGAGCAACTGCCCGTTTCTGAGCATAGATGGACCATGGATGGTCTCTACCATTGCTTGTAGGCTACTCAAGGAGCCAGTACACAGAAGAAACGACTCTCCAAGGCATGAACGGATGTGCTCAAGGGCACAAGATATAGCTACCAGCTCTGCAGTGAAAACACTACAGCCATTGGGCAAGGAATGCTGTTCAATATCTCCTCCACAGACAAATAGAGCCGACGTCATCATCAGCCATTAAGCCGTAAGCTGCGGTTACATTTGACGCTGCATCACAGACAGGAGAGCTTGCGACGATGTACTCAACGACGAATCTGGGTGCACGAATGGCAAAACGTCATATTTTCGGATGAATCCAGGTTCTGTTTACAGCGTCATGATGATCGCATCCGCTGTTTGGCGACATCGCGGTGAACGCACATTGGAAGCGTGTATTCGTCATCGCCATAGTGTCGTATCGCCCGGCGTGATGGTATGCGGTGCCATTGGTTACACGTCTCGGTCACCTCTCGTTCGCATGACGGAACTTTGAACAGTGGGCGTTACATTTCAGATGTGTTACAACCCGTGGATGTACCCTTCATTTCATCCCTGCGAAACCCTACATTTCAGCAGGATATTGCACGACCGCACGTTGCAGATACTGTACGGGTCTTTCTGGATACAGAAAATGTTTGACTGCTGCCCTAGCCAGCACATTCTCCAGATCTCTCACCAATTGAAAACGGCTGGTCAATGATGGCCGAGCAACTGGCTCGTCAGAATACTCCAGTCAGCAATGTTGATGAAGTGTGCTATCGTGTTGAATCTGCATGGGCAGCTATACCTGTACACGCCATCCAAGCTCTGTTTGACTCAATGCCCAGGCGTATCAAGGCCGTTATTACGAGCAGAGGTGGTTGTTCTGGGTACTGATTTCTCAGGATCCATGCACCTAGATTGTGTGAAAATGTTATCACATGTCAGTGTAGTATAATATATTTGTCCAATGAATATCCGTTTGTCACCTGCATTTCTTCATGGTGTAGCAATTTTAATGGCCAGTAGTGTAGATATCAAATCTCACTGATGCTCTTCAAATCCACTGATTTTGTCCTCTACCGCCCAGTATAAATTTTGTATCGAATGAACAGTTAGTCGTACCTATATCTCCCTGTTTACCATCTGCGCGATCCTCGAAAAGATGTGCAGTAGTTATCTTTAGAGAAATGGCTTCGGTAAACAAAAGCCAGTATTTAGCTATTACTTCTAGAGCTTGATAAGTCATTTTGGGGTTGAATAACCCTCCCATCAACTGCAACAGCCAGTTGCAGCATCTGAATTAGTCGAATCATGTGCTACCTTTATGTTTTCTGAGTCCGTACACAGTTCTTGCATCAGATGCAATTTGACGAGTTAAATTGTGCAATGAAGACGTCAGACTTCTTCTAAAGACACCTCTTCACTCCTGTAGGCTGTTCTCAGACGAAAAGAACAGAGCACTTACAACCCTGTCCGACCGTAGGGCCGTAAATACGTGTTGACAGAAGCTTGTATTCCTGTTACTGAACACGCGCAACGCCGGAAACAGTAATTTTGTTGTGTGTTGAACATCGCTTATTTTCCTTAAGTGAGATATTAAACATTATCATCCCAAATTCTTAATAACTGCAGATTAACGTAGTTATTCCTAAGTATCTTTATATTAGTTTCTCATATAATGTGCTTTTTCCCGTTATAACAACCTTATTTTAATTGGTAAACAACTGTGATCTGTGAACACAACATTTTCAATGATGTTCTCAATATTTTCATTACCATAACAGGTAAATATATTCTTATTTACAGATGCGTGTCCTTTCCTTTTACCTACGGCCGCTGCAAAATGATTCTTTGTTGCTTAGAGTATTCTTCAGGAGGATGAAAGTAGGATTAGGTTTTTGGGGATTGTGTGGGTTACCGATATCGGCATCATATTAAAATATTGTCAAATGCCCACTTAAATATCAGCTCTCCTAGAAAGTCGTACTTCCACGTCCTTGACGTCTCTGGGCAACACGTGGCGACAGTGGGTGTGCCTTATGTTGTAAGGTGGCAGGCAAATCCAACACCTTACATGAAAACCCTTACATGATAAGCAAATCCAGTAGTATGTCACATAGCTCCGAATAAATCGTGACATTAAATTAACCAAAGTAATACGAGTAACAAGTGAGCAAATGGAATACCACAGACTAACACAAGAATGCCTAAATGCAGGTCCTACCTTCCCACCGTGAGACCGACGCAGTTCCAAGGGGAAAAACGAGAACAGAAGCAGAGAGCAGAACCGTGTTAAGCTAGAAGGCCCTACGATAAGGGACGGACTGGCCACCCACGTCGCCAGCTAACCACTAGGGCACACAACCCGGACGTTTTAGCGTGAGACTGTTTCGCGTCTCTGTTACGTTGCAAACTTTAAAAAAATTGCCCCACCACGAAAAGTATAACGTTTCTCATAGGATAGAGTTTTTGTAAGCGGAGCTTAAGGTTAACATTGAAACCCTGATTGGTCAGATGAAAACATAGCCAGATAGTTTTTTTAACCAAATTCGGTAAATTGTAGTAAGGAGAAGTTAGAAGAGAGTTACTTCCGAGATGGCGAGGTGAGCGGAGATGTGCTGCCCGCTGTCGCCCTGACGCTGCCTAAACACCGACAAGGTAATGAACGCACGCGACGCCGCATTTTTGAGCGCATAAGGCTTCACTCAGAACTGCAGAAGTCTCATTTCTTACACCTTTTTTTGCGTAATACAAGTGTCGATTGTAAATTAAAGCTCATGGTGTTCACATTTGCCACTTTAAGTAAAAATCAGAAACGCGATGATTTCTCTGTTATATAATTATTGAGAAGCCACATCAGCCACTGTAATTTACAAGTTAGATAAGTAATTAAAGATAATTGAGGGTCACTGTAGACCATTTTGATAGTTTTCTTTCTTGTGAATCTTAATGTAAACCTACTTTATAGATGTGAAATGGCATATGTCATCCTTCGATCAATTGTAGAACCTGGAAACCCACTCGGCGAATATTCGTTAACATTTTTGTTGAATGCAGTTGGTTTTTACCATCCAGTATTAAAACATTTCCTTTTATTAATAGTGCAATTTATAAACGATGTTTTGTGAGTAGAATAAATTTCCTAATGGTAAACGTAATTGCTTTTTCGACGTTATTTTAGCAGCTAACTAAAAATAGGAAAGCCTTGAACCCCTTCCACTAAATTTAGTTAGCATTAAGATTGTTTTACAGGGAGTGCACTGGAGCTGA
This sequence comes from Schistocerca gregaria, assembly GCF_023897955.1. Lineage (NCBI taxonomy): Eukaryota > Metazoa > Arthropoda > Insecta > Orthoptera > Acrididae > Schistocerca > Schistocerca gregaria. Next base: position 718,180,629 of record NC_064922.1, read on the forward strand.
CGCTGAGATCATTAAGTATTTGGTTCTATCATCGCTAGTCTCATTGAACTCTTCTGAATTCTACATGTCATGTGTAGTCTGGCGTCTCCTTACCAGCAACAGGTCCCAGGTTCAAACTAGTTAATTCCCTAAAAAACACGCTCAGAGGGTCGTTGCGCGAAAGTGGTAGGGAGACACGATATAGAACAAACAGACGCCACCATGAATGTTTAGAATGTGGCAGATGGAAGAGGGCTGAAAACTACTCTCCTGCGCCTTACAACTGGAACACATTCGCTGAAGAAGTAAAGGAGTAAACTCCCACAGAAACTTCTGGTCCCCGGATTGAGGGTTAAAGGTTAAGGCGTTGAGCTAGTAACTCATCTCTCGGGAAACAATGGATCCCTACTAACAATAATTGGAATAAACCTAGGAAACAGAGCAGAATTTTGCATAAAAACATCAGGCAAAAGAGTCTGAACTCAAATATGAATGAGATTTTCGACTAATATCAAAGAATGGAAATACACGTTGGTCTTCTGACAGAGACAAAACCGAAGGGTCCAGGAAATGCAAGTGTTGGTTAATATATCAGTGTTTATTGGCGAGTTATTAAAATGAAAGTGTAAAGATGGAGGATCAATAGCAGTACAAAAAACACTGATGGGTAACATCACGAAACGATAAGAAGTAAACGAGCCGATCATGTTCTTACAAATGAAAGAACGGACTCGTGTTAGTAATAGTTGGTGTTTATGTACCACCTGATGTCACTGATAATATATTCAAAGATGCTTTATATAAAGGTTTCACGGATGTTGCAAGAGTCAGTTACCCATGAAAAGAAATAAGCCTTGCACAATCAGGAAAGAATAAAAACAATGAGGTCTTAGCAAGCCACGAGGGAAGACAGGGAATTCACGTGCAGAAAGACTGTTTTATTTTTGTGGAGCGCACTCATTAAAAAACACGAAACGGTAAACTTTCTTTGCAGAGCTATACATAAATATTCTTGGATGCCAACTGCAACAAATTTAAGATCTGTAATAGATTATATGATAACGACAGTAAAATTCAGAATGAAAGACTCTAGATGAATCTAAGGAGGTGAATCTATAGGAAAATCAACACCGACGGTAAGAATGAAATTAATAGTAAAATAACACTCAGATACAATCTGGGAACTTCGCACATGATTCACTGAAACTGCTACACAAGACGAGACTGGCCCAAAAAATTAAATAATGTTAGAGAATCCAATGAATCCACTGATACAATACTGTACAGTCAGATGAATAGTAGCATTCATAGTGCATCTCTTGAGGCATTAGGAATAAAACAGAATTCTAATGATATGAATGTGAAGTGTTGGAAAAAATAGTGAAGAAGAGGTGAGAGGAGTAATAAATATGCCAGAAGCACTGAATTACGCAGGGAAGCGTTCATACGAAATGCTATGCAAGACCAAAAACAGTTTAAAACAGAAATTAAAGATCTAAACCGGTAACGTCGGACAATAAGTGTGAGGAAATTAATCTGTTTATAGGAGATACCAAAGTAAGAGTCGCTTGAAAAGCAGCAAAAACCGTACAGAAGATACACTAATAAAGCTAATTTCACAATAATTAGTGTGCAGGATTGGGAGGATCATTACAATAAGATCTTGAGTGAGAAAAAAGCTTAATGGAAACAAGCAGTATATGCGCTGAAAAACGCAATGTATATGTGGAACCGGAGACACAGAATGGAGTAGAGAAGTCTGTAAACCAAATAAAACATAATAAATACCCTCGACTGGGAGACATTGCAATTGAAAAAGTAAATTGTGGACCAAGTATTTTACGGAAAATACAGGCATGATGCTTTAATAAACTGAAGAGTTGTGGTGAAGAGCTACCAAAGGACTTTTAATAATATTTCAATAATAACTTCAATTTACGAGGAATGGGAAATGATGAGATTGTAAGAATTGTTGAGGCATCATTGTAACCAGCCAGATAGTTAGTATGGTTCTATAGTCGGGTTTCGAGAAACTTAATAGAACCAGAAATTGTAGACATCCAATAACAGATTACTCAGAGTAGGTAGTTCGTTTATTGATAATGTACTCTCCCCACGCTAATTGATACGTAAAAGATTTGAAAGAAATTTTGAACCACATTTAGCAATCATAGACAACGTAGATCGATATGACAATGTCACTCCAACCAAGCTGTTCGCAGCTCTGGAAATATATGAAATTGACCCATTATATATAAGAAGACGTAACATTTGTAAAGACGAGCAAGAAAGAGTAAGGGTGGCATATACCGCCTCTACCTCGTTTTAAGAAATATAGGATTTGTGCAAAGCTGTTGTTCATCCCAAACATTACCGAAAATATATCTGCAAATAGATTTGAAGAATTTAAAAAGTAGATGCATTGCAATGGAATTTAGTTAGATCACAGTGTGTATACTGTTTTATTCGCGTATCCATCAGGTGGTGATTGCGACCGGTTTACAACATATCCAGTATGGTGATGAAATTAATACAAGACTATGGCAAATGGCGTCTAAGGTTGAACATTAAGAAGACAAAATACTTAATCAGGACGACACAGTCGATAAATCTGGAAACATCACAATATAACGTCTGTAACTGTGGAAGTTACAACTGCCTACTAATCACTAAAGATGGAACGGGTGAACCTGACTTGAGAAACAGATAAAGTTCAGAAAGGATGGCAATATAAAAATTGAACTCCATTTTGTGGTCAAATTTTAACACAAAATTATTGGTTTTCAATGTGCCTGCATTCATCCTCTGCTCGAAAACACACAGAAAAAATATAGTTTATAAAATGTTCTATCTACTTTGATTAAGTACAGTATGGAAAAAATGGAAAGTAACAATCCTCCACATTAGTATTACCGTTTTATCTGCTAAAGTACTTACCTATATGTCTTTAATTTTCAGTTGTTCAATTCTGCTACTTCCATAAAGTTAACCTGCCAAGATATTTCTGTATACTGTTTAACTTTGTTTCAATATGATAAATTTAATTACGTAATTGTACACACTGTGATGCTCTCTAGCAAATGTAGGTCGCTCTGTATGATAAATACTAGCATCAAAGAACACCCAGTAATTGAATATGCAATATGTGAGGTGATACACTCTGTAACTATATTTTATGGTATATTATTTGTCTCTTCCCTTTGTTTACACATTGTTCTTGATCTAGTATAGAACTTTATAAGAAAAATATTATTTTTGTCTCTTTTAGGTATTAAGTTGAATGCTATGACACTCTAAACTCATATTTTATAAATTCACAACACAGACCAGTAAATATTTTATTAAATGTGACTTTCAACAGTGCTGATTGTGAAATCATTTAACGGCGTAGGCACAATGTCAGAACGTTTCTTCAGTTTTCATTCGATTTACTAAAATTACAGGAGTAAGATTTTCTTTCCATACAATACACGTATCAATACGTCTCCCTAAATTGAGTGTCCCGCAAAAGTGAATGGAATTATCTGTACCGCACAGAATGAATGGAGTGGATATAGAATGGAGCTGTCGTACTCCGTTTTCAATGGATTCGTGCGAAACGGGCATAGGATGGCACACGCTTTCCAAAAGTGAACGAGATGTCTGCAATGAATTTAAAGAATGCACTATAAAAAATGTTTTATTCAGGAGCCATGCAAAAGCAGTATGCAGCTGATTGGAGGAAGTGGGGCTGAAGGAACTGAGTTACTAAAGGCGGGAAAATTGCCTTCGAGAGGAAAAGACCCTTTTTATCAATTCACCTTGGAGAACGCACTGTCTGAAGAAATTCCCGCTGCCTCATCCTCCGTCTGTCTCCCACCTCAGGCAATTCTGAGTCAAGGGAGATGCAATGTTTTATCTTCCAAGGGAAGCCGATGAGCCTGATACAAGCTGAATGGATAACCGAGAAGAAAATGTAGCAAGTCTGACAATGAATTCTAGAATTTTAGTCTGCGACATCCAATATAGTGCAGATCGAAAATATTTCCGTGTTCAAATAGCCTTTGAACAAGGCTGCATTCGGGTCAAATTTCATAACGGAAGGAAAGACTACATCAAGATAATTTATTTTACTGAACTCTGGAATAAAAATCACACTTAATACATATTCACAAAACATGTAATATTTCTGAATATTTATTAGTGCCACTAACTGTAAAGGTAACATTTATCTATATAAATAAAAATTATTTGAAGCATCTATGAAAAATCATTGCATGAGAACGACTTGACCGATCTGAATGTTGGTGGTGCTTCTTTTCGTTACTGTCTATTGTGTGAAAGAAAATTTTTCGATAATACAACGGAAAAGTCGAAAATTAACGTCAAATGCTGTGTGTATCAAATAGACAAATGAAAAAAGTTTTCTACCACCCCAGTTCCAAAAACGCCTGAAGATTGATGATGACTATGGATATTGTATCACATACACAGTCCCTTTGACTGTTCATAGATGTCACTAAACCCGGCCAAAGATGTGAACAACCATGTATGAGCAGCGTCTATTAGACGGGCGGGATCCGACTGCCGATCAGTTCCAGTCATGCCGCCAGGAAGTAAGTACATGGCTCATGTGTTCTGTAGTTCAACCATTCCTAGACGGTACACATAGCGATTCGATCGCGTAGGCATTGCTACTTTGTGCCAGGAAAGCTCTCAACAAGGGAAGTGTCCAGTCGTCTCGGAGTAAAACAAAGCGATTTTGTTTGGACGTGGAGGACATAGAGAGTCAGGAACTGTCAAAAATGGTTCAAATGGCTCTGTGGACTATGGGACTTGACATCTATGGTCACCACTCCCGTAGAACTTAGAACTACTTAAACCTAACGACATCACACAACACCCAGTCCTCACGAGGCAGAGAAAATCCCTGACCCCGCTGGGAATCGAACCCGGGAACTCTAGCGTGGGAAGTGAGAACGCTACCGCACGACCACGAGCTGCGGACCAGAAACTGTCGATGACATGCCTCAATCAAGGCCGTCCTGGGGCTACTGCTGCTTTGGATGGCCGCTAACTACGGATTATGAGTTGGAGGAAACCTGACTGCACGCTGTCATGTAGAATAATACATTTTGTGCCGCCAAATAACGTCGTGTTACGTCTCAAACTGTGCGCAATAGGCTGCATGATGCGCATATTCACCCTAGACGTCCTTGGCGGGGTGTATCTTTGCAATCATGACATTATGCAGCGCGGTATAGATGGGCCCATTAATGTGCTGAATGGATTGCTCAAGAATGTTATCACTGTTTCTTCATCGATGAGTGTCGCATATGCCTTCAACCAGACAATCGTCGGAGACGTGTCTGGAGGCAACCCTTTCAGGCTGTACGCTTTAGACACGCTGTTCAGCGAGTGCAACAAGGTGGAGGTTCCCTGCTCTTTTGGGGTTTCATTACGTGCGGCCGACGTACGCCGCTGGTGGTCATGGAAGGAGCTGTAACGGCTGTACGATACGTGAATGCCATCCTCCGACCGATAGTACAACCATATCGGCAATGTATTGGTGAGGCATTCGTCGTCATTAAAGGTAATTCGCGCCCCCTTCGTGCACATCTTTCGAATGACATCCTTTAGGGTAGTGACATCGCTCGTCTAGAGTGGCCAGCATATTTTCCAAACATGAACCCTATCGAACATGCCTGGGATAGATTGATAAGGGCTGTTTATAAATGACGTGACCCACCAATCAGTCTGAGGGAGTACGTCGAATCGCCGTTGAGGAGTGGGACGGTCTGGACCAATAGTTCCAAAAGTAATCCGTTGGAATTCGATTACTCGATAAATAGTACAATTCTCAAGGCTGTCAATTCAACTAAGTACTTGGGTGTTAAGATTACGAACAACTTCAATTGGAAATATCACATAGATAATATTGTGGGAAAGGCGAGCCAAAGTTGCCTTTCATTGGCAAGACACTTAGAAGATGCAATAAGTCCACTAAAGAGACAGCTTACACTACACTTGTTCGTCCTCTGTTAGAATATTGCTGCGGGGTGTGGAATCCGTACCAGGTGGGATTGACGGAGGACATCGAAAGGGTGCGAAAAATGGCAGTTCGTTTTGTATTATCACGTAATAGGGGACAGAGTGTGGCAGATATAATACTCGCATTGGGATGGAAGTCATTAAAGCAAAGACGTTTTTCGTCGCGGCGACATCTATTTACGAAATTTCAGTCACCAACTTTCTCTTCTGAATGCGAAAATGTTTTTTTGAGTCCAACCTACAAAGGTAGGAATGACCATCAAAATAAAATAAGAAAAATCAGAGCTCGAAGAGAAAGGTGTAGGTGTTCGTTTTTCCCGCGCGCTGTTTGGGAGTGGAATGATAGAGATAGAGTATGATTGTGGTTCGATGAACCCTCTGCCAAGCACTTAAACGTGAATTGCAGAGGAGTCATGTAGATGTAGATGTGGATAGTATGCCACGACGAATATCGGCATTTATCAATGCTACTGTGTACTAGAGGTCCAGGTGTGTGCATCACCTCTGAAGGTCTGTATGGAGGTACAACACGCAGTATGTGTTTTTCGTGAGCAATAAAAGGGGCAAAAATGATATTTATGTTGATATCTATTCCAATTTTCTGTACAGCTTCCGGAACTCTTGGAAAGGAGGTGATGAATTTATATATATATATATATATATATATATATATATTGATGTGTGTACTGTCACTCAAAACCGGCTAAACAGATTTGGTTGATTTTTATCTTTTTGCGTTCGTAACTATCAATTGAAGGTTTATTGAACGAAAATTTTAGCCAAACCCACCGGAAGAGTTGAAAATTAAAATCAATTGGGAAATATCGTTACTTGAGAACGGTTCTATTGCTCTGGTGAAGTTTTCTCTGCTTTGTTAGTAACTGGGGATGATAATGGTATTTTTGGTATGCAAAAGATAATTAAATAAATTTATATTGAGTTTCAGACTTCTGCTGTGATGTGGCTTAATTACAAAAAAATCAGTTTGATGGTTATACAGGGTGATTTTTTCCACCGTGTACAAACATTAGGGACTGACCGAAGGGAACTCTAATAAGTCTAATGAACTTACGTCCGGAGATGCATGGTTTCTGTTCTAGGGGCCATTTATCAATTACACATTTAATACATACCCTTAGAAAAATTAGGAACGACTGTGCTGGTAAACCTCTTACGTTATTTGATTTCAAACAGCTGAGCAAAACTTAACGTACTCAGACATTTCTCTCTATACTTATTCTGGTCAACAGCAAACTGACTCACAATACTTTATTGTAGCGCTACGCAATCTGACTTTCAATAATCCCTACAAAAGAATGGCCATGACTAACAATAACATATACCTTTCATGAATCACTTACCTCACACATATTCATTATTCAAACTACTGCAATACAGCGTGCGCCAATACTGCCAGCTAAATAAAAGATTCTTACTACTGAAGGCACTAACTACTGATAGCCATAGTTAGGAAATGAAAGATTTTGATGGAAAATAAACAATGTATTTACCTTAATAGTGTTCAAAAGTCATAATATATGTATCAGTTCACGACATCCGGTCTTACAAATTTCGTTTTTCTGACAGATACACGTCCAGATCGACCACTCTCAAAACTCTGCCATCTCTCCCCACATCCACCACTGCTGCCGACTCACCTCCAACTGCGCAACGCTACGCGCTGTTCACATCCATCTGCCCAACACTACAATAGTAAATATTCCAACAATGCAAATCAGCCACAGACTGAACACAGCACATTCAGTGATTTTCATAGAGAGCGCTATGAGGCGTTACCAATATAAAAACCTAAACAGCCTACTTACATTTTGTTACAGAGACTGCGGTCAAATACACACTGTACCAAGCAGCCATAGTGACAATAATTGTTGAAAATGGTTTCCATGTGTCTCAACTCATGTTTGTACGCACGGTAGTATGTTCTGTATCACATGTTTACATCGTCCAGGCGGCAGGCGAACAGTGTAAACGGCAGCATGAATGCGCTGCTCCATTGTCTCCACTTCTTAAATGGACACTGCATGCACGATAGTATAGAGACGGACTCATAATCAGAAATCACACATGTTGAGATGCAGTGAACAAGCAGGCCATGGAACTGGACCCCATCGTCTCATTTATCAGCCAGGCAACACACAAGGGTGATGCGTCCAGACGTTAATGACGAAGTGGACTAGAGCACCATCATGTAGCATCAACATAATCCCTCGAGTCATGAAGAGCACTTCTATCAGCAGGGTAAGCAATGTCACCCGCAAGAAACGCCAATTGTTCGGACCTGCTAGGCGACATGGAAGAAACAATGGTCCCAAAATACGGTCTCCAATTGCCTTAGCCCACACTTTCCGACTGCACTGATGCTGATGTTTCACTGTTACCATACTAGGTGACTGTTCAAAGTAGATGGTACCACTCTGTGTAAAGGTAGCCTCATCTGTGAATAGGATGGATGACACGTCCCAGAATTGTGGTTAGGTAGCGAAGAAACCAGTCATAGAATTGTTGCCAATGTGGAAAGTCCGTCGCAAGGAGGCCTTGCAGACGCTGTAAGTAATAACAGTAGTGATAGTTGTCATGGAGAATGTTACACACGATCGTCTGGCTTACCCTGTACTGGCGGGCCAACTGCCCGCTACTGACACGGCGGTCACCTTCTATCGTTTTTACCACATTTTCCACCATGTCTGAGGTGCGGACAATTTCAGGTCCGTACATTTCAGGTACGTCCTTCATGATTTCCTGATTCCAGGAGCGACCCTTTCTCAGACAAATGGCGAAACATTGTTGCAGTAATTAAATGCTGTGGTTGTTTTCGGCGGAGATAAGTCTCCAGATACAACCTCGCTGCCCTCCACATGTTGCCATTGGCCTTTCCGTAAGCAAATACCATGTCGGTAGGGTCTCTATTGGAACACTTAACCATTGTGTACAAGACTATCACGTCAATTAAGAGGTGAGTCAGCAAGAGAAATTAACCACACACATCATTACCAAATTCTATGTCAGGATAGGGCGCTAGGGCGGGAAGTATGACGAACAGTGCAACCCTCTAGGAAGAAACCATGCATACTGTAACTGTGGTTGCATTCTAGAGCATGAATATGACTGCAGTCTCTGTAAAAATGTGTGATTGAATAAATGTTCTCTAGCATGAAAAAAAAATTTATTTCCAGACATAAGTTCATTACACCTCTTTCGTTCCATATCCTCTCATCAATGAACCCCTAGAGTGGAAAAAATCATCCTGTACATATAAAATACATTAAACCTAACTAACCCAAGGACATCACAAACATCCATGCCCGAGGCAGGATTCGAAACTGCGCCCGTAGCGTGTTTTGTATGTAATCCAAGAATAACTACATATAGTGTTTGAAACTAACTCACATATATAGCTTGATGAATTTTTCAATTGGCAATGGAGTGAAGCAGATAAGGTACTGGCGGAACTATAACTGAGTATGAATCGTAAGTCGTCCTCCAATAACAAATGCCAGCGAACGGCCGAGCTTCGATTCCCGGACTCACACATAGTTTTAATCCATTTCACACCGAAAAAGTAGCCCGACATGACGTAATCAAATTTGAAATTAACTTGCTTTACTTTGCTACGAATATCTATAACAGTCCTCTTGCATCGAACCTTCAAGCCGAGCGACATAGCGTGGTTACGGAAATATACAAGGGGAAACTATAATATTTTAACTATCAGCTCGAAACAAATTATTTCCGTAGTTAACTTTCTTTGTATTTGCAGTTACATTTCCACAATGTCAGCGAAATGCTCCTCTTTTTTTTTTTTTTTGTCCCTTTGGCACCATGCGGGGTTTTTGGTGTGTACCAGAAATACAGACATGAAACTGCAAACAAACAAGACTCAAATAACGCACTTTATGTTTTCGAGGGCATAACTAAAACTTAATGAGTAACCACATACTCACATTCAAGAGCAGTTGTTGAAACCGCGACTAGCTATGCAGTTGAAGTGCAGTTTGCCCTTTCTCCCTGGAAAAGCCATGGGATTGACAGGTAGAGAATTATCTAATATCCTAGTAGATAAGAATTAATTTGGCATAATATAAATAATAATGATATAAATACAAATAGAATTCTTGAAAGCAAAGTTGGGTGGGAGGGAATTTTTTTGAATATCTCCATATGGTCCTAAAGGGTGTTGATAGTTTTGAATTGTATGTTGGTTTTGAATTGTCTGTGGATTTGCTGGAAATTGATGTGAGCCATGGAAAATTTTGTTAACACATAAAGATAATCAACAGTGACACTAACTACGGATGTAAACAATAACCATAGTTAAATAACTTGACTTTAATAAAGAAGCCATTCATGAACAAAGTACCACAGTCTGTACATTTAAACAACAATCAGCAATGTGATTTAAGAATTATTTTTTAGTGTGTTTAGGCATGCTTGTAAGAGGCCCATTATAGTCCAAAGTTATGAATGGCACTTAAATGTTATCTTGCGTGAAGCCTGCCATCACAATTCTTACACTTTTTGTGGGCTGACAGATCTGGTAACACCAAAGACATCTGAAATATTGTGGACTGGAACATAACAACCATCCACGGTCCCATATTATAGTCTGCTACTTGCTGTAAACAAATTAGTGTGAAGTATTAGGCTTCTTACATATATTGCAGCTCTTAATAAAATCTTCATAACTGTCCTGGTTTGACTATAGGGGGACAAATTCAAAAAATTCCATAAAAATCCACATCTAACTCGAACTCTATGCCACTGTTTACAAATTTATATGTCCATAAAGTCAAGAAATCATAGTATTTTTTCTAGGCATGGTAGGGTAACTGTGTTTTTACATCTGAGCTCGAGTCAGTGTTTTTCGTTCCGTTCTCGCCTGATTACAACTCTGATTTGTTCGTAGTGACAGTCTGTAAACACTTAATAACCACGAGTAATTTTTGTTTCTACAGCGAGCTGCCGACCGTTTTTAGTAATTTTCGATCTAAAATTGTAACAGGTTCAGTTTATTTACTCGATGTTTCACTAGCCATTTCTTATTTATACTCTTTTTGTGAAATTTTCTTTTGACCAGTATCGACCGGAACCAGTCACGCAATGACGACTCTGTGACAATTGTATCTACAATTATAGGAGCTTTCATTATTCTTGGGAGAAGATTCTTTTCCCAAACAGGAAACAGTGGGGCACCTTGTCACTTAAAAATTAACTAATTAACAAATTAAGCGGAGCTGTAGGTCCGTTACACTCGTTTTTGTGATACCAACATAGAGTAGTCAACCATCTACAGGAAGTTTTAAACACACTCGGTGTAGCCACAGGTTGTCCTAAACCTTTTGCCCTTCTTATATAAATTTCTACCTCCCTGGAGGGTTTCAAAGTGGTTTCAACTCCATACTTGCCCAGTATTTCGCCAGTGCGTTCTGTAATCTTACTAATAAACAAAAGGAAAATTTCCTTGTTGGGCAGCCATTGTTCCTTGTTGATCCTAATTTTCTCTCTAAAGCGAAGATCTCGATCTATCTCCGTCTCAGAACAACCTTTCTCCTCAATGGTTGTGTAGCATATCGACCGCATTTAGTGAAAAAGTGCGCCATAGTGCAAGTGAGCTGCGACAGAGCTAGTATCACACCGGGAAGTGTATTATGTATTGCGAAATAAAACACGGTCAACAGGCGTCTTTTAGCCGTGACAGCTGGCTGCGGTGCTGCAGCAACCAACACTGCTGTACACTAGCGGAAGGATGAAAGCCTTTTCTCATGTCGCCATTGAACTGTATATAGTAACTGCCTGAAGCCCATTTCTATAAACGGTAACAACATTACAGCCCGTAACGTAAAATTATTCATTATGCGAAGTGTTTTGCAAACAAATTACTTTTACTTGTATGTGTTCGTACAAATTATCTGATGGGTCCTGACAGACTGATTTATGTTATGTGTTGTTACATCTGAGCTCGGGTCTGTTTTTGGTTCCATTCTCGCCTGATTACAATTCAGTGGTTAGTTCGTAATGACCGACTGTAAACAATAACCACCAGTAATTTTTCCTCATACAGCGAGCAATAGATTGTTCTTTAATAATTTGCAGTCTAGAATTTTAACCGATTCGGTTTATTTATTTGATATTTCACTAGCTATTTTTTATTTCTATCCGTTTTGTAAAAATTTCTTTTGATCAGTATCGACAGAAAGCTGTCAAGCAACAACGTTTCTGTTATAACTGTATCTGCGCTTATCTGAAATTTTACTATTCCTCGGAAAAGATTATTTTTCCAAACAACAGGGAATACAGGGTGCACCTGTGACTTAAAAATTAACGAATTAACTAATTAACTGATAAAGTGGAGGTGTAGAAACATTGTAAGGTATTACGACTTATTTTTGCAATACCAGCATAGAGTAGTCCAACTATTAAATTCAGTAACATACGTTCTCGGTAACATGCAGTTATGTATAGTCCCTCAATAAAGCTAAACTAAGCAGTAGAAAAGTGCTTTCTCGTCTTATCAGAAATGAAAAGTGAAATGACACACGGACGAACCGCCCGTCGGCCAGTTGGAAAAGACGTCAGTTGCTCGGAGCCCTCAAATGAAAACTGTGACTAACTATCTCTACCGTCAAAAGTAGATATAAAAACGTCTAACACTACAGGTTTGCACAGATCACACCGGAGTAATGCTAGGCATTCTTAACAATTCTTTGCAGCAATGCACAACTTCCGTTTGAGCCAGCTTTACGGATAGACGATTGCTGGCGCTGCTCTCTCCTTTCTCGAATTTAGTACAGAATGGTTTTAGTTAAACTTTAGATACTTGAGCCAGTGTAAACGGAAAACTATTTACTCTATGGAAATCCAGCTGTAGAGGATTAATATTCACACTCGGTGCTACAGGATTTGCATTGCTGTTAGCATTAGTGCCTTGACCTGGCGATAGGCTTCGGTACTAGAAAGTCAATGTAGGGTTGAAACATGCATCACTGTGGATCACAGGTATAGAGTTAATGTGTGTCTAGACAAGGTGAGCCGGGTCTTTTAGTAAAACTGTTTTATCGAAACACCAATAGCAATGCTGCTACTTCTCGCGAACTTCGACTCAAAGGAATACAATTCGATATGAATAACATGATTCGGAAGTTGGAATAAACTATCAACTTCGACATTTCCCCTGAGAGGAAGACGACCAATTACGCCAAAAATTGCTGAAGAAGTTACTGTTGCCATAGCAGGGAATGCTGGACGCAGTTTGCAGTTCACAAGCAGAGCAAGAGTTATGTCACGGCAGTTGAACATTCCATGGTCGACCGTTTCAAAAGGGCTGCGAACTGTTGTGAAATGGTATCTCTGGTGAAGATGGTCGTCATGGAGAATAATACTTGTAACCAACATAACATTAAACAGCTGGGGTAAGAATATTCAGTCCACACTGGGGGTTAGCAAAAAATCCAACATCTTCCTGTATCTCGCCATTGACGTATGTACACAGACACATTGTTTCGAAGTTTAAAGAAGGTCTTTAACTACAGATACAGTAAAAACCTTCTTGCTCACAACGCCGAGTAATACAAACATGTAGCATTCCACACAATAGTACAACGTTACGAATCAGTTTCCATGTCCAAATAAGATTTCAAAGCATAGTTAGCTACAACAAAATTTATTGTTACACCAATAGCTACAATCTCGTCCTGATTGGTCACCACTGGCATAGAAAATAAAGTGAAATTTACGTCAATTCTTCATGCTCCATTTACTACCCCTTCCACCGTCTCTAAAGAAAGTGGTGTGAAACGCCGATAATTACGGCCTCTTAATTGAGCCAGTAGGAAAAACTGAGAATAGATAGACCAGTGAAGATTGTACACACTTCACAGGCAGAACACAAACTTATTTTACAAAGCTTCAACACAGCAGCCATTTCAGGTAATTTTTGAAATTAATTGAAATACCAAACAATGAGACTCATTTACAATTCAATGCCAATTTAAATACTTTACAGAAAATTAAAAGTTAACCCAAGGTAAGAATAGTCCTTAAGGCAAGACAAGCTCTATATAAGACACAGAATGAAATAGGGGTAAAGTCGTATTGCAGACGAACGTAAATCTAAACAACAGTACCAGAATATATCAGAAGGAGCTTATTTATCAGATGGTGAGAACATTACATGATTTAAACTTGAGTGATTAGAAATGCCTAAAACCATACTTAAAACGATAGAGAACAACTTAACACCAATATCTGGGCAAGATAATTTTAAGTTCAGAAACATAACAATTGAAGATTTAACCAGTTTAGAATGACAAGAATAATTAAGTTACAGTAGGTTAAGGTATATTTTGGGATCCCAACGCACATCAAAATTTGCCTGACGTAACGAACACAAATCCGGAATTATTCCACATACAAACTTAACTTGAACAGAAACATCAAATAGTGCGGCTGCAGGTGGAGGAAACAGCACGAGAGACAGACAGCGACGACAGCTGTCGATTGTACGCACTCCAAGTGACGTAAACAACCGGTTAAGCAGGCAGACGGGGCGTGACTAAGTGGTGCCCGATCCTGGGTAACACGTACCTATAGTGGCTTGCAAATGATTATTAACGTCAGTTATCTATAGCAAAAATAATTTCAATTAGACAGAATTTCAACACACAGCTGTGTATCAAATATATAGCTCTTAGGTTAGAATTAAAATGAGCTCTTACCAAAATCAGTGAGAACTTAACTGAATTATAATAATTTAACCAAATATTTAAGAAACTATCTACAAATAATTTTTGAAATAATTTCAACAATAAAATAGTATTATAAGGAATTTCTTTTCAACAAACCGATAAAGTAGCCACAATGTTACTCGCATGACACTCAAAGTTCATACACACGTAGGTCCATAGCGGTTCTGAGAGAACAAATGCGTCCTGAGAAACACTAAAAGTTATCTCAGCCACATGAATCTATTGGACGCACTATATAATTTCTTACACAGCACTGGCCGTTAGCATTAGCTTCAAGGAAACAATAACAACAAAAGCTATTTCAAAACAGGCCAATAAAATAGCAAACCCCACACACATCGTGGCGTCAGCAGACCAGCATCCATGATAATTGCAAATACTAAATGTTTCACTGTGCCTCGAGTTGAAAATTACGTGACCATTTATTTAGTTAAAAAATCAGAAGAATTAATGGGAGACGAACAAGCACAGGTAATGCATACACTAAGGTACACCGCCAACATTCCAAATAAGCTTTCTTCTGTTACACGGCACTTTGCACTGGCTAAAGGTTCACAAGCACCACGGATACATAAGGTTATCACATAAAACGAATTATAATAAAATATGAGCCAATGAATTAGTCTAAAATGTCTACCTGATCTTGGAATCACATTACCCTTCGAATACCCGTGGAGCCACGAGCATCCATAGCCAACAAACAGAAGGGAGAGAAAAATGACTTAATATTGCTCTGCCAGCTCGGCGCCCTTCTGATAAATTACAGCACAAGCCACGTCGGTACTCAATAATTTACGGTGCTAACAAGACCCAAAATAAAGGTCGCCTGCCAACATCTAACACCACGACGAAGAGGCAGCACGGAAGACGCATTACGTCCTGTTCCTCAGCTCATCCTGCCCAGCAAACCGACCACCACGAACGAAGGCTCACACCAGAGGACGCAGCGCTCCATCGGCGACATGTTGGTCGAAGATCATAACAATAGCGAAATCGATACATTGTGAGAAGGCTACTACGGCCAATGGTGTGCACTACCATATCTGCATCTGCATCTACATTGATACTCTGCGTATCACAGTTAAGCGCCAGGCAGAGGGTTGATCGAACCTAATTCACAATAATTCTCTATTATTTCAATTCAATTTTCTATTATTCCAATAGTGATATCGATACACTATGAGAAAGCCGCGATGGTTAATGGTGTAGAATACCACATCTACAGCTTCATCTAAATGGATACACAGCGAATCACAGTGCCTGGCAGAGGGTTCATCGAATCACCTTCACAGTAATTCTCTATTATTCTAATCTCGTACAGCGTATCTATCCGTGTGAGCTCCGATTTCCCTAATCATATCATGATGATCGTTTCGCCCTATGGAGGTGAACGTCAATAAAATATTTTCGCATTTGGAACTGAAAGCTGGTGATTGAAATTTCGTGAGAAGATTCCGTCACAACAAAACACGTCTTTGTTTTGATGATGTCCACCCAAAACCTTGTATCATTTCAGTGAGACTCTCTCCCCTATTTCGCTGTAATACAAAGCGTTCTGCCCTTCTCTGAACTTTTTCGATGTACTCCGTCGATCCAGTATTCTAAAAGAGGACGGAAAAGCGTGCTGTACTCTGTCTCTTTCGTAAATCTGTTACATTTTCCAAGTGTCATGCCAATAAAACGTAGTCTTTGTTTAGCCGTCCCCATATCATTTGATGTCTATTCCTTACAATATAAGTTGCTTTTGTAAATGTATTTTCTAGGTATCTAATTGAATTTACAGCCTTCAGATTTGACTAATTTATCGTGTAATCGAGGTTTGAAACTTTCTGGTAATCAAAGTTTAACGGATACCTTTCAGCAGTAATTTATGTGACCGCACACTTTTTGTTATTTAGGGTCAATTACCAATTTTTGCACCACACAGATGTATTTTCTAAATCAATAGCAACTTGTTTTTATCTTCTGATCACCTTACTAGTCGATAAACAACAGCACCATCTGCGAACAACCTAAGACGGCAGCTCAGATTGTCTCCCAAATCACTTATATAGATAATGAAGAGCATAGATCAAAACGCTAAAGTTGGGAATGCGAGAAATCATTTCTGTTTTACTTGATGACTTGCCATCAATTAATACAAACTTTTACCTCTCTGATAGGAAATCAAGGATCCAGTCACAAAATTGAGACGACATTCCATAAGGCCAGAATTTCAATACACGTCGGTTGTTTGATACAGTTTCAAAAGCTATCTAGAAATCTAAGAATATGAACTCAATTTGAAATCCCTTGTCAACAGCACTCAGCACTTCGTGTGTTTGAAGAGCTAGTTCCGTTTCACAAGAACGATGTTTTCTAAATCAGGTTTGACTGTGTGTCAATACGCCGCTCTCTCCGATGTAATGCATAATGTTCGAATACAATATATGTTCCAAAATCCTACTGCATATCGACGTTAATATTATAGGCCTGTAATTTAGAGGATTACTCCTACTACCTTTCTTGAATGTTGATGTGACCTGCTTAACTTTGCAGCCTCTGGGTACGGTTCTTTCGTCGAGAGAACGGCTGTATATGATTATCATGTACCGTACGGAGCTATTGCATCAGCATACTCTGAAAGGAACCTAACCGGTATACAATCTGGACTGAAATACTTGCTTTTGTTAAGTGTTTAAGTTTCTTCACTACTCCGAGGTTAATTGTTTCTACGTCACTCATGTTGGCAGCTGTTCTTGATTCGAATTCTAGAATATTTACTTCGTCTTCTTTTCTAAAGGAATTTGGGAAGACTGTGTTTGGTAACCCTGCTTTGGCAGCACTGTCGTCGATAGTATTTTTAATGCTATCGTGGAGAGAAGGCATTGATTGTGTCATGCCGCTTGCATATTTCACATACAACTAGATTATCTTTGCATTTTCTGCCAGGTTTCGGAACGAAGTTTCGTTGTGGAAACTATTACAAGCATTTCGCATTAAAGTCCGTGCTCAATTTCGAGCTTCTGTAACATATCGCCAATCAGGGAAATTTGACGTCCCTTTAAATTTGGCAAGATTTTTTTCGTTGTTTGTGCAACAGTGTTCTGACCCGTTTTGTGTGCCACGGAGGATCAGGTCGGTCGTTTGTTAATTTATACTATTTCTATGAATTCAATCCACATCTGGTCTACACTTACATTGTTAATTGGGAAGCAGCTGAGTCGACAAGTGAATTTTTATTTGCTTTTTTGAAAAGGTAATTTTTAGTTTATTTTGGAGGATTTGGGGGTTGCAATATTCCATCTGAGTACTACAACCCTCTGCTCAGTAATCTCTGAAACCATTTTGATGCTGTTATTAACTCAGGATTATTTATTGCGAAGAGGTCAAGTGTGTTTTCACAACCGTTTATTATTCTCGTGGTCTCATGATTTAACTACTCGAAATAATTTTCAGAGAATGCATTTAGCACAATTTCGGATTTAAACATGTATGTTCACCAACGTTTCGAAGGTGAATTAAATTCTCCACCAACTGCAATTGTATGAGTCGCGTGTGTGTTTGAAATAAAACTCATGATGTCTTTGAACCTTTCAGCAATTGTATCATCTGACTTGGGAGGTCGGTAAAAGGATCCAATCAGTATTTTATTGCGGTTGGCAAGAATGACCTCTACCTCTGCTCACATATACTGTGTACTTTAACTCCGCTAAACGATGAACTACTCCTAACAGCAACAAACACGCCACCGTAAACTGTATTTAGCCTATCCTTTCGGAACACCATTAGGTTCGTAGCAAAAATTTCTGCTAAGCTTATCTCCGGCTTTACTCCGTTTTCAGTGCCTATAACGATTCGAGTATCAATGATTTTTATTAGGATTTGGAGGTCTGTTATTTTCTCAGCATAGCTACGACAAATGTTATATCGATAGTTCCTGTATTTACGTTCTTCCTGTGTTCGGCCTACTCCCTTTCAGGCTGAAGCCCTTTTCGTCTTTACCCGAGACCCTCTGACCTAAATAAACCGGCCAGTTCACGTCACACGGCCCTTGCTACCTGTGTAGCTGCCTCCTGCGTGCCTGACCCATTCAGTGGTACCCAAAACCAAACCATGTTGAGGAATCTACAGTCTACACGGACACATAATCGTCTGAGCCTTTCATTCAAAACCTCCACTGGGCTCTGTACCAGAGGTCTACAACTGGTCCTGTCGACTATGCTGCAAATGGTGAGCTCTGCTTTCGTCTCACAATCAAGGCTGGCACCAAAATATTGACTGTTACGTCAAAGGCTTTGATTGTTGTGCGCGTGATGTTAACTTCTTTTAAACTGCAAGTTTAATTAGTCTAGCGTGTTTGTATTTAACGTATTAGACACGAAATGTAGCAAAGCTACATGTCGCGCACATTAAAATCCGACCTGTTCATTGGCCTGTTAATGAGAAGAGACTATGTGCTTTCCGTCCGGTTCGCATTGAAATCTTGTTATAGAACTGATTAAATTTCTTTGAAAGCTATTTTCTATCTACATCCGAACTACAATTTTTTATGTAGTGAATCGTGTGAGACCTGGTCTAGGCTAACACAAAAACTGATTCCTCATTGGAACATTAATTCACTTTCACGTGAAACACTTAAGCAGATAATTCTCAGCGATTCAGTTCCTATTTTTAATCCGTGTGGCGTAATGAAAAACTTAAAATTATGTTCTCGACCGTAATGGCGTCTTTGAAACAAAATCAGTTCAGTATATGAAACCTGCAAATTATTCAGTGTTAATTATGGGATGCCTTCCCCTAAACTATTGAAAGGAAAACATAAATTTACACATTTATAGAATTAATCATTATTATCTCAAGAATGCTTTTCTTTACAGTGTTAGTAACAAACACATACAGTTCTCATCACAAATTGTCAATGTCGTTCTTCTACAATCAAGAAGAAAACGATGAGTAGTCAGATTTTTCTCTTTCTTCCTCGTTAGAGGACTGTATACTCATTTTTATCTTTGTTCATAGATTATCACTGAAATACAAAGTTTTCGTATTAATAGTATTTTTCATTGTTTTTTCTATATTATCTTACAATATTTCACAACACATGTCTTTATGACTTTTAACAATATTTTCGTTATTACGGTTATTTTAAATTGTCGCACTAGTTTCGTAAAATTTCACAGTAACGTCAAGGGGATGGCACAAACATCATAATGCCCGTTGACTGAAGAAATTATTTATTTCACAATTTCACTTTCGGCATTTGGGACATTTTCAAGTGGTACTGCAAAACATTTTGCTTCAGCATGTGTCACACTTTGAAAATCTTCCGATTTTTACAGCACCAGTAGAATATGGCCCAAAGGTCAAAGTTATAGTTAACGGTGAAAATGACGTCCTCAGAAACTTTTCTTTACAGTTGCGAGGGACGGTATTCAACCTGTACTACTTGTATAAGGATAATGCACATTGGTAATTCATGTATCGTCTTAAGTTTACTGTTTGTGTGGGTGCAACGTAGAGAAGGCAGAAATGCTATTCATAAAATTTAAATTACTGGAACGATACGTGGAATAGTGCTTATACGATGTATATATATTTTGTAGTACAGTTTTATTATTGAGAATTGACATCTTTTAGCGCCATTTTCACCTATAATTTCTCACCATTTTTACGAATTAAGATCGCTGATAGCTGTTACGCTGGTGACAGCTTTCAGCTACCGTAGTGGTCTACAGAAATGCGACAGCAAAATCACTTTCAGTAATGGGTAGAGGCAGACGGATTTAGGAGCTGCGGCAAACCCATTGGGTCACCGAGGGTTCTTATTTCGCCGATTATGCTATAAGTTTTACTTCTTACTTGATGAATGTGTTGCCCCGATTTTGTTTTGTTACGGAGTCGATATTTTATATCTATTTCTGAAATCTGATGGGTTGATTTGATTCTTTCAAATTGCCTGCATCTCATCTTCATGAGATTGTCATAAGCTGCTCGATGTGGAGACGCTTCATGCTCATTGACCTATCCATTAGGTAATGCCTATTCTGGCTGACGGTACACTTTTGGTCATAATATTACAGTACCTGTGCTACAAAGTATTTTTCTTACACAAATGGTACAAAACTCTTCTATAAGACTTCAATCACTTATACATTTTTTAAAGTGGCCCAGCTTTTATGTCATAAACTGTTATTAAACGTCGATAGAGCAAAGAGAGCCTAAAAATAAACGATTCTGCTACGTCACCGTTACGCAAAACCTCTGTTGCGTCATACGAACGGAACACGAACACAGTCAAGTGTAACAATTCACTTAGGCGACAATACAATTTGCGTACACGACGGCGGCGTGAACTCTGGAGGCTAACGAATACTGGCAGCTGCGGGATCTCATTACTCATTAACCTTTGACAATGTCGTCGGGCGGAAGCGACAAAATGTTAGGTAAACGCAGACACGAAGGTTAGCTGTGAAACAAGTTGAATTACCATGCGTAATGCGATTAGTGACAACCTAACGTACGGGCACCAAAGTTAAATTGCTCCCAACATATCAGCAAACAACTGTCTGTTAGATCAACATATCAACGTAGTCGAATTTGAATCGCACTTGCAGCATGTACAATATTCCTCCATTAGCCGAGCGGTCTAAGGCGTTGCAGTCATGGACTGTGCGGAGGTTTGAGCTCTCCCTCAGGCGTGGGTGTTTGTGTTTGTGCTTTGGATAATTTAGATTACGTAGTGTGTAAGCTTAGGGACTGATGACCTTAGCAGTTAAGCCCTTTTCGAAAGAACTTTCCCGGCAATTGTGTGGAGAGATGCAGGGAAATCACCTAATTCTGTATGGTCTGACCGGGATGTGATCCGTCGTCGTCCCGAAAGAGAATCCAGCATGCTAACCATTACGACACATTCCTCAATGTGTTGGTCCGAAAGTCTTGCTTAAATTTGGCAGTTGTTATAATCTCTGCAATGCTGAATAATTATTGTATCTCTTATAACGGTGCAAATTTTCCGATCGGTAAGATGGACTTATCCTTTGGAGCGAATGGCTATCAGAAATGGCTTAAATGCTGTTTCGTACTGGTCGTGAAACGATGAATCGGCATCTAAGGCTCAGTAACAAAACTATGCACAACATGACTGAATTGCTTTATGGTCATCTGACAAACTCATTCTATGCAGAGAGCTAACCACAAATTTGTACTGTACATTTCTTGTGAAACCAAATTTATTTGCCAAGATAGTTAATTTGACACAATACAGTCCATATGCTGGTGTAGTCCAAATTCCAAATAAAATAAGGAATAAGTAAAATTTACATAATAATAGAAACGTACCACAAGAAAGATGAGGTATTACAATGACATGCCAGACTTCCCTGTTATTAGTACAATGCCATGTTGGCTGCAACAAAGTGACTGACAACTGGATTACAATAAAAGACACTGTGCAGATAGTGGTCTACACTATATGACGTCAGTTTCGACTAATGCAACAGGGTCAGGCTTTTCTTTAACATTGGAATTAACAGAACGATTTTAACATTAAAATCTGACATGTCAAGTAATGATAACGAAGAGGTTTACGCAAACTGTGAATGAAGGAGACACAGCATACTGTAAACTATCATGGATGACTACCTACGCCATCAGATAAAAATTCGAAACATTCTGTGACGTAATGATCACATAATGTACTACATCCACAAGCAAGCATACGCAATACAATACGTAACCGAATTAGTTTTGGGGGAAAGCTACGGTCGAAATTTACAGGATTATTAAATAGGACTTTATGTTATTGCTCGGTTTCACTGTCAGGGAAGGATGGCAATTAACAGTTATGTAATAGGAAACAGTAAAACAAGACCCTACACATTGCAAGATTTCAATATAAAATACAATTCGTGTATAAAATATTTTAAAAAATATGTACCCACACAAAACACGCATAACGTAAGCCGTTTTTTACAAAATTTTCAGCCTTACACCAACCTGCAAGGAACGTATGATTAAAACTGCAGTTGGTCTGCACACACTGGACACCACTTCTGAGAATACGTAGACCCTATTTATGACGGAAGTTAACGTAAATTACACTTATTGGCCGGCAGCGTCATATAACTGCATTGTTACCTTTCTTCTGACATCCTGAATCACTCAGCATAAACAGAAAAATAATGTAGCGTAAGAATCTTCTATTAATGTTTAGGAGTAACGTACATCAAAAGATGTCTTTCCTGTAATATGCTGACGACTTTGACGAAATCGGAGTACAATCCTTAACTTGAGTGCTTATGGTATGTTAAAGTAATAGTAGATAGTACCACGTAAGAGTACTCTTTGTTAGTACCGGTTAACGAGTGAAAATCTTAACTTCATTCTATGCTTATTTGCCGCTAACTTCCGTGTTGAATTCCAAAGAGCTGTGGCACTGATAGTTAGGTAACTCAATCAACTGCAGCAAAGTAGTACCACACCCGATGAAAAAAGAGGTTTTTAATTTTCCTGAGGCTAAAAACCACATAAAAGTTAATATTGAAATCGGTTATTAATTGTCCTGAGACCAAAAGCGTCATAAAAACCAAAAAAATCGGCTTTTAAACGTCCTGGGCCAAAAACCGCATTAACCCCAGCGATAAAATCTGTTTCTAAGCGTCGTTGGACTGGTGCAAGGCACGTACAAAATGGTAGAATTGTCAACCATGTCATGACAGCTTTGCCGACCGTATAACGTAATCTAAGTCTCTTGGTCTGCTGGCTGTGGGGTTATGTAAAGGACTTTGTTCATTGCACAGATTACAAATGCAGCTGAACATAAGGCATGCACTGCAGAGCACTCCTTTCTTTTGTGGAACATGCTGTTCCGCGATTTCAAATTATGGCGGAAGAAGGTGGACAGCGTTGTGTATATGTGTTTCGTCAGTCCCACAACACAGTTTGGTGGATGACTTCAAATATAATTAACGCGGAAACAGGACAACTTATCGAATTTTTATGTTACCAATCATCTCTCAGCACATCACTTTCAACTTCCTCTTCATGGTGCACACGCTAGCTGATATGAGAGCGCCGTTATCATTCCCTCGTGTCAGCTAGTGTGTGTGTTGTGAAGAGGGAGTTGAAAGCGATTAAAAACCGATTTCATTGTTGTTTTAATTACCCAGTACTCACAGGATATACATGCTAGCAACCGTATACCCTCAGATAGCCGCTGCTCGTTATTGCAGTTCTATTTAATTCCTTACTTAATGTCTAGAATATTATTCGGCTATATCTATTATCAAAAATGTTTATAACATCACATTAACTAGATACCAGTTGGCCGAAATAGCTCAAGAACATCTCACGAATCATATGTGCGAAGCAGAAATCCAGTTGATTGCTGGTTACGGACTAATATATGATGCAGGACATTCAGCTTTAACCTGGCGTGAGGGAGGTCGGGTATGTCATACCCGATGTGTTTTGAATCGCTGATTATTGACTGTCGTTGTTGCCACATAAATCTGGAGGTAAGGGAGAGAGGGACGGGGGCAAGATGTAATGTTGAGTTAATTGTTGTGCCAGCAACAGTGGGAGATAGGCGAGTGCAAAGGTTGTTAAGTAAGTCACAGCCGACCTCGTAGCCAGTGTTAACACTCTTGAGCTGTCAGCAAGTTTATGAGATATTATAATACAGTTATTCAGAATATTTAGATTTTAGATTTCTCACCATGTCTTATGAGGAAAATTGATGTTGAGTACAAGAACTTCTAGAGGAAATTTTAGAAAACTGTTCAAATGCTACTTCCTGTGACTCTGAGCACGAAGAAGAGATTGACAAAGTTTCTCAAGGAAGTGAAGAAAGTGATTCGATCCAAGAAGGTATTTTGTGCGATTCGGAAGAGCCAAAATCTGGGTTAGTGGCTCCAAGTCAGTCACCTGAGGTACGTGGGATTTTTTATACGTCCAAAGATGGTATAAAATGGATGAAGGATTGTCCTAGATAAAGTGTTCATATTCGTTCAGAGAATATTATCAATAGTTCTCTACACATAAAAGGAATTAGAAGATAATATGATTATGTTAATCAATCAAAGACACTGTAAGTTTGTTAGAATTTTGCATTATATCTGTTAAACTTCTAAAACTTTTACTTTTTCTGAGAAAATTTGACCCTTCATTATTTCAACCCCCCAAAAAAGGCTTTCTGTCTTAAACATAGTATTTTACTTTAGCACCATTATTTATATCCTGAGTCAAGAAATACTTAATACACGATTGTAGCATCAAGAAAGGCCATCAAAGTTTCTGGTATCTCATACCTACCTCATAGCTGGTGTAAAAATTTCTCGCCTGATTGACGCTGGGTTACGGCGAAATAGACTTCCAGGGACTTTTTCAGTTGGCTTGGAACATATAAATGCAATTATCAAGTAATCGTGAGCGATATGTAAATAAGCATGTGGGAGGACGAGTATATTTCATTACTTCTTAAGGTTGAATATCCCATCATCAGTTCAGAAATTAATGGCCTTTAGAGTTCACAGAATCATTACTCACTGTGACATGAAAATAACAAGAGGCTTCCAGGAATTGAACTGGAGGAATTTAATACATGTTTGCTATGATCACATACTTGTCTGTAAATTATGAAAATCATAGATGTATTATATTCGCAAAGTTAATGACATGCAGTTACCCAGTGCCCAACGAAAAATTACAGTAATAACAGACTGACTGTATGAAATTCTCCATTTCTGGTATCATCGCTTTTCAACGCTTCACCCTTCATCCCCTCCATTGTTCAGAATCACGCTAAGGTACAGTAGAGAATGGCTAGCATTCCATTTTGTGACGATGTTGCGATTATCATTTTTCTAAACTACCTGTAATTTAGATGCAGTTCTGAATCATAATCACATACAAAAGTGCTTACTTCTTTTCCTTATAGCTCATACTACATGGTACGAGGTCCGCTTTTTCAGGATTCCGCAAATTCTATTTGTATTATTTAACTTTGCGGGAGGGTGCTCTTCCTGACGTTACAGTTGCCCAAGTAACTTATGAGGGGGAATTTCTGTGCACTAATTTTGTGTTGATGATGTAAACTGTTTTCTACGTTTTATCGCAGTTAATCTTTTTATGTGCTAGATGGAAGGTGTAATTGGGGTCCAACCCAGCATTCGCCTAAACGCGCGTGGAGCTGTGCTACAAAAAACGTTCAGGGTGGTTGGTGTACAACCGCACGACCGGAAATCTGGCGAGCGAATTCGACTCGGGTGTAGCTCACCTCTTTCACTACCCAGAATGCTGCACGTTGTGCTATATTTACAGGTAACAAAAACAGAGGCACACAGTGAAGGAGTCCAAGTTTCTCCAGAGGAGTCTCTTATTAGGAATACATAATGAAGAGACACTTAAAAAATCTGTATACCCCTCTTGTCTAGTCAGTGGTGACGGCTAATTCAGTTACCCAACTGTCACTAAGGTTGCAGTATCTTTTAGTCCACAATTATAGCTTTTCAAAACATTGTTCATAACAATAGAATTAGTTTGTGAACTTCTTCTTGCATGTACTGTATCAGAAGATTCTGACATAATTGAAATTAACAGAACTATTCATCTACCTGCAGCGATGCGCTAAAAGGGAACTGGAGGAAATCCCCTTTACTCAGTGGATTCTTTTTCTTTGTTATGTGCGCGACACTCAGTAACTTAAGAGGAGATGCCCAAGAGTATTATTTGCTTATTTAAAATAGGACTAATAACAAGTAAATTTCTTTAGTACACTAGAAAAATAAAAAAAATAAGAGGATACTGCTTTGGGCAAAGGAATTGAAAAGAAACTAGCCTGGTATAATTTTGTAAAAACCACATTTCAGTCATTGCTATCATCTAAATCTACGTAATTACTCTACTATTCAACATAAAGTGCCTAGCAGAGGGTTCAAGCTGTCTCTACCGTTTCACTCTAGAACGGCGTGAGGGAAAAACGAGCACTGAAATATATCTGTGCGAGCCTTGATTTCTCCTATTTTATCAAGTTGATCATTTCTCCCCATGTAAGTCGGTGCCGACAGAATGGTTTCGAAATCGGAGGAGAAAACTGCTGATTGAAAATTCATGAGTAGATCATGTGGCAACGAAAAACGCCTCTGTTTTAATAGTTGCCACTCGCGTTGTCATGTCTATGGCACTATCTCACCTATTTCCCGATAATACGAAACAAGTTGTTGCTCTTTGAACTTTTTCGATGTCATCCGTCAGTCCCACCTGATGCGGATCCCAAACCGCACAGCAATACTCCAGAATTGGGCGGACAACCGTGCTGTAAGCCGTCTATTTAGTAGATCTTTTGCACCTTCTAAATGTTCTGCCAGTGAACTAAAGTCTTTGGTTTGCTCTACCGACAACATTATCTATGTAATCGTTCCAGTTTGGGTCATTTGTAACTGTAATCCCTACGTATTTAATTCACAGCCTTAATACACTCCTGGAAATTGAAATAAGAACAACGTGAATTCATTGTCCCAGGAAGGGGAAACTTTATTGACACACTCCTGGGGTCAGATACATCACATGATCACACTGACAGAACCACAGGCACATAGACACAGGCAACAGAGCATGCACAATGTCGGCACTAGTACAGTGTATATCCACCTTTCGCAGCAATCCAGGCTGCTATTCTCCCATGGAGACGATCGTAGAGATGCTGGATGTAGTCCTGTGGAACGACTTGCCATGCCATTTCAACCTGGCACCTCAGTTGGACCAGCGTTCGTGCTGGACGTGCAGACCGCGTGACACGACGCTTCATCTAGTCCCAAACATGCTCAATGGGGAACAGATCCGGAGATCTTGCAGGCCAATTAGAAGATTACTTTCACTAATTCAACTGCCCCTGCAAAACATTGAAATATCTGTTCATTGCAGTGTTGTGATATATCTATGGACTCAGATGCAATACTTTTTTTTGTATACATAGCCACTCCATAATCCTGCAAGGAACTCCTTGAGAAAGATCCAGCTAAACTGTATTCTGCTAAACGAAACCTCAGAATTGTCGAATTATTTAAGTGGTGCTCTGATATACCAATAATTTCAGAGTCAACATCTATAAGCAGTTCACTAGCTTTATTTCCAATACCTCTTATGTTTTGATGAAATGTGCTAACTCTTTTTCTATTTGGAAACATTACATCCTCAGAAGGTGAGTCCTTAGTTAGAGGGACCTCCTTTAAGCAGGTATACATATCAGCTGACGTCAATGTAAGAAAGGTGCAGCTTTATCACCAATTACTACAAGAATTTTTTCGTGAGTGACCCGACCACCACCACCACCACCACCATCACCACCACCACTACCACCACCACCACCAATTACACTCTCACCTATAGGCTTAGCCAGCCACCCCTTCTAATATCCATTGAGGTGCAGGCCTGCCTAGTGAAACCTGATCTACTGATAGACGAAACTGGCACCACTGACTATGTGTCAATGAAACGTTTACTTCGAGGTAATTCATAATGTTTGAACACAGTATATGTTTCAAAATCCTCCTGCAAACCGACGATAGTGATATAGCCTGTAATTCAGCAGATTACTCCTGTTTCCCTTCTTGGGTATTGGTGTGATGAGCAATTTTCCAGTCTCTAGGTACGGATCTTTCTATGAGCGAGCGGTTGTATATAAGTGCTAAATATGGAGCTACTGTATCAGCATACTCTCAAAATAACCTCACTGTTATACAATCTGAACCCGAGGCCTTGCCTTTACTATGTGATTTAACCTGCTTTGCTACACTGAGGATATCTACTTCTATGTTTTTCATATTGGCAGTCGTTTATGATTGGAATTGAGGAATATTTACTTCTCCCTTTATTTGGTGAAAGATTTACGGAAAATGTTTAACAACTATACTTTTAGTGGCACTCTCATCGGTGACATCATCGTTGTAATCGCGTCCAGCCACTGGCATGCATTATGTATGACCAGAATCTCTTTGGGTTTTCTGCCAAATTCCGAGTCAGAGATTCGTTGTGGAAACTATTAAAAGATTCTCGCCATCAAGTACACTCTGTATTTCGTATTTCTGCAAAACTTTATCAATCTTGGTTATCTTGCGTTCTTTTAAATTTGGCATGCTTTTTTTCGTTGCTTCTGCAGCAGTGATCTGACGCGTTTTGCGAACCATGGGGGATCAGTACCATCACTTATTACCTTGTGTGGTATATATCTCTCAATTGCCGTCGATGCTATCTCTTTGAAATCATTTCACATCTTTTTTACGCTTGCATAATCAGATCGGAAGGAGCGGAGGAGATCTCCTGAAAAGGCGTTAAGAGCATTTCATCAACTTTTTTAAATAGGCGTACTCTGAGATTTATTTTTGATGGTTGCGGGTGTTACTATGTTCAGCCTAGCAGCAAATGCCTTGTGGTCGCTAATTCCCGTATCTGTCATGATACTCCCTATTTATGGTGGATTATTTCTTGCTTTGACGTGAAATACGCTTTGGCAACCATTTACTCTTCGAGTCGTCTCATGAATTAATTGTTCAAAATTATTCTCTGACAAAGCATTCAGTACAATTTCGGATGATGTTTTATGCCTCCCGCTGACTTTAATCGTATATTTTCCAGCATATTGAGGGTAGATTGAAGTCACCACCGACAATAATTGCATGAGTGGGGTACCTATTTGAAATGAGACACAAGTTTTCTTCGAACTCTTTAGCAACTATATCTTCGGAATCGGGGGGTCGGTATAACGATTCAGTTAATAGTTTAGTCCGATTTTCAAGCATAACTTCTACCCATACTATTTCACAGAAACGATCTACTTCAATTTCACTACAAGGTAAACAGCAGTAAAAACTCCACCACCAATTGTATTTAATCCATCCTTTCTAAAGACTGTTAGGTCATCTGAAAAATATTTTGCTGAACTTATTTCCGGCATTAGCCTGATTTCCGTACCTATGACTATTTGAGCATCAGTGCTTTCTATTAGGGCCCAGAGCTCTGTTTCTTTCCCAACACCGGTACGACCTTAATATGGTTTACCTGCCCCCTTTTAGACTGACGCCCTTCCTGAGAAAGGGTAACCTCAAGACCGGCCAGTCCCCTCCACACAGCCCCCGCTGCCCGTGAAGCCGCTTTCTGTGTGTAGTGGTCACCTGACCTATTAAGCGGAACCCAGAAACCCACCAACCGATGGTGCAAATCAAGGAATCTGCATCCCACACACTTACAGAACCCCCTGACCCTCTGATTCAGACCCTCCACTAGACTTTGCATCAAAGGACCACAATGAGTTCCATCGACGATGCTGCAGATAGTGAGCTCCGCCTTAATCTCTCAAGAAAGACTGGCAGTCTTTATCGTTTCCGCTCGCTGCCCGAAACCAGAGAGAATGACCTCCAATATAAAGTGACTCACATCATTGTTATCAACATGAGCCTTCACCTGCAGTTGGCTGAATCCTGTAACCTTCATGGCATCCAGAAGCACCTGAGCCATGCTGCCGGTCGCATTGGTGCCGTTGCTAGGTTAGCACAGTTTAATTGGTATAGTTACGGTTGTCGTCTTCTTCTTGTGTTCATTGGCGCTACTCCATTTGCAAGCGTTGTCTGTCTGCCAGTGGCAGCAGCGACTGTAATAGATATCTAGCAATGATGGTACTCTCCTTGGGGCGACGTTGTGGTGTTTCCGTGTCGCGTGAGTCGGCCGTTCGTTTGGGGACAGATGAGCAGCCAGGTCCGCGCAGCGCTAGAACACGCCGGGACCACAGGCCGTATACATGCACTTCCGGACGGAAGGGATGTAGTCACGAGGGGTACAACGTCATTGTCAAGCGGACCCAGGAAGTTTAAGTTGAGTGGGCTGTAATTCATTTAGTGAAACCTCCATCATTGTGAGATATCGCCATTTACTTGGGTGTTTCTGCTCCTAGTGCCATCGAGACAAGGAGCAGCGATTGGAGCATTTGGGGAAGGTGAACACAATTAGCCTTCCTCCAGTTCTTATTGTTATTTGCTGCATTCTATATATTATTGTTTGTTGATGTTCAGCCAGGTATTTTTCTGCGTAGTGTCCATTAAGGCCACAGGAACCTGCCCTGGAGCTTAGTGTATGTTATGGCAGTGCCCTTTTCCTCACCTTGCTACTGCTGTCCGGCAAGGGATGTAGTTCGACAGCTTCCTTGATTTGTGGGCCGGGAGGTGTTTTTTTTACTTTTTCCTTACTCTGGTAGTAGTGGTTCCTTTCTGCTTTCGGATGCTCTAAACACCAGAATCTGAAAATGTAGTGCTGACCGCCGGTTCTGGTTTGGGTGCGTTATTCCATCGTTGCATTGGTCATCACGCGTAGGTTGATTTGGCAAATGATTATTGGTCGTCCGTTTAAACTGCTACTAGTCTGAGTTACCATCTCGCGAAGTGAATGCATCTCTTGGCTGCCTTTCTCATCGCTTGCGAAGTTTTGAGAGGTTTTCCCAAGTTTGTCCTTGGAGCAACGTCTGCGCCCCCCACCCCCCCCGTTTCTTGGTTTGGTCAGATTTTATGATGGTTTTTTTCAAATGAAAAATATTTTAATGACTGTAATTTCAAGTTTGAAGATATTTAACCAGTTCTTAAAAGGATTGCTATTCAGGCCTTGAGCCATGAGACAGTTATCACTATCACTATTGAGGCCGTTAGCCGAGAAATAGTTTTGAATTGTTGGTCATTACAGCTTTTAGTCATGGAACACTTCTTCATTTATTGTCACCTTTTACTTGTTGTTGTTTCCAAATAAAGTGTATGTGATTGAAAAAAAAATAAACAACAGCAATTGATTACGGCCCCGTCCACAATCGAAACCGAACCCTGCGTTGCTTGGTATCAGGTCTCAGCACCTTTTTCACAGCAGAAATTACTCCTACCGGTATGCACACGGAGTGAACACTACCTTCCTTCCCCTCCTTGGCAGTCATGTTGCTAAGGGGCTTCATTACGAGCATAACGTTGGAGCTCCCAACCACCAGCGAAACCTCCCTCTGTGAAAGCCAAGACCTTGTGGCCCTAGAAGCTTCCTCTAAAACAGGGTGAACGTCTGCATCCGGATTATAGACTTTGTCTGCCACAGACAATGCCTGAAACCTAATGAACTGGGTATACCCTACGATCAGCGGCTCGGAAATTCTTTCGCTGCCGCCATGCTTTAGAATGATCTCCCACTCGACCACAGGCAAGGGTCAACCTCTATGCAGGCAGTGCCAGGGATGGCCAGAGCAGTGAACCGATCGGGCGCCACGTGGGATGTCCCTCGAATTTCCGCATCCGATCACCCAAAGTGATGCCCCTTGGGAGCAGCCTCAAGCTGTGTGAGGGAAGCGAACACCGCCTGGAGCTGTGAGCGAAGGGTCAACAACTCAGCTCGCATCTGTTCACAGCAGTCACACTTCCTATCCATTACTGAAGTCACTCATGTTTGGAGCTCCCAAAAACATGTAACATATGTATGTTGTGTTCAGCTTATTAGCAGCACGAACTCTCTCACTGACAGTCTAGCTGACACTGACTACACTAACCAAACTGAACAAAAGTCTGTATGATACGAGGGTCGATACAAGCATCGATAACAGCGGCGGTACTGTACACTACACTGTTAGTAAAATAAAAGGTTGTACATGGTAAGAACTCAAAAATGCAAGAAATTAAGAATATAAACAAGTCACTACACTGATAACTGAAAATAAGTCACTCCTTTTTGAAGATCCTAATAATATATAACCAACGTGTGGTGTACTCTCGTTATTAGCAGCAGGAACTCGAGATGCTCTCTCCCTGACAGTTTGACACTGACTATATGAATCATGTAAGAAAGCTGTGTATATGGGAGAAAGCTGGAGACAATGGAAAGATTCAGAATAATTATATAATTGTAAGGTAGATATTTAGAAACTAGATTTTAAACTGTAAGACGTTTCTAGCGTCAGATGTATTCTCAGATCACAATTTATTGGCTATGAGCTGCTGTTCAAAACCGAAGCAGTTACAAAAACGTGGTAAAATAAGGAGATGGTACCCCTACAATCTGAAAGAACCAAAGACTGAGAAGGTAAGAGGCAGGACTACGCAACGTTCATCTTAAATAGGGGAAGGGAATACAGTAAAATCCGAATGAGTAATCGGAAATAGCTAGGCTTTAGAAGCATATACAAGCAGGGGAAAGACAGATATCACCTAAACATTCTTTGGAGAAAGCAGAAGGAACGGTTTGATATTGAGAACCTCAGACAGCAAGCCAGTAGCAAGCAAAGAAAGGGAAGTTTAAATGTGGAAAAGTGTAGGAGGGCTAAAAGAACTTGAAGAAAATATTATAGAAAAGGAAATGAAGTATGGGACAGAAGATATGATGCTACAAGTAGAATTTAACAAATCACTGAAAGACTTGAGTCGTAACAAAGTCCCTGGAGTAGACGAACATCCTCATGATTACTGAGACGACAAGGAAACGCCAGTTATGACAAAACTATTCCACCTGGTGTGCAAGATGCAGGAAACAGACGAAGTACCCTCATACTTCAAGAATAATCTAATAATTCTAATCCCAAAGAGTTCCCGTACTTTCAGGTCGTAGTATTCCTAGCCTAGTTTAATAAGCACAGTATTCCAGCCATTTTAATAAGACTTTTATGCCAAATACTGTCACGATTTAATTAGAGAAGAAATGAAAAACTGCTAGAAGCTTACCTCGTGGAAGAACAGTTCGGGTTCCTAGAGAAGAAAGTTACGCAAACCTACTCTTATAGTATTTGTAAACTAGATAAAGACTTTCACAGTGTTTACTGGATTACATACTTTGAAATTCTGAAGATAGGAGGGGAAAAATACAGGCAGCGTGGTATCTGCAAGTTGTACATAAAGCACGAAGACTCGCAAGATACGAAAGGGAAGCAGACTGTACATCATTCAAGCAGTAAAGGAACGCCGAGAAAAAATTGCAGAATTGCTTGTTGTACAGGGAGAGGAAATGAAATTTATGAAATTTGCATATGATATTGTAATTGAGTCAGGGTTAGCAACGCACTTGCGAGATGAGTTGAATGGAGTGGATACTGTCTTGAAAAGATGTTATAAGATCAGGATCAGTGGAAGTCAAAAAAGTATAGTGGAATGTAGTCGAATTAAATCAGCTTATGCTGTGAGGAATACATCAGTAAATAAGGCGCTTAAAGTAGTTTTGCTATTTCGGCAGAAAAATAACAAATGATGACCCAACCGATGGTTTTCAGACTGTTTATAGGTTGAAAATATAAAAAATGAACTGTTGACATCGATTTCAAAGGTAAGTGTTTGGAAGTCTTTGCTGAAATCACTTATCTGTAAAGTGCCCTTGCACGGAAGTGAGACGTGGACGACAAACAGATCAGATAACGAGCGAATAGAAGCTTTACAAATGTGGTGCTACACGAAAATACTAAGGAGTAGATGAGAAGATTGCGTAACTAATTAGCAGATGCTGATTCGAATTGGGGTGAAAAGACATTTATGGCGCAACCTGACTGGAAGGAGTGATCGCTTACTATGGCACTCTCTGAACGAAGGATATTCGGTATAGTGCTGGACGAAATTCAGAGGATCGACAAAAACGGATGAATACAGCACGCAGGTTAGAATGGATGTGGGCTGCAGCAGTTATTCGGAGATGAAGAGGCTTCCACAAGGTATATTATTTGGAGACCTACATTGAACAAGTTTTCCACTTAAAGTCGACAACAGTAGGACATGTATGAATAAATATAGTTATGTGGCTTGTTTCTTAGAATCGCAGAGATGTCCTATGTTTGTTTGGCCGCATTTGGACCCGCTATACGATATAATACGCTGATGTTGAGCTGAAACGTACTTATTCAGGCGCAGCCTGTAGAAATATGTGTATAAATTACACAGCTACATTCAGGTTCGTACTGAAACCTACTGCAGATATTCACGTACAGCTACAGATATTGTTCACATGAAACGGCTTCGCTCCAGTGCAATGCTCAGCACCGAATTTGTCGGAACGTGAATAACAGGATTCCTATTGAGGTACATGTCCCTGAGAATGCCACAAAGTCCAACGCTGTTTTGGTTTATCAATGTACCGTTCACACACAACAAGCTTATTGCGTTGTAACGGCTGGCTGACAGTGCGTATCTTCTATGTTCACAGTGTAAATATTCGTATTTTAAACCACCATTTGAACTTGGGAGTTCCAATGAGTTCTTGGTCTCGAGATGACACTAATATAAATACTAGACCGATTTTATTTGCAGTCTTGACTAAGACAGAATTCAAAATTTTTCTGCGAGATTCATATTATCAGATTCTTTAACTTTGCACCTGACCTTTTACATTGAAATCACAGCAAGATTTACATCAAATACTGCCTAGTACTTTTACTACTAAGAATCCACCTGCCTAATGAACAGAGTAAGCCGTGAGATCTTGACGCATTACGATATCACATTACGTAAAAACTCAATTCAGGGGGATATTTAGCAAAATAGCACGCAGTCTGCAAAGTGGGCTTACAACACAGGGAGTCGTGCGCCGAGTCGCACTTAAGACCGGTATTCAATATGCGATTAATTAAAGCTCAATTTCATAATGCTTGAACAACTGAGCACTTCGTTGTATGAATGAATTTTTAGTACATACGCATTAAAGTAATTGCAATTTTGGAAAACAGAAAGAAACAATTTTTTTTACAAATAATACTGAAACGTCCCCTTAGAAAAATCATACACGACTGCGCTTAAACTAACACACAATATTTTTAGCGCAACGCAATCTGACTTCCAAAAATCCCTACGAAAGAATGGCCCTGACTAACATTAACCTATACGTTTCACAAATCACTTACCTCACAAAAATCTTCGTTACTCAAGCTACTGCAATAGAGCGAGCGCCACTACTGCCAGCTAAATAAAAGATTGAAACTACTGAAGGCACTAACTACTGATACACATAGTTAGCAAATGAAAGATTTTTATACAGAACAAACAATGTATTTACCTTAATAGTCATAATATACACTCCTGGAAATTGAAATAAGAACACCGTGAATTCATTGTTCCAGGAAGGGGAAACTTTATTGCCACATTCCTGGGGTCAGATACATCACATGATCACACTGACAGAACCACATGCACATAGACACAGGCAACAGAGCATGCACAATGTCGGCACTAGTACAGTGTATATCTACCTTTCGCAGCAATGCATGCTGCTATTCTCCCATGGAGACGATCGTAGAGATGCTGGATGTAGTCCTGTGGAACGGCTTGCCATGCCATTTCCACCTGGCGCCTCAGTTGGACCGGCGTTCGTGCTGGACATGCAGACGGCGTGAGACGACGCTTCATCCAGTCCCAAACATGCTCAATGGGGGACAAATTCGGAGATCTTGCTGGCCAGGGTAGTTGACTTACACCTTCTAGAGCACGTTGGGTGGCACGGGATACATGCGGACGTGCATTGTCCTGTTGGAACAGCAAGTTCCCTTGACGGTCTAGGAATGGTAGAACGATGGGTTCGATGACGGTTTGGATGTACCGTGCACTATTCAGTGTCCCCTCGACGATCACCAGAGGTGTACGGCCAGTGTAGGAGATCGCTCCCCACACCATGATGCCGGGTGTTGGCCCTGTGTGCCTCGGTCATATGCAGTCCTGATTGTAGGGCTCACCTGCACGGCGCCAAACATGCATACGACCATCATTGGCACCAAGGCAAAAGCGGCTCTCATCGCTGAAGACGTCACGTCTCCATTCGTCCCTCCATTCATGCCTGTCGCGACACCACTGGAGGCGGGCTGCACGATGTTGGGGCGTGAGCGGAAGACGGCCTAACGGTGTGCGGGACCATAGCCCAGCTTCATGGAGATGGTTGCGATTGGTCCTCGCCGATACCCCAGGAGCAACAGTGTACCTAATTTGCTGGGAAGTGGCGGTGTGGTCCCCTACGGCACTGCGTAGGATCCTACGGTCTTGGCGTGCATCCGTGCGTCGCTGCGGTCCGGTCCCAGGTCGACGGGCAAGTGCACCTTCCGCCGACCACTGGCGACAACATCGATGTACTGTGGAGACCTCACGCCCCACTTGTTGAGCAATTCGGCGGTACGTCCACCCGGCGTCCCGCATTCCCACTATACGCCCTCACTCAAAGTCCGTTACGGTTCAAGTCCATGCTGTCGCGGCATGCTACCAGTGTTAAAGACTGCGATGGAGCTCCGTATGCCACGGCAAACTGGCTGACACTGACGGCGGCGGTGCACAAATGCTGCGCAGCTAGCGCCATTCGACGGCCAACACCACGGTTCCTGGTGTGTCTGCTATGCCGTGCGTGTGATCATTGCTTGTACAGCCCTCTCACAGTGTCCGGAGCAAGTATGGTAGGTCTGACACAGCGGTGTCAATGTGTTCTTTTTTCCAGTTCCAGGAGTGTATAAGCAGTTTATGACATCCAGTCTTACTAATTTCAAAACTCCGCCATCTCTCTCCCCACGTCCACCACTGCTGGCAGCTCACCTCCAACTGCGCAACGCTATGCGCTGTTAACATCCAGCTGCCCAACACTACAATGGCGAGTATTACAACAATGCCAACCAGTCACTGACTGCACACAGAACAGCCATTGATTTTTCATGCAGAGTGCTATGTGTCGTTACCAATAAGAAACCCTAAACAGCCTACTTACATAGCCCCCATGCTTCCCACAAAAAAAATTTTCAAATTGTTTTGGGCATTGGCCAATAATGATTTGACCAAATTTTTCATAATTACAATAACAAAGATATCGAAAGCACACACTCATTTATACAATAATGGGCAAAAGCTAAAATTTTCTCACAGTCCATAAAGACAGCCCTGATCGTTCATCACAGTAAAATTCCAGTGTTTTTCTCAAAGTCTGAGCAATAAAGGAAATTGCACTTGGAAGTAGTGGATTTCTAAGCAGTCTTGAAGAATTAGTGTTGTCCAACCAACGGACAGACAGTGCTGACTCTTGACATGCAGACAGGTAATGGGCCACAGCAGAGTCAGACGACGTTGAAGACTATCGGTAGGTAGGTCATCACAGAGCAGACCCACTATAGTCCTGGTAGATATTTCTATTGGTGGGCCACCAGAGGTGCAGATCCACTGCAGTCCTTGTAGAAATAATTGTATTTGTGGGTCATAAAAGGTGCTGACACCACTGCAGTCCTTGTAGAAATAATGGTATTGGTGGGTCATCAAAGGTGCAGACCGACTGTAGTCCTTGTAGAGATGGCCAACAGCCATCTGTTTGACTGTGCAGGCGCACAATCACCACTGAAGAGTCTTGCGGATAATATAGCAAGTCCATAACCCACGACTTGTCCACTCACAAAGTTTTTGGAATTGTCCTTAGAACCAGCAATGCTGTTAACCAGTTCCTCGCTGAATTATCAACACATTTGCAAACACTATCAGTCCCTACTTCTCACATATTGTCCATATACTATGACCAACAGAAATGTGTGCAGTGAAATGTAACTTACAAGTTACTTAATTTGATGACTAGGTGTCAATCACAATTTTATAACATGAGAATACAATAACAAAGGTACAAAATATATCATTAAAGAACATAATAGTACAGATAACATTCGCAGTAATACAGGCTTTACAAAAGAATCGAAATAGCAAATACATCAGTGTTAAAAAAATTTATGACATAAGTGCATACATAAAAGATCAGAATAACTTTTCTAACATCAACTTCACACATGAGCAATTAAATAAAACAGAATGAATAATGTCTAAGCATCTTTAGAAAGTAAATAACATGTTATCAGAAAAATTCTATAATGTAACTCCCATCAGATAAACACATAAAGGCAGGAAGAACACAAATATACAAGAGTACACAAACAAATAGCGGAATAACAGAAAGGGAAAGGACAGGGTATGTTTTCAGTGTAACATTTGGTACTGCAGTCAAACCCAAAACGTCATTCTGTAGATCTTTCGTCTTATCTCAACATTTGTTCACACCAAAAATATCGTATCGAAGCATGCTTTCCGTATTTTGTTCACATCCTCTTTCAAAAATAGTTATTATCCACTGGAAACTACTTTTTTTTGGCCAAATCATTTCCTATAGCTTTTCAATGCATTTCTTCCAATTCATCATAACTCGTTCTCTTTTACAACCTACCCCATCTTAAGCTAACTTAAAGCTACTGAGCTCAGATGTTAAACTAAGGGACGAGGCAATGCAGCAGCACAAAACAATTAATACACACAGCAATAACAAAAAAAAATGGAAATTGGCAAAGCAAGCAGCGGTAAATATAATAACTTATATCTAAACATGACAAACCCACAAGCAGAAAAAATACTACACTAAAGACAACAATGCAGATAAGGGAAATGTATATTCACTTCTTAATGTCTATGAAATTAAAGTGGCGCACTACAAAAACTAATTCTAAAAAAAATTACCAAGTACTGGAAAAGAAAATTATATATGCAGTTACTGTTACTAGTCCCTTCTTATTGTTCTTTCCTTTCCAAGTGCTCCTTTTTTTTTAAGAATGTGGATCATAAAATTATTATTTAACATATTTGTTGACAGAAAGTTTTCACATTATTAACTGCATTTTATATTGTTTTATAAAACCAATACTGTAACACAGCTGGAAAACAGATATCAAATGAAACAAGCAACTATGAAAGGCAAAGCATAAAAATATCATTCAATAGTCATGTGACATTTCGTAAGTTAGTACTAATTCTCTCAACTC
Organism: Schistocerca gregaria; assembly: GCF_023897955.1. NCBI lineage: Eukaryota > Metazoa > Arthropoda > Insecta > Orthoptera > Acrididae > Schistocerca > Schistocerca gregaria. The sequence goes on from NC_064922.1 coordinate 718,220,172, forward strand.
TCGTAGAAAGACGCTTGTCATTATCAGGTGTGCAGATGTAAGAAAGTATCTTTCCAAGTAATGAGCGTGTCGTTTTTGCGATACTTTCTACAAAGGAATGTGAATAGTGACGATAGTGGCCTCTTTATTTTTCCTCCACCTGTGCCTCTGAAAGGCACACACTAATGGCTTGTTTCCAGGTGGCTGTAGCCCAGCTGGGTGCCCACGACGCATTACGTGCAGGTGGTCACTTAACTTTCTTATCGAAATATTTACGACACCAGTTTGCGCTACAGTGGCAGTCTCATATAAAAAATTTCACAGGTCAAGAATTTGCGTTACAAATGTGTAAAAAATAAAATCCTATAAATATAAAATTTTCGTTGGCATTGTAATACATTCACGCATTTAGATACATTTCATAAATCTTAAAATACGATTCTCGGTTTCCAACATCCTTTTTCACAAACCAAAGTCCCTAACCACTACTCATTATTCTTACCTTATTATACATATACATATTAGTAGACACTTCTTCAATATTGCATCATAATAAATATGTAGCACAATCAAATTCCTCATATAGCATCAGCATATTGATCATAAACATACCTCAGCAGCATAATACACACAGTCATCGTAATAATATCATAACACCTCAGTCAACTCTCAAAATCGTCGTACCTTCCTCCAATAATTTAAAAACGTAAAAAAATTCTCGGCTCATGTCAAAAGTGTCATCTGCCTCAAACGTACTTTAAAAATCACGATCCCATACCAAATACATCATTCAAAGCTCTCATAGTATCACAATGGTTCTGAAAGATTCGAAAATTTCACAAAGTACAGACAAAATACAATTTCATAAGTGTGAATTTATCCAACTGTGTAATTATGTAAACATCTGTCACTGATGTAGTGAAATAAATGTAAAGAATACTGAAATTTTTCTCGTGGTTGCTTTCTGTGTTACTTTTCTAAGACAAGCCGGTGCACGGGGCAGTGCGTCCGCAACAATGTTCTACTTGCCGGGAATGTAGACTATTGTGAAGTGGAATTCTTGCAGAAACAATGCCCAACGTTTTAAAGTGTTATGATTTAATTTTGAAGACATAAGAAATTGTAATGCACGATGATCACTGTATACTTTTACGTGCTTACCATAAAGAAGAAAATGGAATTTGTTAAATGCCCAAACGAAAGCTAAGGTTTGTAATTCAATAACGGAATAATTTTTTTAACATTTTGTTAGCACTAGGCTAGCAAAAGCAACGGTTTTCTGAACGGTAGTGTCATTTTCTATGGGTTCTTGAAATAAATGGGCACCAAGACCGACTTTAGAAGAGTTCCTGCTAAGGCAGAAATCTTGTGACAGATCTGGATGAGCTAGTATTGGCGCGTTAAGTAGCGATTCTTTCAAAGAATTGAATTCCAACTGTGCTTGTTCGTCCCAGTTCCAAATAGTATTTTTTCCAGTGAGAGAACAAAGTTTTTGTAACTAGAATTTGCATATTCAAAAACGACGGTAAAAGTTTACGAGACCTAGAAAACTGCGGACTTGTTTTTTTGTGGATGGAACTGGAATGGCTCTGATTGCTTCTAACTTTTCAGGATCCGGCTGAATGCCTTGAGAAGAAATAATATGTCCCAAAAACTTCACCTTTGTCCTACCGAATTCAGACTTTGTAATTCCAGATTCTGCAACAATACGTAACACACTGTTGAGGATGCGATTATGTTGTTCCCATGAGGCTTTTGCTATCAGAATATCGTCTACATATAAGGTGATGTGACGTTTTAAAAACTCAGGTAATATGGAATTTAGCCCACGAATGAATGCTACCGAAGAAATGTTCAAACCAAAAGGAAGTTTCCGAAATTGATAACAAACGCCAAAACAAAGGAAAGCTGTGTTTTTTCTACATTCTGGATGAAGTTCGATCTGATAAAAGCTGGATCTGAGATCAATGGAAGACAACACTTTTACACCATTAAAATTTTGAAGAAGATCTTCTAACGTTTGCGGCCTGTCTGTTTCAGGAATAATGATGGTATTGATTTGTCTCGAATCTATGACAAGCCTGATCGACCCATTTTTCTTCTCAACAACATGTAATCGATTGTTGTATGAGCTTACTGCGGGTTCAATAATGCCCTCGTCAAGCATAGATTGTATTTCTGTTCTAACACGGTCCCTATTATGTGCTGGAATTACGTATGGTCTAACACAAAATTTAGTATGATCATGAACACGAAATTGGTATTGAAATCCCTTGATTGTTCCTGTTTTGTGAGTAAAAACTGTGGAATGTGCTTGTAAAATCTCGAAAAGGTCCTGCCTATCAGTGTCATTACAATTAACAATGTTTGGAATTTTATTCTGAATTAACTCATTAGTTTCAAATATGCCGTCGATATCATCCCTGTCAGTACTTGCAGAGTGATTGTTAGTGTCTAGTTCTGTAGAAAACTCCGAACTGTTGTCTAACAGAAGGTAAAGCCGATTAATTTCCTCGTCATGGTTTGAGAACCAATCTTCAAATTTCAAAGCTATTGACTTACCTTCTTTCTCTAAACTTATTTCAGCATCGTGAAAGTTTAAGATTGCTTTGTACTCATTCAAAAAGTCTACTCCCAGTATAATTTCCGTCGACAATAAGGGAACAATAAGAAAGTTCATAGAGAAGCTGAGGCCTTGACAAAAGAATTCTAAGTTGGTTTGTTGGCGTACATCTACACTTTTTCCAATGACTGCACCTTGTAATTTAATCTTGAGTAACGGAAGTGTGGGGCTGTCCTTCGATTTGCTGCACTTGCTAAAAGCAGTTTCACTAATTACTGAAATGGGACTGCCAGAGTCAAGTACTGCCGTAAATTTTAGTTCATTTCCAATAATGTGAATCACAGGATATGCAATGTTGTTATGTTTTACGTCGTGTTCCTGGAGTAAGATGTCCCTAACGTCTTCCATTTTTACGTAATTACTAGCTACGGCAGCTGCGTCGTTAGTTTCATGCGTACGTTTTGTGGCTGCCAGCGGTATGAGTCATTGCCTATTGTGTCTTTGTTGGCGCGCGTCGTTAATGGGATTTGGAGACCTAACTTCTACAAATTCACCTTGTCGAGAGGGCCCTGTTCGGTTTGAAGCCCGCCACTTCTGCTGCAAATCAGGTCTGTCGTTACGATCATATCGTGTGTCGTCATGTCGGTAGATTCCATTGTTTCTTTCTTGTCGCTCACGTGGTGGAGAATTTCTCCCTGAATCGTAACTGCGCGCTGGACCGTTGCGTCTTAAGTTATTCTGTCTCCCTTGATAATAATTTTTTAGGTTTCCATATTGTCTGTTTCTCTGATGGTCTCTGTGATAGTCATTAACGCAGAGACGTGATCTTTCCCTGTAATAATTACTACTCTGCCAATGGTTGTCATACAGGTGGTTTCTGTTTTGGTCACAATTTACGTTGTACGAATAGCCTTGTCGTGTATTACTTCTGTCATCGCGGAATTGTGGCAGGTGTGACCTGTAATTGTTGTGTTTCTGTTTTCGCGTCAGGCGATTGTCAGTGTCAATTTCCACTTCTCGTAACAGCCCCGGAAAAGCTCCAATGTCGTCTTTGCATCGTCCTGCTAAAATAATCTGTCGTAAATGTTCAGGTAATTTGATTAAGCAAATGCGGATGAGTTCTGAGGGGCTGTATGGGTTTGAAAGATACTGATTCTTATGTAACATGTCTTCAAAATATTTGACAAGACTTGAAAATTCAGATTGTTCGAAATGTTTCATCATAATGATGCCTTGTTTTACACGGTCTTGTGTGGCTTGAGACCAATATGCTGAGAGGAAGGCATTGTAAAATTCTCCTTCATTGTGGCAATCGTGAATGACCGATCGCATTCTTACAGCTGGTTCATTCTCTAAGTAGCCACACATAAATTCTAATCTGTGCTCTAATGACCAGTTGGGGGGGGGGGGGGGGAAATAATGAGAGAATTGATGAAGCCACGCTTGTGGATGAATGTCGTTGCCAGAATTCTTAAATGTTTTGAATTTACGTGCAGTAATGAACAGCTTATAGTCAAAGTCATCGTGTCGGCGGGTAGCATATCGGTCATTGTTACGTCTTTTCGGCGGTTCCATCTCAAAATTCGGTGCATCTTGCCAATTTCTTTCATAATTTCCGAAATGCCCTGTGTTATTATTTTGTTGCTTTTTCGAATTTATAAGTCCCTCTTCCCTTGTTGGAGCGCGAGTGTCCTCTGAAATACGTAATTCTTGTATTACTTGTGTCAGCTGATCTTGCACTTCCCGGATTTCTCTTTGGTGTTGCATATTAATTTGGTTCTGATTTTGTTTGAATTTCCTAATTTGTTCACACTCTTCTGTATCATTCAGATCATCATCTACCTTTGTAGATAAGTTAGTGAACTGATCTGAAAGTTCGGCTACTTTCTCCGATAGTGAACACATTTCCTCAGTGTATTTTTCTGAACCAAGTTTCAGAGTGTCAATTTGTGTTGAAATCGAATCTACTGTGTCCTTTAAGTTTTCCTGAGTTCTTGCAAGTTGCATAACCGAATTGGTGGATGCAGTTTATTTATGACTGCTTCATGATTCTGTAATGCATTTTCATGCCGCGAAAAAATAGGTTGAAAATGCTCACAAATTTGCGTTTTTACCCCATTAAAATTTTTTTGGCAATTCGATTCAATGTTATGTAACTCAGTAGTTAAATCTTCACGTGTTTGTTCAAGTGTGGTGGCTAACTTTTGAAGCTTTTGCTGTGTTTGTCTCTGATTTTGTTACATTGTGTCTAACGTTTGAAGATTTTGTCCCATTTCTTTCTGATTTTGTTCAAGCGTTGTGTCTAACTTTTGTAGCCTTTGTCCCATTTGTTGCATTAACTGTAATAACAGTGCACTGGTGTCTGAAACATGTACCTCAGTGCTTTTCGGCAGTGCATTTGAACCGGCAATATTCGCATTTTGAAAATCAGAAAATGTTTCTTGATTTATCTGAGAAAACGGTGAGGAAGCAAAATCTGAATCTACAGTATTTGCAAGATTGTGTCCTGTCATTTCGGAATCCTGAGGCGAGCTGTTGCCGACCGATGGAGCGATAATGCCTCCCTGTTCACTAATTGTTTCACTGCCTACACCATTATTTGCAGCCCGCTCCATTTCCCTATGCACTATTACCAAATTACTACTTTGAAAATTAGTGAATTCATTACATGGTGGCGCTAACACACTGATTTCGTCTTCACTGTCATTTCTCAGTTTACTTGGGAGCCTAGTATTACGTTTTTCACACGCCATTATTGTCACAATATTTCACACTACAACACAGAAAAACACAATTTGGAGAACAAAAATAAGAGAACACATTAACGTAGCACTGAAAATAATATCTAGTTAATTGCAAGCGCAGCTACGAAATACTTGGTACAAACCTACATGCATGCCACAACTGTTTTACTGTACAACAATGAAAAACTCAACTACAGAGGAAATTCTGTCTACAATTACGCGCTAGCAATAAACAAAGGTTACACTAACTACACAAACTACAAGAAAAAATCAGAAGATTCCAGTGAGGTATCCTCGGCTAAGGGTCGACATATGAAACGTCCCCTTAGAAAAATTGTGCATCACTGTACTTAAACTGACACACAATACTTTTAGCGCAACGCAATCAGACTTCCAAAAATCCCTACGAAAGAATGGCCCTGATTAACATTAACCTATACGTTTCACGAATCACTTATCTCACAAAATTCTTCGTTACTCAAGCTACTACAATACAGCGAGCGCCACTACTGCCAGCTAAATAAAAGATACAAACTACTGAAGGCACTAACTACTGATAAGCAAAGTTAGCAAATGAAAGATTTTAATACAGAACAAACAATGTATTTGCCTTAAGAGTCATAATATATATATAGCAGTTCATGACATACAGTCTTACAAATTTCAAAACTCCGCCATCTCTCTCCCCACGTCCACCACTGCTGGCGGCTCACCTCCAACTGCGCAACGCTACGCGCTGTTAACATCCAACTGCCCAACACTACAATGGCGAGTATTACAACAATGCCAACCAGCCACTGACTGCACACAGCACAGCCAATGATTTTTCATACAGAGTGCTATGTGGCGTTACAAATAAAAAAACCTAAACAGCCTACTGACAATACGACATTCCATATCTTTTAACAAACGTGTGGCAGTTAAATACGACGTGCGAAACTCTGAGGTGAAATATCTATCAAAAATTGACTGCTTTCCAAATTAGTGTAACGTTTACGTCGTTATACAGTGTACAATGGTTTTGGAGACATGTGCGTTTCAATTTAAGTACATCATACACCGATTGTAATAGTTTCATTTAATAAACTAAATTAAAAATTTCGTCTTGTTCCAATTTCATAAATAAAAAGTGAATGATAGGTGTAGGTTAGGTTTGTACTATAGAGTAATGTATTTGCCCCTTAGTGCACTATACTGTGCGAAACGAAAGAAAGACTTCGGAAACATTAGACGTAGCAGACAGCCACAGAATGACAATAATTTTGTCGATATATTGAAGAAATTATCTGCACGTATGTTTAAAACGACTAAAGTAAGTTATGGGAAAACTAAATCACAAGGCCGAGGGTAGAGGATTTGAGCCCAGTGCAAGGTCTCCATGCCTAGAAACGCTGTTACTTATTTCGTTATGAAGAACGTCGTTGCTCCTAGGTGACAGAGAGTGACGCTAAATCAAATTGCAGCATCAGTACAGGAGATCGCTGCTCCACAGAGTGAGGCAGCATCAACAGAAGAACGGAAGTTAGAGCAAGCTACAGAAATATAGAGCCCCTCCCCCGTCCCCCACACACATTAAATACCTGATGATGCATATCGTACCATTCCCCATAAAATCACTGGCACAGTCCTAAGCCTGAATTGTGTTTATTCGCTATAACCGTCCAACCTTCACGATGCTGTTGAAGTCGGATTTCTCGATCTCTATGACTTGCATTCAACCTTTTATTAGCACGTCGACTAGTTTGTCGATTGTTCTGAAGTCTGTCCTTGGCGTGTGCAACGTCAAGAGACACAGCTGTACACAGAAATGGCGCCACACGCGAAGGCCACAATCCAGAGAGGTACGACGTAGTTGTCTCACGCCACACAGGGGTCCGATACAAAGTCGACGTGGACTACGCTATGCTTTCGCCTGACACCACCCAAACAGCTACAAAGTAAACATTCATTCTAAGGGGACGGTGCAAACTCGCACTCTTTGACTTTCCGCAATAGCGCTGTCTTTTTCCTTAAGCTTGTCTCGCTCGCTCCACCTGCCTCGACATTTTTCAAAACTTCATCTCTGTTTTCTTCCAAGTTGCCAAATGCGGTTTGGCGGAGAGCTTAGCTTCGTGGGACAGGGTTATCGGTCCAAAACAAATTTAGATAATAATTATTCTCTTGTTGTTGTGGTCTTCAGTCCTGAGACTGGTTTGATGCAGCCCTCCAAGCTACTCTTTGCTGTGCTAGCTTCTTCTTCTCGAAGTACCTATTGCAAAATCCATCTGTAAGAATGTGGTTACTTTATTAATCTCTTCGTCTCAACGATTTTTATCCTCCACTTTACACTCCAATACTAAATTGGTGATCCCTTGATGCCTCAGAACATGTCCTACCAACAGAACTCTACTTCTAGTCAAGTTGTGCCACAAACTCTCTTCTACCCAAATCTGTTCAGTGTCTCAACATTAGTTACTTGATCTAGACATCTAATTCTCCGCACTCTTTTGTAGCATCACATTTCGAAAGCGTTTATACTCTTCTCGTCTAATATATCTATCGTCCACGTTTCACTTCCATACTTGGCTACACTCCACACAAATACTTTCAGAAAAGACTTCCTGGCACTTAAATCCATACTCTACTTTAACAGATTTCTGTTCTCCAGAAACGCTTTCCTTTTCATTGCCATCTATATTTCATATCCTCTCTACTTCGACCATCATCAGTTATTTTGTTCCTCAAAAAGAAAACACATCTAGTACTATAAGTGACTCATTTCCTGTTCTACACTCCTGGAAATGTAGAAAAAGAACACATTGACACCGGTGTGTCAGACCCACCATACTTGCTCCGGACACTGCGAGAGGGCTGTACAAGCAATGATCACACGCACGGCACAGCGGACACACCAGGATCCGCGGTGTTGGCCGTCGAATGGCGCTAGCTGCGCAGCATTTGTGCACCGTCGCCGTCAGTGTCAGCCAGTTTGCCGTGGCATACGGAGCTCCATCGCAGTCTTTAACACTGGTAGCATGCCGCGACAGCATGGACGTGAACCGTATGTGCAGTTGACGGACTTTGAGCGAGGGCGTATAGTGGGCATGCGGGAGGCCGGATGGACGTACCGCCGAAATTGCTCAACACGTGGGGCGTGAGGTCTCCACAGTACATCGATGTTGTCGCCAGTGGTCGGCGGAAGGTGCACGTGCCCGTCGACCTGGGACCGGACCGCAGCGACGCACGGATGCACGCCAAGACCGTAGGATCCTACGCAGTGCCGTAGGGGACCACACCGCCACTTCCCAGCAAATTAGGGACACTGTTGCTCCTGAGGTATCGGCGAGGACCATTCGCAACCGTCTCCATGAAGCTGGGCTACGGTCCCGCACACCGTTAGGCCGTCTTCGGCTCACGCCCCAACATCGTGCAGCCCGCCTCCAGTGGTGTCGCGACAGGCGTGAATGGAGGGACTAATGGAGACGTGTCGTCTTCAGCGATGAGAGTCGCTTCTGCCTTGGTGCCAATGATGGTCGTATGCGTGTTTGGCGCCGTGCAGGTGAGCGCCACAATCAGGACTGCATACTACAGAGGCACACAGGGCCTACAGCCGGCATCATGGTGTGGGGAGCGATCTCCTACACTGGCCGTACACCTCTAGTGATCGGCGAGGGGACACTGAATAGTGCATGGTACATCCAAACCGTCATCGAACCCATCGTTCTACCATTCCTAGACCTACATTACAGTATCCTCGTTTCGCTTTTGTTGATGTTTATCTTTTATCCTCCTTTCAAGACATTATCCATTCCGTTTAACTACTTTTCCAGTCCTTTTCTGCCTCTGACAAAATTACAATGCTATTGGCAAAACTCAAAGTTTTTATGCAATTTTCTCATATGATGACATTATGGAGACCGTTGCTGTTTGAAGACAAACCAGCCACAAAATTACTCCGAGTTCCTTTGTTCAATGGAAACTGTTACCGGTTTCGAATCGTTGTGAGTCATCCTCAGACGGTTTACACACGCTTTCTTTATAACATTTGGTGTGTTTTTATAGATTAATTCTCGTGAAACGTCGGTTTGTTTACATAACATTCCTCCAATCGATGTAAATGCATTCCCACTGCATCCTCGTTGTTGCACACGTAAGTAGTTCTCACTGTACACTTTAGATTTGTCGCTGAGATCACTTCAACCACGCACCACATGTTTTGATACATACAATGAGCTTACAAACATATGAGTGTCACAGATGCTATGTTGTATCGTAACATTTGACGATGTTGTTGTATGTTTGAAAAGGATCATATATTCATTTACAAAACTGTAATGCCTTTTATAGTAGTACAGAGACATTGATTTTTGAGTTGATATTGCTAAATTAATTATACACTTTTTTCAATCATATATATATATATATATATATATATATATATATATAACGCTATAGGTAAATGGTACATTAATTTAATACATTTGGCATCATGAGAATTATGGTAACATATAATTTTGCTACTTCATCTGCAGATAGGTGTATTAATATATTATTTGCTTTGGAGGCTGGAAATTAATTTTTGGAAATTTTTCAGGAAAGTGGTGTTAGCTAACTCTGTTTGTTGGTTAAGGATATAGTCTGGGTTGCTGTTTTTGTGTGTGTGTATTTCTAATTACGTATTAGTCATTTATTTCCGATACTTAACCACTTTAGAGAAAAAGAGAAATTAAAAAACTAAATAAGGTACGAGACGAGGTAGTGGCAGAATTGAAGTGTGTCGTGGTTGAGTACCTGAGTTCGTAGAGCACTTGTCCTAGAAAGGCACAGGTTCCAAGTTCGAGTCTCGGTCTGGCACACAGCTTTAATCCGCCAGGAAGTTTCATATCAGTGCACACTCCGCTGCAGAGTGAAAATCCAATTCTGGAAAATAAACTACAACTACTTCTGCTGCTATAAAACTATATTAAAACCCTTAACCCATTACCCCGCTACTTATCTACGACAAACAGTACAATTGGTCCTCTGTTTCTTCATTTATTTTGGTGCATTTTAGTAATACATGGTTGTTTCCGCTCCGATATCCGGTCTCATTGTACCCTGATCAACAGCCTTAGTCTACTCGATTCCCTGGGCGTTGGGCATCACGTCAGCAGCTTTTCCACTGAAGCTAGTAATTCCACTCAACATTGTGCTTCTTAAAGCTCACACTTTTGTGATCAGTTGCACCAGCGCAATACAGATTCTTGTGACAATATTGCACTCGGTGCCAGACAACCTCAATTATCTTCTCTCCATCTGCAGAGTATCTTGTCCAACCTGGACGGAAGCATGGTAATTTATGGTTGAATTGCTCATGAAGTCTTCCTTGCAATTCCTGGATATTGCAGTTGCCGTATCGTCCAAGATGCACCAGGTCGACTCCCTTCTTAGTGCTGCTTTGGGATCCCATATCCTTAATACCTGAGTCAATTACCCGCTGCCCATTCGTTGTGCCCTCTGTCCCACAATATGAGTTCTGGTGTGGCCACACTGCCAGAGGCGCAGCTATCATTCATCTCTCTCCTGATTTTGTATGTGGTGCTTCCAGTGCCTGAAGTGTCCCTTTCATTCTGCCACAGTTGTGACATGCAATCTTTTATTGCCTTTTTCGAACTAGCCTTAGTTCTAAGCAGCCTCCGTACTTCCATTTGATTGCCTTTCTTTATCCAGTAGAAGGCTCTCCTTTTCCTAGTTTTCATGTTTAGTAGGCATATTACAAGAATGACTAACAAAGCATCATTCGTGATGGTGCTGAAGGTCCCTGTTAATCTTAGTAGCACACCTTGTTGAACACATCTCACTATTGAGGCTGGCTTCACCAGCTGCATTCTTTGAGCCCAGATGCTTGCACCATATGCGACCACTGATGCTAATATAGACTGATGGTATAGTCTGTCTTCAACGTAAGCTGAAATTGCCTATTTGCAATTGTTATAATTTTATTCATTACGTTCATACCTTATCTGCCCGCTTCCTCTACATGATGCTCAAAATTACGCCGTGCACCCAGAAACATCCCTAGATATGTCGTTACTGTTCTTCTTGTATTAGTTGTATCATTTAATTTTATATTAGGGTTTCTTATTAGATTTCCTTTCAGAAGGAGGTACTTTTCTTTGTTTGTTGCTAGTGGCCGTTTAACACTGACACCAGCCCTCAAATTTGTGGAGGGCCACTCTACATCTGTCTTCTATAATTCTTCTAGAGTCACCACTTACAACGAACAGCACAGGTATTTGTAAATGTGCAAATGCCACCAGACCGCTTACGTTACCTCTGTTATGTAACTTCTGTGGTATGGGCTCCAGTGTTACATCCCAAACCTCTGGACCAAACACTGATCCCTGCAGAGTGCCTTATATTATTGTCTTCGGTATTTTCTTCCCAGGGCATGTTGATGAAACATGTCGCCCATGACAATAATCTCTCAGGCAATTACACAGCGCTTCTGGACACTCCACGTACATCAGGGACCAAAGAAAGAGTGCCACCATAGGTTTTTGAAAATTCCAGCAATGTGAATCATCACTGCCAGAGCATACACAGCATGTGTATCTGTCTCTAGCCAAATCGTATTGTTAATTGCATCTTCAGTTGACTTGCCTCTTTTAAACCCAAACTGGTGAGGGCTCATTCCATGTAGCAGTCTCTGATCTTGGAATCTCTTACATTAAAGTTTTCCAAATATCTTGCCAAGGATATTGAGAAGACAAATTTCTCTTGAAGACTTGGTTATCTTTGGATTCTTTTCTTATTCTTTTCTAATTATTACCATTCCTGCGTTCTTTCATGTCCTGGAACCCTTCTTTGCAGGAGACACCCATTGTACAGATCATACAAGTAACTATCTACTTGGTCACATATGGTTTGTATTACTTCGCAGAGTTCCCATCCAGTACTGGCGATTTTTTACTTTTTCAGTCTTAAAACTATATGCCTAATTTCTTCTTGTGCGAAGGAGTACACAACTTCCTATAAGCCTCCCATAACATTTCCTGTACCCTACACTGATCATCTGTTTCGCCTTTTTGTCCATCGTCAGGAAGTAGTGTTTCCTTTAGCAAGGCAGCTGATTGTTCCAAACTTTCAGAGCTGATAAGACTACTGGTGATCAGATTTTCTTGAAGACTATTTTATGTGGTAAATGCCAGTGATCGTTGTCATGATTAGACTCCATGAATGGCTTCCCTCGTTCCATTTTTGTTTTCCACAAATTTTCCTTAAAACGTTGTTTAAAATACCTGTAACTATGCAATTCGTACTCTTTCTTCTTAAGTCATGGTGCTCTGATATTCCGCCTGACTCCAAATGCATGGTGGTCCCTTGGAATGACCTGTGCTGTTAGGTAACGATGCCTCTATTGCTCTATATATAGCCACTGTCAGTTCTTGCACTTTAACATCTACATTTTTGCAATATAATGGACTTCCTGGACATTCTAACACGTATCTCAGTTCTGCCCAGTTAGCGTTCTTGATCTTATATATGCGCTTTATGTGCACATTTTCTGAGTCGTCTTGGATTTTCCTTACAGTGCAAGTACAGTGAAAGATACTGTGGTCACTCAGTGTCATTTCACTCGGAACCTTTCAGTCTTTTACACGGAGCACCACTGCCATAGTTGCTAAATTGGCTTCAGTGTTTGATGATACTGTGAGCCTCCGCTTGTAAATTATCAAACAAATACACACCTTACATTGAATTCTCGAAACAATTCAGTTTACTCGATTTGTCACACAACATTGTTACGTGAAAATGTATGAATTTTATTGATAGGGGAAGCGAATAAACGAACCGACACTTCATGAATATAAACAACTGATACACTAGTAATTGCATGGAAGTAATTTCCGTGATCAGAGCTATGAGATGCAGTTCTGTGGGAAGCTGAATTTTACGATGGCAATGCCCATTCTACGTATGCCGAAAACATTCACAGCGGGAACTTGTGGAAACAATGAGACACCGGAGCCACTGCGTAGGCCACTGGAAAAAGCCGCCCCTTGTCCCTGCTATTAATTAAAATCCTTTTGAAAGTCTTTCTACAGCAACATGGTGGGAGATGTCAGATAAAAGTCCAGAGAAACCCAACTCAAAACATTGGATACTATTTATAGACAACTGTGTTAAAACTTGAGTGAAAGACAAAGTGGTTTACCTTGGAATTACATTGCAGAAATCAAACTCTGCTCTACTAAAGAAATTATGCCAGTGATGGGCTTCAAAAACCCTAATGCATGGAGTTATAAGAAATACGAACGTTCTTACTGGGCAGAAAGAAATGTGTCATCACCAGCCTTGATATAGGCAAATTGGCAACAGAGTAATTCGCTTCTCCTATTGCAGAAAATCATTGAGTGTGTGAACAAACCGATTTGCGTCATGCGACACTTGAGAGAGTCACTATATGAACACTTGTTGGCAGGCTCGTCTTAACTTGTAAGGAGTTAAAATACAAAGTCCCCTAGTATGGATAATTGCACCGAGTACTGACACTTAAATTTTCTGAGCAATTTGAGGGCAACGACATATGCACTACTCCAGCCAAATGACGTGAACCATGAAAATTAGCTAGGGAATAGAATACAGTCTTGGCTTGAAAGAACACATAGGAAAAATATCCAAGTGATGTTTAACAGTCGAGAGAGATTTAGATTACATTATCAGGTTCACAGCTCCAGCTGACTGCAGCCACTGCCTCTTCTGAGCCAAGGTAAATGCGCAGGCTTTTGCTACGCCAGCAACTGATATTCGTTTGACACTCAGAACTGCGGTCATCTCCATCTCTTCTACTTTTAGTACATTCAACCATGATCTTTAGTTGAACACATTCATAACAGTCAGGCTTAACTGAAGCAGAAATACAAGATATTCGATCTAATGAAAAGGATTGATAAGCCACTGCAGAAAGCTTCATAATCTGAAATTATGGAACTGTTATAGTTACATACCCTATATATCCTTTTGCAAACTTCGATGCGGAGCGATACTGCCCACCTAAAGGTTTGTCGGCAAGTATCTTGTACAAATCCTTCAGCTTCGTGCAAAGATATTCGTTTCCAATCTAATGCAAGAACTCTCTTACACTTCTTGTGAAAATAATGGTCCAAGTTACATAAAGATTAGTGCCAGACAGTGAAAAAAGCATAACAATTAATATAGGACTTAGATGGATTAATATCGATTCATCTCTCTACACATTGTGTGTAACATTCTGAATAACACCTGTATGACAGTCTTTCATAACCTTTGTTTCAAGAGTAACATAGGAGAAACTTTTTGTACAGAAATGTTTTGTCTAGTCCTAATGTTCATTAGAATGATATGTCAAAATTAAAATTTATTAACCTCTATTGTGTTTTAAAGATAAAATTTCTGTAAAGATAATTTACTGTCTATTAGTGTAACATTTTAAAGTTTTATTTATGCACAATTATCAGCACAACTTTTCTGAAAAACAACATTTTTTTGTTAGAGTAATACTTTTTTTAGATTAAGATTTGTATGAACACTGTTTGCGACTATGATACTTTTGAATTTTGCATAAATCAAAATTTTGACTTGAGTAACATTCTCTAAAGAATAATTTGGATGCTTATATTAGTGTTCCCTCCCCCCATGAACCATGGCCCTTGCCGTTGGTGGGGAGGCTTGCGTGCCTCAGCGATACAGATGGCCGTACCGTAGGTGCAACCACAACGGAGGGGTATCTGTTGAGAGGCCGGACAAACGTGTGGTTCCTGAAGAGGGGAAGCAGCCTTTTCAGTAGTTGCAGGGACAACAGTCTGGATGATTGACTGATCTGGCCTTGCAACAATAACCAAAACGGCCTTGCTGTGACGGTACTGCGAACGGCTGAAAGCAAGGGGAAACTACAGCCGTAATTTTTCCCGAGGACATGCAGCTTTACTGTATGATTAAATGATGATGGCATCCTCTTGGGTAAAATATTCCGGAGGTAAAATAGTCCCCCATTCGGATCTCCGGGCGGGGACTACTCAGGAGGATGTCGTTATCAGGAGAAAGAAATCTGGCGTTCTACGGATCGGAGCCTGGAATGTCAGATCCCTTAATCGGGCAGGTAGGTTAAAAAGTTTAAATAGGGAAATGGATAGGTTAAAGTTAGATATAGTGGGAATTAGTGAAGTTCGATGGCAGGAGGAACAGGACTTCTGGTCAGGTGACTGCAGGGTTATAAACACAAGATCAAATTGGGGTAATGCAGGAGTAGGTTTAATAATGAATAGGAAAATAGGAATGCGGGTAAGCTACTACAAACAGCATAGTGAACGCATTGTTGTGGCCAAGATAGATACGAAGCCCACACCTACTACAGTAGTACAAGTTTATATGCCAACTAGCTCTGCAGATGATGAAGAAATAGAGGAAATGTACGATGAAATAAAAGAAATTATTCGGATAGTGAAGGGAGGCGAGAATTTAATAGTAATGGGTGACTGGAATTCGAGTGTAGGAAAAGGGAGAGAAGGAAACATAGTAGGTGAGTATGGATTGGGGCTAAGAAATGAAAGAGGAAGCCGCCTAGTAGAATTTTGCACAGAGCACAACTTAATCATAGCTAACACTTGGTTTAAGAATCATGAAAGAAGGTTGTATACGTGGAAGAACCCTGGAGATACTAAAAGGTATCAGATAGATTATATAATGATAAGACAGAGATTTAGGAACCAGGTTTTAAGTTGTAAGACATTTCCAGGGGCAGATGTGGACTCTGACCACAATCTATTGGTTATGACCTGTAGACTAAAACTGAAGAAACTGCAAAAATGTGGGAGATTAAGGAGATGGGACCTGGATAAACTGAAAGAACCAGAGGTTGCACAGAGTTTCAGGGAGAGCATAAGGGAACAATTGACAGGAATACAGTAGAAGAAGAATGGGTAGCTCTGAGGGATGAAGTAGAGAAGGCAGCAGAGGATAAAGTAGGTACAAAGACGAGGGCTGCTAGAAATCCTTGGGTAACAGAAGAAATATTGAATTTAATTGATGAAAGGAGAAAATATAAAAATGCAGTAAATGAAGCAGGCAAAAAGGAATACAAACGTCTCAAAAATGATATCGACAGGAAGTGCAAAATGGCTAAACAGGGATGGCTAGAGGACAAATGTAAGGATGTAGAAGCTTATCTCACTAGGGGAAAGATAGATAATGACTACAGGAAAATTAAAGAGACCTTTGGAGAGAAGAGAACCATGTGTATGAATATCAAGAGCTCAGATGGCAGCCCAGTTCTAAGCAAAGAAGGGAAGGCAGAAAGGTGGAAGGAGAATATAGAAGGTTTATACAAGGGCGATGTACTTGAGGACAGTATTATGGAAATGGAAGAAGATGTAGATGAAGACGAAATGGGAGATACGATACTGCGTGAAGAGTTTGACAGAGCACTGAAAGACCTGAGTCGAAACAAGGCCCCCGGAGTAGACAACATTCGATTAGAACTACTGACGGCCTTGGGAGAACCAGTCCTGACAAAACTCTACCAGCTGGTGAGCAAGATGAATGAGACAGGCGAAATACCCTCAGACTTCAAGAAGAATATAATAATTCCAATCCCAAAGAAAGCAGGTGCTGACAGATGTGAAAATTACCGAACTATCAGTTTAATAAGCCACGGCTGCAAAATACTAACGCGAATTCTTTACAGACGAATGGAAAAACTGGTAGATGCAGACCTCGGGGAGGATCAGTTTGGATTCTGTCGAAATGTTGGAACACGTGAGGCAATACTGACTTTAGGACATATGTTAGAAGAAAGATTAAGAAAAGGCAAACCTACGTTTCTAGCATTTGTAGACTTAGAGAAAGCTTTTGACAATGTTGACTGGAATACTCTTTTTCAAATTCTAAAGGTGGCAGGGGTAAAATACAGGGAGCGAAAGGCTATTTACAATTTGTACAGAAACCAGATGGCAGTTATTAAAGTCGAGGGGCATGAAAGGGAAGCAGTGGTTGGCAAAGGAGTGAGACAGGGTTGTAGCCTCTCCCTGATGTTATTCAATCTGTATATTGAGCAAGCAGTAAAGTAAACAAAAGAAAAATTTGGAGGAGGTATTAAAATTCATGGAGAAGAGGTAAAAACTTTTAGGTTCGCCGATGACATTGTAATTCTGTCAGAGACGGCAAAAGATTTGGAAGAGCAGTTGAACGGAATGGACAGTGTCTTGAAAAGAGGATATAAGATGAACATTAACAAAAGCAAAACGAGGATAATGGGATGTAGTCAAATTAAATCGGGTGATGCTGAGGGAATTAGACTAGGAAATGAGACACTTAAAGTAGTAAAGGAGTTTTGCTATTTAGGAAGTAAAATAACAGATGATGGTCGAAGTAGAGAGGATATAAAATGTAGAAATTTCTGAAGAAGAGAAATTTGTTAAAATCGAATATAGATTTATGTATCAGGAAGGGCAGCGTGGAGGGTAAAAATCGTAGAGGGAGACCGAGAGATGAGTACACTAAGCAGATTCAGAAGGATGTAGGTTGCAGTAGGTACTGGGAGATGAAGCAGCTTGCACACGATAGAGTAGCATGGAGAGCTGCATCAAACCAGTCTCGGGACTGAAGACAACAACAACAACAACATCATATTAGTGTTAGTTATATTAGTGTTACAATCGAAATTTTTGTGAAACAAGCACTGGAATGTAAACGTAACACTTATGGATTACATATAAAGTCATCTAACTTTAGAAAATAATCTTACTGATATTTTGTGAATATAAACCACTAACACTCATTCCAAAGCATAGGCCTTCAACAAAACCCACCCCTTTTCTCTTCGGAAAGCCTTTCTACAGGAACACGACGGGAGATAAGCGTCCAGAGAAACCCGGCTCAGAACATTGGTGAGTTACTGCAACCACTCACATGAAAGGAAAAGCTGTTTCTCTTGGTATTACGTTGCCTACAAAAGAAACGACGCTTTTGGTAGGCTACAAAACTCTGGTGCGTTGAGTTATAACTAGTATGAATGTTCTGATTGGCCAGAAACAAAACTTGTGGCCACCAGCTTTGAAATAGGCAAGTTGTGGACAGAGTAATTCGCTACTTCTCTTGCAGAAAATCGTTGATTATTTGAGCAAGGCTACTCGCGCCACGCTCAGACGATTTCCGGGGCACTATGTGAACATTTGTTCACAGGCTCGTCTTAACTGGTAGTGAGCTCAACTGCAAAGTCTCCTAGTACGTTGAATCGTACCTAACACTGACAGTCAATGCTTGCAAGCGATTTGGGTGCAACGAAGTACATTCCATTCTCGCCAAATAGCGTATACTATGTCAATTAACTAGGCTTCACCGAACACGTAGGAATTGTATCCAACTTGCGTTTAACAGTTGAGAGATATTTAGAATAGATTCTCGCGTTCACCGCTTGACCAGAGGTAGACACACGCACTCGCTCTACGCCATCAAATGATATTCATCTGACACAGAACTGCTGTCAACTACTTCTCTCTTAATTTTTGTACCTGTGGTTAAACATATTCACGATTGTTGGGCTTCATTGATGCAGAAACACGAGATATCCGATCCAACGAAAAGGACTGATCAGCCACGGCAGAGTGCTTTATACGATTACTCTGAAATTACTGAACTGTTTTAACTGCGAAACTATCTTTGCAGTAATATTTACGTACCTTATATGGACCCCATTCAATTTTTGGTATTTTTCACTGTACATGTTACAGTAAATGATATCTCTGGTCTCAACTGTATTTAATTTGTCTGTACTTTTATCGACCCCAGATAGGTCATGAATGATCATACCATTAAAGAATCTTACAGTAGTCAGGAATTTCGCTTCACAGTTGTGAACACCCAGTATGTGATTTTGCTAACATTTCTATGTCATGAAGTCATGCTTAGAGAAAAACTAAGATTTTCATTTTTCCTGACGTATAATTACGCTTGAACCCGTACACAAATTTCTGTTAGCGATAACGTTTTCTTTATAGGGAGTGTAGTGGAAGCGACATTGAAATCATTTTTTGATTACATCACTGTCCGTACTGCTGCACTCTTCTGAACTCTGCATCTGAGAGTTGGTATCTTCCAATCTTGCAAACTGGGGGTTCAAAACCAAATTCCTAAGACTCTCACCGAGCGTCCTTGCACTACTCTAGTAGGAAGATAGATCAGAACCAGTCTCACACATGTTATAACTTCGTGAGATGTCGGATTGTAAGGTTCATTCAATACCTGTAGACTGAGTTACATAATGGCTTCTTCTAGATGTCTTCCACAGTTATCGGTCAGACGGCTATACCACAACAATGACTTCGCATTTGCACCAGTGGAGTACACGGGAGGCTTATCTCATCCTAACATACTCGTCGATCTCACTGCTAAATGGAAAATACATGGAAACCGGGATGCACCTCTCCCTTCCAGTTAACATTTCCACACACAGCACGTGTTCTGAACAGTATTGTGATATTTTTGTCTCTGTTATGGCGTGGTAAAATACTGCTAATGCTGCCATAGGACTCTGCCCGTGTATGACTATCTGGACAGGTACTGGCGTACTATTGTGGTTCCTGCCAACTTATATGTTTCTTATATGTTTCTTCGAGGCACAGTACATCTAACAGCTACGCCTCCGTCACTCTTCTTGCCTCATACAATACGCTGTCCGATAGCGGTTACCGGTGTATATTCTACAGTTTTGGCATACTCGCCTGTAATCGAATACTACACGACAATGCCTCACCGCAGAGTACTTGTACGAAGTATCTAAGGAGAATGAATTATTTCTTCTGGCAGAAATCTGCTGCAGTAAATTCTCCAGATTTTCTACTTCTGTTGGCAGGTAGTTCACTCTGAGAAGGATTCTATCTACGAAATCAGGTACAGGAAAAGTTATATACTCGACTTCTGGATGCTTATACCTTACTCGATGGCTTAACGCTGTAGAAATCGTCATTGGCTCTTCTAGTCAAGTGAGTGGCATAACGTTCTCAATGTTTTCATAAACTTGTTTCGGATCTGTTCTGGTCTGTGTTTTATTGTTTGCATCTTTGTACAAGATATTTGTTTCCTCAGGAGCTGGCACTGAGTCTCGTACTGTTTTTGTTGCACATTCACTTCCTGCATTGGCGATCCTTTTTTTACTTCTGTAGACAGCGCAGTGTATTCTTCAGGATGTGTGGTGTGCTGTCGTAGTCGGTGTATAATTGCCCAGTTTGTGTCAACAATTCCTGTTCGCTTATATCAAGTCACTCCGAAATCCTGTTATACCAGGTAGTTCTCAAACTCCGCCTAAAACTTCTTTCCTGAATTTTCATAGGTGCATGATCCTCTACTTCTGCTTGTGTCGCATGCTCTGCTCTATGGTACTTACTGCTCACATTTTTTTGCCAGAAATTTCTCGCTCTTTCGGCGTCCCTCCTGTTTGGAGTGTAGCCATGTATGGAAGTGAAACATGGACGATAACTAGTTTGGACAAGAAGAGAATAGAAGCTTTTGAAATGTGGTGCTACAGAAGAATGCTGAAGATTGGATGGGTAGATCACATAACTAATGAGGAGGTATTGAATGGGATTGGAGAGAAGAGAAGTTTGTGGCACAACTTGACTAGAAGAAGGGATCGGTTGGTAGGACATGTTTTGAGGCATCAAGGGATCACAAATTTAGCATTGGAGGGCAGCGTGGAGGGTAAAAATCGTAGAGGGAGCCCGAGAGATGAGTACACTAAGCAGATTCAGAAGGATGTAGGTTGCAGTAGGTACTGGGAGATGAAGCAGCTTGCACACGATAGAGTAGCATGGAGAGCTGCATCAAACCAGTCTCGGGACTGAAGACAACAACAACAACATCATATTAGTGTTAGTTATATTAGTGTTACAATCGAAATTTTTGTGAAACAAGCACTGGAATGTAAACGTAACACTTATGGATTACATATAAAGTCATCTAACTTTAGAAAATAAACTTACTGATATTTTGTGAATATAAACCACTAACACTCATTCCAAAGCATAGGCCTTCAACAAAACCCACCCCTTTTCTCTTCAGAAAGCCTTTCTACAGGAACACGACGGGAGATAAGCGTCCAGAGAAACCCGGCTCAGAACATTGGTATGTTACTGCAAGCACTCACATGAAAGGAAAAGCTGTTTCTCTTGGTATTACGTTGCCTACAAAAGAAACGACGCTTTTGGTAGGCTACAAAACTCTGGTGCGTTGAGTTATAACTAGTATGAATGTTCTGATTGGCCAGAAACAAAACTTGTGGCCACCAGCTTTGAAATAGGCAAGTTGTGGACAGAGTAATTCGCTACTTCTCTTGCAGAAAATCGTTGATTATTTGAGCAAGGCTACTCGCGCCACGCTCAGACGATTTCCGGGGCACTATGTGAACATTTGTTCACAGGCTCGTCTTAACTGGTAGTGAGCTCAACTGCAAAGTCTCCTAGTACGTTGAATCGTACCTAACACTGACAGTCAATGCTTGCAAGCGATTTGGGTGCAACGAAGTACATTCCATTCTCGCCAAATAGCGTATACTATGTCAATTAACTAGGCTTCACCGAACACGTAGGAATTGTATCCAACTTGCGTTTAACAGTTGAGAGATATTTAGAATAGATTCTCGCGTTCACCGCTTGACCAGAGGTAGACACACGCACTCGCTCTACGCCATCAAATGATATTCATCTGACACAGAACTGCTGTCAACTACTTCTCTCTTAATTTTTGTACCTGTGGTTAAACATATTCACGATTGTTGGGCTTCATTGATGCAGAAACACGAGATATCCGATCCAACGAAAAGGACTGATCAGCCACGGCAGAGTGCTTTATACGATTACTCTGAAATTACTGAACTGTTTTAACTGCGAAACTATCTTTGCAGTAATATTTACGTACCTTATATGGACCCCATTCAATTTTTGGTATTTTTCACTGTACATGTTACAATAAATGATATCTCTGGTCTCAACTGTATTTAATTTGTCTGTACTTTTATCGACCCCAGATAGGTCATGAATGATCATACCATTAAAGAATCTTACAGTAGTCAGGAATTTCGCTTCACAGTTGTGAACACCCAGTATGTGATTTTGCTAACATTTCTATGTCATGAAGTCATGCTTAGAGAAAAACTAAGATTTTCATTTTTCCTGACGTATAATTACGCTTGAACCCGTACACAAATTTCTGTTAGCGATAACGTTTTCTTTATAGGGAGTGTAGCGGAAGCGACATTGAGATCATTTTTTGATTACATCACTGTCCGTACTGCTGCACTCTTCTGAACTCTGCATCTGAGAGTTGGTATCTTCCAATCTTGCAAACTGGGGGTTCAAAACCAAATTCCTAAGACTCTCACCGAGCGTCCTTGCACTACTCTAGTAGGAAGATAGATCAGAACCAGTCTCACACATGTTATAACTTCGTGAGATGTCGGATTGTAAGGTTCATTCAATACCTGTAGACTGAGTTACATAATGGCTTCTTCTAGATGTCTTCCACAGTTACCGGTCAGACGGCTATACCACAACAATGACTTCGCATTTGCACCAGTGGAGTACACGGGAGGCTTATTTCATCCTAACATACTCGTCGATCTCACTGCTAAATGGAAAATACATGGAAACCGGGATGCACCTCTCCCTTCCAGTTAACATTTCCACACACAGCACGTGTTCTGAACAGTATTGTGATATTTTTGTCTCTGTTATGGCGTGGTAAAATACTGCTAATGCTGCCATAGGACTCTGCCCGTGTATGACTATCTGGACAGGTACTGGCGTACTATTGTGGTTCCTGCCTACTTATATGTTTCTTATATGTTTCTTCGAGGCACAGTACATCTAACAGCTACGCCTCCGTCACTCTTCTTGCCTCATACAATACGCTGTCCGATAGCGGTTACCGGTGTATATTCTACAGTTTTGGCATACTCGCCTGTAATCGAATACTACACGACAATGCCTCACCGCAGAGTACTTGTACGAAGTATCTAAGGAGAATGAATTATTTCTTCTGGCAGAAATCTGCTGCAGTAAATTCTCCAGATTTTCTACTTCTGTTGGCAGGTAGTTCACTCTGAGAAGGATTCTATCTACGAAATCAGGTACAGGAAAAGTTATATACTCGACTTCTGGATGCTTATACCTTACTCGATGGCTTAACGCTGTAGAAATCGTCATTGGCTCTTCTAGTCAAGTGAGTGGCATAACGTTCTCAATGTTTTCATAAACTTGTTTCGGATCTGTTCTGGTCTGTGTTTTATTGTTTGCATCTTTGTACAAGATATTTGTTTCCTCAGGAGCTGGCACTGAGTCTCGTACTGTTTTTGTTGCACATTCACTTCCTGCATTGGCGATCCTTTTTTTACTTCTGTAGACAGCGCAGTGTATTCTTCAGGATGTGTGGTGTGCTGTCGTAGTCGGTGTATAATTGCCCAGTTTGTGTCAACAATTCCTGTTCGCTTATATCAAGTCACTCCGAAATCCTGTTATACCAGGTAGTTCTCAAACTCCGCCTAAAACTTCTTTCCTGAATTTTCATAGGTGCATGATCCTCTACTTCTGCTTGTGTCGCATGCTCTGCTCTATGGTACTTACTGCTCACATTTTTTTGCCAGAAATTTCTCGCTCTTTCGGCGTCCCTCCTGTTTGGAGTGTAGCCATGTATGGAAGTGAAACATGGACGATAACTAGTTTGGACAAGAAGAGAATAGAAGCTTTTGAAATGTGGTGCTACAGAAGAATGCTGAAGATTGGATGGGTAGATCACATAACTAATGAGGAGGTATTGAATGGGATTGGAGAGAAGAGAAGTTTGTGGCACAACTTGACTAGAAGAAGGGATCGGTTGGTAGGACATGTTTTGAGGCATCAAGGGATCACAAATTTAGCATTGGAGGGCAGCGTGGAGGGTAAAAATCGTAGAGGGAGCCCGAGAGATGAGTACACTAAGCAGATTCAGAAGGATGTAGGTTGCAGTAGGTACTGGGAGATGAAGCAGCTTGCACACGATAGAGTAGCATGGAGAGCTGCATCAAACCAGTCTCGGGACTGAAGACAACAACAACAACATCATATTAGTGTTAGTTATATTAGTGTTACAATCGAAATTTTTGTGAAACAAGCACTGGAATGTAAACGTAACACTTATGGATTACATATAAAGTCATCTAACTTTAGAAAATAAACTTACTGATATTTTGTGAATATAAACCACTAACACTCATTCCAAAGCATAGGCCTTCAACAAAACCCACCCCTTTTCTCTTCGGAAAGCCTTTCTACAGGAACACGACGGGAGATAAGCGTCCAGAGAAACCCGGCTCAGAACATTGGTATGTTACTGCAAGCACTCACATGAAAGGAAAAGCTGTTTCTCTTGGTATTACGTTGCCTACAAAAGAAACGACGCTTTTGGTAGGCTACAAAACTCTGGTGCGTTGAGTTATAACTAGTATGAATGTTCTGATTGGCCAGAAACAAAACTTGTGGCCACCAGCTTTGAAATAGGCAAGTTGTGGACAGAGTAATTCGCTACTTCTCTTGCAGAAAATCGTTGATTATTTGAGCAAGGCTACTCGCGCCACGCTCAGACGATTTCCGGGGCACTATGTGAACATTTGTTCACAGGCTCGTCTTAACTGGTAGTGAGCTCAACTGCAAAGTCTCCTAGTACGTTGAATCGTACCTAACACTGACAGTCAATGCTTGCAAGCGATTTGGGTGCAACGAAGTACATTCCATTCTCGCCAAATAGCGTATACTATGTCAATTAACTAGGCTTCACCGAACACGTAGGAATTGTATCCAACTTGCGTTTAACAGTTGAGAGATATTTAGAATAGATTCTCGCGTTCACCGCTTGACCAGAGGTAGACACACGCACTCGCTCTACGCCATCAAATGATATTCATCTGACACAGAACTGCTGTCAACTACTTCTCTCTTAATTTTTGTACCTGTGGTTAAACATATTCACGATTGTTGGGCTTCATTGATGCAGAAACACGAGATATCCGATCCAACGAAAAGGACTGATCAGCCACGGCAGAGTGCTTTATACGATTACTCTGAAATTACTGAACTGTTTTAACTGCGAAACTATCTTTGCAGTAATATTTACGTACCTTATATGGACCCCATTCAATTTTTGGTATTTTTCACTGTACATGTTACAATAAATGATATCTCTGGTCTCAACTGTATTTAATTTGTCTGTACTTTTATCGACCCCAGATAGGTCATGAATGATCATACCATTAAAGAATCTTACAGTAGTCAGGAATTTCGCTTCACAGTTGTGAACACCCAGTATGTGATTTTGCTAACATTTCTATGTCATGAAGTCATGCTTAGAGAAAAACTAAGATTTTCATTTTTCCTGACGTATAATTACGCTTGAACCCGTACACAAATTTCTGTTAGCGATAACGTTTTCTTTATAGGGAGTGTAGCGGAAGCGACATTGAGATCATTTTTTGATTACATCACTGTCCGTACTGCTGCACTCTTCTGAACTCTGCATCTGAGAGTTGGTATCTTCCAATCTTGCAAACTGGGGGTTCAAAACCAAATTCCTAAGACTCTCACCGAGCGTCCTTGCACTACTCTAGTAGGAAGATAGATCAGAACCAGTCTCACACATGTTATAACTTCGTGAGATGTCGGATTGTAAGGTTCATTCAATACCTGTAGACTGAGTTACATAATGGCTTCTTCTAGATGTCTTCCACAGTTACCGGTCAGACGGCTATACCACAACAATGACTTCGCATTTGCACCAGTGGAGTACACGGGAGGCTTATTTCATCCTAACATACTCGTCGATCTCACTGCTAAATGGAAAATACATGGAAACCGGGATGCACCTCTCCCTTCCAGTTAACATTTCCACACACAGCACGTGTTCTGAACAGTATTGTGATATTTTTGTCTCTGTTATGGCGTGGTAAAATACTGCTAATGCTGCCATAGGACTCTGCCCGTGTATGACTATCTGGACAGGTACTGGCGTACTATTGTGGTTCCTGCCTACTTATATGTTTCTTATATGTTTCTTCGAGGCACAGTACATCTAACAGCTACGCCTCCGTCACTCTTCTTGCCTCATACAATACGCTGTCCGATAGCGGTTACCGGTGTATATTCTACAGTTTTGGCATACTCGCCTGTAATCGAATACTACACGACAATGCCTCACCGCAGAGTACTTGTACGAAGTATCTAAGGAGAATGAATTATTTCTTCTGGCAGAAATCTGCTGCAGTAAATTCTCCAGATTTTCTACTTCTGTTGGCAGGTAGTTCACTCTGAGAAGGATTCTATCTACGAAATCAGGTACAGGAAAAGTTATATACTCGACTTCTGGATGCTTATACCTTACTCGATGGCTTAACGCTGTAGAAATCGTCATTGGCTCTTCTAGTCAAGTGAGTGGCATAACGTTCTCAATGTTTTCATAAACTTGTTTCGGATCTGTTCTGGTCTGTGTTTTATTGTTTGCATCTTTGTACAAGATATTTGTTTCCTCAGGAGCTGGCACTGAGTCTCGTACTGTTTTTGTTGCACATTCACTTCCTGCATTGGCGAATCCTTTTTTACTTCTGTAGACAGCGCAGTGTATTCTTCAGGATGTGTGGTGTGCTGTCGTAGTCTGTGTATAATTGCCCAGTTTGTGTCAACAATTCCTGTTCGCTTATATCAAGTCACTCCGAAATCCTGTTATACCAGGTAGTTCTCAAACTCCGCCTAAAACTTATTTCCTGAATTTTCATAGGTGCATGTTGCTCTACTTCTGCTTGTGTCGCATGCTCTGCTCTATGGTACTTACTGTTCACATTTTTTTGCCAGAAATTTCTCGCTCTTTCGGCGTCCCTCCTCCTCATCGGTGGTGATTTATGTTTCACACATAGACGGCACTTGATGGTGTCACTAGAGTCCTCATTGCTTTCCAGTGTCACGGCTCCCCACAATCCATTCCTAAAATCTGCCTTGTCAGGAGGGTTACGTAAGCTTGACGTTTACTCTATCGCGTGCCGAGTGAGGTGGCGTTGCGGTTAGCACACTGCACTCGTATTCCGGGGAGGACGATGGTTAAAACAGGCGTTCGGCCGTCCTGATCTAGGTTTTCTGTGATTTCCCTAAATCGCTTCAATTACATTCTAGGATGGTTCCTGTGAAAGGGCACAACCGACGTCCTTCCCCATCCGTCGATAATCCGATGGGACCGATGACCTCGCTGCTTGGTCCCCTCCCCTAGCATTCTACCACACGTTAATGGCGACCCGTCTGTTGTTACAGAAAACAGCTTTTCCCAAGTGAATCGTGTTCCTTCAGCCGACATTTCGACCGCTTCTAAAATATGCAACACTGTAGCAGTGTCTTTCATTGAAATCTTATCCAGGGGATCTTACGTTATACATAGGCCGTCGTCCATGCCAAACAAAAAATTGACCAACCGACCCGTGTGGGAACGCCAAGAGGGTTCCATTTTTGGCTGCCAACTGTTCAAGTAAATTCCTGCCAACGTAACCGAGATGTTGTCATACCGGAAAGTAGTATTGTGCTGTATGCTGGAGCTAATGTGGGATTCATAGTCTCTATTACGTTCAATGAAATATCCTTTATTAATGGCCATCACTTAAACGGCTTCCCAGTTCTTTCTCAACTTAGAGCAACTTTGCAAATAGCTCTAAGAGTAGCTTGACAGCACCATTCATCTTCTACGCCCTTAATTAAGGTGAAAAGACTGTGTTGGGAATAATACACATGAAAACGGAAACGAATACACATTTGAGAGGAATGTAAACAAACTTCATTTCGCTGGACGTTTAACAAAAATAAAAATGCATAAGTACCGGTACAAACCTCATTTCTGGACAAAGAATTCCTTACTACAAAAGTTAGCAATTTCCTTAATTCTTCTTCTGTGGCATTTCATTATAATTTTTTGATTGTAGTTTGCCGTAGTATCTTTCAATGGACGGCGTTCTTACGCACGCAATTATAGTGCCAGATTAAACATTTGGTATTTTCATTACAACTAAAAAAAATAACGATATTCCCATTTTGACTTACACAGTTTTGGGAAGTCTTGGCCTTTTTTGGAGCAGGTTGTTCCGTTATTCTGGTAACTGTCTTGCGCTTATCGTTTTCAGTGTTGAATAAACGCGGTGGTACACCATGGCAACTTCACCGTGGTAGGTGAGCTCAGGCGAAGTATGCCGATCTAGACCGATCCACCACGCAAAAACAACTGGGCTTCGGAGGCGCGCACTTCTCCGTATGTGGGAGGCCCTGATCTGTGTTCAGAACACCGTGTCTCAGGAGAACATCTGATCGTGCGGGATTGGACAGGTATTTGGAAACATCAAAAACAAAACACGTGACCATGATGAATACGGTGTAGGAAGCCCGTTGGTGATCAAAACGGCTTCAGTTTGTTTCGGAATGGACCAAAGCACGTGCTGTATGGTTTTCAAGGGAATCTTCTACGTTCCTATTTGTTAAATAGTGCAACTGTCAGAAATCAATGGTGGAAGTGGATAGTGGTCACGCATCCTTCTCTCGAAAGTAGACAACAAATGCTTAATAATACTGAGATCTGCCGACTTTGCTGGCCAGGGGAGACGTCAACATCCTTCCTCGTTTTCACAAAACTATCCCTGGACAATGCGAGCTGAATAATCAGGGCCCCGTCTAGGAACGCAGCACCACTATAAGGGACAAATATAGTACCATGAGGTTGATCTGGTTACTCACAATTGTCATATAGTCATTGGCAGCAACACGACTTTAGAGATCAACATTGGAATACCAAGACATGGATCCCCGAAACAGCACCGGACTCCAACCATGTTTCACTCCTTGGATTCAAGCAGGCCGCATTGTACGTCGGCTTCGAACGGATTACTCCAGAGCTGAGCAGTCAGGGGCGCTACATTTCATGGACTGTGCGGCTGGTAGCGGCGGAGGTCCAAGCCCTCCCTTGGGCATGGGTTTGTGTGTTTGTTAAGGAGTGGGTAAGCTTAGGGACTGATGACCTTAGCAGTTAAGTCCCATAAGATTTCACACACATTTGAACATTTGATTACTCCAGACGTAAACTCACCAAGAATTTGGAGACAGTGTGAAACAACGTTCATCCGACCATATGACCCTCTTCGGTTGTTCCATTGACCAGCCACGTTTTCCTGCTATGCGCAGTTGTATCACTGATACATAGTATTTGAGATTCCAACTTGCCTAAGAATTCCCAGACTACGGAAATTCTACTGTGTTATTTTAGTGCTGACCTGTTTCAGAGACTGACATTCAAATCTGCAGTAACTTTTGCTGCTGTCGCCCTCACACTTTTCATCACAGTCCTCTTCAATGAGCGTCTGTCACTATCACTCAACATACACTTTTGTCCGAGCTGTGACTAAGCGGATTATGTTTCTCCGCATTCTCCGTAAGGAGTAAAAATCTTCGATATGGTTCGTCTTGAAACATCAAACAGTTCGGCTACATCGGTTAGTGAAGCTCCCAGCATACAAGCACAAACAATTTGCTCACATTACTAATCAGTTGGCTGCAACATAAAGCACTCGCAACTGTACTGAACGCTAATCCGTCCACGACTGACACATGCAACGTATTGAGGGCATTTCGCAGGTACAGTTCGTGGTCATATTCAACAGCACAACCTGTAGAGTTTTAAGATCTGCTTTATGTTCAAGAATATATATCTCGCCGTGTTTACATATTTTCGTCCAACCCCTGCAGCTACAGTAGCTGCTAAGCAGAGCGCTACCGGAGCTTCTACTAGTTATATTAGTTATCTTTCACTGGATTCAGAGCCTGACCAGTGTTGAAGATAAATGCAACCGATATTTCTGTTACACTGCTGCACGTCATATTCAAACTCAATGTAATGTAGTGTAATGTAATGTACTCAATGTAATTTACGGTGAGGTTGTAGTAATTAAAGTGCACATAATTACAGAAGTCCAGGGTGAACTTAATTGTCGTCTGGAATCGAAACCTGGTAGATTTGCTAATTCTTTACGTGGAACCGATGTACGATACAAAAAAAAGTTCCAATTTTGGCCAAAAGCTGAAAATCTGGCTCTGTACAGCATCTCGTCAACGTATCCGGTGTCCAAATTGAGTAAATTACGTAAGCTACCTCTCTGACTTGTTTAACCCTCTCTTCCCCCGTCCCGTTCCTAATCCACTTCATAAGCAAACACTTCTATACGCCATTATCTCAGTGATAGCGCCGGATTAGCACCTGGTGGCTAAAATTGGAGCAAATTTTTGTAGCGTAAATCGATTCCGCATTAACGCATTAGAATATATATCATGTTTCGCTGCTATACGATGATTACAGCCCACAACGGATCTCAGAGAGTAGCTGCTGTTTAATTACAGCCACCCGGTATAACATCTCCCAATAAGCTTCGGTAGCTTGTTGATATTCACTGTTTCCCTAATTTTTGTCGTAGTTCCCGTGCAAGCCAGCCAACTGTTGAAAATCATTTCACATCAAGCAGCTACCGTGGTTAAATGTGAAAACATAAGTAACACAACACTGCTGATGATAAATGTCGTTTTTGTATCCCTTTGTACTTGTTAAACCGTTCTGATCTTTTATTGTTAAGATAGTAGTATACAGTAATTTTCTTCTTTCTTGCTGACCCTCGCAACTAGAAGATTACATTACAGCTCCAGCTTGAATTTATTAGTGAAATAATAATATTATTTTAATTATTTCACCTTTATGCTGTGACACACCGGGACCATTCATTGCATGTACTAAGTAAGCTTTCGGACATTTTATGGTCTTCTAATTAGTTGTAGACAGTCAGTCCGGTGACGCGCAGATCGCGTGTTATAAGCACTCTGTTGTCTTCTCATTTCAGCATTTTTTAAGTCGCACCTACAATCTATATTTTTAAACGATATCTATTACCAAAATTGGTTCAAATGACTCTGAGCACTACGGGACTTAGCATCTGAGGTCATCAGTCGCCTAGAACTTAGAACTACTTCAGCCTACCTAACCTAAGGACATCACACACATCCATGCCTGAGGCAGGATTCGTACCTGAGACCGTAGCGGTCACGCGCTTCCTAACAGAAACGCCTAGAACCGCTCAGCCACACTGGAAATCTATTCTCATTCAAACTGTTTCTTTGCATAGAGAATGAACTGCAAACAACGTGTTTTCTAGTCAACAAGCTCGCATAAGAAAATTTAAAAAAAGATCTCTGGCAGACTGTTCTAGGTAGTAAGAAGAGAGTAAATCAATACCTTCTTTCATATGTTATGATTGCATGTTTCCTTATCTTGCTGGCATTGAAGTGAATTCTTTTCTTCGATCTTATTTTACTATCATTATTCATAGCCGGCCCGTGTGGCCGAGCGGCTCTAGGCGCTTCAGTCTGGATCCGAGCGACCACTACGGTCGCAGCTTCGAATCCTGTCTTGGGCATGGATGTTTGAGAGGTCCTTAGGTTAGTTAGGTTTAAGTAGTTCTAAGTTCTGGGGGACTAATGACCTCAGATGTTAAGTCCCATAGCGCTCAGAGCCATTAGAACAATTTTGAATTATACATGCTGGGGAGAGGAAGGGTACAATACACACCTCAATAAAAGCAACTACCTTCGATGGTTGAAAGTTCTCTTGGTGCCACATTCTCGTTAGATTCCAAGAGCATTGGTGATGTAGATATGTTAACCATCGCGCATAACAAAATTAAGACCTGTAGGGCTTGACAAGGATGACGGCACACAGTCACGTATTCCTTTTACTTTACGTTGTTACCTTGTATATTACAAAATAATATTGGTATATTTCAAGAACACGTGAAATAAACAGGCTAGGTAATAGGGAAATGTATACAAGAAGGTGCTTCTCACAGCATTTCTCTTATAACCGTAAAAGCGCTAACTGTTAGTCAATACATTCCTAAATGTGTTCTACTTACATTCAAGGTATAGATTCGTTGTCAGTCAATTTTTTTTGCATTTTCAAAGTTAGCTGTTGAATTCGGTCTCGTGTTGTTCAGCTAGATTAATTTTTATTGGAGTTAATATCAATAATTATGAGATAACTGGTAATCCTTATTTCCTTACCCTCCAGTTTAGAACGTAATTTAACTAAATTTTGTCATAGACTTCTAACGATTGTTCAGTCAAATAGACTGGGTGGAGCAAAAGCTCTCCATTCGTGACAGTCTCAATGTCATTTATAGAATGGGAAACAAATCTGACCAAGCACACTCATGCTTAAGCACACAAACAGTTATGAGCGTAATTTGATCTAAAAAAGGTAAGAATAAAAGAAATACCAAACAGGTGGAACATGTTTGAAACATTCATTGATAACAAGGACCATTCTTGAGATTATCTTCTGTTCGAAACAATATACACGGCGAACGGTCTGCCCGACGGGGGACCTTAGTCACATTAAATTTACAATTTATATCGATAGCATTCTTGCTTAACGTAAAGCTACTTGACTCAAGATGAATGGAAAGATCGTTAATTTCAGTCACATTGAGTATAGTGCATAGGTTAGAATATGCTTATCCAAGTTATACAAAGCGATAGGAAATTGCGTTCAGTATATGCCCTTCTTTGAGCAACGATTATATTGATCTTGTTGTGTCGCTCAGAAATGATATTAACTTTCGAATCCATCTGCGAACAAAGAACACCACACACAGCAAATTAAATGCTATTCTTTCCTACAACTTCATCACATCCCACTTTTCTCGTTTCCTGTTTTTGCTTATTATTTGTGAATCTTGTGCTAATCTCTGGAACTTTAACAAGCAAATGAAATGCCTTTCTTTAAGATGAATGGCATTATTTTAGGGTAGTTCCTTTCTTAAATGCAAGTTAATTTTTAATTCTATCTGTTCAAATAACTTAGGGACGTATGGCAAATTAAGGGATATTTTTCTGTTTCTTGGCTTAGTACTAATCGGCCAGACTTCAAACTTGTTGCACTACAGGAATTCTATCAAAAAGTTTTGAAGCTAGAAAAATCAGAAAACGGTAGTGAGATAAGAACATGAATTACGGTGGACCGCAGAATAGTGTTTCAGACATCATCGTGGCAGCCGTTTCTAACACTGATAGTATTCAGCTGTGGCTCCAGTAACATACATCGCACTACGTTCATTTAATACTGCTAAATGAATTTTCTAACCGCTCGTTTAACGCTTGTCCGGCCTGAGCAGAGCCCCGGGGGCTCATTGTTTATATTTATGTCCAAATGCCTCCCATGGTGACAGTGTGTAATAGAGATTCACTACCAGGAACTGGGACGAGCAAGGATTACATGAGCTGTCCATTAATTCAGATTAGATCCTCGCAGTACAATGCGACAGATGGCTGACGAATCAACTGTCTTACCGATAGTATTTACGTATTTACACATTATGAATTGCGTGGAAAGCAGTTTAACAACAATGCACAGTATCTTCCGCTCAAGTGGTGGATGTTAATGTGTTAACACAGAATAGCTGCAAAATTCGGTTTTGCTACAATGATAACAAGGTTGAAAGATTACCCGATGCAAGAAAGATCTATATAAAGAAAAATGTAAAAGTTCGTTTGTTCAAAATCGTTTCTCAGGAAGATTTTCACCTACTCCTCTGAAATTTTGGTACTGCGGTACATTCGAGTACGCGCGTGTTTTCATTTACTTATGGGAGGGTCTCATTAAAATTTTCGGTAGTTCAAAATCTTAAATCTCCGAAGCTTCATCAGTCACTGCTTCGAAGTTTTGACACAACGTGGCATTCGAATACGCGTATGTTCTGACATATGTTTTTTAAAATATATGTAATGTATCAGTAAATATGTAAATTATGAAAGGGAAAATTTCCCAACGAAGATCTCGAGAAATTATTGACCTGTCGACTTATCGCATTATGATTATTACTACAATCTGAATTTGCAATGACAATAAAAAAAGTCTCAAGGTCAGAGTGAGGCGGGAAGAGGAGAGGACAGCGAGAGTGGGCAGGAGGTGATGTAAAGGGGTTGGAGGAGAAGGTCGGCGTACAAAGGGTTCAAGTGGTGATGAGCTGAGGGAGAGAGAGGGGGCAGGAGAAGAAGGAGTGAGAGGCAAACGATAAGATGGAGAGAGAAAGGGGTAGTGAGGTGATGGACAGATAGACAGGAGAGGAGGAGATGAGTTGAGAAAGATGGACAGACAGAGCGGTAAGGTGGACGCGGCGGACAAAGAACGGGGGGAAGGAGATGAGCAGGTACGGTGGTGGAGGGGGGGCGGGTAGAATCCTAAACATATCAGAGCAGATATTTAGAAATGAAAACAATAAAAATTTTCATTACGTAGGATTTGTGCACAGAACGCAAGCATATATGAGTAGGTCACATAAGGTAAATATACCCAATACTATTCATATTTTTATGTACATTCCATATTATTATGTGTATTACAGAATGAGCACTGCCACCGAGTGAGGTGGTGCAGAGGTTAGCACAATGGACTCGCATTTAGGAAGACGACGGTTTAAACCAGCGTCCGTCCATACTGATTTAGGTTTTCTTTGATTTACCTAAATCGCTTCAGTCGAATGCAGCCATGGTTACTCTGAAACGGCACGGCTGACATCCTTCGCCATCCTTTCCTAATCTGATGGGACCGATGACCTCGCTGTTTGGTTCCATCAACCACAATCACTATCATGCACCGTATAGTAGCTGACATGCAATAATAACAGACTTGGAAGGAGGGAAGGACGAGTTTGTTGGAAGGAAGGACGATTAGGGTTGAACGTCCCCTCGACGATGTCGCACATTTTCGCATTAGGAATGCTTGGGAAGAAAACTGCCTGTGTCGGTTTCAAATAAACAGTGCTAGCTTTTGCCTCAAGGGACGTGGGAGACCAAGAATTGGAGAACCTAAACTATACGCATGGCTAGAAGAGGATTTCTACGGCCACCCTTCAGAATGGATGGTAGTCGCACATGACGCATTCGAGTGGAATGGGTTACTTACTCACCCCATATCTGGCTTGTGGACAGTTTTCAAAGTGATTAGTCAATGTCTTATTGGAAGAGAATGGCTTTGTTTTGCTTGAATGGCGGTGGTTACGTAGTGTTTCCAAGATCAACGATTTGGTATTTCGGGGTCTCAATCTGTGTTATTTATATGATACTCTTCGCATGCTGATGTAGATATAGGTTTAACGGCCTTGTCCAGTAAAATAGTTTATTTGGTGACAGTGATTAGCATAAATACAGTAATAGCGTTTACGAATCCCACATACGTCGCGAGAAACATAATTCTCACATTGCTCTGCATCTTCAGAAAACAGCTGTGCATCCATCTTTAAACGCTTGCAACATCCTAGAAGTGTGGCGGACCTAACACCTCTATTTCGCATGAGAGCACTAATACACCCTCAAGAAAAGCAATACATTCGTCGGTATCTCTTTATAGCTAACATGACCGACTCATGTGGGGAAAAAAAAAAGTTTTCCGGAGGAAGAAGCTGGTCACCGCACGAGACATCGTACCACCACCACCTCCAACCTTGATTACGACCTAAGTTCAGTGAAGAAGAGAAGCCGCCAGTTTCTCCAGGTATGTCATATCCAACTGAAGCCAATAATCGGTACCAAAAACCCGCAGAACTAGCAATCTACGGGAATGTTGAGTGCTACGTTCCAGTAGTCCTAGATATTTCCCAGAGGATTAAGATCTGTGAAATTGCCAGATCAATCACGTGATAGAGTACCAGAGCGATAGTCAAGCCAGGAACGCATGCGTTCGGACTAGTGAACGTGGCTGTTGTCAAATTATGAGTTGGGAGCGTTTGCAGAAAGGTCAACATTAAGTTGTACATTATAAAGGCAACAGTTTGGCACCGATAATTTAGAAAGAGAAATCCCTGCTACGCTCACTGCGACTCGAAAAAGTGACATCATGTCACGGTACGAAAAATACGCTGGTATGGTTTTGTTCGTTTCTTGGAAAAGAGTATTTACCAGAAGCCCTTAAATGAGAAGAGCCTACTTGCTTATAATGAGTTGGTTAACCATTATTCCGTTAGTTTGTTGTTTGTCAAGGGAATACTGTAGAAAAAAGGAAGACTAGCTTTCAGCCTACCTGTCTATCGTGGTTAGTGTTTAACAAGTAATTTTACTATGGGCAAGCGTATGTACAGTCGATGCACTAAGTCACACTAAATACAGTAACACAATAAGAAAATTAGCTAACATACAAATGATGAAGAAGATCAAGAAAATAAGATGTGAAAAATTTTCAGATACGTTACATATACGAAATGTTGCATGTGAAAATATGCTGGTGCCCAGCTAAAATTCGGCCTTTTCTAATTGTATCACTACTACAATTAATACAACTTACAATGCACTTGCACTGAGAAGTTTTACTATTAACAAAATAACGTTCATTTATACTTAAATATAAAAAGGCATGTTATTTTCCAGCATCTGCTGCATCAGTGCAGAAGAAAAGTTCGGTGTGCCTGACGTTACAAAATGTGTCGTTCGTTACTGCCACCAAGAGCGATTTAATGCATAGAAAGCCTTTCTGTGGCTTTTATATACGTCCTTGGCTACAGCCATCACCAAGATGCATTGTTACAGCCCGACTTCTTCGAGGTAGTAATTAAAACGTGTGACTACCCTTTGTAGACTTGGTGGTAAATCTGAAGTGATAAAATAGGGATGACCTACATCTAAGCAATAGCTGAAATTCGAGCCATTTTACTGGATAAACCGCCCAACTCTTTCGCTTCAAATAACGTAGATCCGCAAAGAATTTTGTAATATGTTTTGAACTAGGTCAAAGACACAAATACCGCTTTTCGCTGCCGCATGAGACAAGCTACTGATCTCGTGGCCCTTCATTCACCGCTACCTCTTGCTATTTCTTTTAATCTCTCATTTCTCCCCAGATAGGAGATGGTGGGCGCTTGTAGGACTTACTTCTTTAGAACCATCCAGTACCTTCCATTGGGGCATGTGGATCTCAATACGCAATAATAAATTGTTTCACAGCACGTTGCTTCGCGACTTACCCTCAAGCGCAATAACGCAGTCGCGGCAACAGCTCCACGTAAACCTGCACGGAACAACGTAGGTTCGTTGTCAGTGGTTCGCATAATTTACAGCACAAACCTTGGGGCAGTGGGCTCCGTAAGCCTGTTCATTAGTGCGTTGGAATTTTTCAACGAAGGTAAGGAAAATTTTTCATATATTTCTGTGAAACTGCAAACATTTGTTTTGTGATCAGGGTACCTGTGTGATCCTTTCAGACTTTTATAATGAGTAACAAGGCATTTGGAATAAGTGCAGTCGTTGGAATATAGGTAATTGTGGGAATGAAGAGAAAACATCTTTAAAAATGAACCGAACGACATGAAATAATACTCCTGAGTTTACAATTATATTTACATTTCCGCATACACAATTTTGAACAACATCGCTTACAGGAAATTACTGTCCCTCGGCGTAAATTATATTTGAAGTAGGAATTGAATCTTTGTGTACATTTATGTGTTAATTTTCTTTAAGGAATATAAAAATGTTAGCTTATTTTGCTATCCTTGAAAAGGCTACATACAATTGTCCGCGAGTAATGACGGGATTTAATAAATACAGTCCTGCTCTTTGAAGTGTTTGTCCCTGAGACTTTTTATAGTGATCGGAAACGCAATTTCAACAGTCTGAAAAGCCATGCTTGCATCAGGTATTCTTAAGTTTATCCATGGCATTACAAAAGTTTGCTAGTGTCAGTAAGCTGAGCATTAATTACAATTTCATTGAGTTTTGTTACGGCCTCGCGTTTCAATGACTAAGCACTGATTAGCGATCAGGATTTTTTTTAATCAACATAGTTCTTT
The DNA here is from genome assembly GCF_023897955.1 of Schistocerca gregaria. Taxonomy (NCBI): domain Eukaryota; kingdom Metazoa; phylum Arthropoda; class Insecta; order Orthoptera; family Acrididae; genus Schistocerca; species Schistocerca gregaria. The sequence continues at coordinate 718,258,369 of NC_064922.1, forward strand.
TGATTATTACAAGTTTATGTGACGGTAATCCTGACAGATATAATTAATATAATAATTCCTATAGGTTTTCAGTCCCATCGTCGAAATGTACGGCGTCCACAGATCAAGCAATTGTGTACATCCCTGACTCCGTCGAACAGCAACCGGTGACTAATGAACATCACAGCAGTGCGTTCTCGCCACTTCATTATTAATCGAGCCATAAGCATCACGTTTCTTTTTTTATGGAAGTAAGCAACTTTGGATATACAGTTCAGATTTCGACGAGAAAAACTTATATATAGATGGACACGTGTCCGTTCCCAAGTTACTGGCAATAAAGTAGCATGAAATTTCGAGTCCTTAAATTGTCAAGGAATTCAGAAAATACTCAAAATACGTTTAACGCAGGATACTGCTCAGTTTCTTGCCCACATGCCTTCTAATGACCAACTGATGACAACCTACCAGTCAACTAGACGCACCCATTCAGGAGCTCACTGCACATTATGCCGACGAAAGATCTGACACGGCTCGTTGGTTTGGAGGTACGACTGGAAAAACAGAGCAGGCTGAGTAAGTCAAGATCTACCTTGCCATCCTCCCTCAGTAATGGAAAAAGTAACATGACATGTAACGACCCGATGCAGACCGAAACAAACTGCACTCCCCTCACTTAGGTGTATATAGATCTATGTTCAGAATCATAATGCTAAATGTAATGATGACAAAAGTGAAGGTATACTACAGGCTTATATCCTGTGAATTTTCATGGAAACAAAGTTGTGAGAGGTTTCTTTTACTGTTATGGTTCATTAATCAATTTCAGGACACGTGTAATTTATTTCTCAAACTTTCAGACATACCCTTTTAGAAAAATGTACTTGTGTAGATTATTATATTCAAACATTTTAGGTGTTTTATTGTTGTTATATTACTGTAGGTGCAGGTGACAATGTGGGTTATGGCTAGTTCAGCTTAAGGGGGTCTCGGCAAGGAAGAAGCGACTGAAGCAAACAGTGAGAAATCCCAAAACGTTACCCTGGGTCGGTGTGTGATGGCGAGTGTCACCAAAATGCAACACGAGCAGCAGAACGTTAGGCAAAGCGGCCCCAGGTAGGCGCTGTCCTACTCCCAACACCTTTGCCAGTACCGCCATTAAGCTAGGCAAGCCTGAAAGTTTTCACCCGAGAAAACGTCTACCAAGTTCATGCGTAAGTTTCCACAGTCAGCGTCATTTTGAGCAAAATAATTTTTGGGTATTAGTGCTAATGATTGTTTAACACTAAAGCAACTAATTAGACAACGCTGCTACCGACTTGCTGCGGGCGTAATTAGGGCGGTGTACCGCAGCAAGTCGGTCGAAACGTGGGCAGGTTAGATCTTTAATGTTCTACAGTGACACAACCTGAACTTAAAAATTGTTGTTGTTGTTGTGGTCTTCAGTCCTGAGACTGGTTTGATGCAGCTCTTCGTGCTACTCTATCCTGTGCAAGCTTCTTCATCTCCCAATACCTACTGTAGCCTACATCCTTCTGAATCTGCTTAGTGTATTGTTCTCTTGGTCTCCCTCTACGATTTTTACCCTCCACACTAACGTCCAGTACTAAATCGGTGATATCTAGATGCCTCAGAACATAACACACCAACCGATCCCTACTTCTAGTCAAGTTGTGCCACAAGCTCCTCTTCTCCCCAATTCCATTCAATATCTCCTTATTAGTTGTGTGATCTACCCATCTAATCTTCTGCATTCTTCTGTAGCACCACATTTGGAAAGCTTCTATTGTCTTGTCGTCTAAACTATTTATCGCCCATGTTTCACTTCCATACATGGCTACACTCCATACAAATACTTTCAGAAACGACTTCCTGACACTTAAATCAAAACTCGATGTTAACAAATTTCTCTTCTTTAGAAACGCTTTCCTTGCCATTGCCAGTCTACTTTTATATCCTCTCTACTTCGACCAATAGCAGTTATTTTGCTCTGCAAATAGCGAAACTCCTGTACTACTTTAAGTGTCTCATTTCCTAATCGAATTCCCTCAGCATCACCCCACTTCATTCGACTACATTCCATTATCCACGTTTTGCTTTTGTTGATGTTCATCTTATATCCTCCTTTCAAGACACTGTGCACTCCAAATTATTTTATTCAAGATATACAGTGGGAGACTCGTACGAAAAAGGGTGTAAAAAATGTAGCTGTCTTAGCTGCTGAAATAAATCAGCATGCCCGTTTTAATCGAATGCTTGAATATATTGGTTATCAACCATAGAAGAGAGTGGCGTTAACTTCTGGGAAGCGAGCAGTTAAACGACCGCAACAGCTGCACTAAAACAAAAAATATTCACAGAATTATCAATCGAAATGAGGTCTGTCATTTTAAAAATACATAAATGACTTGATTTAACGTCTTTAGTAAACAAATAAATCAGACTACAATAGATATCTATCTGCAGGACAAATAAATATATGTCTAATATTTGTCTTCTTATGATTGCGATACCCAAGGATCACAGCTGATGTCAGGTGGTCTGCTAAATTTGGGAAGACATGAGTTCAGCAGTCGGAAAAACTGTTTAGAAATGCTTGTTGATAATTGCAAAAAGGTTATCCAAAACTACAGCAGTACTACGTCTACTAACGTGAAACTCGTTGAAGACATGACTTCCCATTCTATCACGTATGCTTCCCACACAAGTGGCGTACGCAGCATCGGATAAATGAGTGCTCAAATGCACTTGCGTGCGCTGTAATGAGTGTAATTTTTTCTTCACAATGTCTGTGGAAGCGATATGTAGAAGTCTGTTCATGTTCCTACAGTCCACACATATCAGTTCCGCAGTATAATTTTGAGCGTGACTTCAACCCTCTACCAGTTCATGATTCTCAGAATTTGCTTCACGCTTTCGCTTGAGGGAAAGAATCTGATCGTTCGTGCTGTCCTTTGTACACTGAAGTGCCAAAGATACTGGTATAGGCATGTGTAATAAAACACAGAGATATGTAAAGAGGCAGAATACGGTGCTGCGGTGGCTAAAGTCTATGTAAGACAATAAGTGTCTGCCGGTTGCTGCTGCTACAAAGGCGTGTTATTAAGATTTACGTGACTTTGAATGTGATGTTAAGGTTGGCGCACGAGAGATTGGACACAGCGGCTCCGAGAGAGCGATGAAGTGCGGATTCTCCCATACGACCATTTCATGAGTGTAACGCGAATATCAGGAATCCGGTAAAACGTCAAATCCCCGACATCGCTTCGGCCGGATAAAGATCCTGCAAGAACGGCACCAACGAGAATCGATCAACGTGACGGAAGCGCAACCTTTCCTCAAGCTGCAACAATTTCAGTGCTGGTCCACCAACAAGTGTCAGCGTGCGAACAGTTCAACGAAACGTCATCGATATGGGCTTTCGGAGCCGGAGGCACACCTGTGTACCCTTGATGACAGCTCGACACAAGGATTTCCGCCTCGCTTGGGCCCATAAATACCAGTATTAGACTGTAGATGTCTGGAAACACATTGCCTCATCGGACGAGTCTCGTTAGATATTGTAATTGTATAATTGAACTATCGTTGTAAGTGTTGGTTTTCTGTCTACTCTGATGAGAACCACCCGGTCGCCGAACTATTCATAGCAACTCACTCTCGGCCCTGCCTTCCTATTAATAATGAATACTACTCCCCTTATACCATTTCCTGCCGCTATTGATATACCCTGTACTCATTTGACCAGACATCCTTGTCTCCTTTCCATTTCACTTCACCGACCCCCACCATATCTAGGTTGAGCTTTAGCGTTTCCCATTTCAGTATTTCCAACTTCACTATCACGTTCTAATTTCTGACGTTCCACTTCCCGACTAGTGGAGCGTTATCCTTCACTAGGTTGTCCAATGTTTCCCTCTTAGTCACCTCATCCTTGGCAGTCCACTACCCGGGATCCGAATGGGGAATTAGCCTGGAGTCTGTTGGAGAGACCATCGGGCCACTTTTCTATTACAGGCCACATGTCCTGTGGACAGACATTATCTGTATTTACTACAGTGGTTTCTATTGCCTTCTGTATCCTAATGCCGTTGGTCATTGCTGATTCTTCCACCTTTAAGAACAGTTTCCCGTCCCAAGGGTAAGGGAGCCCAGATCTACCTCAATCCGATCCTCCGCCATCTTTGGCAATGGCGTTAGCTAAGTGATGGGTTACTTCTTATGCTGAAAGTCTTCTACAGCTAAAGGTGATGATTTTTATTCAGATTTATACGGTGGCGTGTTCGAACCCGGGACCTAGGACGTTTTGAATACTAATCGAAGAAGCTAACACCCCCCCCCCTCCTCCCTTCCTCTTCGCCCCTTTTTCTTCGTTGTTCTTCGTTGCTTTTCGTCGGGGCGGACGTCACATGACACCCGATCAATTCCATTGTTAATCCTTTTACTCAGTTTGCTATTATTGCGAAGGGCAGCAAGCCCTCTAGCCAAACACGCTGAGCTACCGTGACGGCAACCCGCACACCACATACAATCTGTGAGATACGTAGATGAAAAGTTTGAGGCAGTGAAAATCCTGGGAAGAAAGAGTAAAGTTTGTGTCTGTACAAATAAATTATACATGTCATCAGGAATTAGAGATAAACTGTGCCAAAATTGAGGACACAGTGTGGGAAGAAAAGGAGGGTTCATATTTAAGAGTAATGGGGATTGGAATGCGGTAGTGGTTGAAGGCACAGAAGGAAAATGCAGATTACGAAAAAAGAACGAACAAGGGTAGTTCTTCGTGGACTACTGCAAGATTGTCTTCTTAATTATTGGAATGATCCCATATGAGCAACGCAGAAACACAAGATTCACTACAAACAGTCCAACTGATTCAAAAACACATCGGGTTAACTACCCTTTAGTGTGGGTGGTCCTAAAACTGATGGAGTAAGTAAAGTATATAAGAAACATTTTCAGGAAAGTGAATCCCAAAAATACCAAGTGCTAGCAGGACGAGCTATATTTACATCTACATGTACATGGATACTCTGCAAATCACATTTAAGTGCCTGACAGAGGGTTCATCGAACCCCCTTCACAGTTCTCTATTGTTCCAGTCTCGTATAGCGCGCGGGAGAAATGAACACCTATATCTTTCCGTACGAGCTCTGATTTTACTTATTTTATCTTGGTGATCGTTCCTCTCTATGTAAATCGGTGTCAACAAAATATTTTCGCAATCGGAGGAGAAAGTTGGTGATTGGAATTTCGTGAGAAGATTCCGTTGCTATGAAAAACGCCTTTCTTTTAATGATAACCATCCCAAATCCTGTGACACTCTCTCCCACATTTCGGGATAATACAAATCGTGCTGTGTTCCTTTGAACTTTTTCGATGTACTCAGTCAGTCCTCTCTGGTAAGGATCACACACCGGGCAACACTATTCTAAAAGAGGACGGACAAGCGTAGTGTAGGCAGTCTCCTTAATAGATCTGTTACATTTCGTAAATGTCTTGCCAATAAAACGCAGTCTTTGGTTAGCCTTCCCCACGACATTTTCTGGGTGTTCCTTCCAATTTTAACTATTCGTAATTGTAATACCTAGGTATTTACTTGAACTTACGGCTTTTATATTACACAGATTTATCGTGTAACCGAAGTGTAACGCGTTCCTTTTAGCACTCATGTGGATGACTTCACACTTTTCGTTATTTAAGGTCAACTGCCAATTTTCACACCGTTCCAATATTTTGATCTTCTGATGACTTTATTACTCGATAAACGATATCGTCATCTGCAGACAATAGAAAACGACTGCTCAGATTGTCTCCCAAATCGTTTATATAGATACGGAACAGAAAAGGGCCTATAACACTACTTTGGGGAACGCCTGAAATCACTTCTGTTTCACTCGATGACTTTGCATCAGTTACAACGAACTGTGACCTCTCTGACAGGACATCAAAGATCCAGTCACATAACTGATACGATATTCCATAACCAAGCCATTTCACTACGAGCTGCTTCTGTGGTACAGAGTCAAAAGCCTCCTGCAAATCAAGAAATACGGAATCGATCTGAAACCCATTGTCAATAGCACTCATCACTTCATGTGAATAAAGAGTTAGTTGTGTTTCACAGGAACGATGTTTTCTAATCCCATGTTGACCGTGTGTCAATGGACCGTTTTCTTTGAGGTAATTCATATATGTTCTAAAATGGTGCTGCATATCGACGTTAACGATATGAACCTGTAATTTAATGGATTACTCGCACTACCTTTCTTGACTATTGGTGTGACCTGTGCAACTATCCAGTGTTTGGGTACGGATCTTTCGTCGAACGAACGGTTGTATATGATTACTAAGTATGGAGCTAATGCATCAGCATACTCCGAAAGGAACCTAATTGGGATACAGTCTGGACGAGAAGACTTGCTTTTATGAAGTGATTCACGTTGCTTCACTACTTCGAGGATATTTACTTCTACTTAATTTTTATCATCTTTTTTTTAATACGTATATTTTTGCTTATTTATCGAGGATTTGGGGATTACAATATTCAATCTTGCTATTACAGCCCTGTGATCACTAATCCCTGAATCAGTTTTAATGCCTGTTACTAAATCAGGATTATTTGTTGCTAAGAGGTCAAGAGTGTTTTCACAACTGTTTACTCTTCGCTTTGGCTCATGATCTAACTGCTGCAAATAATTTTCAGAGAATGTCTTTAGTACAACTTCGGATGATATTTTATGCGTACCTCGGGAATTAAGTATGTAGTTTCGCCAACATATCGAAGGTAAATTAAAGTCACCACCAACTATTATTGCATGATATGGGTACGTGTTTGAAATCAATCTCAAGTTTTCTTTGAAACTTTCAGCAACTGTATCATCTGAATCGGGAGGTCGTTAAAAGGAATCATTATTTTATTCCGGTTGCCAACAATGACCTTTTCCCATACTAACTCAGCTGGATTCGTCTGAAAAACCGTATAAAGGAAACAGTGTAAGGAACCAAAATTGGATATGAAGAGATGAGTATCATTTAGACAACATGGGTAACAAATGAAAATGATGGAGAAGAGGGAACAAACAAGAAAATGTGCAAATCTAACCATAGGTGAAAGAGGAAATAAAATAAAATAATATTGTCCAGCAGCTGGAGGTCGTGTACAGTTTACTTTTATTATCGGTTTGGGTCGTCACAGAAAGCGCATCAGAAAATTTAGGAGTCTATGATCACATGATAAGTCTGTCTGTATGTGGACAGCATGTTTCAGATGAAGAAATTTTTCTCTTCCGATGTTCGGGTTCTCCTACATTCTTTTTGTGTTTCGTACGTTGGCGCAGGGCAGCCAGGAACATTTAACATTTGGTGGCTACTAAAAGTTTCTGAAAATGCGTCTGACGAATGAAACCGGCAGTAACGGGAAACTGTAGTTTATTTCCTTAATTGTTTCTGTTCGTCCCTCCCCCCTCCCCCTGCACCCTCTTAGCCACTTCCTGCAGTCGCTAAGGTTGGAAAAGCTGTATATGGCTAAATAATGAACTCCGAAAAGAAACTAACAGAATTAGAGCAATATGGCTACTATAGAAGTGTGCAGAAATAGGCAAGGGGAGCGGAAAGGGAAGCATATTTTAATTTACAGGGAAATAAATAACTTGCAATTGAGAAAGTAAAGGCAAACACTACATATATATAATAATAACTATGGGAATGGAAATTAAAATACAAGTAAGCAGAGAATAATGACAGTATGGAAGAGGTATTTCGGGAATTGTACGAGCCAAGGCAACGTCGAGTTGTTTTGTGTGTGTGGAACGTAGAAAAATAGTTATTCGAAGAGGAAAAGGTTTCCGATCAATAGTGAAGAAACCGAGATGTCACATAGGGAGATGAATTGTGGCACTGGGATTACGTTCGTCTTCATCAAAAATTTAAGTGGCGGGCAAAGAGAAGTACTGGATTTGTGCATAACGTTTATGAGAAAGTTGGGAAGCTAGATGACTTCACAGAAACAGTCTTGGTGAAAATACAGAAGAAAACTGATGAGATGAAACGTACGGAATAAAGGACAATAAGGCACTTATCTCACTTAGCGAAAATTCGACTAAGAATAATGAATAGACGACTAAAATCCACAGATGGGGGAAAGTTGGAAGCTTCAGAACGGACGGAGGTAAATAGCTGCAATCGGAAAGTCACAAATACGAGTATTGGAACTTTAATAGTGGCAAATATTTATTCACAATACATGCAAAATAGACACTTCTTTCAAAGTTTTACTGACCTTCAAAGTAGTCACCAGCATATTCTATAGCCCCTTGCCAGCGATGTGGAAGTCGTTGGATATTCTTAGCAGTGCCAGTTGTGCTGACAGTTCAAGCAGCGCGGTCTATAGCCCGACGAATTTTGTAGCAGTCCTGAAGCGAATGCCCTGTTTCCTTAAGTTTAGAAATCGAGTTGAACTCACGAGGGCTTGCGTCAGGGGAGTGCAGTAGTTGGTATAGCACTTAAGAGCCACGTCAATCTAACAAATCAGTAACAGCTTGCACTGTACGTGCCGGAGCATGGTCCTGCATAATGTCGGTCAGGTCCTGCAAGGAGTGTCATCACGTCTGTCTCTACGCTGTTCATTTTTGGAACACAACTTACGACCAGCTTAAAGACAGAAGTGATGACACTTTCTGCAGTACCTGATCATCATTTTGCAGGACAATGCTCAAGCATGTACACTGCAAGCTGTTACTGATTGGACTCATGGGGCTGCTAAATGCTATACCACCTACTGCTGTCCTCTGACTTGAGACCTCGTAAGTTCAACTACACTCCTGGAAATTGATATAAGAAAACCGTGAATTCATTGTCCCAGGAAGGGGAAACTTTATTGACACATTCCTGGGGTCAGATACATCACATGATCACACTGACAGAACCACAGGCACATAGACACAGGCAACAGAGCATGCACAATGTCGGCACTAGTACAGTGTATATCCACCTTTCGCAGCAATGCAGGTTGCTATTCTCCCATGGAGACGATCGTAGAGATGCTGGATGTAGTCCTGTGGAACGGCTTGCCATGCCATTTCCACCTGGCGCCTCAGTTGGACCAGCATTCGTGCTAGACGTGCAGACCGCGTGAGACGACGCTTCATACAGTCCCAAACATGCTCAATGGGGGACAGATCAGGAGATCTTGCTGGCCAGGGTAGTTCACTTACACCTTCTAGAGCACGTTGGGTGACACGGGCTACATGCGGACGTGCATTGTCCTGTTGGAACAGCAAGTTCCCTCGCCGGTCTAGGAATGGTAGAACGATGGGTTCGATGACGGTTTGGATGTGCCATGCACTATTCAGTGTCCCCTCGACGATCACCAGAGGTGTACGGCCAGTGTAGCAGATCGCTCCCCACACCATGATGCCGGGTGTTGGCCCTGTGTGCTTCGGTCATATGCAGTCCAAATTGTGGCGCTCACCTGCACGGCGTCAAACACGCATACGACCATCATTGGCACCAAGGCAGAAGCGACTCTCATCGCTGAAGACGACACGTCTCCATTCGTCCCTCCATTCACGCCTGTCGCGACACCACTGGAGGCAGGCTGCACGATGTTGGGCCGTGAGCGGAAGACGGCCTAACGGTGTGCGGGACCGTAGCCCAGCTTCATGGAGACGGTTGCGAATGGTCCTCGCCGATACCCCAGGAGCAACAGTGTCCCTAATTTGCTGGGACGTGGCGGTGCGGTCCCCTACGGCACTGTGTAGGATCCTACGGTCTTGGCGTGCATCCGTGCGTCGCTGCGGTCCGGTCCCAGGTCGACGGGCACGTGCACCTTCCGCCGACCACTGGCGACAACATCGATGTACAGTGGAGACCTCACGCCCCACGTGTTGAGCAATTCGGCGGTTGTCCACCCGGCCTCCCACATGCCCACTATACGCCCTCGCTCAAAGTCCGTCAACTGCACATACGGTTCACGTCCACGCTGTCGCGGCATGCTACCAGTGTTAAAGACTGCGATGGAGCTCCGTATGCCACGGCAAACTGGCTGACACTGACGGCGGCCGTGGACAAATGCTTCGCAGCTAGCGCCATTCGACGGCCAACACCGTGGTTCCTGGTGTGTCCGCTGTGCCGTGCGTGTGATCATTGCTTGTACAGCCCTCTCGCAGTGTCCGGAGCAAGTATGGTTGGTCTGACACACCGGTGTCAATGTGTTCTTTTTTCTATTTCCAGGAGTTTACTTTTCTAAACTGAAGGAAACACTTCAGGGTATTCGCTTGAGAGCTCCTACAGATTCGTCGGGCAGTGGACCGCACCGCTCGATCTGTCAATACAGCTGGCACTGCTAATTATATCCTATGACTTGCACATCGCTGGCAATGGGATATACACAATGCTGCTGACTACTTTGAAGGTTATCTACTCTGTACAAGAGACTTAGAGGATTACTTTTTCGAAATGCATAGTTTTCTCCCTGTGCGAACCAGAAGTTTGAAATGCGGCTCAAAGGTGACTACAAGCTTCCACTGTAGTGACTGAAAAGCGTGGCGCCCTGTGGTCACATCACCCTCGAGGTCGACGGTTCTTCAAACAGCCAGCTGTCGACACATGGGCAAAAATGGTTAGAACTCCGAACGCCATCTGATACGTAAGATGGGTTAATGATATCACACTGGCACACAGATTCACCACAATTCGGCACAACGCCGCCATGGCCGTGTCACGTGATCGATAGGTCATCACAACTCCTCTTACCCAGTTTGCTCACATCGTGCTGCCGCCTAATCGATAGAAGTCGGAACTGCGACACCCAGCATTTAAAATACGCGACCTTTTATGAGTGGCCGAGGAAAACATTTCAGACACACTGCCGCTCTGACCTGCCACAGCAAAACTTCACAGGGTGGCATTAAGGGCATCAATGAAACCAAACCATTCCTTGGGGCGTCGATTCCCATACATTTCGCTGTCTAAAACAGCAGTTGCCATTGCGATCAGCGTCAGGACATCGTTTATTGACAAACTTTGACACTCTTGGCACTTCTGGGAAATTCTTCCCTTTTCGTCGGATATTGTGGGGTGGCAACCTCAAATGGTTCAAATAGCTCTGAGCGCTATGGGACTTAACTTCTGAGGTCATCAGTCACCTAGAACGTAGAACTACTTAAACCTAACTAATCTAAGGACATCACACACATCCATGCCCGAGGCACGATTCGAACCTGCTACCGTAGCGGTCGCGCGGCTCCAGACTGTAGCGGCTAGAACCGCTCGGCTGCTTGGGCCGACGGCAATCTCATTGAACGTGATCTCATCTCTTTATTTCTTTGGATCGCAGCCCAAACGCAATTTTTTCTTTCGTGCAAAGGTTGAAGTCTCCGTTCTTTGGTAAACAATGCTGCTATATTTGCTACATATTTACTCTTTAAATAAGTGTGGTGCATTTGTCGCTATTAAATATGATAAATTTACGCTATGAGTGGGCTTCCGCACTCTTCCTTTTAACAAGGAACACTACATATGTAAGTGCCACTCGCCGATTCCGTTACGTCTGGGTCAAAATATGTAACACACATTATTATACGTGTCCATATAGCCGTTGAAGAGGCGAAAACCCATCCCGAGGAAAAATGGTTGTTATCTTTCTGAGCACATATCGTCGAAACAGCAGGAGATACAACAGAAAATGCTTAAACGTTATTTCCATGCATGCTACTGTACTTTACAAAATGGTTCAAATGGCCCTGACCTCCATGGGACTTAACTTATGTCATCAGCCCCTAGAACTTCGAACTACTTATTTCTAAATAACCTAAGGACATCACACACATCCATGCCCGAGGCAGGATTCGAATCTGCGACCGTAGCGGTCGCGCGGTCCCGGACTGTAGGGCCAGAACCGCTCAGCCACTCCGGCCGGCTGTACTTAACAACTGTGCTGTCAAGTCTTTAAGCACTCTGACACATTCGGATATCCTTCCCTCACCTGGAAATTATTGAAAGGGTAAGAAATTGTTGTGTAGTATATCTGTAGCATATGTAACAACAAATTCAACCACGTATGATAAAGTTACATCCCGAAGTCGTGGTAGTCATATATAAATATGAGGTACCCCTATATACTGCTATACGGGCGCTTTGTGAGCAGTATGACGCATATCATACATGGCGTTTGTGTTGTTTGAAATTTCACGGTGGAACCATAAAAGAGGGACTCCTGAAGAAATTAATTGAAACAGTAAGGTCTCGCTCTCAGTCGAGTCCGAGAGTAGCCAACGTGGAGGTGGCGGGAGGCTGACCCTGTTTTATTTCTTCGCCGTCTTGGTTTTTTGTTTATTGTTTGATCGTTTCTTCGGTTTTTAGTATTTGGATACTACGTTGGACATCTTCTTTGTTATTTCACAGTATTTAGGTTGTGTTGCATTATCTTCGATAGTCAGTGCAATAGTGAGTAAACGTTTTACTATCCACTGCAAAGGAGTGCTGGATACACACAGACATTGTGCATCATGCACATCTGATTATTGCTATATTATTGCTCAATTTACAGCATGTATCACAATTTTTAAAGCAATAATTAACAGGAGGTTCATATTTATCAGGTTTTTCAGTGATGTATCCGCTCTAGAATCACTCATATCTAAACATGTTCACAAATCGGAATAATACTGATTATGATTCAAAGGTAGAATTTTCACTATATTATTCCTCCAATGCAAATTTCCATTATAGCCTATAGTAGGATTACATCAGAGCACTGGTTTAGAAAATTCTTCCACGGTCTGAACGTGTAAACATCAAGTGGCTGGATTAAACCGGTTGTTCCAGCAGGAATCGTCATACAGTAAATCCTTATTTCCTTATTCCATTCATTTGTGATTTATTGCCCGAAGAGGGTATTACGGAAAATTGTTACAATGGTTGCAATGACTATGACATGTGGGAAGCGTTAATATGAACTCATTTTGGCCACATGTATATTGCGACCTATAATGCGACAGTGTACTCTGGGTGGGAGGGGGAGGGAGAGGGTCGGAATGTGGTGACGAGAGCATGACGCTCTCGGTTTACCCTAGACCTCCGCACACGTGCGCCTGGCCGCCTCGAATTTACACCAATACGCGTCATGCTGCACGGCGGGTGTAGACATTGAATCGCTCGGTAGAAACACGAGGAAGTGATGGACGGCCGGACAATTGGACAGATATGCATGCACTTCAACTGCGTGCGTACAGGTGCATTTACTGCCGTTTGGTAATCACAGCTGCCATAAACAGGCTGCCCGAATATTCAGACGACACGTCGGATTGAAATCTAATAGCGTGTACAGAGTATAACAGACTGAGTGTAAACACTGTTATTTGGAATACAGGACGATAAATCCAAAAAATGTATTACAGCAAAGCTTCGATCATCCGCAATACGATGTCGCCTCTATCATTACTGACGAAGAAACATCGTTCGCATTACATTTAGCGAATCTGTTTAAAGATTCCATCAACATCGACTTATCAATATACACATATAATAATTCGGCCTGTGATGACTAGAGTGTATTACCTGTGGTTGTGACAGTGGAAGAAGTGTTTCAAGAGAATCATGGGGATGTTTTGGAAGACAGTAATAAGAGTAAACTGGTAATTGATTTAAAATACTAAAAAGGCATTTACATTTTGGCATAGAATGAAGGGGAATAAGAGTTTCACAATAGTCCATCGTAATTTAGAAAGGTTAAGAATACAAAGTCACTATACTGACGGGAAAGTCAGGTCACTGAAGGTGGGACACAAAGCGACAAATTATTACAGTTTTCCAAATATGTATTGGAACAGTTCCTGAAGGCAAGCGATAAATCACTACTTGTTCATGATCTGGACCTGAAACGTTGGGCTTTGAGGGCGAAAGATGAAGTCAGTTTCCCGTGCCACCTGTTCACGGTATCTAAGAAAAAGGTTCCCCATTCTAAAGTAAGGCCTAAAATTATTTCCAGAAAGATTAATAAATTTGTTACTCAAAAACATTAATCAGTATAGAACAATTAGTAGAAAAAGCTAATGCGTTTGTGTCAGAGGTAAAACTGAATATTGCATCATTAGGAGGGGACAATGTCTACAGTTCAGACCAATCTGGATTTAGTTGGTTAACACACGTAGATCGTACACTATCCTTTAAAGGAACACCCAAAATTAAATATCTCGCTGTATCATTGAATGCATTAGCCCATAGCTAGACAATACAGCTAATCTTATCTGCAAGTGGTGTTTTAGAACCCTCTTTGCTCATAGTCATGCAGGATACAGACGATCGGTTTTGACCCACTCATCGATAAAATATTTATAAAGCCGATAATACTGTTGCATTTGCTTCAACATCTAAAAACTAACTTCAGATCTAGCAGTAAAGTGGTTTGCGGGTGTTTAATTATACGCTACTGGTGAACGATTTGTTCTGTGTTGGAATTCCTAGACAAGAGAAACGGTAAAAGCATTTAACAGGGAAGGAAAAGGTAATAAGGACGTAAAAATTATGACGATTGCTCCTGGAACAACCGGCTTAATGCAGCCACTTTAAGTTTACACATTCAGACAGTGGAAAATTTTTCTAAACCATTTCTTTGGTGTAATCCTACTGTAAGGCTATGATGCAAATTTGCACGTGAGTAATAATATACTAAAAATTCGATCTTTAAATTATAATTAGTTTTCATTCGATTTGTAAATATGTTTAGATATGAGTGATTTAAGAGCGGATACATCACAGAAAAACCTGAAAAATGTGAACCACCTGTTAATTATTGCTTTAAAAATTGTGATATATGCTTTACATTGTGCAGTAATATTGCAATAATCAGATGTGCGTGGTGCCCAATGTGTATCTGTATGCAGCACTTTTTTTGCAGTGGATAATACAACGTTCACTCACTATTGCACAGACTATCAAAGATAATGCAACATAACCTAAATACTGCAAAATAACAAAGTAAAATTGAAACGTCGTATCCAAATCCAAATAACCAAAGAAACGAAACAAACAATAAATAAATAAAACAAAGACCATGAAAGTGGATCAGCCTCCCGACAACTCCATGTTGGCTATTCTCGGACTCGACAGAGAGCGAGACCTTATCGTTTCAATTAATTTCTTCAGGAGCCCGTCTTTTATGGTTCAACTGTGAAATTACAAACATCATAATCGCCATGTATATCAAGCGTCATACGGCGCACAGAGCGCCTTTCTAGCGGTGTATAGGGGAACATCCGACTGACACCTGACTTCCACGATTTCGGGATTTAACGTTATCATATATAGTTGAATTTTCTGTTAAATATACTATTACACTGACTACACATAGACTATTTACTATTACAACTGAGTTGAAGGAAACATTTCGGAATATATCATAATCTTTAAATATGTGATTGCACAGTACAGTATCAGCCATGCAAATAATGTTTTTTGTTATATCTCCTACTGTTTCGATGATATGGGCTCGAAAGATAACAACTGCTTTTTCTTCTGGAGGATTTTCTCCACTTCAATGGCCGTATAGGCACGTATAAAAAATACGTCTCATACACTACAACATTTTTGAAGTGTATCGGAATCAGCGAGTGACACATGGGTAGTGTCACTGGTAAGTAGTTTTCAAGGAGAAAATTTAGTATGTTTTCGCAGGATGTATTCTCTGACCCATCACTCCAAAATTGTAACTTTTTCAATCGACTTTTTGGTGACTTAAGTCTTCTATAAAAAGAACAGTACGGTTTTGGGGTGTACGTAACGGCGATCTGAAGATTTATTATAAGGTCACTTACTGGAGCAGTCAATACAGCAAATTATAATTTATTTAAAATGATAACCGGTTTCGGCCGTTCTGGTAGCCATCTTCAGATCCATAGAACCACCTTTTTTGCGATAAGATCTGCAGTTATTTCAACTCTATTCCTCAGTCGCAACGGTAAAAATCTCTTCGATCTCGATGTATAAGGCGTTGAGGCATAGACACATAAGCAAGAGCCGTGTGGTGAGGTCGATACCTCGTACCGGGGGAGCTTGAGCATCATCTTTGCGTATCTGGGAGTTAACGCTTTCTGGCGGAGGAGCGATGACGTTGACAACCGGGCCAAGGGATATGGGGAATCTTGGGAGAAGATGGTGAACGAGGCGAAGCGTACGTATTTAGGGTTAGCTTGGCTGTATTCGTGGAGTGCTCATGTTGCAGCTGCGGACGCCCTTGTCATGACATTAACGATATAAAGTTCTGCGGCAGTTACAGCGGCGTGCCAGTTTTGACTAGTGTATTCCTGCCGGATCGTTTAATGAGTAGTTTGATCGGACATTTGCCGGGATTTCTCGCTATTATCAAATTCCTCTGATGTGGGAATCAAATGCTGCGACAGTATTTGTTACTGATAGGAATTTGTGCGAATTTAGTCGTGTCCCTTTATGGTTGTTTACTAGACCAGCGGTTTTGTCCCTCTTGCTCGATTCTGTTTTGGATGATATCAAGTTCCATTCCGCTTGCAACCGTCGAGATTAAGTAGTCATTTACGGCAGGACTTTTCTCGGATGCCTGAGCCACTTTCGTCAGGTGTTGCCAAGATTGGGGGTAGCGTGCCTAACTGTTAAAGTTTCGAAAGTTAACTTAATGCGGTTAGGGATTTCCATTCTAGTTTTATTTCACGGGTTTCGAATGGACCAGACCCGATCGCGGGATATTCACTATTTTCATCCTCCTGCAAATAAAAAGAGAGTAGCTCTATTTACCGGTATGATAACCTTTTTCTTGGGTTTGTGCCTAAATTCGCCATGCTACCTGCCCCTTCGAATTTACAGAAAGCGACAACCGTTTAGGTGGACTGAAAGTCGGCAGGCGGACTTCGATGCACTGAAGATCCACTTAGTAACCCCCCCCCCCCCCCCCGCACTAGCCGTCCCCAGTTATGATTTACCTTTTATATTGGAAACCGGCACGTCGAATTCTGTGTTAGCAGCCGTTTGTAGCAGCAATAGAATGGGGAACGTCGATCAATTGTTTAGGCATTACGCGCTTTGACAGCTACTGAGGTCAGGTACTCCACCTGTGAACTTGAGGCCCTTGCTGCTCTCTTTTTAACAGAGAAGTTCAAGTTCTAAGAACACCGTGAGTTCACCTTGGAACCGGACAATCATGCCCTTTCATGGGTCCTAGCGTGTCCTGGTAAAAGGGGTGTTTTGCGAGACGGGCGGTGCTAATTTCGGCGTTCACGTTTCTGGTAAAGTACATAAGAGGCAGTGAAAATGTCGCTGCTGACACGCTAACCCATACGTTTGAGTCTAGGGATGAAGGGAATGTTTTTCCGCGAGTGACTGATATGGAAGCCGATGTCAGTTGCCTCAGTTATTTAGCGACCTTGCCCAATCACAATATATCTATCCGGAATTGTCCCAAAACAAACAGTGTCTTCAACCTAAAAAGGGCATTTGGTGTTTACCGACTAAGGACGATAGGCAGTGGAAAATTAGTTTACTGTGTAATCTATCCATAATGTTAAACAGCACGCGTCATGACCCTCCCTCTACAGGCATGTTAGGTAGATGGTTGAGCAATGCCGTGAAAGTAAACGTGCAAAGTCTAATGTGGGTGACAAGAGTGGGTTGTTGCAGTCTACCCTTACCGAACATCCTATGGAAACCCTTTTTATCGACTATGATTGGTCCCTTCCCGACTCCGGCGCGTCATCGTTATATTTATTTTTTCGCCGGTTTTGTTTGGCATCCCATCCATCTTGTAACTACCACCCCGACACATCTTTCGCGGTAAAGGTTAATAGGAATCTGAAAGCAGCACTTATCTCTCGGAGAAGCAACTGAAGTGGAATCACTACTTTCCGAAGTTGGATTTTGCCTTCAGCACAGAGAGACATGAAGGCCATCGAGCCGTGTCAGCGTCCTTCATTTTTGCACACTCTGTACATTCACAGCATTGTGACCTGCGGTAAACAGCTGATATGATTTCAGATCAGGTTAGTAAGGAAGTAATTATAGAAAATTGGCGCAGGGTGAGGGATCGCTATGGTCCACCAAAGGGAAGATGCGCGCTACAGCTGCAGACGCCGGCTTGCAAATTCTAAGTAAGCGTCATGGTATATGTCCGCAAATTTGAAGGCCATGATAAGGAAGGCAAGGTATCTAGCAAGCTTGTGGCGGCGTCCTGGAGGTGTCACGCTAAGAGTGAAGGACGCGGCGTGCGACAATCTAGACAGGCAGAGAAGGCACATCAGCCAGATTAACCCACCCAATTCTAATTAATTTATGTGCTTTCCTTTCCGATCTCATTTCCCGGGAGTTCGGTCCTCTGGGAAGTGAATGACGAAATCGATACCTCATCTTCAGCATCGTCTTTGGCTATCTGGGGTTCTAGTGCTCTCTGGCGAAGGAACGGTGGAGATGACGGAGGCGACGAGGGTCGGTGGAAGTTGTGGAGTGGACGGCGTAAGAGGCGCAGCGTACTTGTTCCGGGTTAGTTTTGGAGAGGTTTCTAGCGTGCACATTTTGCAGTAGCAGAGCCTGTTTGCGGGAGCTTACAGTAAAAAGTTCCGCGTCAGTTACTGCAGCGTGTCAGCCGTCACTAGTGTATTCCGGCCAGACTGTCTGATGAGTAGTTCGGCCAGATATTTGTCTAACTTCCTTACTGTTCTAGGTAGAAGTCCGAATGTTGACCTTTCTTTGACATTTCTGTGACCCTCGTTCCGGACGACGGGTCTTGTTTACGCTGCACCGATTTAAAGATCATTGACTGCTTGGTGCTCAACTCTCTGCCGTCAGTTTTGTAGTTCTGTTTTGGTAATATCTATTTCCAAGTTTTCGCCAAGTGTGCTCAACCCTCTCCCTTGTAGCCAAGTTACTTGATCTCTTAGGGCTGTGTCCTTTTAAACTAAAAGGGCAACTACCACAGAGGGATCATTTTACGTTTAGTCCTTTTAGTGTTATTGGTGTCTAAATTCTTTTAAAGGATCTTTTGACCAGCATTTGTTGTCTTATGCTTTAACTGTTTAGCTTTCGTTTATCAAGAGGGGAGATACCGTTGACAGCGGTAACAACTGACTTACAGGAGCATTAGTATTTTGTTGTAATTCTTGTTAAGTTTTAGTTAATTGTTACCTTAATAATACTTCGGAAGTACTGAAGTACTTGTTCCTTCACGGCACAGTTAACTTAAATTTTATAGCCAAGAATTTACTCACGGTTAACGTAACCGGTAGCCGCTGCGTTACACAAAGAAAAGAAGGCTGTAGTACCCTAAGCTCTCCCTGGCCACTGCCTAACAGCATATTGCCCTTGGATGTACTACTGACACGACACTCGCATTCAACTTGGGTAATGGGTCATGTACTTCCTGGAGATGAGGCAGCAGCCAAGGGAAAGGGCAGTACTTGAAGAATCTCTGGTATCTCAAGTACATTTCTTTAGGTAGCCGTCAGACACACGTATTCGAACATAAGTAGCCCATCACTGTTTCAACAATAGCACTCACAGTGGAGCTGCATTGTATATGGTCCAATCCATTCCATAAAAGTAAAATAACATCAACTTAAAATTGATAATTCTCTTTCAATATCTGAATCCGCTAAAATACAAGGCTGCATGTATTCTTAAGTCAAGCTGAATCCTAAAATGTGATTTCCGTTTTGCTGTTACTTTATTATTGCATTTACTGTAGGATATGTTGATTCCCTGAAGCCGATCTACTTGGGAAGCATAATAGATCCCCTGAAGTTCTTCAGATGCATAAAACTCGTGACGGAGAGGGTGAGTAGCAATCTGTGGTTGTTTAGTCGTGGACTGAGTAAGTGATGTCGTTGAGTGACTGGTTTTGCAGTGTTTGCCCTCGCGTGTGGTGAAGTATAGGTTGTGTTTGTCCGTTAAAGTTATATCTATTTTCTTAAACAAGAATGTTAATAATTCTCTTGCCTAAGTAGGTTGGCGACCGTTTTCCTTGCTCTTTGAATAGTGTAGACCGGCAAAAATATTGTATGTTACTGTTCCAAT
The DNA here is from genome assembly GCF_023897955.1 of Schistocerca gregaria. Lineage (NCBI taxonomy): Eukaryota > Metazoa > Arthropoda > Insecta > Orthoptera > Acrididae > Schistocerca > Schistocerca gregaria. Next base: position 718,278,376 of record NC_064922.1, read on the forward strand.
ATTTACGCAAGTCTATCTTTCGTGTCCGATAAGCCACCTCCGTTAGATATAACATGGTCAACCTAACAAAATTCCTCTCAGACCGTAACACCGCTCTGTTGCTTTATAGCATAATTACTCTAACAAAATAGTTCTATTTTACAAACTGACTCCAGCTTCGAGGTTATGGTATAGCAGTAACAGACGGTAGTGTTACACACTGATTACAGAAGAATCAAGTGTAATAGTCAATCGGACAGATATGCATCAGCGCGAATCTTCTGAAATCAAACAAGGACAAAGCGTTAAGAGCAAAGGACTGCCTTTGTGACATTCCCTGGGTGATCTCAAAATTCTGGATGGCGCAATGGGTCAACACAAGTACGTACCTATCCTTGCGCACCTTGTCCGCCCCTGCATGAAGTTTTTTTCCTCGCCACTGTGGCTCCTACCTGCACGACAATGCAACATGTGATACAACCCGCTGTGAATATGCGTGGTTCGAAGAGCACTTCAATGAGTTCGCTGTACTATCCTGGCTATCTAACTCCCCAGATTTAAACCCCATCGAAAATGTGACAACTTCGATGGGACTTTTCGCGCCATGGAGCCTCAACTGAGAAGCTGTAGCAGGTACTGTGGTGTGCAAGGCTCCACATCATTGTCGGTTAAGTTCCAGATAGTCATTGACTCTCTTTCCTCTCGTCTTGCAGTGGTCAGCGCTGCCAAAGGTTGTTATACAGACTTTTGATAAGTGATAAAATTAATGTGGGTGGGCAGTGTAGTTAGTCAGATAAATTAGAAATTTTATTTGGTCGAGGCTTTTGTCACTAAAATATTCGAAAAAGTCGAAAACGTTCCCCATATGAAGGCAATATATATACTGCTGTTTAGAGGTGAAACTAAACATAATACCGTATGACACTTGTAGCATACTCAGAACATATACTATTTCGAGAGGGAAGTCAACTTCGTAAGATCATTCTTTACACTGTGACCGTAAATCTTTCTGTTCCTAGCAGTAAGCAGTTGTAACATTGTTGGTTTTTATTATTTGGCCCCCAGCGGTATTTGCCTCACATGGCTTGCCGTGATCGAGCTTCATGTTTCCGAAACACATACCGAAGCCGAGAACTAAAGAACTGTTCAGTAACTGACAAATGCCGATCACAGTATCTAGACTTGTTTTCAGTGTTCTTCATCGCGTAAATTTTGCAGTGAATGTAGCACGCTGGTGGCTCAAATATTTAACCAAAATCAAATGTATGAACGCTAATTTCACTGCGATGAATGCACGCTTACCTGTCGGATTTCACGCATTAAGACTTGTATGTAGGTCCACACTCTCGCATCGCAATTCTGAAACACATACTGATATTTGATTTGTCGCAATTGACATATCAGCTGCTTTTTTTTCAGTGCGTGGCAGGAAACCGCGACCGATGAACAGCTTATCCACGTATTTCACGTGTCCCGCCAGTATCTGCGTGAGTGAAACAAATCCCGATTGTCACTGTACGTGCTGATGGTGGATAATCTATACGAAAGCTGACAGGTTTAATATGAATCGCAGTTGATATGAGCTTCCTGATACGGCAGGCAGGACGCATTACGCAAAATTCGTTCAACAGTTTGTCGTTGCTCTTGGTGGTTAATATCTCTATTTACGGCAAACCTATACTGTACTGCAGTTGACAGTTGGAAGCGATAAACAATGCATGTGTGAATCGGGACTGCACAGTAGAAGAGCTGTCTGTGACACATGATGTGCTAACTGATCGACAGCTTTCTACTGACTTTTCCGTTAACTATGACGTTACGTAGACCTAACCTCGTGCAACAACCAAGGTTTCCTTACCACATATATTCTTACACTGACTCTGTGTCTTCTCCTCGCACATACACAGATGTATGACTCAAAGAAGACTACAAACTTAACAAAAGGTGAAACAGCAGTTTACCTAAGAAAAAACATTTGATATCCTTTCCCTTATGTAATTAACCCACTTCCTAGTTAACTCTTTCATGGATGAAACTCATTTTTTACAGATTTTTAAAATATTAAGGTGATATCAGTTTCTTTTCAGTCCCATTATTATATTTTCACCACCAAAATATTTTTAAGTTCTCCATTATCTCACCACAGGAAGAGGGACACATATGTCCCATGAACCATGAAGAGTTGATAATAGCCAGATCAAGAAAAAAAAAATAGTCGATACCACCCTTTTATGGATCGTCTGCTTACCATGTATCTTTCACGTAGCTGATCAAATCGGTCAACGCCGTCCATTGTGTTACTGTAATGACTTACTACTTCAGGTCAGGATACAGCTACCTTAGAGCCATCTTTCAGTTTTCTTTCAATAAATTTGAATATATTTTCTATTGTTGTATGTGGAAAGAAGGCAAACTGCTTTGTTGTCATTTCACAGCAGCTACAACACACTTTACTGCAAACTGAAACTCTCCACGTTTGAGATCACTTTTTTGTTTTCTGATAGTCCTGGTAGTCCTTTCCTCTTTCCTCTTACAGTTCCACAACTATAGAGGCCTTTGTTCCTCAGTCCTTTCATCAACTTGTAAGTTGTGAAGAAATGATCGAAAACAATTTGTCTGCCTGTGTAAAAAAATGGTTGACACAGTTCCAGAACCAATCGTTCACACATCTCATAATTCTTGAAGTCTTGTATTGGGGTGCTGTATACAGCAAATTTGGTAGCCCCACTTTATTGGCTTCATGGGCATAAACTGCTTGAGAGACGTAACTCCCTTGAATACCACCACTGATTCGTCTACAGCTAATGTAGAAATGGCTCACATACTGCAAAACAGCTTTTGTTTAGTTCTGCAATAATGGGTCTAATTTTATAAGGTTTGTCATACTGTGTTTCTGTTTTTCGAGGACGAATAACACTGTTGTAATTGCAGTGCAGGTTCTGTACGATTTTCTTGTATCTTGACAGTGTCATGACGATTGAAACTGAACTCACGTTCAACATTGGATCTGAACTCCAATATTTGTCAGCTGCTGGTAGTTGATGGATACCCATTATTATGAGCATGCCTATGAATGCCTTCAGTTCAGGAACAGTCATTTCTTCCATTTGACACTTCTTCTGAGCAGCATATACATTTGTTTGAAAACATGTGTGCTCCATAATGTTTTTGCAAAAAAGTTTCTCAAAATAAACACATTCACTGTATGTTACACTGAAATCTATTTTCGATTTTGGCTCCTTACACAGAATCACAGTGTTTTCAAAGCATGTCGTAACATCAATCCAGTCACTGTCTGAATCACTTACATCTTGATCTCCTGCCTCTTCAGTGTTTATAACACATACATTATGTTCAGCCTTTTCATAAGAGTTCTCATCAGCGAAAATATCAGGAAAGACATTTGCAATTCTACTGTCAGTGTTAATTCTTATTTGTGAAATGTCTGAACTACCACCTGCTGTTCCATTTTCTGATACCTCATGTGGCATACCACTTCTAGATGACTCTGCATCGGAAGTATTCCCCTCTTCTAGATAATCAGCTTCAGCTTCTGAATCAACAGGATCCTGTGGCAGCGAGAAAATATAATGGATAATCTCACTGTCTTTTAGTATCTGCAAAGTAGTAATGATAATTCATTAATAGCAATCATTAACTGTATTATTTTCAGTGTGAAAAGGAACAAAACAGCATCACATTATATTTCAAACCCTTAAATAACTTTACAAATAATGTCTGCTCACCGCCTTCTCTATTGCCTTTGCAGTGCAGTCCCGATTTTTTCTCGGGTTCATTACAGTCGTCCCTAGATGGCAGCACCGTGCAGAGCTGTATAACATATATCCCGACACTCGAACTGGCGCTCAAAGTTAGTGGGACATATACGACCCATCAACCACGAAAGGGTTAAGATCGACTTTTTACACATCATCAAAAGTGCATTGTGACAATCTTTGTTTAATGTCACTTAGACGATTTGCAGCGCATACCTATTACAACTATAGTCTCTAGCTTTGATTTTTGTACTTCACTGCAGACATTTGAAGATACGCTTGGAACCTCATACTGGATTGCTTGCAAATAGTCAGTGTGTTTTCACACTTTATTCTGCAAATGTTTGGGAAGGTCGTTTGTCCTCTGATTGGTTCCATGCTGCCCGCCATGATTGCCGCTCCTGTGGCGACCTCCTCATTTCAGAGTAGCACTTGCACCATATTCCTCAATACCTCTTGGTTATTTTTGAATTCTCTTTCCACGGCAGATATCCTTCAAATTGTCGAATTTGTGGTCCACAATTTCGACTTTAAGTTCATCACTATTGTCGTTACTACTACCCCTATTTATTTTCCTCTTCATTTGGTTTACTCTCAGTCCATAGTTTGTGGTCGTAGGACAATTTATTTCATTCAAACGTTCCTGATAGTTCTTTTCCAATTTTCAGTGCAGGTAGAAACGTCGGCAACGAATCTTATATTGTTGTGCTCTCACCCTAAATGTTAATTCCAAATCTGAACTTCCGATGTGTAAATTGAACAGTAGGGGAGAAAGAATATATTCACGTCTTATAATCTTTGAATCCGAGCACTTTGTTTTTGTGATTCATTCATTTTCCCCTTATTTGTTCTTTTACTGCATAGTACCGACCTTCCCCCGTGGCGTACACTGTTCTCCTGAGAATTTAGGATATCATGAGCCAAGGACGTCGTCGCAAGCTTCTTCTAGGTCGACCATTCCTAGAACGTGGCTTGATTTTGCTAAAGTCTTCCTTCCACCATCAAGCGCAATTTCCGAACCTCCGCTCTAATGTATTTACCTTTGTTAAAGCTAATCTGATCATCGTTTACAAGTCCTCAGTTAGCATTTCCCTTCTTCTGTGTATTTCTCTTGTCAGCAACTTGAACGTATTAGCTGTTAAGCGCATTGTGCTATGGTTGTCGCACTTTTCTACCCTAGTCCTCTTAGGGTTCAAATGGCTTTTGAGCACTATGGGACTCAACTGCTGTGGTCATCAGTCCCCTAGAGCTTAGAACTACTTAAACCTAACTAACCTAAGGATATCACACACATCCATGCCCGAGGCAGGATTCGAACCTGCGATCTTAGCAGTGGCACGGTTCCGGACTGCGCGCCTAGAACCGCGAGACCACCACGGCCGGCAGTCCTCTTAGGGATTTAGGGATTGTGCTCACAAAAGATTAACGAAAGCGTGGCCTGATAGTATTTTTACAGATTCGTAGATTCTATAAACCAACATTAAAAGTCATTTGGTTGGCACTTTCTTCAACAGTTTTAGAAATATTGAGGGAATATTGTCTACTCCTTTTGCTGTAGTTGAATGCAAGTCAACCAAAGCCCTGTTTACATGACAACCAAACCTGTATGTTACTGACAGTGTCAATCAGGAGATACGCGATCTGTTGTAAATTCCTTTTTTATCTTAGGCATTTAAAATCGATAAAGTCCAGATCGCACATGATGTCTTCTTGATGTGGACTGATTACCCCTTTCGGCTAACAACGTAGCCTGTTCATGTCGTAAAAAGGTCTTGATTAGTTATAAATTATATAGAACAGCAATCAGTTGCCCTGTTTGGATTTTATTATGCAAATCCAGAGTTCCATAATAAAATCAGGTCGACTGATGGCTGAATTCTATGGTTTATGAGTCACAAACAGTCGCTGAGGGCATCCACTTTCTGATCTTTATTAGTGTTGGTGCCATTACGGTTTTACACACCGTTAAAATCCTTCTTAAAATGACGACATCCGTTCAATGACATAATTGAAAACAGCTTTCCATCGATCTTGGCCAGTGTAATTGAACGATGATCACAAAACAAAGGCGTTATGCCATTACAACGTAGAAAGCCAGTAACTAATTTATAATGGTATGCAGTCTTTGTTTTATGATCATTGTTCAATTTCACCGGCCACGAAGGATGAAAAAGTTTTTGACTACATCATGGATGGATGTTGTTCTTTTAAGAAAGATTTTAACGATGTGTGTTTCCTAATGGCACCAACATTAATCAAGAAATTTTATGACGTGAGCAGGCTAGGTTTTTAGCCGAAAGGCGTCTAAGTCCTAATAAACATTTCATATTCAATCCAGACTTCGTGGTTCCTCAATCCCTAGTATAAATAAGTAAGGATCTGCTAGTTTTTGACTCTAATAGTGGATCCCTTACGTCTTCCACACCGACACACATTTCTTCTTCCATCTTCTGATCCAACACGAACTCCCCCTCGTTGAGTGTCTCCCTTAGCACTCTTGAGTTTAACAGTGGAGTAGCTCTTTGCTTTCAACTGCACCTATGATTATTTTGACTTAATACTTTTTAAGCGAATCCTCTTAATGTTCGTTTCTGTTTCAATATTTTCACATGCCTTCTGCTGCCATTACTCCTGTCTTTTTTTGTAGCTCCGTTTCTGTGTTACCCAAGTCTCTTCGCAGTTACCTTTCTTGTTACTACATTTGTGGTGTCGTCCGAAAAACAAGTCGCAAGCCAAAGCTGGTACCTGGCGACGGAACAACAAGTAAGCATAATTGCCACCAGACGCAGCAAAGAATGAGCGAAATTGGAGCAGACACCTTGAAGAGTTACACACGCCACCGCTGGAACCTGGTAACTTACGTCAGAGAGGAGTGCCGTATAGCCCTGACTGCATTAATTGTCAACAACATCGTATCAACACAGCAAGCAGTGTAAGAATTGGATCAGACGAAACTATATAGTTTTTACTTAATAAATTGTACTTAGCAGTTTGTTTCTTTGAGAGAATGATTTCTTATCTTGTACTGTATAATGTGATAAGTTGGCGTCCGACGATAGTAACAAACTGTGGTCATGGATTGTGACGAAGTTAGGTATTTCATCTTTTTCAGGTTATCGTAAATATACCTGAAAATGGTCTAAGGCTAAAATTATACAATCGTGCAGGAAATAAAGAGAATGCCAGCTGAACACACCAAGAAATATTTCTTAAGAATGATCGCAGCTGCAGACCCTGCCGCATTGACAATTACAATACATTCTGTCATATTTTGTGTGAGTTATAGTATCAACCCTTCATCCTCCAGAATCAAACCTAAGAACGTACCACTGTGCCGATGAATGTTATTTCGTCCGGCACAGCAGTATTTGACTATCCAATTTTCGTGGTAGCCCTCTCTATAAACGACAGTTCCTTTTCTTCTGATTTGCTTAGTGTTGTTCACTTTCTCGGTATCTACTTTGAAGTTAATCGCAGTAGTGATTTTTTTCGACATATGCCACATATTCATATCATTGTCTTTAAGTGCATTCGTGATGCACGGTTGCTCTGAAGGATGGCACAAGCATTGAATTTTAAATAATTTGTAGAAGCAAAAACACAAACTTCTCGGATAAGGACAAGTGTATGAGAGAAATTTCGAAAGATCGTCCCTATTTTACATGAAGAAACTGTTACGGTGGCCCTAATCGATTACGTTCACTATCGCTTAAACTTTTTATTCTTGTTGCAATAAAGTCAGTCCACCACATATCGTACCGTGTACACAAGAAGAACATCAAAAGATAGACGACTTTTACGGGTATGACGCAATGAAAGCTTCAACAAACAATCGTTGTGTTGGACGCTACACTCTTTTCAAACGCGCTAAACACAACATTGCCCAATCAATTTTGAAAAAAGTAGCATTATTTTATGGGTTCTGGGTCTTTAGGTTACAAAGTATTACTGTTCTTCACAGAAGTGAAGGCAGACAACCACAATGACGGTGCTATTTCTAGAAGAACTACACACTTTACTCACTGTTATGGATTGTGGAACTCCATTTTACTGGGTATTACTAAGCATAAGATATCAACCTCTTCTAAAAAGCTTATATCCTTACGAGGTGTATGACTAGTACCCAGCCGGCCGGTGTGGCCGAGCGGTTCTAGGCGCTTCAGTCTGGAACCGCGCGTCCGCTACCGTCGCAGGTTCGAATCCTGCCTCGGACATGGATGTGTGTAATGTCTTTATGTTAGTTAGGCAATGGAAACCACTGCATTAAAGACACGTAACGTGTATCCACAGGACATGTGGCCTGCAGTTGAAGAAGTGTCATGATGATCTCTCCATTGGCAAAAGATTCCGGAATAGTCCCCCATTCGGATCTCCGGAAGGGGACTGCCAAGGGGAGGTTACCATGAGAAAAAGACTGAATAATCATCGAAAGGATAATGCTCTACGAGTCGGAGCGTGGAATGTCAGAAGCTTGAACGTGATAAGGAAACTAGTAAATCTTGAAAGGGAAATGCAAAGGCTCAATCTAGATATAGTAGGGGTCAGTAAAGTGAAGTGGAAAGAAGACAAGGATTTCTGGTCAGATGAATATCGGGTAATATCAACAGCAGCAGAAAATGGTATAACAGGTAGGACTCGTTATGAATAGGAGGGTAGGGCAGAGGGTGTGATACTGTGAACAGTTCAGTGACCGGGTTGTTCTAATCAGAATCGACAGCAGACCAACACCGACAACGATAGTTCAGGTATACATGCCGACGTCGGAAGCTGAAGATGAACAAATAGAGAAAGTGTATGAGGATATTGAAAGGGTAATGCAGTATATAAAGGAGGACGAAAATCTAATAGTCATGGGCGACTGGAATGCAGTTGTAGGGGAAGGAGTAGAAGAAAACGTTACAGGATAATATGGGCTTGGGACAAGGAATGAAAGAGGAGAAAGACTAACTGAGTTCTTTAACAAGTTTCAGCTAGTAATAGCGAATACCCTGTTCAAGAATCACAAGAGGAGGAGGTATACTTGGAAAAGGCCGGGAGATACGGGAAGATTTCAATTAGATTACATCATGGTCAGACTGAGATTCCGAAATCAGATACTGGATTGTAAGGCGTACCCAGGAGCAGATACACACTCAGATCACAATATAGTAGTGATGAAGAGTAGGCTGAAGTTCAAGACATTAGTCAGGAAGAATCAATACGCTAAGAAGTGGGATACAGAAGTTCTAAAGAAAGACGAGATACGTTTGAAGTTCTCTAACGCTATAGGTACAGCAATAAGGAATAGCGCAGTAGGCAACACAGTTGAAGAGGAATGGACGTCTTTAAAAAGGACCATCACAGAAGTTGGGAAGGAAAACACAGGTACAAAGAAGGTAGCTGCGAAGAAACCATGGGTAACAGAAGAAATACTTCAATTGATTGATGAAAGGAGGAAGTACAAACATATTCCGGCAAAATCAGGAATACAGAAATACAAGTCGCTGAGGAATGAAATAAATAGGAAGTGCAGGGAAGCTAAGACGAGATGGCTGCAGGAAAAATGTGAAGACATCGAAAAAGATATGATTGTCGGAAGGACAGACTCAGCATACAGGAAAGTCAAAACAACCTTTGGTGACATTAAAAGCAACGGTGGTAACATTAAGAGTGCAACGGGAATTCCACTGTTAAATGCAGAGGAGAGAGCAGATAGGTGGAAAGAATACATTGAAAGCCTCTATGAGGATGAAGATTTGTCTGATGTGATAGAAGAAGAAACAGGAGTCGATCTAGAAGAGATAGGGGATCCAGTATTAGAATCGGAATTTAAAAGAGCTTTGGGGGACTTACGGTCAAATAAGGCAGAAGGGATAGATAACATTCCATCAGAATTTCTAAGATCATTAGGGGAAGTGGCAACAAAACGACTATTCACGTTGGTGTGTAGAATCTATGAGTCTGGCGACATACCATCTGACTTTCGGAAAAGCATCATCCAGACAATTCCGAAGACGGCAAGAGCTGACAAGTGCGAGAATTACCGCACAATCAGCTTAACAGCTCATGCATCGAAGCTGCTTACAAGAATAATATACTGAAGAATGGAAAAGATAAATGAGAATGCGCTAGGTGACGATCAGTTTGGCTTTAGGAAAAGTAAAGGTACGAGAGAAGCAATTCTGACGTTATGGCTAATAATGGAAGCAAGGCTAAAGAGAAATCAAGACACGTTCATAGGATTTGTCGACCTGGAAAAAGCGTTCGACAACTTAAAATGGTGCAAGCTGTTCAAGATTCTGAAAAAGTAGGGGTAAGCTATAGGGAGAGACGGGTCATATACAATATGTACAACAACCAAGAGGGAATAATAAGAGTGGACGATCAAGAACGAAGTGCTCGTATTAAGAAGGGTGTAAGACAAGGCTGTAGCCTTTCGCCCCTACTCTTGAATCTGTACATCGAGGAAGCAATATTAGAAATAAAGGAAAGGTTCAGGAGTGGAATTAAAATTTAAGGTGAACGGATATCAATGATACGATTCGCTGATGACATTTCTATCCTTAGTGAAAGTGAAGAAGAATTAAATGATCTGCTGAACGGAATGAACAGTGTAATGAGTACACAGAATGGTTTGAGAGTAAATCGGAGAAAGACGAAGGTAATGAAAAGTAGTAGAAATGAGAACACCGAGAAACTTAAGATCAGGATTGATGGTCACGAAGTCAATGAAATTAAGGAATTCTGCTTCCTAGGCAGAAAAATAACCAATGACGGACGGAGCAAGGAGAACATCAAAACCAGACTCGCTATGGCAAAAAAGGCATTTCTGGGAAAGATAAGTCTACTAATATCAAATACCGGCCTTAATTTGAGGAAGAAATTTCTGAGGATGTACGTCTGGAGTACAGCATTGTATGGTAGTAAAACATGGACTCTGGGAAAACCGGAACAGAAGAGAATCGAAGCATTTGAGATGTGGTGCTACCGACGAATGTTGAAAACTAGGCGTACTGATAAGGTAAGGAATGAGGAGGTTCTACGCAGAATCGGAGAGGAAAAGAAGATGTGGAAAACACTTATAATGAGAAGGGACAGGATTATAGGACATCTGCTAAGACATGAGGGAATGACTTCCATGGTACTAGAGGCAGCTGTAGAGGGCAAAAACTGTAGAGGAAGACAGAGATTGGAATACGTTAACCCAATAATTGAGGACGTAGGTTGCAAGTGCTACTCTGAGATGGAGAGGTTAGCACAGGAGAGGAATTCGTGGCTGGCCGCATCAAACCAGTCAGTAGACTGATGACAAAAAAAGATGTAATTAGTTCTAAGCTCTAACGGACTGATGACGTTAGATGTTAAGTCCCATAGTGCTCAGAGCCATTTGAACTAGCAACCAGACAACCAGACAGAGACTGTATCGAATATTTCCTTGCCAGCATACTGAGAACATGCTGAGAATATACTATTATGATCGTTTAATACTACTGAAATTACTGTTGCAGATTTACGACTGTAGTATTCCAACAGAAAATTTTAATCATACGATGGACTTGGCCAAATGGATGTTGAACGTACATGATGTAAAGAATGTAAGTGGAACTGTGCTTTATTGTTTGATAGTACCGCTAATTACTTATGGCAAGCGTAAGCTACTAATGTTTATTTTCCCCTGGGCAACAGATAACGTGTGGAAGTGTGGATGCGCAGACACAAAATGGTTAGTCTTCACTGAAAGACACAGTCGACTTACTGGTGCATTACGACCGTGGAGAAGACATCAGGTCCGAAAATTTGTGACGCGTTTATGAGAAGACTGTTTGACGCAGAGAAAACAAATAAATGAAAAAATTATAACTGTGTTGTTTTCCAAGCGGGATCATGGGTACACGATAGTGGCAGTGTATGTCCCAACAAATTACGAAATAGCAAAATGAAAGATGGGGAAGTTGCAAGTGTTCTGGAAAATATAAAGTCTCGAAAGGAAGTAGACCTTATGAGAGATTTTAATGGAACAATAGGCTCATAGGTGGTTGCTGAAGTAGTAAGAAGATATGGAAAAGGTGGGTAGAGTCTAATCCTGGTATCAATAATCGATCAGTTATGATCATCTCTGCACGGTACCGTGGGCCAACATGCGTTGTAGCGCCCGTCTAGGTGGCTCCACGGTGGCGATGCAAAGACATACCGTGTCGCCACACTCTCTCAAACTCGGCAGGCAGTCAGTCAGGTACTTCAGCCCCAGTGACTTAAGACTGATATTCTGTGTGTCAGCGTGTGCTTAATAATGGCGCATCTGAATTACATGTCTGCAAACTGAAAGAGGACGATTTTGATTTGTGTCGCCAAAAACTAACCGGGCGTGGTGGTCAAATTATGGAGACTACTACTTTTAAATGATTAATCTGTTTTAACTGCAGCATAGATCCGCGTATCCGGCATCATTTGATAATGATCTATCTTTTATAAGTGAGGTCTAGTGGACCGAAACACCTTCCGGTTAGTGTGGGGTGCTCGAGGAGCCATGTGCAGTGGTATGACATTTACAATTTGCAGCATGTTGGTTGTTGATGACTGGGATAGGCTTTGGAACTAATCTGGAGAAGTCACTCGGCTCCATTTATAAAGGTAAGCTATGGACATGTTTTGTGAATCTGTGTATTAATAGTATAATTAAAGGTTAATTCTATAACTGCGTCAAATCCTACTTGACACAATTAATTTCAGTTGTTCCAAACAAACAAAAATCGTTACGTTTTACTCGTCAACCATATTATCTTGACTTCTCTTGGAAGTGGTTATAAGGACTTAGTTTTATGTAAACAGTGTACAGCACAGTCACTTGCATTTATGTTCCATGTTGCACTAAAATTGCATTCCCTGTCGTCCTAATACAAGAAAAAAATATGTAAAACGCTCCTGTGGGCTGAACTATGTGCATAACTTGATCTGCTATTATTGTACTAGTCTTGGCATAAATCGATTTAACGTTTCTGCTACTGAAGTAAAAGGTGTTACTGTTTCAATGATTTAAGTTAAAATGGTTCAAATGGCTTTGAACACTATGGACTTAATTTCTGAGGTCATCAGTCCCCAAGAACTTAGAACTACTTAAACCTAACTAACCTAAGGACATCACACACATCCACGCCCGAGGCAGGATTCGAACCTGCTACCGTAGCGGTCCCGCAGTTCCAGACTTTAGCGCCTAGAACCGCTCGGACACTATGGCCGGCAATGATTTAAGCTAATGGTTTAAATGCTTATTGTCAGTCACAAGCTGGTTAGAGGACATATATTAAATTGAAGTCATTCATCTGCTCCCATAATAAGTCGGTTTTCACCTGTTTTATTTCGTACGGTGACTATTTTTGTGTCATGTTCGCTTGCATAAATGTGTTATAAATTGTGACTATTTTAGTGTAAACTTTTCTCTTTTGTAGTTGTACTACGAAACTGTATTCAATTATTTGAACAGTTACTCTCCTGCGCAGAGGCGAACACTGACCTGGATTCCGAACTGCTATTCAGAAAGTATTTATAATTCTTAAATCTGTCATTGTTCGAGAATTCAGACTATCCTCTTTCCTCTTATTGACTTCAAGTTCTCAAGAAAGCTTTGTCAAAGTACATCAATTTACGTTAATGATTAAAATGAAGCACCTTCTTACTATTTGTGACATTTTTAAAAGTTAAATATTAAAATACAAGTTCGTGAAAAATTTTAATTAACGTTTTCTCTGCCCTGGCACCTTCGCTCACCTCAATCCTCGTCGTCAGTTTCAAGGCTGCTGCAATTTAAAATGGCAAAAGACTAGTAAGTACATTCACTGTACTGCATTTGAACATTTTAGATGGTTTATTCGCCTATATATGGATACATAAATACACGTGACGGAGTAATTCAAGAGATCAGAGAATATTCGTAGATTACCTCTAACAAAAGAAATATTCTGAACTTGGGGTTAGTGAAGTAAGGGTTGATAGAGGCCCGGAATCTGACTCCAGCCACATCCAGCTTGGAGAAAAGTTTATCTTTACATGTGGGGGAAATAACTGTGTCTCAGAAAGATAGAGCGCCTATTAAAACTCTGGTTTCTGTTAGGCATGATCTAAATACACTCCTGGAAATTGAAATAAGAACACCGTGAATTCATTGTCCCAGGAAGGGGAAACTTCATTGACACATTCCTGGGGTCAGATACATCACATGATCACACTGACAGAACCACAGACATATAGACACAGGCAACAGAGCATGCACTATGTCGGCACTAGTACAGTGTATATCCACCTTTCGCAGCAATGCAGGCTGCTATTCTCCCATGGAGACGATCGTAGAGATGCTGGATGTAGTTCTGTGGAACGGCTTGCCATGCCATTTCCACCTGGCGCCTCAGTTGGACCAGCGTTCGTGCTGAACGTGCAGACCGCGTGAGACGACGCTTCATCCAGTCCCAAACATGCTCAATGGGGGAGAGATCCGGAGATCTTGCTGGCCAGGCTAGTTGACTTACACCTTCTAGAGCACGTTGGGTGGCACGGGATACATGCGGACGTGCATTGTCCTGTTGGAACAGCAAGTTCGCTTGCCGGTCTAGGAATGGTAGAACGATGGGTTCGATGACGGTTTGGATGTACCGTGCACTATTCAGTGTCCCCTCGACGATCACAAGAGGTGTACGGCCAGTGTAGGAGATCGCTCCCCACACCATGATGCCGGGTGTTGGCCCTGTGTGCCTCGGTCGTATGCAGTCCTGATTGTGGCGCTCACCTGCACGGCGCCAAACACGCATACGACCATCATTGGCACCAAGGCAGAAACGACTCTCATCGCAGAAGACGACACGTCTCCATTCGTCCCTCCATTCACGCCTGTCGCGGTGTGCGGGACCGTAGCCCAGCTTCATGGAGACGGTTGCGAATGGTCCTCGCCGATACCCCAGGAGCAACAGTGTCCCTAATTTGCTGGGACGTGGCGGTGCGGTCCCCTACGGCACTGCGTAGGATCCTACGGTCTTGGCGTGCATCCGTGCGTCGCTGCGGTCCAGTCCCAGATCGACGGGCACGTGCACCTTCCGCCGACCACTGGCGACAACATCGATGTACTGTGGAGACCTCACGCCCCACGTGTTGAGCAATTTGGCGGTACGTTCACCCGGCCTCCCACATGCCCACAATATGCCCTCGCTCAAAGTCCGTCAACTGCACATACGGTTCACGTCCACGCTGTCGCGACATGCTACCAGTGTTAAAGACTGCGATGGAGCTCCGTATGCCACGGAAAACTGGCTGACACTGACGGCGGCGGTGCACAAATGCTGCGCAGCCAGCGCCATTCGATGGCCAACACCGCGGTTCGTGGTGTGTCCGCTGTGCCGTGCGTGTGATCACTGCTTGTACAGCCCTCTCGCAATGTCCGGAGCAAGTATTGTGGGTCTGACACACCGGTGTCAATGTGTTCTTTTTTCCATTTCCAGGAGTGTAGTATAAAATAATAAATGTCTATGTAAAGTGAGACTAGCTAGAAAGCTGCAAAATTCAAATGAAGGTGCAAATGCCGAAGGAAAATTTCAACAAATAAAAGGGATGCATTAATGAGGTGAGGCAGCATATGATGTACTAGGTCCTCAAGGCAAAAGCAGGAAACAAAGTCCGGCATGATGGACGGGGAAGATTGAGGAAAAGATAGAAGTGAATAGAGACGAGGATGACAGAAAAAGTTCATGGAAACAAAGAGGGAGGTTAAAGAAGGAAATTAGTAATAGAGAAATTGATATTGAAAATAAATGTGAGACGACTGATAGATGTACAAGCGATAAAAAGTTAGTAGAACCCTGAGATACAGTGAAGGGTGTAAGAAAAGCGAAGGTGAGGCCACATACGTGTTATTGGTATTAACGAATTGGAAAATGATTTCACGACAACGAACGAGAAAATAGGGTATAATGAGTACAACTGCAATTCCACAATTAATTATGTGTGAGAAATGTAGACCCAATAAAAGAACAGACGTTGGAGTATCTGTGAGAGAAATTGAAAATCTCCTGGACTAGGAAACACACCAATAGAATTAGTGATGCATTCGTGAGGTTTCTTACCGGAACGTTTGAGCAAGTTGTATAATACACGCATTTTAGAGGGAAAATAAGTGTCCAAGGAATGGAAGTTAACGTATGTTGGTCTAGTATATAAGAAAGGTAGTAAGAAGGTATCTGGAAATTTTCATGGAGTAAGACTTACAAACGCTGTTGGTAGGTTGTATGGTCGAGTCATAAAAGTCATGGTAGGGGGAATGTTGATGGATGCTGAACAAAGTGGTTTCCCGAAAGGAAGATTTTGTAGTGACAATATTTTTCCTTTAAGACGATGACTGGCAAAGACGCCAGAAAGAAATATGAGTAGCTATTTAGTGTATATATATGTATACCGAAAAGACATATGACACAATGCCACTGGAAAAACTGTTTGAAGTGAGAGGGAAGATGAGCATTAAAAGACGTAAGTTAGAAATATGTGCAGTATATACAAGCTAGCAGAGTGTATAATAAAGTTTCGTCACAGCCTTTCCGAACTACAAATGAACTAAAACATGGATGCTGCTTACCTTTTACATTGTTTAATATGTACATCCAGAAAGCCTGTGTAGTCAGAATCATGCAGGAATGGGCATTCAGATAACAAGGGACCAGTGTTTGTACACTTTTCTCTTCCCAGATGATCAGGTAGTGGTGGGCAGTGAATGAGAGGGTGTCGGCTATATGCTAAGATAATAATGAGAAGATTATAATACATGGGTACTGAAACTAATTTTCAGAATACTGAATAACTGTGCTTGTGGAGAAAATGTAGAGAGCATGATGGTAAATGGCCCACTCATCAATGCATGTAAAAATTTTACCTATTTGTGTAGTATCCTACTGCAAAACGGAACACGTAAGTGAGAAGTACTGCAAGGAGTTGTCCATAGGAAAGCAGCGATCCAGAAGATAAATCCTCTTTTATGGTCTAATGTAAGTTGGAAAGTAATGAAGATGCTCCATACAAGTCAATATAGCTGACATATTCGTTCCGAGAGAATAAGAATCGGTGTTAATATAAAAAAAGTATTTTAATTTGTTCATCAGTATCAGTTGCACATTTTAATTGCATGAGATGTTTCGTTCCCTTTGGCTCATCTTTAGTTCTTAGAACTCAAGATGAACCAGGGGTGTCTTAACAAGTCATGTAACATACAATGCGTTACTGAGAGTGATGAATAAATGATAATTGCTTTTAACAGATACAGAAGTATCGTGGAACCAATAACGACCAACGGATGAGAATGCTGGGAAATTACTCGAAAAAATAGAAACAAACTGGAAGTTGTAGAAATGGAGTATCTCAGTAAAAAGATGATCTTGATATATCATGAGATGTACTACCTCAGAAAATCGAGTAGAACATCTCAGCAAGACTATGAATGAGACACAATGTTTAGGCAAGTGACTGTCACTCCAGAAACCAACACAGATTGAATAGAAGACGAAAACTCGCCTTGTACGAACATATAATGCGAATGATACATTACATGATTATCATCTTCACGAAGGAGTGGAAGACCAAAGTACTGCGCATTGTGGTATAGCTATTTCTGGTAGTGTAAGGACTGGGCAAAGTAAGGACTGAACGTCATTCGTACCAAAATTATTAACACCCCTCAGGACGAGTATCTTTACCAATTAGGTCAACAAGGACTTGACACATTATGACAAAACATTCAGTTGGTAAAGGAATTTACGTACAGTTGCTGACAGTTGATTAAACAATAACTTCAAAAGATCTTTTCTTTTTCAAAGGATACACGATTAAGTACAAAACTCAAGAATACCCCAAGTAACACTATTTTATAGCATGTATAACATGATAGGAAAAAAGTCTTCAAAACCAGCAAACAATAAACCTCTTTAGAATGTGTTTGTCTAAAATTCCATTAATAACTAAGGTTTACTTGAAACGAATTCATTAGAAGAAAATAAAAAAAGGCCCCGAAATGAATCAGGGTAGGCCCGATACGCTGATTACCACCCTCCTCCTTTTCTAAGCTATCAGTCGATACGCGTAAAAAATCACAAACATAGAATGACAAACTGATGAACATATAACTAACTTTTAACTGAAAGGATTAAGAACTTAAGTCATCAGATTACACGCTGGCAGCGCAGACAAAATAAATGCGATAGGTTCCTAAAAGATAAGAGGGTAACTGCCAAGGCAACCACCCGCATTTACGTCCGACTGCACAGAAGTTCAGCGACCAGCCGAGATTCAGCTTTAAATCGCGACATGAGGCGGAAACAGTAAATACTTAACCGTCTCTTGGGACGGACAACACAGGTAGAAGGAAGACGTGAACAATTTGCCTGATAAATCTCATCTAAGTTAAACACAGGCTTTACTTAGTAGTATAACCCAAAATAATGCATGCGACAAAATTTGCCCACTAAGACGCATAGGCTTGTAGGCTACAAACAACTACTCAGAAAGAATTGACGATTCCGTGCACAGCGTACCAGGCAAACAAAAATATTGTAGTGTCACGAATAATGACATACCGATCATTAAAAATGTACATAACGCCAAACAGTTTAAAGCCCCAATAATTTGAATCACACAATCATATAACAACCCTATGACATTTACCAAATTGATACTACTGTATTATGTTTTCATTCTAGCGACACTCTCCTCAAATCGTTTGGCCAAACACAGGAATAGGGAACAAAAACACTAGGTTGAACTGAGTCCGATATTGAAGAAGCAAGACACATACACGGGCACCAACCTAACCAGTCATAACACCACGCTCACAGCGGGGAGCAGCGTCAGTCTTTACGAATGCTCCGTTTTCTCTGCATCCGAACAGCAGGCTATAAGTCCAAACTCGCTGTGCGGTGACAAACAGTGGAACACCTTGAAGTCACCAGGCGGTGTGTGGATGACGTCGACCAATCGCGAGTCGACCCATCGCCAGTCGACCCATCGCCAGTCTCTAAATCTGGTTTGCCCAAGGAATATGGCGTCCACTGCTGTTTCTGTCGCACTGTGTCTGGAAGATGCTCAGACAGACAGACTTCGAAGTCACTTGGGTGGTAGTATAAACAGCCAGTTCATTTCCCTGCAGACATGAGCAGTCCGTGCTGCTTTGCTCACTAACTCTCCTGAAAATTGGCATCAGCGCTACTCGCTGAAAATGTGCCACGCCCTTTTCAAGCCAAAGATCGCGATCCAGGAGGCGTGGCGGGAGGTACCGTTCGCGCAATGGTTCAATTTCCTCTCCCAAAACAGGAACCCCGGCATGAACACGGATAACAAGAGAGATTTAATTAATACTACTTCTTTTATCGTGACTAAGGTGCACGGGCGGAACTGATTTCCTCTCTCTTCGTTACGGTGCATAAGCATGAATGGAGTGGATATCTCCATTGCGTCATGTCGGCCTACAAAGCGGTGTGGCAGTTCTCCAGACGCCTTACTCGCAGTGTGTTAATTCCCAAAAATTTCTCAAGAAGACTATATGCCAGACCTGAATGTTCCCCAGACGTCACTTCTGATTATACCGTACCTCTTCCCTTTATGGGCGCTCTGAGTATGTGCGCTGGATCTACGCCAGCTATCCTTCATTAACACTGAACGAATTTCCGCACCCGGTAGATGAGTGGTCAGGACGACAGAACGTCAATCCCACGGGCCCGGATTCGATTCCCGGCTGGGTCGGGGATTTTCTGCGCTCAGTGACTGAGTGTTGTGTTGTCATAATCATCATCATTTCATCCCCATCGACGCCCAAGTCGCCGAAGTGGAGTCAAATCGAAAGATTTGCATCCGGCGAACGGTCTACCGGACGCGAGGCATTAGTCACGCCACATTTACATTTACTGAACGAATGTTATTCAGTAACAAATCATGTACGGAGCAGATATTTTATAAAGGCTAATTAAGGGGATAGGCAAACATGAGGGAAGCACAGGTAGCTCTTTGCACCCCATGTCTCGCAATATTAAAGATCAGGTTCAACCTTGGAAAACAATAATCCTATTTAGTTTGAGCGTTAGAGTGAAAAATAATCAGAGTGGACATTAGGTTACGATTAACCTGCTCCGTGAACGAGGGTTAGTGGTAAAAATGTGTCATGGTGAATTTTTTAACCTCTGATCGGAAACAGAAGAACCGAAACTTCCTCAAAGAGAAAGAAGGCGCATTAGTGTTTAATACAACCTTCGGACGGGAGAGCCAAGAGATAATCTTACTTACTTGCGTAATACTTTGTCCGGCAGGAATACCACTACTGGAGAGCTAGTAACTGAACTGAGTGAAAACATTAGCTGCCACAAATATATAGCGCTGTCCACATTGAGTCCGTGGAAGGGGACCGACGTAATCGATAAAAAGACGTTTCATTGGGACTCCATCCAAGTGGACAGTTGCAGCCCCCTAAGCCCGCTGGAATGGTGCTTAGTCATCTTGCGTGCCCAACACTGCCTATCACTTTTATAACATCATCATACACTGCGGACCAGATTAGCGACTCAGAGGTCTTGTGCAAATGTTCTAATTTATGTGATATCTTATGGGACTTACTGCTGACGTCATCAGTCCCTAAGCTTACACACTAATTAATCTAAATTATCCTAAGGACAAACACACACACACTCCCATGCCCGAGGGAGGACTCGAATCTCCGCCGCGACAATCTGGCGGCTCTTGTGAATGGCTTTATACACCTCCAGATCAGTAAAAGAAGTATGATAATATTTTTGAACATCTGGGACAAGCAGGCAGGTAGAACGATTTTACGTTTTTCACACCAGCACCTGTCATGGCAGAGAATGTCCTTTCGTAATTCGTACCTGGGAACTTGCTGACTGGCTCTCAAATGCTCCCTAATGGAGCCCAAATTGGTATCCTCCTGCTCTTGCTTTTTCTCAAGATCAGCAAACAATACCGGAACCTCGGTAAGGACTGAATTGACAAGACCTTCTAAAGCTTCGCTATTACGGGAAGGAGAACCTGTCTTCTCCTCCTCGTTCTGCTCATTATATCCACTACAACGTTTTCCCACCTCCTAACGTGTTGCACATTGAAGGGGAAGGCAAAATTCGGACATCCCACCTCACAGTAGACCTAGTTTCGGGCGACCAAGCCAGAGCCGAAATAAGCACCTGGTTGTCCGTCTCCATTGTGAATGCGTGGTGTTCAATATAATATTTAAATTTCTCTAGCGCGAAGAGGAAAGCCAGAACTTCCATCACTCAAGTAGAGCATTTCTTTTCAGCTGAAGATCGACAAGGGCCTCTGCTCACCATATTGCTCCTGAAGCAATACAGCAATGTTGAAGGTTTCGGTTTGAACCACAAATGGTTGATTGAGGTCAGGAATGGCCGCAGCAGGAGCATAACGCTAAAAGATCTTAAGCACATCAGACACAGCCTGCCGGCTGGCCCGTTTTTCGCAACAGGTTTAACGGAACAAATAAATAGCTAAGCAATCTTTGGAAATAATTTACGGGAGAAGGTAGGCGGACAGACTGTAAGAGTATCCTACGACTAAGGATTTAGTCCACAATGGGTTTGAAATGCCCCCCCCCCCCCAGTTATTCTTAGACACCTAAAACATCGCAGATGAAAGTGGCTAGGTAGACAGCCTTATAAACCCCTCAGCTGACTGGAAAATGGTTGAAAATAGCAGCCGATATTCGATTCGGTAAGTCACAACTAACTTGTCGGTCAACATTTCTGAAAACCATGCAACATATTGAAAGGGTACAGAACCACCCGACGTTGAAAATAGGTACAACATACTTCATTATTCTTGTCCGAACAACATATTTTTTGTAGAAATAACTCAATTTCAATTAATGCAGCAAAGCTGGATACCAGTGTGGGAAAGGATGACTATTTATTTATTTAATTAATCACATGTGCACTCCCACAAAGTAAATCCCTACATCCAGTTTGGTGAGATCTGTGAAATGAATGAATGTATGGTCTTCTGCTAACCGCAGATAGTGAATGATAATATATGATCATCTTTGAGACGATCCTTTGGCCGTCTTTGTTGGATCCAAAGACATGAAATTTACTGGAGCTTTGAGCGTGTGAAATGTGGCTGACCAATACGGTAGCAAAGTGCTCCCCCACTTCGGCAGAGGTGCTGTAGGACCTGAAGAAACGCCATGTTTCAGCACTCTGCCGCTGGATCTAGTGTTGATAAGACCTGTCCTAGGTGTGCTCCGTAAAGACAAAAGAGTGGAGACATGGTATGCTTGTGAAATACTTAAGAGTAGCTTAGAATAATAATGTCTCTACTTCAGTAACTTTTGTGGGGAGAATTAAATGTCAGGCAGGTATTATGAAGGGGATCTTAGTAATCTTCAGAAGTGACCAAGGGTCACAATGAAACTACATGTATCAATAAGTTGAAATACATCCAACTGCTTAAGTTAAACTGAATTACTAGCATGTGTACTATAAGTTGGAAATATTTAAGAAATGGCATGTGCAGGACTTGAAATTAGAGACGAGTACATCCACGTGGTGAGTACTGTGTGAGTCTCGATCTGTGTGTGAGACAAAGGATAAAGAGAAGTACTCGTCCGTGGTATCAGTTGAGGATTCGCGTGTGTGATGAATATGTTCTTAATATTATTTTCCCTGTTATGTTTCCATGTGACACTTTATTCAAACTATAATACTCTGAGAGAGAGGCAAGGTGAATCAGCCGTCCATCCAGCAACGCCACTTGGCTTGCATTGCACAGGAAGACGTGCATATATCCTCCAGATTTCGTAGTAGGAAAGAAAAGTTACGAAGTGAGGCAGTGTCGTGTGAAACTGGGATGAATACTAGTTGAAATGGGAAAGCTGAAAGTGATAATGTTGTGACTATTCCTTGTGTTGTATTCCATGTTGCTATGTGGTGTAAGTAATGTAATTTAAGTATGTGTGGTTTGCATGGTACAGTGGCAAGGTAGTTTCAGAGGTAGTGGGTTATGCATGTTCCTTTTGTACGGCTCGGTTTGCAGGAAAGTTTCGTGATGAAGGTTGTGAGAGTCAAAGTGTGAGATATAGCAAAAGATCCACCATCCTATCCAGAAAGTGCACTGTAGCGTTAAATAATTACGAGACCATAAGATAGAAAATCACCAATGTAAAGCCATGCCCACTGGGCGGAATTATTCACGTGTTATTGTTGTAGGTTATAGAATGTGTGTGTTTAGGTTATAGAATTTATCGGAATAAGGAAGATAGTGAAAAGAAAAAGATTGGTGGCCTTTCCTTCGAATTGTATGTTGTCATGACATCCAGAATTTATAATGTGTGAGCCATTCATGTTCAGTGCGATGGCCACGTGTTGATCAAAGCCGTTAAATAAGAAAGAAAATGTGTTATTGCCAGAGCGTAGTGAACAGTCAGAGTTCTGTAAATTACTGATAGTCAGATGTGCGTTTCCGTTGCGTAATATTCATACAGGAGGATAATTTGTAACTTAATTGTGAGTACGAGAGTTCATGTTACTCGATAAATAAGAATGAATCCACTCGCTTGGCAGACCACTCATCTTGCAGGCCTGACTGCTTGATGCCACAGTATGAGCAAGGCATGTGGATGCCTCTCAATATGAAGGAGAGCATCAGCCTGATCAGGAGGTATGTGCGCAACATCGAACTCCTCCCCACTTACAAAGACCTGCCCTCCTAGAAAGGCGGCACAAGCAATACTTCACCTGAGGCTGAAATCCGAAGTAACATTTCCCAAGGGCATCATGTAAAACTAATCCCGTTTTATTTTCTAAATCACACCGCAAGAGGAGGTGGGCGCTTAAGCCTGCTGCCACCAGTATCTCCATCAGCCAATAAAATTCCCAACACAACAAGAAACGCACACGGGTCCTATCAGAGAAAGTGCTTGACCATCAATAGTTCTGCAACTTCTAGCCACATGCTTTCAACTGAGAAACTTCCAATTGGTTCTGTGTCTGAAGTACCACCTACGACTCATTAAGGATACACTTGTAAGGGGTCAGGCAAATCCAACACCTTCCATGAAAACCCTGACATGATAAGGAAATCCAGTAATATGTCACATAGCTCCGAATAAATCGGTACATTAAATCAACCAAAGTAATACGAGTAACGAGTGAGCAAATGGAATACCACAGACATACACAAGAATGCCTAAATGCATGTCATACCTCCCCACCGTGAGACAGACGCAGTTCCGCGGGGAGAAACGAGAACAGAAGCCTAGAGCAGAACCTTGTTAAGGTGGAATGCCCTACGATAAGGGATTTACGGACGCCCACATCGCCAGCTAACCGCTAAGACCACCCCACCCACAAGTTTTAGCGTGAGACTTTTTCGCGTCGCTGTTACGTCAAGGACCTCCCCCCGGTCCATGTTAAAAGCTACAGCCCTCCAGAAAAACAGTATAGATCTTACGATAACACAAAAAGGGCCACACCACCCGCAAGTTTTAGCGTGAGACTTTTTCGTGTCTCTGTTACGTTAGGACCACCCCGCAGCCCATGTTAAAAGATAGAGCCCTCCAGAAGAACAGTATAGATCTTACGATAACGCTAAAAGGACCACACCAGCTGCAAGTTTTAGCGTGAGACTTTTTCGCGCTTCTGTTGCGTTGCAAACGTTATAAACATGGCCCCACCACGAAAAGTATAACGTTCCTCATTGGACAGACAGAAGTTTTCTAGGCGGAGCTTAAGGTTAACATTGAGACCCTGATTGGTCAGATGAAAACACAGCCAGATAGTTTTTTTTTAAACCAATTTCGGTAAATGGTAGTAAGGAGAAGTGAGGAGAGGAGTTAGTTCCGAGACGGCGAGCTGGGTGGCTGCTGCGCTGCCCGCGCCCCCTGACGAACACCAACAAGGTAAAGAACGCAAGCGATGCCGCATAACAGCGCATAAAGCTTCACTGAGAACTGCAGAAGTCTCATCTGCTACACCCCCATTTTGCGTAATACTAGTGTCGATCGTCAATTAAATCTCATGGTGTTCACATTTGCCACTTGAAGTAAAAATCTGAAACGCGATGATATTTCGGTTATATAGTTATTGAGAAGCAGAACAAACAGACACCACCATGAATACTAGACACTACTGTCGGAATCTAATTATGTACACAATGGCTCATGACTCATGTACACTCACACCAGCGGACGAGCGTTATGGGTCAACCCTTTTACTTTTCTACATGCACTCGACAACGTGAAAGAAATGCCACGCCGTCCCCCCTGCCACACTTATTTCTCCGTTGAACTCGCACTTGCGAGCAAAGTACCCCTGCCGAACACAGCGATGACACACCAACCTTGGTGGTACCTCATCTTACCAGCGGAAACCGCGCCTGAGGTGGGTTTGGCGTTAGACTGAGATGACGTCTTCTCACTGACTCTTCTTTGATCAGCTTGTTTGACCCCATCCCAAAGGTGAGTAATTTATCCAAGTCACGATACGTTGTCGGCCTCTCGACAAACTAGATCCCACAGTGATTATCCATTTTAATCCTTTGCAAAATGGTGCTAACAATCTCACGCTCAACCAACTCTATACCAAAGGTCGCGGCCGTGTGCACTTCGAGAATACACTGCACTATGTTCTTGTATTGATATTTCACATGAAGAAAATATTCATTAAAGGGATCGATCTTAACCCTGGTACACAGGATCTCCCTCAGCATGCGGAAGGAAATTCGCTTAAACATTCCTTCTTCGCCCAGATTTCACTGATCTTTTCAGGCAATGACCCTTGACACGAAGGATACATCAAATAGGAAATGACTTCCCACAATATTTCCAAAGCGTTAATTTCTTGTTCTAAGACGATACTAAACTACAAAAGTTTACCAACTGCGACATAATCGCGTATACAAACAGTGATCCAATACTGTAGAATGCTTTTTCATTCCAGTCTGTGATCACAATCAGAGACTGTAGTAAAAAGGCATTTCACAAAAATTTTACCAACTCCTACTGAGTATCGATAGCAAAGCATTCTACCCCGCACAATAGATCCAAGAAGGGTTTAGGTAATTTAGCAAAACAGTATTGTGGATTCTCTACAGCTCTACCTCTGTGACCCGAAGAAATGGCTCCATTTCCAATAACCACAGGATTTTGCAAGATACTAAGAAACTGATCACCCTTCTAGTTTAAGGCGCTTCAACTAATTTGCAAAGCTATCGCTCTATTATGGACTTGATCAACCTCAGGTTTTAATAGGGAATCCGTGGCTATTGCAACCAACGCTTAATTTACACCCACATGCGGTACAGCTGAATGGGCGCTGGGGCACTAAACAGAAGCATCTTTAATATCTCCTCTGTCTCTAAAGGGGAAGAACTCGATGATCGATGGCCACGCTCTCCTGAGCAATATGCACTGCCGCCACCTGCACTCATGCAAGCACGAAGTCACACCGATAGCTCTGTGACGTCACTAACCTCTGCCAGCCCTTGGCTTTTATTTTAGTATCAGAACTCGTCTTTGCGATTACAGCCCAGTCACCCCATGACTCGACTTCAAACCTAAAGCTAAAAAGCAACAGATCATGCTTTAATACTAACTAGTATTAAAGTAGAATTTTAAATACGGTTGATGTACAGTATAACTCAACTTTCAGAAGCAAACATGCATTGCTTCCAGAATGGTAGTCACTACTGTCATAAGGTTGGCTAGGAGTGGAAGCACCAGAGAAGCAGAGAAAGTAAGGACTGAACATCATTATTATCAAGATTTCTACTCACACTCTCAGGGACTCTAAGTTTTCCAGTTACGTCATCATCACCTTGATATATTGTGACAATAACACATAATCTCATAAAACAGTTTAAGAACAGTTCGTGTAATCGATTAAACAATTTCATCAAATTTTCTATTCCTTTGTTAAAGGATATAGGATTAACTTCCAAGCTCAAGAATTCTCCAATTAACAGTGTTTTATAAGAAGTACACCATGATAGGAAAACAGTCTGCAAAACAGGCATATGTTTGACAAAATACTACAAATAATTCAGTTTCACCTAAAAGGAATTCCTTAAACGGAAAGAGAAACCATCAAATCTCCTTATTATGAAGCCACCACACATCGAGCAATTACTTAGGCCAGGTCCGACACGCCGATCGCCAAACTCCCCCTTTTCTAAACAATCAGTGGGTACACGCCCCTAGGCACAGACATACAAATAGCCTGATGAACAGAGATATCGCTTTTAAGTACAACGAGTGAAAACTTACGTCATCAGACAAAACTGATATGATAAGTTACTAAAAGCTAAGAAGGTAAGTGGCCAAGCTAACCACCTGATTGTAAATAAGTTCATAGACAAACTGTGATTCAACTTCAGATCACGCCACGAGGCGAAAACAGTAAATACTTAACCTTCTTACGAGACGGAAGGCAGATGTTGAAGGAAGACGTTAAGAGGAGGCTGATAAATCACAGCTAAGTGAAACATAAGCTTGGTTGGAAGTATCGAGTAGTTATAATTTAACTTTCGCAATGTAACATGTTACAGTACCAGTACCAAACTAAGTATCGTCAATGTCAATGACATCGGGAGGAGAAATAACGCAGAATAATTTCAACTCAAATACTTTTAATCTGCTGCTACGGTACACCATACCATTACATTCCGGTACCATTACTGCTACAAAAGGGGCTTAATATTACTCCCATCAGTGTTCATAAGAGGCTGACAGCGCTGGATTCCATTGTGCACAGCAGAACAAAGCGAGTCCGTAGGTATACTGGCTATCTCTCTTGATATTCTGCGTTTCAGATCAGCACATGTTTGAATGTTCCCCTGGTAAACTCTGTCCTTCGGTAGTCCCGCAACCAGAGACCGCAGGGAATGAGAGCAGGTGGTAGTACTCGACAAGCATTTGGTAACGATCGGTTGATAATTAGACCGGTTCCAAAATTGTTTTGGAGAAGCAGGCGAACTTCACGAGCTTTGTGTGCTGGGGACCCATCTTGCATGAAAACTGTTGAGTTCAATGCGTCTCTCTCGTATAGGGCAGGTATGAAATTTTACTCTTTTATTTATGTATTGCCAAATTATAGACCTTTTACCTGATGTTTTAAAACAGGTCGTACACATTACAATATTCGTTTTTCATATTTTTGCAGTTTTCTTTTCTTTTGTTTTATCTACAACATATACAAAGAATAATAATTTTCCATAAAACAATAATTTGAGGTTCAAATATTAATAAAATTCTGTTTCTTTTTTAAGAAGAACATGAAAAGATGATAGGATTGAGAAGATATTTTGTTACTACCATCACCGAATGTCACTGACGGTGAATACCTAGGAATGGTTTCTACGAGCTGCTGACCGCCAGTGTCTCTCTATCTCTCTCTCTCTCACACACACACAAACAAAGAAATGGTTATTAGTAGAGACATAGTATCGCTTATACTATTTATTACTAATCCTATGCCTTAAGTTTAGGTGCCCATTTGTGTGCAGCATTTGGTGATTTCTTAGCTAGATCGCCGGCAGCTTATGCTTATTTACTGTCACATCTCGGATTCCTCTTCCCGTTTCTCTTCATTGGCTCTGTTTTCGCTGTCACTGTGGGTATCGCTGTCCACCAGCTGGAGATTTCTTTTACGTTGCACATAGGCATGTCTGTTATGTCGTATCCGCATGTACTCTTCGTGTGTTGTTTTTAAAATACTGTTTGTCAATACGCGTGGTCATTGTCGGACTGCTGATCATCTACAATCACTGCAGGTTGGGGACCATTCCTACAAGAGAGAGCAAGAATTCAAATACCTAGGGGCACTTGTCACTGAGAACTCGTCATGTAAAGCAGAGATCAATGCCAGAATACAAGCAGGAAACCGATCTTACCACAGCCTAGCACAACTGCTTCGGTCCAAATCTCTCTCCAGACAGTTCAAGATTCGACTGTACAAAACCCTGATCCAGCCTGTTGTTCTATATGGCTGTGAGACATGGAGTATACGGAAACAGGACTTCCATAACCTCCTTGTCTTTGAGAGAAAAGATCTTCCGAAGATCTTCGGTCCGGTTCTGGATGCAGATACAGGGGAATGGAGGATCAGATATAACCTATCAGATATAACCTAGAGCTTGAGGAACTTCACCAGCAGCCCAACAAAGCAGGAGCTGTGAAAGCCAAACCAATACAGTGGGCCGGCCATGTGGCCCGGGTGGAGGATCACAGATGGCCTCGGCAGCTCCTGGGTTTCACACCTACAGGAAAGAGACCGCCAGGGAGACCCAAGAAGCGCTGGATGGATGGACTCCATGAAGATTTAAAACAAATATCAATAGATGTGGACGAATGGCGGATAGCAGCAATGGACAGAATACATTGGACGAGGAAACTTGTAGATGCGTGTGGTCCACTGGACCTGATCACGTAGTAGTAGTAGTAGTTTGTCAATACATTTAATTGTGCCGATTGTTCCTCGTCTCTTATTACCATGTATATATCTGCGTCTGTTTCAGTGTAGCCTAAGTGTAGTGTATGTCTATTGTTCGTGTATTCCCGGCAGAAAAAGACAGTGTTCTGGGAACCTTCTTCCACCATGTGCCTGTACGTGTCTGCCTCAGACTCACGCTATTTAAGTGCGTGGGATAAGGTCCGTGTCACACCGCGGTTGGGATCGATGTATTTCATTCTCAACCGCTCCCTTATGTCAGGGAGGAAGTTGTGCCGTCTACGTCCCTTATGTCTTACATCCCCTCACCCTGCCATGTATCCAAACGCCAATTTTGAAGGTGACGTATCGTCTCTATCGGCACACCAGTTACTGCGTGTATCTTATATAATCTCCCATCTCCAACCAGTACCTTTCAGTCTATGTACCCACGTACTAGCTGCAACCAGTACCTTTCAGTCTATGTACCCACGTACTAGCTGCGAAGCTGTGTACTGATTCGAAGAGCGCTCGATGGTATGTCGGTATGACTGGTAGAGGTAGCATGTACTGTTTTGAATTTAGCCTCACTAATTTGTGTAGTATTTTTTCTGCTTTCTCTGTCGTTAGCCGTATGTGTTCCTGGAAATTCAATTTTTCATCCATGTGTACCCTTAGATAGCGAGTAACGTGTGCTCGTTTGATGGTTGTGTCACATGTTTTAACAGAAGGATTCCTTTGGAGTTAACCATTCAGTAATGTGTATATTGTTTTGTTTCCGGCTATCCTGAGTTTATTGCGGTGACACCATTGTGTAATTGTTTGTAGTATCCCATTGGCTTTCTCTTCTAACTGTGCTGTGCTGTTTGCAGTGACTACAACTAATAGTTGTTCTGCGTAGGCGACAAATTCCGTCCGACCTGTCATTCCCCTTCTGTTACTATCAACCGTAGGTACTTAAGTTTTCCACTCTTTGATATTCTTTCCCAGTTACCTTATTCAAGAGTCTACTCTATCCCCACCAGTTCTATATTCCGCACTACATCTCCCAGTTGAGCATAATTATCCTTCAAGGCTCTGACATTTCTTGCAGTTAATGCTATATCATCGTGTGTCGCCAGCAGGACCTACTGGTTAAAAAGAGTTCCTCCTGAGTTTGTTGGCATCTGTCGAACGACCTTCTCTATTGCTAAGTTAAACAGTAGCGCACAGATCACATCTCCTTACCGCAGCCATTTCCTGACAACTCTTGCTTTATTCTGACCTTTCAAACTGTTGCTAATATAGTCATTTCGGTCAGTCTCACTAATTTTAGCGGTGTTCTAAAATCCATCATACTTGGAAGAATCTTTTTCCTGTCTAGGCTGTTTTATGCTTGTTTAAAATCAACGTACAACTGATGTAGTGGCTTTATTTTAAGTAAAATTTCCCTAGCACTTGCCTCAATGAAAGAGTTTAGTTGTTTGTGGATATATTCCTCCTAAATCCAACCTGATAATACCTAAGTATCAGTTTCACCCGGCATTCTAGCCGAGAGGCTAAGATCTTTCTAAACTCCTTGCACGTTGTATCTGAGAGAGTAATCCCGCAGTAGTTGCTGTCCTCTGTCTGTGCTCCCTTTCTTATGTAGTGGCCGCATTATTCCCATCCTGTAGTTGTTAGCCATTACTTCCTTTATCCATATTTCGTTCATCAATTCATTATCAGCCCCAAATATTAATCATTCGGTCCTTATGCCATTTTCTCCTGCTGGTTTACTATTCTTTTAGTTTTTAATTCCAGTCTTCAATTTTTCTAAGTATGGTGGTTCGAGTGCCTGCTCCTCCACTTCTGATTCTAATTCCAGTTCCAGGCTCTGTTCCTCCTCTCCCTCATTCAAAGTATTCTCCCTCTTCCCTCTCTACTTTCCACCAAGTAAGTCACAAAAATTCTCCTGCCATTTTCCCAAATGATTGCTTTTATCTCCAGTTAGTTTTCCTTCTTTGTCCTCATGAACGGGTGCTCTCGGTTGCGATGCCTGGATCATTTCTCTAGATTTTTCATCGAAATTTTGTATCTCATTGTTCTTATTCCTTCAAACAGCTCTGCCTTCCTCCTTTCATCTTGTCCTCCGTTCACCCAACAAAATTTACGTGCTGCTTTCTCTCTAGAGTCCTCGGCTGCTATTCTTGATTTCCTTTGCAGCGTTCTTTGTCTCGTTTCATTTTTTTCTTGAGTATCATGAGTATTTCTCAATAAAGCACGTCATTGCTCTTCAGTATTCTGTCCACCCCAGTAGCTACACTGACGACTGTTTTTAGTATCCCTCATTTGGTTTTCACATCCCCTTTCATTCAAGCGCTGTTTCTTATAGTGATAATCTACGCCTATGTCTATGGCGTTCTTCCTACTTTCGCTTAATTTGGGGAATTACTATATTGTCTTTCACTTGACCCCTACATCTCTTGTTTCTCATCATATCTATCTTCTGTCTATATCTGACCCACAATAAGTAATGGCGTGTGTCTCCGTCTTTCCCTCTGCTGCTACAGACCTCCACTACGTCTGACACATGCCGTTTATCTATAATTACCTGCCCTATCTGGTTCCTGGTAAGTCCGTCTGGCGACACCCGTGTGCATTTCTTAATATGCTTCCTGGGATTACTTTCATCCTTTTGTCATTGACGACCGACGTCTATCGGCCTTACACCGTAATCATTACTGACTTCATCCAGACTGTCATTTCCTATTGTGTTTATATACATTTCTTCTTTCAATAGTTTTGCATTCAGATCCCAAAGGATCATTTCTCCGTCATGCCTTTGAACATTGCTGATTTCCCATTTCCGTTTGCAGTAAAATGCATCCTTCTCATCTTCATCTGATTCCTTCGTAGGGGCATAAGCATAAATCATCGTCACATTGATAAAATTTGCCCTAGCTGGCAAAGGGCACAACCTGTCGCTAACTGCTTTATAACTTATTGTATTTCCCTCCATTGAGTAGTATATAAGAAAGCCACGAAGATATACGGTTATGAATCTAAGTATGGAAGTGGTTTAGTTTTTCCACTATTGAATCGTAGAATGGTTCGAAATGTGCAATACTCTTACATAAAACGGGTTCGAATTCAATTCACAATGTACTCCAAGAACAATTAGCTAAGATACGGGTATGTTTAGTTATAGTCAGGAACTCATAAATTACAATCTTCCTAATTATCACTCCTTCAATTCTTACGTGGTCTGGATAGTAGCAGTTCTCTTTAGATTTCCAAAATGTCTATCGCATTTTAATGGCATAATTGCGAACATCAACCCTAATATGACGCAATTCTGGTACTATAGCAACTTACGAACTCACAGAAAAAGTTACTTGAAGGGAGACGTGTACTACTGGTGTCGCAGGTGTGTAACGTGTTTAACATCGCCGGGCATTTGTGTAAGACTGATGGTTTGTTTACGCACCAAGCTGATCCTGCCTGACCTCCGTGATTAATGTGTTCTAGTTGGCAGGCTCTGGGTTAATTACACGCCCTAGCTGAGCCCTAGAAGATAAATCAGATGCTTGTTTGTTGCCGAATAACACTGTCAAGTCAGTAAGCTGCAGCCACAGATAAAGGAAAAAGTATAAACGACCTCTTAAATGCAAGTGGTCGACAATATCATTTACTGTAAGGAAAAACAGAAATGGTTATTCAGAGACGATAATTTAATTGATTACATGTACACCAACTAGAATTCACAGCAAAGGACTATTACAACTATTACAGTTACTAACTATTACAGTTAGTGGTTTTGATCTCATAGTCTACTGGTTTTCATTGTTTCATCAAATACCTACCAGTTGCAGCAGTAGAAGTAAGACTGATAATTTTAAGTATTTCGAGATACAGTAGTTTTTTGTTACACAACTGTAAGAGCAATTTATCATCACACCCACAATCATTTGATATTTTATCGAATCTCCAGGGAATCATATTGTACTAGCATAGGTGAAGTTGCAACCCCATTAATAAAGTCTATTACTCCACAAAGACGGTACCAACAGTCTGGTCTCTCGATGGTAAATGTATTCGTCGCCATCGTGACTAAGTTGAGAAATAAACACGTAGATTTGAATAATAAAGATGTAAGGCTTTTTCGTTTGAAGAACGTAAAGACTTTTCTGTAAAAACATGGGAGGCACTACTTTTCACCACGCCGTTGTAGCTCTCAATATAAATCGGTAAATAGTGCAGATCATTAATAATGTATAAAGTCATATCATGCGTATAAATGGTTTCGCACACCGTTCGTCATTTTTAAGGTCACTCCAATGTCGTGGGAGATTCGATAAAAAATTAAATTCTTTTGGGACAATGATAAAGAGGTTTTAAAGTCGTTTGACAGAAAAGGATCATATGTTGGTGACCCATCCAGTGCGCCCTTGTATCATTTCAGTTAAAAGGTTTCGTCAGAAGCCGATAGATATATTTACTCGAGAATAAATTGTGCTGTCAGAAAATCTGTAGCGCATTGAGTGCAATTTAAATCACTCAAATGAAGATGTAAGTTGGTTTTGTGTTTCACTGTAGAAGTGCGATATTAAAAATGTGTAATATATTTGCGTGATTAAAGGTATTCTTTAAGCGACCATACGTGCTGTGGGAAGAGTGAGGGTAAAGCAACGAGTTTTCAAATAAAAATAAGGAAAAACCTTAGCTGCATGCTAAGCAGGAAATAAGAACAGGAAGTTATAAATATCCCTCTGCGTAACTCGTGCACTCTACATCCATCTGAACATGTTCACTGTAATCGTGTCTTGTTCCCCTTCGATATAATTTACCCTCAAAGCCCCTCCATCACCAAATTCACTAATCCTGATGTCTCATGTTCTGTGGTAACCGCCATTACTCTCGTTCAGTTAGCTTGTGCCATAAGCCTCTATTTCGATTCAGTACTACTCCAGTTATTGTACATACCCAAACAATCTTAATCATTCTTCAATGACACCACATTTTCAGAACTTTTGTTTTCCTTTTGTTTATCTACATTTATTTCTATATTACGCTACACTCCATACAATTAGTTTCAAACAAGTTTTTTTAACACTTACGTTACTCTTCCGTATAAAACTACTTTTTCAGAAAATTTTACATGCGTTCTACTTCGACCACTGACAATTATTTTGCTGCCCAGGTTGAAAATCGCAAGTGACTATCACTCTAATACTGAGTGTATTATAGTTTTAATCCCACAATAGCCGGCCACGGTGGCCAAGCGGTTCAACGCACTTGAGTCCGGATCCGCGCGGCTGCTACGACCTCGGGTTCGAAACCTGCCGCGGGCAGGGATGTGTGTGATATCCTTAGGTTAGTTAGGTATAAGTTCTAGGGGACTGATGACCTCAGATGTTAAGTCCCATAGTGCTCAGAGCAATTTGAGCCGTTTTAATTCCCATAATAACTCCTGATATAATTCGAACACATATCATTACCCTTGATTTACTTTTGATATTCGCCTTACGACCTCTGTCCAGTACCCTATCAATTTCATTCAGTTGATGATCGCAACACGTTACCATCTATGGCAGAATTACAATGTCATTGGCAAACTTACCGTTTAAAAGGGTTTTACGGTCCCGAAGCCCTATTTTGTACTCACGTTAAACATTTTTCGGCAAGAAATTATTTTTCATACAGATCTTTGGTAACGAATAAAAGTACGAATCTTAAATTCGAGGTAAAAGCTTTTGTCCTGTAATCTGATGAGCCTATGCAGCACAAAATGCTGGTCAAAGTATCTCTGCGTGGATTGGGCCACTCAATACTTCGCACGATTGAGGCTGAAGTATAGGTTCACAGGCAAAATTAAATGTATGTACAATGTCAATATTAAGTTCCCTATGGCGTGTGACTCGAAAATCTAATGTCCTGTTATTTTTTTCAGAATGACGGCCACTTGAAAACGTAGTTCCTGAAACTCGGCCTGTTTTGTTTCCCCCTCAGTAACTTCACTCTTCAGTGATGGCTTCTCAGCAAAATTATCTAGTTTCCCGTTCATCTCCCCTTGCTTCCATTTACACTAACTTCGAGGACAGTAACTGTCTTGTCATTCGTTGACCTTCAGTGGTTAAGGATCTCCATAATCGCTTTTTCATACCTCTTTTTTCTAGATCATATATTTGAAACATCTGATGGGTAAGGTCACCACCTATATCGATATTGTCTTCGACCATGAATATTACATAGCTTTAAAGGGATAGAGACGACGATCAGAGCCGCAAATGGACAAATCGCAGAGCGCGCCTACAATGGCTAGAATGGCTACAATGCATGCCTCCATTGAAACTTGATTTTCAGGTGTAAAGTATAATTTGACGACAAGCCAATCAGAAGTGAGCACGGCAGTCGAAGCTGGGAGACCGTCCCACTGCTCTGCATACACGGATTTGGCCAACCACCGACTTTAAAAAGTAATTGGGAGAAAAGGAAAAACGATTCAGTTTCGCGCCCCCTTTCCCCCACGTTAACGCCGTGCCTTTGCTAAAAACATGGCTTGGATGGAACCACACCCCTGCCCCGCATAAAAAGCTAATTATCTTCACCGTTGCGTCCATTTCAAACTTTCCAAGGAATGCCCATAAACTAAGAGCCTCGTGCCTTCACAAATATGTTTTGTAGGAGGGCCTGCACGCCTGGGCACCACTGCCCTGTCCCACGGAATTCGCAGAAACTCTCTGCCATCGCATCTACTTTCTACCTAACAAGGGCCCATACTCTGCTTTATTGCACACTCTCAGATCTTAGAATACCCTGATCGTAGCAGCAGCGATTCCTCGGCCAACACCACACAATGTGTCTGCACAATTAGAATGGGCGACTTGGATGTCACAAAACGTTTTCACACAGGTTCCACAGAGAAAAGCTCCACTCCGCTCTCAGCCATTGTGCGCTTTTACTGCAGCCAATTAAAGGGCACACTCTTCCTTCGAACGCTGGTAGAGCCTACTACTGTAAATTCACTACAGCACGAAAGCAACAACGTTAACTACAACGAACCATTTCATCATATGAATGAAGTCAGAATGTATCAAATATAGCAACAAAGTAATAGACATAACCTTCCCTGTGATCATTAAGCAACACGAGACCGTATCAAAAATGAGAGCGTCCAGCAATGTCTCACAACCTCTACAATCCTCTCAAATTTGTTCTTGGAGAGTGTCACACTGTAAAATGGTTAGTGTGACACAGAACAGAATAAATTGTGACAATTTAGTTGGATCTTTATCAAATAAATGAACATGTATCGATCTTCGTTCACCATAAACCCCAGCACAATGTTATACCATGTCTTCACCACATTCAACCTAGGGTCTTACGATAATTACTAAGCGGTTACAGGGTCATGGCCGGCCGAAGTGGCCGTGCAGTTCTAGGCGCTGCAGTCTGGAACCGCGAGACCGCTACGATCGCAGGTTCGAATCCTGCCTCGGGCATGGATGTGTGTGATGTTCTTCGGTTAGTTAGGTTTAACTAGTTCTAAGTTTTGGAGTACTAATGACCTCAGAAGTTGAGTCCCATAGTACTCAGAGCCATAGAGGTCATGCAGAAATTTATCTACTCATTCATCCTGTAACGGGGGCCAGATAATGTTACTTCCCTAACCAGAACATAATATTGTTGTTATGAGGATTCCGTGCCCCATAGAAAATTACTACACACATGCCTGCATTCAGCCTTTGACTGAACATGGATCACGAATGTTTCCACATTCCCCCAATATAAAAGAATTGTAATGCTCTTGTGGCATGTGTCATCTGTTCAGCTTATTTCTTTAACACGTGTCAATCTGTTCCTTTAGTACACAGATGTGACAACACATCAAAACAACGTATTCATGACAGGAAACAAGTGAATCTTTACCAAAAAACGAAAAATAATATATGAGTTCACTCAGAAAAAAGTAGAACTTCGTAAGAAAACTCAGAAAATACATGTAAACTTGTAAAAACGAAAATATCAAGGCACATACAAAACAAACTTATGAAAACAACTAATACCTCCTACAGCTCCTATCACAAAGGTCTTTATGAAGTCCAGTATTTTCAATTTACAATTGTCCCCCGAATAAACACAGCACTACAATGGACACAGGCTTTAGATGAATACTACTTCCTGTCGCTTCCTGCGTCGTCCCATGTCTCCTAACACGTACGTACCTCCATTCAGGACTCTGCATCTTCACCCATTTGGCCACCCTTGCCCTTCCATTCATCGGTAGGTCCCACGGGATCTTGGAAGCCCAAATGGGTATTGAAAGTACTCGCTTGCCACCAGGACACCAGACCTTCGACATCACATGGCGCGGAGGCTAAACTACACCTACCTCCATTCACGTATCCCGATGATGTCCTGTCGACCAGCCTGCCCTGCTGTCGCTATGGTAGTCAATGCTGATTGCAGCCTGCTGCGCCCCATGCATCTAACAGTGCTGGGGAATGTCCTTGATTGCCTCGCTTTACCAGGTGCCAGCTGCTGAAGCCACCCCAGTATCAGTGTCCTCTCCAAGTGCCTGATACATTGCCGCCATCGACTCAGCTCCCGTAGTCTGCACAATGCTTACATGTGGGCTTAATGCTGTGTTTTTACAAATATGTTAACAGGACAAGTACAGAGAAAATTATAACAAAATTGTACATGGTTGCTTAACGTGATTACTCCTAAAGAATAAGAAAATAGAATTGTTTACAGAGATCTTCTGAAAAAAAATAATTAAAAGCTTATTCAATTCATAAATTATTCTTTGATTGTATTACAGCAATAATGTTAAATTATTAGTTTCCTTTGTCTAAACCTTTATAATCTTAAGTAGTGGTGAGTTCATGCTGTTGGAATGTATGATAGTGTTTGTTAATTTCCCACAACCTTTCATGCAACTCAGAGTACTAAGTTGGCTTGGACTCCACATTCACTTCAGTCTGTCTCACACCATCTACATCTACAACTTTTTCATGCAACGCAACTACTATAAAAGACAATCAAACTACTGATGGTATTAGAGATTACTTCCACATTACTTAGTCATTATGGCGACACTAACGCTGGCATATGACGTGAATCTCGATGAGTGCTGACGTCACTCGTCTGCTCTCTGTGTAATGCGGGATAAACAGTACCGCTGCGAAATTCTCTTTTTGCTGAAAGTGACACAAAAATTTCTGAGGTTAGTGTGCAAATTTTGCACTATAGCTGCTGAAACAAACATAATAAAACACAAAGTATTGTCGATATCTGACTGAAAATCTCTATTTCTAACATTCCTATATTTCTCAGAAATTGATGGTGTGCTTCACTCACTGTGCGAAAACATACCGAAGTGACCGCACATACTGTCTTACACCACTTAGTACAATCTATTTCGCTATATTTACCATTCAGGCACTCGAGAACCACTCGCGAAAGCCCACATGAATGCCATTGCACAACAGTGCCGAAAACCACATGTGAAAACTATAAGTGAATAACCACAATGGACAACAATCGAATAAGACGCGATAGCTAATCTGTGTAACTACATTCGAATAAAATATCATATTCACATGAAACTTTGCATCAAAGGCGACATCCTAAGACGAAAAAGACACCACAAATACATCGTGCCACTGGCGATGACAATAATCAGTCCACAGCTAAGACGCACACCACTGGGCATTGATGACAAACCATGGCGAAAACACACAAGAAATTCAACACGCCTCTCGCATAGGCAATACACGAGCATCCTGCAGTTACCTCCACGAGTCTCGCAAACTAATCTCAGCGACACCTCTCTCACAAACTATGCTACCAATTGTATAGTGGTTCGTATAAGGGCGTTTACCGGGATGCAAACACAATAAAGAGGAGAATTTTGATTGTAGCTGAACTCCAAGATGTTACGAGAAGAATTCCGTACCCAATATTCATGCACGTGTTTCTGACTCAAAGACACAAAATTCTATCGTTGTTGTGACATCTGATTCTGTTGTTCCGTGCAAACTGCAATACTGCTATAAGAAGTGTTCGTCGTGAAATCGGCATATTTCTACTCTAAAAAATTATAATTAGTCAGCTCTGTAATGACAGTCTGAAGATCTATAAAGTTGATATATGTGACGAAGAAATACTTTTATATTGAAATTCTGTCAATGCCAAACTCTTACGGCTAGCAGTAATACGAGAAAATCCTTTGCTCATTAATCACAAAAATTCTAAAGAAATGATCGTTGTCCTTAACACTATTATAATAAACAAAACTTATACTACTACGCTTATGTTCGGCTGCCACCAGCCATTAAACTATCTGTGGCTTGTTCAGGATAAGAAATTGCCACCATATGTCCCTCCCCCTTTCTATTTTCTTCTCTTCCCCTTTTTCTTGCTGTAACTGTTTCTGTCGTAAATTCCAACTTTATTCAGTGAAGGGTTTAATGTGCGCTATGTGATGCGTTCCTGCCGAACGCCCAGATCTTAGGAACTCCAGCTCATATGCATTCTCGTGCGTGACACGACGTATCCGAGGAGCTCCAATATAACGGTTGAAGAACTTATGGCAGTGTTTCTTCTGTTTGTTGGAGAGCCTAAATGATTTGACGAGAACCTTCTGTCCCACACGAAATTCGTGGACATGAGGCTTCTTTTCTTCTAGCTCCATCCTTCTCTTTCCGTCTTCCTGAATTTCTTATCAGCGTCACCCCGTTTATCTCTTGTTGTGGAATCTATTTCCCCAATGGAAACTCCACTAGCTCCCATACTTTCTTTGTTCGCTCTCTGTTCTTCAACACAGTTATCAGCGGAAAGAGAATTGAACCATGTGGAGGTTCATTCAAAGTTTGGAAATCCAGCTACATCACTTCCCGCATGCTGTGCTGTCGATATGCGACCCATATTCTTCAGGTCCTTCGTCCATCAATCGGCAGGGTTCGAATTCGGGTGATGTCCTCATATGTAAATGGGTGCCATCCTTCATCTCTCTGGAGTGTCCTTACACCTTTTTGACATGAATTGAGCCCCGTTATCGGTAATAATTTTGTTCAACCTGACTACTTGCGCTAGGAAGTCTTTTGTTAACGCTTTGCAAACCACGATTGCCGTGGCTCGTCGTAACGGAGTAAATGTAGCAAACTTCGGTATTAACTCAACGACTACTAAAATGTGCCGAAAACCACGCCGAATGACCAGGAGCGGTTCCATTAAGTCCGCTGCCGCCATGTGTCGCAGTTTGTTTGGAACGATTGGATGGTGGTGTGCCTTCATTGTCTGGCTGTCTGGTTTTGCCTTCTGACAGGCTTTGTATAAGAATGGAACCGTCCATATGCGTCATTTCATGTCCTTAAAATGACACATATCCTCCAATGTAAGCAATCATTTCCGTGATCCGAACTGACAATAACGTAAGTGGATGTACCTGATTAACTTATTAACTAACTCGTCTGGTATACAAAGGCAGCATATAGTGCTTGTTACGTTTCGTCGGTGGAATAAGGTCCTCTTCCAACTCCGGAACTTTATCGTGCTTTCTTCTTATGCCCCATCATGATGCATTAATGAGGATCACAAAAGCGACTCAACATATATAGAATAGACTAAAGTGACTATCCTACACATCTTCTCCCTTTGCATCTGGTCTCTCATTCGGTGAATGTGAAAGTGCATCCGCAGTTACATGTATTTTTCCCAGGAAATGTGTGATGCTGAAGTCAAATTGCTTGAAGACCAGAACCCACCATGTCAGCCTATCGTGTCCCAATTAGGCCAACAGCAAAATCTCCAACGCTCTGTGGAGTGTACAGACGTCGGCATTGTGTCCGAGCAGGAAATATTTGAATTTTTAGAAAGCCCAGAAGATACCCAATGCCTCCAACTCAGCTATACAGTAATTGCTTTCGCACTTCGTAAGGACCCGGCTCCCAAATGCTATGTTCTTGTTTTCTAATGTGACCTCTTCCATAACTTGTGGGACTACTACTACGTACGCCAAGAGCTCTTTTCGCTGCATCAGTCCACACGCAAAAATCCGCTGTCAAGTCAGGATGAGCTAGGAAGATGCCTCCAGAAGGGCCTGTTTAAGCAAATGGATTTCATGAGCCTCTGCCGCATCCCATATCCAAGGCGTCTTCTTTCCTGTTAAGGCACAAAGCCTTAGAGTGCCATTCTCCATAGTTATAATGAACTTCTTATAAAAATTTACGACTTCCAGGAACCCTCTGAGATCCTTCTTGGTCTGTGGTCTTGGGAATTGGACTGTTGCTTCGAGTTTTTCCGGATTAGGTGCAATCCCTTCTGCTGAAATCACGTGCCCAAGAAAATCCACCTTCCTCGCACCGAAACAAAATTTTTCCTAATTAATTGTGACAACATGTTGTCTTAGTGCTCGTAGCAGTTCGCCAAGGACCTTGTTATGGTCATCCGAATAGGGTTTTGCGATGAGGATATCATCAACGTAGCACGAGATGTTGCTCTGCAGCCTTTCGGTCAAAATTGCGTTCAGGCCCCTAATGAACGGTGCTGGCGATATACTGAGGCCAAAGGACAATCTCCGAAACTGACTGAAGCGTCCTTCAGCTAGGAAAACTGTGTATTGGCTACACGAAGGGTGTAATTAAATTACCCAGAAACTTTAACGGACATCAATGGACGATACCACTTTTCACCATGAAATCCTTGCGAGAGATCTTCCAGCTTCTCCAGATGGTCTGTTTCTGGCAAGACTGTCGTATTGATTTGCCTCGAATCAAGCACGAGACGTATCGACCCATCCTTCCTTTCAACTTGCTGCAATGGATTATTGCTAGTGGAGACACCAGTTTCAATGATCCGTTCTTGCAACATCTTCCGTACTTCTCTCTGGACTATTTCTCTGTATGGTATTGAGATGGGATAAGGTAGGATGAAGAACTTCTGATGTTCTTTGACACGGAATGCATTCTGGAAATTATTGGTGGCTCCTGTCTTAGGTATGAACACTTCAATGTAGTTAAGTGGCATGGTTTGTACTTCTGCCCTATCCTCTTCGGTAATATTGTCAATACCACAAACCCTCTCCTGTATCGCATGACAGATCTCCCCCTCGATGTCCTCTGTGTCACTGTGGCAATCCCTTTCATCTCTCACCACTGAATACGACTTTTGTAAATGCAAGTCTTCTGGATGTAAGCAGATCTTAAGGCACCTTGCCGGACTTGCGCCGACATCGCCCGATCAATGAATCGAAGAATGATGCTTTCATCCCTATTGAATGTTGCTGTACTGCGACCTATGCCTAGTATTGCATTGCACTCACTTAGAAAATCGGTTCTGATAGTCAGCTCACTTGTCAGTATTAGCACAATCAGGAAGATTCTCACCAACAGGTGACCTTGACAAAGTAGCTGTACCCTAGTCTGCATGTTCACTTCAGTTACCTTCCCTACTGTCGCTCCTTCTATTCGTAATCTCTTGATCGATAGTTCCCCCTAGTCATTCAGTTCCTGAAACTGTCTATAAGTATCTTTTACGATGGCTGAAATCTCACTGCCACTATCCGCTATTGCTGTAACTTCCTGTCCCCCTTTGGCTACCATAATCACTGGATGCACATCATTATGAGTGAACCCTCTCTTTCTTTTAGCAACACTCCTTCAAGATTGTCGTATCTAATGACACTTGTGAGGCTAGGTCCGCGTTCGGTTGCAGATGGTTTTTGTGTCCCTTCTGCACATTCAACTAGTCACTGAAGTTGGTTGACATTTCCTCGCGCCCCGTGTCCTGGGTTCGGTCCCCGAATCTTAATTTCCTCGAAATTACCTCCATTTCCGTTTCCCCCATTGTTAATACGCCCACATCTACTGTTTTCATTAAAACCGGATCCATGATTTCGCCATCCATTGATTTGTGGCCCATAGCCTTCATTCCTCCTTCCATTCCAGCCTGTGTTGCGTAGTACATAACCATAGCTGTTAACGGTTGACATTCCAGTCACTTCTTTGCTCCATTTCATTACTCATGAAATTTCCCGATCAAATGGTTTCCCTAAGGCGTTCCATTTCGCACATTTCCGTTCATATTATTATAATTGTTATGTCGTGGATGCGACATAGGGCCAACAAGGTATTCGCCAGACTGTCTTCTGAGTTCTCCGATATTCTCTGCTCGGAATACGAACTCTAATTCGTAAAGAGTGTTAAAGATAGTACTTTGCTCGACATTACACATGCCAGCTAATACTTCTTGATATGCTGACGGAAGTTTGGTGTAACAATGACGTATGATTTCATCGGTAGAGCGAGATACATAAAGATAATGATTCTGGTCAATCATAGCATCAAGGAACTTGACAGGGCTTTTGTACTCTGAACTCTCGAAATCTGTGCC
The DNA here is from genome assembly GCF_023897955.1 of Schistocerca gregaria. Classification (NCBI taxonomy): domain Eukaryota; kingdom Metazoa; phylum Arthropoda; class Insecta; order Orthoptera; family Acrididae; genus Schistocerca; species Schistocerca gregaria. The sequence goes on from NC_064922.1 coordinate 718,321,922, forward strand.
AACAATCATCTCGTTCTTGAGGCGCTCTTGCCTCTCTTTGGACCAGTAGGTATTTAGGAAGCTGTCCTTGAACTCCTGGTAACTCCGAAAAGTAAATGATATTCCGCACATTTTCTCCAAACTTGACTCTAGCAAGAGCCCGCAGATAAAGTCTAATTTGTATTTTAAACTCCAATTCGGAGGTAGAGAGAGGTCATATTGCGATATCTAAGTTTGTGGATGAGTGAAATTGCCTGAACTTCGGAAAATTTTGAATTTTAAGATTTGTGAGAATTGTTGAAAATCGATTGGCCTTTCATCCACAACTTCCGTCGTAGGGAAAGCGACAGTTCTTTGGAAGTCCTCATACGACATACCCTCATCTGTGCTGCTTCGACGGCTTCGAAAAAATGCAACTTTCATCTCCCCATGTCCTCTGCTCCCTGCTAAAGGTATGCAGTTATCCGTACCGGCCGAAGTTGTTTCTGGTTCTGTTGTGTTCGCGCTTGGCCGCATTTGAAATCGTTTCCTTAGGGCCTTATCCAATTTCTTCTCCTTGGACCGCTGTCGCACGAAGATCAGTGGCTTCACGTATTTCCGTGTCGATGCGCTAATCCACGACATTTTGCCGCTTGTTCACACTTTCGATCTTCTTGTTCAAACTGATCACTTTCTGTCGCCCTTGCTGTTCTGTGCCTTTGCTGTGTTTCACCTGCTACTCGTCTTGCCAAAGTTGCTACCGTCTTGGCGCCCTCTGCCATCTTCTTAGCCTCTTGTGCAATCTTTAAACTTTTGATTCCTTTGGTGTTTACTTTATGTAAGTTTTCGTGGAGTTGATTTGTCCATTTGATTTACCTGAGCACCGATTTTTTTACGTCTGTCCTCACCCCATTAATCTTCTCCTCCATTCCTTTTAGTCCATCAATTTTCTCCTCGAGTCCCATTAAAAATACCACCAGGTTGAAGTCATCTTCCTTTTCCTCAGTTCAGTGATCGACATAACTCATACTTGACATTTTCTGTGTTCTTTCCACATCATTGCGTTCTGATACCTCCCTGTCATCCCTGTCCAGGTTTCTGATAATCATCACTGCTTCGATAAGTTGTGGTACGCTCACATTATCTATCACAAGCTATCTGACACTATCCCCTCGAGATAACGATATCGTTTTTGTCTCCCTGATTTCCTTGCTGCATGACACCGTTGTTGCTAACATCGTTCAACAGTAACGCCTCCGAAGTCAAACAGTACCTCCACCATATCATTGCGCTCCTCCTCCATGACATATGCTTCATTTTCCCTCTCCCAGTCTACTTGCCTCTGTGCCCTACTTCTAGTTACCAATTAAATTCACTATCAACAACAAACTTCAATTATCTGTACAACAAGAAAACAGTATTATCTAACTCAGAAGTTATACGCAGTAAAAATACAGATGCCCCCCCCCCCCCAAAAAAAAGATGCATAGCAGTTTGCAGTCTATGACTGTAGTACGATAGATACAGAACCAACAAACAATCAAATACAAAACAAATACATCAGTAAACACACAAAAAAACATTCGACAGCGCGCTGGCAACGACGGGAAAACGGTCAACATGTTATTCCGAAGTCACTGGTCCAAATGCACTATAAATAAAACAGTTAAATACATAAACAACACAATCAGAGAAATAAGTATCTACAACATCCTAATAAACCATATTTTTTCTGCCGGCCGGAGTGGCCATCGGTTCTAGGTGCTACAGTCTGGAGCCGAGCGACCGCTACGGTCGCAGATTCGAATCCTGCCTCGGGCATGGATGTGATGTCCTTATGTTAGTTATGTTTAAGTAGTTCTAAGTTCTAGGGGACTGATGACCTCAGAAGTTAAGTCACATAGTGCTCAGAGCCAGAGCTGTAATGTGGACAGAAGTGCCAAAGATGTAGATCCCGGCAGATCTTCGCCAATTGCAAGCATCCGACTCCTTAAGTTGCAACCAAGACTTTAATAAAATAGCAAGGGTTATGTAAATCAGAGCACTGGGTAGAGCTGTGGTCTAAGCAACAATTGATTTATTCATTCTCAACATCATCATAGCAAAAGATGGCTAAAGAAACGCTGCACAAACATTTTTATCTGACAAAAGCTTTCAGTAATATGCGGTCTATGGTTAACGAAGTGGTCAGCTGGGGATCAACAGATCACCGTCACCAGAACTAATTGCTTCATCTTTCATAAATGTGGATCTGTGGTATGGCCCAAAAACTTCGCTGCTAATAAACATCTATACTCTATTATTCCATAAAGAAAATTATGGTTCTAAAGAACAGGGTGCTGGGAAGCATATATTGGAGCCCTAAGCCATAGCAGCGAATACTTTACCCTTCAGCAGGTAAGGGCGGCACAGCACCACACGCTCGCCAACTGCAGTCACGGCCAACGACAATGTTTTTAATGGCGCGTGCCCGGAAATATGCAAGTACGCGGTCGCGCATTCGGCTGACTCGGAATGCAACTACTTCCTTCCCTACGAGCCTCTGAAACCACCATGGATTCAAACGTGGAGGTGGACCCGTTTACTGGTCAGAAAAACCAAACCAATTTTACTCCATGTCACAACTATGAGTGACGGAATATATCAAATGTTTAGACGGCTGTCTAAGAACAAATAAGTCCATCCATGCATAGCTCGTTGTGTCCGTGATGCAAGCAGCAATACCTTTGATACTACAAATGGTGACTGGCAAACACTGTAAGTTGCACATAAGCAAGGACTTATGTCTCACCATCTAGGTAATGACCTGCCGTTCTTTACTAGCAAAGTGCCAGAATAAGAGTGCTCTTCCCTTTCTCTACAGCCTTCCTCTGCAGCTCGGTAGCATAGCCCATTTGCATGCTTAGGCTACACCCACTTTAGTACAAACCAATCACTAGCTGGAGCTTGGCATTAGAAGCTGGGAGACCGTCCGCCTCCTCTACATACACAGATCGGTCCAACTAACAATTTTCATATCTTTTTTGGAGAAAAGGAAAATAGATTCAGCTCTTACCCAAGGGTTAACGCCATGTCTTTGTTAAAATTAGTCCGCATCTCGTGGTTGTGCGGTAGCGTTCTCGCTTCCCACGCCCGTGTTCCCGGGTTCGATTCCCGGCGGGGTCAGGGATTTTCTCTGCCTCGTAATAGCTGGGTGTCGTGTGATGTCCTTAGTTAGGTTTAAGTAGTTCTAAGTTCTAGGGGACTGATGACCTAAGATGTTAAGTCCCATAGTGCTCAGAGCCATTTGAACCATTTTTTTGTTAAAATTATTGCGTTGAACTGTATCACATATCGAGAAAACCACAGTTGATTGATGTGTGACCCGAGTGGCACCTACAGCAGTCAGCCTTCATCTGTGAAATAGCTACCGGTATTACCCATTTAGATCATAGATTTGCTCATAGGAAATTACGGCCGGATATAATAGATTGTGAAATGCTGCAACTTGTTTATGGGATCACACTGCCTGTCAGTATCAGTGGCGCCATACACGTCAAAGTATTTAAAAGGGCAGTAACATGTGCCGTCTAAACAAAGGTTATCTAACATACAAAGTAAATGAACCGATTGCTGCTACAGATATTAAACGCGAATTTAGTGGTGGCACAGTTGCGCCAAGTCGTAAATCACACAGTTTTAAGACCTAACTAGACAAAGACACAGAGGAGGCGATCCGCTCAAAAACACTGCAGCGCTCTAATAACTATATGAGTTTTTGGAACATTTACAGAAAACCTATCATTAATCAGACAGTACAGGTGCAAGATGTCGGTCATATAGACTTGACTTACAGTTGCCTGTCTTGTATCTGCTTCCGACTGGTCTCTACCAGAGACCGATATATTCCCCAGAACTTAAGGCGCGTAATGCAAAGAAAAGTTGTACAAGGAATAACGCGAATAACGAAGTAGACAGCCCTTGAAAATGAACCTATGGACGCCGATCAAGCACTATCACATAAGTAAGAGAAAGGGACACGAAGTGATTAAACGAAGAACAAACAGAATAAGTCCAGTTTGCCCAATTTAATTTACTCTAAAGAGCACACACAAGTGTATTAGCTATAATGGAAAAAACATCTACATATGAACCAAAATAACAATAACAAGCAGTTGATAAGCAATCGGATATTACTGGGTTACATAGCAGACGTCATCTGGTGGGTTGCATTGAAAGGGAAGGATAGATGGGCGAAACCGTCATTCCAAACTGTCTTGTTTAAGGTGGCCTTCAACAAAGAAATAGAGACAGTTCTACTGGGCATTAAATGTCTTAGATTACACAGTCACACAAGGAGTTGATAATTTGTGCACGACACTATATGGGCCACTTTAGCACGAAATGTGGGGCCAACGATCTATTAGGATGAATGAAAGGGATAGTTGAAACAGAAGAGGAACTTAATCTCGGAACTACACGGAATCCCTCAGAGGATTTCTATCACGAACTTTATTTGACTTATAGATAAAAGGTATCCAACAGCCATAAGTTTATGAAAGAATTTTAATATGCTACTAGTTTCGGTGCACTAAAGTCTAAAAAACCACTTGAAAAGCCATGGATCAAATGAGGAATTAAAGTATATTGTGAAACAAAAAGTGAAATTTATATTTTGACAAGAACAAGTGGGGATCCTCCAGTAGCTGCACACTACACAAACTACTCAAAATTACTAAGTATGGTTATTAAAAAATCAAAGAAAACGCACATGGTATCAACAATTAGTACTTCCGACAACAGACTTAAGGCTATATCGAGTGTAGTGAAACGAGATACAGGACAACCAGCCATAGAACTAGAGAACTTTCCTATTGAACCGAAGGGACTGTTTATAAATGGTCTGTCACAGGTAAGAAATGAGTTTATTAATCGTTTCATAAATACAGCAGGAAGCATGGGGATCAACAGTTGAAGACCAAAAGTCAACGGTATGTTGAAAATGTAACTTCCACAAAATTCAGCCAAATGTATGTATCTCAAACTTCTCCTTCTGAAACTGAGAAAATTATCCCGAAAATAAAAGCTCAGTTGATTATGGTAGTGCTCCCGACAGAGTATTAAAATTTGTTGTACTGTAATAACCACCGTCTTACATGAAATTTGTAACTCATCACAATTCAAGGCATATTTCCAGAGAGACTAAATTATGCCATTGTTACATGTCTCTTTAAGAATGGTGATACAGAGAGATGTCCATAAGAACACACCTGTTTTATTGATGGCATCGTTCTCCAAAATTTTTGAGAAGGTGATATATTCTACAATAGTATCTCACATTGGCGACAACAATAGCATCCTTAGCAAAATCACAGTTCCGATTTCAGGTGGGTTGCTCTGCTGAGAATACCATTTACACGTTCACTCACGAGATTTTACAAGCATTAAATAATAAAATAGCGCCTGCTGGTGTTTTCCGCGAGCTCTCTGAGAAATTAGAATGTGTGAATCACGGTAATCTCCTAGGTAATTTGATGTTTTACGGGATTGATGGTATAGCTAACTAATGGATAATGTCATATTTAACCAAAGGGTTGCATATAGTTCTACATAGTAATTCAAGCAATATAGACCAGGGACATAATTCTGACTGGGAAGAAATCACGTACGGGGTTCCCCAAGTTTCAATCTTCTGTACACTACTGTTCCTTGCGTATGTAAATGACCTTCCGTCTAGTATACAACAAGCAGAATAAGTTCTTTTTACTGATAACATTAGTATTGTAATCAGTCCAAGCGTACATAAGTAAAGAGAAGAAACGGTAAACAAAGTACTCGAAAGTATCATTGACTGCTTATCTGCGAATGGTCTCATCCTCAGTTTTAAAAAGAGACAACGTATTCAGTGGTGCATATCTAGAGATACTACACTTATGATACGTGTAACACATGGGGAGGAAATAAGAAACAGGAAGGAAAGTACAAAATTCTTAGCGGTCGATACTGATGAGAATTTAAGTTGAAAAAAATGAAATATTTTGAATTAACAAAATTTAGTTCAGCCAAATTTCCTCTTAACTTGGTTGCAAATCTTGAGAAGAGACACGTAAGGAGTTGAAATATTTTGCATATTTCATTGAATAACGACATATGGAACACTGTTTCGCGGCAACATATGTTAAAAAAGAAAGAATTCATTACACAAAAACGCGCTGTAAAAATAATATGTGGTGCTCACCCAAAATCATTTAGTAGACGTCTGTTTAAGGAGTTGAGCATACTGTTTCACTATGTGTTTATCCTGTCATGAGGTTTGTTGTAAATAATCCACTATGGTTTAAAAGAACAATGAGGTACATAACTGCAATACCAGAAGGAAACGTGGTATTCAGTACTCCAAATTATGATAGTCTTTAGCACAAAAGAGGTGCACAATGCTGCAACAAAGTTTTGTATCTGTTTTCCAGTGATATAAAATGTCTGACAGACAGCGAAATAAAATTTGCTAACAAAGAGAGATATTTTCTCCTTTACCTCTCCATCTATTCTATAGAAGAATTTCTGTTATTGTTTTCTCCTTTACGTCTCCATCTATTCCATAGAAGAATTTCTGTTATTGTTATGTGTCAAAGGTGGTGGCTAGGAATTAGTAACTCACATCTGCAAATCTAAGAAAAAAAGGTCTTAGAGATGTTCAGAATTTGGCCGCTTGTTTGTAGAAATTAATCTGCGATATGCACGTAAAATATCTCATTGCACACCATTGCGAACTTGTCTAACTCTGCAGGGCGCTTTACACGAAACGAGAGAAGCCACACAGTAGTTTGTGCTTACTAAATGGAACTGCTACATAAAACTATTTTCAGTCGTCATTTCTCAACAGACGTGGGCACTTCACAATCGTAGTTGTGGGATCCTGCCCACTAGTGTAATATAGGGTGCCTAGGAAGCTGTTTTCTCGGATGGCTAGACAACATACAAGCAAGTTTATTACAGTAATAGAATTTACAGTACATAGCTTTCGTTTCTACAATAAAGTGTCGCAAGCAATTAGAGACATGTAAATTTTCAGTGTCCTTCGCTATATACAATTTCCATGCAAGCAATTAATATAAGGCACAAATCTCAGCTGAAGCGTTAGGATGACGGATCGTCTGCTACTGCGACTCTTCTAGCGCGGGTCGTCTAGTGCAGGGGTTCTAGCGTGGCTCTGCTAGTGTTGCTATTCTAGTACGGCCGAGACTCGCTGGAGCGGAGCTTATATGGTATTCTCTTCAGATAAAGGTCGCTCGTGTTGTCGTGCGGTCCTAGTCAGCGTACTATTGGCTGACGTCGTCTCACAGCCTTCTATGCGCTTATGTTCCATACTGACGTGCCGGCGCTTGCTGTTACGCCGGAACATTAGTTGTCGTTGGACGTGAGAAGCGTCCACGTTATTGTACATATGTGTACGCAAATTTGAGGCAGTGGTTCCTTTAGTAAGCACAAACGACTGGATGGCTTATCTCGTTCCGTGTATATGGGCATGAAGATGGTGCCAATGAGGCACAAAAACTGGAAGCGTAATACAATTATTACACAAATGTATGGTTCAAATGGCTCTGAGCACTAGGGGACTTAACTGCTGAGGTCATCAGTCCCCTACAACTAAGAACTACTTAAACCTAAGTAACCTAAGGACAACACACACATCCATTCCCGAGGCAGGATTCGAACCTGCAACCGTAGCGGTCACGCGGCTCCCGACTGTAGCGCCTAGAACCGCTCGGCCACTCTAGCCGGCACAAATCTATGATCGTTGGGTGTGTGTTCTCTGTAAATCATAGACCAGCCGCTGTCCCATTTTTACATTTAGACAAGATTGAATTACATAAGCTCGCATTCATGTCCTGTTTCGGGGAATCTCTCAGATACCGGCCAAAGCAGAGACCACAGACGAAAAGACGCCTACAGGGACTTGAAGCCGTAGTCGGCTCCTCTCACAATTCTGTTATGGAGGCGAAGGCCGCTTACATCAATGTCTGGCGCCAGTCAGCTAACATCTACAGCCACCAGTATCTCACAGGGTGAGCGCTCTCTTCGGTGACAAAACTAGACCATTTTTATTGAAGAATCAGAACGAAATGAACTCATTAATATTGTCTCTTCGTACACTCCTTAGTGTCCGTGGAAAAGAAACGCCCCTACACCTAATACGGTAAGCCAATTGGGAGTGGAAATCGGGACATATAAGCCGCTTCACCACTAGATCTCCAAAAAATATAATTTATTCGAAAATTCCACGTAGGACGCAACAGAGAGAGATAGAGAGAGAGAGATAGAGAGAGAGAGAGAGAGAGAGGGAGGGAGAGAGAGAAAGAAAGGAAGAGAGAGAGAGAGAGAGAGAGAGAGGGAGCTGTTTTAACAGCGAAACGGGCGTCAGGTGACCGCGGCATCCTGTTATTCAGAAAGCTTTAACATTCCTTCATCTACTCGTATTTGTGTCGGCAAAACAAAAAGAGTGCCTGGCTGTGTGCCAGAGAGAGCTTCCACACATCGACATCAGTAATCGGCTTTAGGACGAATTGCATTTCGCAAACCGGCCCTTCAAAGCCACCCCATTTAGAACAGCAGAGAAAATACTTTGATTTGAAAGCCCCAACACAAGCGAATCCCGGCAGACCACTCCGACAAGAAATTTGCAAGGTAGTATGTAGGCGTCAGAGGAAAAGTGCGTTCTCTGGCCCAGCTAGTGACAGGACAGCGCCGAGCCTCCACACGCCTCAGTTTTTGGGAGTAACGTATATACATATGGTGACAGATGGGCGTCCTGAGGGCAGTTCTGTGGGCTTTAGCGTTCCGACACGGCATCTTTGCAGAGCGCGTGTGTGGGCGGCTAAGTTACGTGTACTTACCGTGAGAAATAACTTTCTCTTCATTTACCCTTCCAAAGAGGGCCCACGCCCCCCCCCCCCCCCCCCCCCCCCCCGTGGAACAGCCGATTGCCAGTCTCTGGCTACAACCAACAAAGTCTACATGTCAGTTCGAACTCATTCGCAGAGCAGAGATGTAAAATTTTTCTCCAGGTGATGGCTCTAATGGAAGAGTAAAAACCACTAATGCGACATAAATGAGATGATAGAGGGGTAGTAATGCTGCATTTTAACAACTGGCCGGCCGTTGTGGCCGAGCGGTTCTAGGCCCTACAGTCTGGAACCACGCGATCGATACGGTCGCAGGTTCCTGTCTCTTGTACTTTGCATCATTTTCGTTCTGGTTGCAAGAGTGGCTCACTTTGGTTGGTCACAGAGGGAATATTATTTAAACCGACAAGTTCTGGCAGATTGCAAGAGACACCAAAAGGAATATTTTTCTCAAATGTCATGATTACCTGTGAGGACTTTTAAAACCGGTATAGTGCGTTTTCTTGTACGAAAATTAATTAACTACCAAACTCTAGGGTGATGGGTGGGCCTATGGAAATATCTTTTCTGATGTGATTTCCTTAGAGAATAAGAACTGTGTCTAACAAGTTTTAAATATTCTTTTCCTAGAGGCAACAACATTAACAAAACACGATTTCTTCAATTACAGCAGAGGTTCAAAGATGCCTCCATTGCCTCGTAAACAGAGGTTACATCGGTGGGTCATGTTCAGTCTAACACAGTTAAAGACTGAAAGACTGTCCATTATAGATGTTGAAACTATGCGGTCGACCAGATTCCCTCCGGATTGAACGGAGGTTTTGTGAACAAAACGACGTCACACACATACGAGACACAGATGGCGATTATCTCCGGCACGCAAAAGTCCACGTAGCGTGTGCGAGTCCGGGGACCTGCCAAGAGGGGAAGAAAGGTGAGGGGGGGAGAGGGTGGGGAGGGGAGAACAAAGATGCCAATAGCTGAGGAGATGGGACGAGGGGGAGAGGGACAGGGGAGGGGAAGCCCGGGGGAGGGGTGCCCAAAGGAACAGACAGAGGAAGAGGGAGGGAGGATCAAAGTTGATAGGAGGGGTAGGTGGAGGGGAGGAGGACATCATCAGGGAGGGGGAGCTACCGGAAGCCACCTTGGGAGAGGGTAAGGAGGGTGGAGAGATGGAGACCGGGTGGGACGTGGGAATACAGGCGCGGCAGCGGGCGGGGTTGGGAGAGGATGGGCGGGACATGCGGGTGAGGAGGGTCGAGTTTGCGGGAGGTCGTCTCGGGGCCAGCGCTCCTCCTTATGTGCAAAAGGCAGAGGGCACTGCGGACCCGAGCTCAGCCATGGCGCGACCTCTTCCGTCGGCGGTAACGCCCTGAGACGCCGACGGCCGCGACAAGAACTGTTGCCATCGATGTCACGGTCAGGGCGCGTGTGCGCGAGTTGGTTGGTTGGGTCTGTGGATACAACACCCACGGTCATACATCTCTTAATTACAGAACATAAACGAACTTATAATACACATAGGTAGATAAAGATTAAATAGCCGAGTAGTATCAGGTATTTTACAGAAATGCGAACGCGGCTGCTGCATAGTTTCCGGTATGACTTAATCGAACCCCTAAACCTCGGCATAAGACGGAGAGGTCGACCCTTCTACAATCTCAAGCCTTCAACCTAGAAGAAGTAATGAAAATCTTACAGCAGCTCCGATCCCCCAGCTAATAACGCGCCTTAAGCAGATTCTACGCCAAAAGCTTTTATTTCTATTATATTACATTTGTTGATTTATTAATTTTTTTGAGTCATCAGTCTTCTGACTGTCCTGCACCTGCCTCTGCATCTCAGAGTAGCACATGCAACCTGCGTCCTCAATTATTTGCTGGATGTATTCCAAACTCTGTCATCCTCTTCAGTTGTTACCCTCTACAGCTTCCTCTAGTACCACGGAAGTTATTCCCGGATATCTTAACATATGTCCTATTGTCCTTTCCCTGCTCCGTGTCAGTGTTTTCCACGTATTCCATTCCTCTACAATTCTGCGTAGAACTTCCTAATTCCTATCTGACTTTCAGTATTTATCTGTAGCACTACACCTCAAATGCTCCGATTCTTTTCTCTTCTGGTTTTTCAACAGTCCATGTTTCACATCCGTACGATGCTGTGCTCCAACGTACATTCTCAGAAATTTCTTACTCAAATCAAGGCCGATGTTTGAAACTAGTGAGCTTCTCTTGGCCAGGAATGCCGTTTCTGGCAGTTCTATTCTGCTTTTGATGTCCTCCTTGCTCCGTCCGTTACGGGGTTATTTTGCTGCCTAGGTAGCCGAATCCCTTAACTTCATGTACTTAGTGGCCATCAATACTGATATTAAATTTCTCGTGGTTCTCATTTCTACTGCTCCTCATAACATTCGCCTTTCTCCTGTTTAGTCTCAATTCATAATTTATGCACATTACAGTATTTATTCCATTCAGTAGATCATATAATTTTTCTTTACTTTCACGCAGGATAGCGAATTCACTAATTTGGTTTCACTCCTGAACCTTTCTTTATTTTCATCGTTACTTATTAGCCGTATAGATTGAACAGTAGAGGCAAAAAACTACGTCCGCACCCTTTTCAGTCTGAGCACTTCGTTCTTGGTCGTCCACTATTATTACTCCTTGGCCCTCGTACATATTGTATATTACTCGTCTCTCCCTACAGTTTACCCTATCTTCTTCAGAATTTCGAACGTCTTGCACCATTTTACACAGCCTTACGCATTTTTCAGATCGACAAATCATACGAATGTTTAATCTCGCTTTCATTATCAACAGCAACGTCAGGTGCTTTACCCTTCCTAAAGCCAAACCGATCGTCTTTTAACACTCCTCAATTTTCTTTTCCGTTCTTCTGCACATTATTCGTGTCGGCAGCTTGGATACGTGAGCAGTAAAATTCATTCTGCGATAATTCTCGCACCTGTCAGCTCTATCAGTCTTCGGAACTGTATGGATGAATTTTTTTCCGAAAGTCAAACGGTATGTCATCACATTCATACACTCTGCACACTGAAGTGAATAGTCCATTCGTTGCCACTGCCCTGAATGGTTTTAGGAATTCTGATGGAATGTTATCTATCCCTTCCGTCTTATTTGATATGAAGTCCTCTAAAGCTCTCTTAAATTCTGATTCTAGTACAGGATCGCCTATCTTTCCTACATTGAGTCTATTTTTACTGTCCCCTCATAGAGGTCTTCAATATACACTTTACACATATCCGTTCTATCCTCTGCATTTATCAGTGGAATTCCCGTTGTACTCTTAATATAGCCAGCCTTGCTTTAATTCCACCGAAGGTTTTTTTGACTTTCCTATAAGGTGAATTAGTTATTCCGACAATAATTTCTGTTCCGATTTCTTGCCATCTTTCATGCAGCCATTTCGTCTTGGCTCCCCTCTTCTTTCTATTTATTTTATTCCTCTGCTACCTATATTCTTTTACTTTCTTCTTTCATCGATCAAATGAAATATTTCTTCTGTTAGCAATAGTTTCTACGCTGTTACCTTCTTTATAGCTTTGTTTTTCTATTCAAAAGTAGTGTCTGCTGAGCAGTTCCTTAACGACTATATATAGCGTAAGCAACTCCAAGCTTACAACGTCATTCCTTAGTACTTCAGTACCTCACTTCTTTCCGGACTTATTTTTCGTAACTAAGGTCTTAAACTTTAGCCTACCCTTCATCATTACTAGATTGTGATCTCAGTCTATATCTGCTCCTGGGTATGCTTTGCAATCCCGTATCTGATTTAGGAATCTCTGCCTGACCATGATGTTATCAAACTGAAATCTTCCCGTATCACGCGGCCTTGTCCCATTATACCTCCGCCTCTTATGATTCTTGAACAGTGTATTCACTATCACAAGATGAAATTTATTACTGAACTCAATGAGACTTTCTCCTCTCTTATTACTTGTCACAAGCCGATACCCTCCTGTAACGTTATGTTCTGCTCCTTCCCCCACAAATGTATTTCAGTCTCCCATGAAAATGAAATTTTCATCTCCCTTTAGTTATTGTATTATCATTTCCACATCCTATATACTTTTTCTCTTCATCTTCAGCGTGCGATGATGTCATGTACACCTCAACTATCGTTGTCGGTGTTTGATTACTGTCGATTCTGATACGAACAACCATTTCACTGAACTGTTCACAGAACAGTCTCTGTGCCCCACCTTTCCATTCTTAACGAATTCCACTCCCGTTATAACATTTTCTTCTGCTTTTGGTATTGCCCTATACTTATCTGTCCATAAATCCTGTTCTTCTTTCGGTTTCACTTCACTGGCCCCTTCGGTATCTAAATTAAGCCTTTGCATTTCCCTTTTGAGATATTGTAGTTTTTCTATCACTTTCAGACTTACGACATTCCAGGCCCCTAGTCGTAGAAAGTTATCCCTTCGTTAGTTATTCAATCATTGTCTCATGATCACATCCCCCTTGGCCGTCCTCTCCCGGATATCGGAATGGGGGATAGTTCAGGAGTCCTTTGTCTCCCGAAAGGTCATCGTGACACTTTCTGAATTACAGGCCACATATTCTCTGTATACAAGATACATGTCTTTACTCGGTGACTTCCATTTCCTCCTAAATCCTCTTGCTGTTGGTCATAGCTGATTCTTCCACCTCAGGGGCAGTCTCCGATCCCAAGGAGAAGAAAGTGCTCTGAATCTCTGTCCAGTCTTTCGCATTCTTTGACAAGGTTTTACTGAGCTCAATCTCATTAGGCGTACCCATTGTTACACACAGCAACAGAATTAATGTAAGTGTCGATGTAATTTAATTTGGTATGAAAGTTTGTGAATACAATGATATTGTTGGTCCTTGTGTTTCACTTGTGTTGCAAGCTATTACTATTAACATTATCTATTATTGTTTGTCTGTTGGCTGATATTCACAAATCAGACCGGAAAATCCTATAAATCTAACTACCATTACCATATACTTTCACAAATGATATCACCATCACAACAGCCAAACAAACTAAACCGTGAAAATTGCAGCATTATCGGACTATCACGCAACTCAAGTCAGTTCATTCGGATACTTAACGCACCAACGGGGAAGATAATTAATCTAAATTTGTAGACTACCAATCTGGTGTAGTACCAGATAGAGCCATGGGAGGGAACCTTACGCTATACAGAGACATTGTAACCAAGAGGTCCTATGCCAACACTTACTTTTTTTTGCATTTTTAGTTTCCCAGAATGTTTACGACAGACAGATCATTCTTACACGGACAACTAACTGACGGCTTTGGGCCCTAGGTTTTTGTACTACAACAGCATGAGGTTGCGCACCAAAATAAGAATTAGGGTCCATCAGTACCACATGTCGCACAAAACTTTAATCGAAGTCAGGGACAGGGGTTCCCCCTATCGGTGGCATTCTATGCTTGGGCTGTTATAAACCACCTATTCAGGGTCATTAATAAAACAGGGTCACACAGAATATTCTTCCCAACTAGTGACGTACCACCTAAATTCTGGCTATATTTGTCTTGTTTCTATTTACAAAGTACGTAATCCATTACTGTGTATATTTATGAACGTTTCAAAGTCTCTAGCGTAAATTTTTCGGTAAATATACCTTTTGGTTGTCCATCGATATGTTCACTTTATGCAAAGAAGCGTTATTAAATTTAATTTACTGAAATTCTGCAGCAGATCCTGTTCAGACAAAACTCGTCATTCATTAATAGTTTTAACAGACTATTTCAAATGCAGATAAAACGTATGTCACCATTTATATTTTTATACTTCTTATTCTGATATTTCATTGATATTGTAACATATCGGAACGTTTACAGTTTTCAATATTTGCAGAGGTTTTAACAACCAGTATCTACTGTTATTATTAAAAATCTTCACATATCCTCAATGAACGTTCGGTTTAGAGAGAGAAAAGCTGACCATATATTATTGTTCGCTGATGTTAACTGCGCCAGACTGTTACTGATGCAGGCCCAGTTAACATATGTAAAGTTCTTCGCATTGTTTGTGGCAGATAGTCAACGAAAATATTTCTGTGTTGAGATTTTCGTGTGTAAATGTGGTACTAAGTGTGAACTTTTAAGTGGAATGTAAAGTAAACTACATTTTCTGACAGAATATCTATTAAACCTAAATCGTGCCATTTAAAACCGTGGACTTCAAATCCGATACTAAGCCACATCTCCACGTCTCTGGACATTGCTGTAACCTTAAAAACATACGAGAACTTCTTTAGAATTGTTTGTTATCACATTTGTTGCACTTGAATATACATGGATTGATAAACAATAAAATTTTTATGCGATGTCACCGTGTGTTATAAACTGTAGTACCCTATTGCTAACGAAAGGGAGGGACGTCATAGCTTCCATTTTGTCCTCGGCTGTTTCCCATTACATGTGTATGTTTGTATGGCGTGCAGGCATGCGCAGATGAAGAGAACGTCACACACCTGCTGATAAAGGAGACAGTGCACACCTCATACAAGTACGTGATGAGGACAGCAGCTGCACGTTCACTAGGCGGCCAGTTTCCCCGCTACTGACGAGCAGTGGAGAAGTGAAGTGCGAATCACATTTGCTCCAGGCTGTCGCGTTCCAAAAGCAGTTGAAAATATTCATCTCAGCTAACCATGCAGTTGTGCTCCATCTTCTTAAAGAACTTTATCATGGAACAGACTACGGCATTTCAATACATTGTTAAAAGCCCATTTCAGTGACAGCTATGCATTCACCTAACAGACCCTCCTCCCTTACCTCGCAATGCGGAAACAATTTCTCAGAGTCGTGGCTTTGACAATTGTGTCGTCCTTCAAAAAACTTTTCCAAACAACAGCTTCACCCACATCCGAAACCTGCTTGAGTTACCGCAGTTGTCTAGTAGATTTCAATATCATTTAGGCCAGACCAATTTGCAAGATTTTTTTCATCTACTGGAAACACTCACTAAAGCGTTGTTTGACGCCTCTAGGCCGAGTGACATCTATCCGCAAATTTCCATATTCGAGATGTTACCTCAACTGCGTGCTGTGCAATCGTATTTCATAGCTGCAAGTTACATGGAGAGGAAACTGTCCACCATTATACAGCTTTTACATATCACCGAGCACTCCAGCATCCATCCGCATCTCCATATTACAAAATTTACCCATCGAAAGAATGGGGCAGGATTTCGTGGACTTTTACTTACAACTTCATCAGTTGTCAGACGTACGTTACCTACGGGAGACTTGCAAGAAGGAATAAAAATAACAGCAGTCTGACTGTGTACCCACACAGGAGAAAGAGTCAGTTGTGTGATACACTAGCACATATATTCGTCTACGACGGCCAAATTGATATTTGCTCGTCGACGAGAGAGATACGTTCCTGAATTACTACAACGTGCACCGCCACCATACGCTTGAATGTAGTTGTCCAGGTGGATATGTAAGTGTTCTGGGCTAAACCGTATCTCTAATACCGGAAGACATTTTTTTCACTATACAGGGATTTACACCTGACTTTGCCACCTCATAAACTTCCAAAACAAAAGGAAATGTGAAATACGCAATTGGCCAGGCATGCAACTATGTCAGGAACTCATACGATAAGCAGGAATGCGCAACCCCTAAAAGTAAAGAGACATCTCTGTCATCACACAGACGTGTCTTTTTTCTTTTTTTTAATTACACATGTTCAACTTATCTAACTAAATGAAAACTAGAGGTGCTATTTATGTAATTCCATCTTGCTTAAATGGAATGGGTCTGTGGCTGGCCATGAAGAAGATAGATACAAATAGCGTAATTTTATATAATAATTTTATTTAGTTTTCAGTTTCAGTGCCTCATTGATAGCATATTTAGGTTCTTGTATTAATCGAAAAAGTGATGAAGGTTACATACAGAGATCCAATTTGTTATGCAGCATCAACTATCTCTATTTAACCCTTCGGTGGACGCGTCTTTCATACTTCCATGAGTGGGAGCGTTCCGGCTTTTGCACTGCAGTTAGTTTTACAATTTAATCTAAGGAAAAATAATCATCTCATCAGTAATAAATAGGTAAAATGCATCAATTTCTTTTTCCGTAATTTCAGAACTTGCATTTGGACCGCCAAATCTTTTAGGATGTTCTTGGCCATGGCGTTAGGAGAAGAAGGAAGCGGTTAACTTAACCAAATCATTTCTTCATCTTTTCCTACTTAAAACAATAAAACTATAGACCTATATCTCTGACGTCGATCTGTTGCAGAATTTTAGAACATGTTTTTTGCTCGAGTATCACGTCGTTTTTGGAAACCCAGAATCTACTCTGTAGGAATCAACGTGGATTCCGGAAACAGCGATCGTATGAGACCCAACTCGCTTATTTGTTCATGAGACCCAGAAATTATTAGATACAGGCTCCCAGGTTGATGCTATTTTTCTAGACTTCCGGAAGGCGTTCGATACAGTTCCGCACTGTCGCCTGATAACCAAAGTAAGAGCCTACGGAATATCAGACCAGCTGTGTGGCTGGATTGAAGAGTTTTTAGCAAACAGAACACAGCATGTTGTTATCAATGGAGAGACGTCTACAGACGTTAATTTAACTACAGGCGTTCCACAGGGGAGTTTTATGCGACCATTGCTTTTCACAATATATATAAATGACCTAGTAGATAGTGTCGGAACTTCCATGCGGCTTTTCGCGGATGCTCCATGCGGCTTTTCGCGGATGCTCCTGTAGTATACAGAGAAGTTGCTGCATTATAAAATTGTGGGAAGATCTGCAACGGATAGACACTTGGTGTAGGGAGTGGCAACTCACCCTCAAGATAGACAAATGTAATGTATTGCGAATATATAGAAAGAAGGATCCTTTATTGTATGATTATGTGATAGCGGAACAAACACTGGTAGCAGTTACTTCTGTAAAATATCTAAGAGTATACGTGCAGAACGATTCGAAATGGAGTGATCATATAAAATTAATTGTTGGTGAGGCGGGTACAAGGTTGAGATTCATTGGGAGAGTCCTTAGAAAATGTAGTCCATCAACAAACGAGGTGGTTTAAAAAACACTCGTTCGACCTATACTTGAGTATTGCTCATCAGTGTGGGATACGTACCAGATTGGGTTGACGGAGGAGACAGAGACGATCCAAAGAAGAGCGGCGCGTTTCGTCACAGTGTTATTTGGTAACCGTGACAGCGTTACGGAGATGTTTAGCAAACTCAAGTGGCAGACTCTGCAAGAGAGGCGCTCTGCATCGCGGTGTAGCTTGCTCGCCAGGTTTCGAGAGGGTGCGTTTCTGGATGAGGTATCGAATATACTGTTTCCCCCTACTTATACCTCGCGAGGAGATCACGAATGTGAAACAAGAGAGAGTCGAGCGCTGAAGGAGTCTTTCAGACAGTCGTTCTTCCCGCCAACCATACGCGACTGGAACAGAAAAGGGAGGTAATGACAGTGGCACGTAAAGTGCCCTCCGTCACACATCGTTGTGATCGTTGTGTGGCTTGCGGAGTATGAATGTAGATGTAGATGTAAAATCGGTTATCCTCTTTTTTTGTCTCCCGTCTACAAGCAGACGGTCATATGTTTCCTGTGTTGATTTTTCGGAGTCCCTGTTGGAGTTTTCGTTTTCAGTAACTTCCTCTTCCGACTGAGATTCACATGAATCTGACTTTCTTGTAATTCTTCTTCTGACAATTTTCGCAGTACTTTCTCTTAGTATTAAAGACGTACAATTAGACGGAGCTTGTGAAATGGCTTCTTTTTCTCCATTTCCACCCTTTTGTGAGACCTAATGAAAAACATGTTTTTGGAAAAGTAATATATTGTAGCAAATCAATGTCCAAAGCAGTTAAAAGTAATGAACATTGTATATGGGAAGTTTGATTCGATCCGAATATTCATTATATACTAATATAAAACAAAGACTGCCTTGAGGCGAAAGAAAAACACAAGTATAGAAAATATTTATATCACAAGGAGCGTAGCGGCAAACACACCGCAAACGCAACACTCACCATTCAAACAACAATAGCGACCAAATTGCTGAAAGCGTGAATAGCGCAAATGTTGTAATTGGTGACATCCGTTGAGAACAACCAATACGTATCTAGACGTGGACGCAACTGTAACGCTATCTGTGATACTAACAGAAAACTAAATCTTTCCGGTATCTGCCGCAGGCGCGCCCACCGAAGGGGTAAAATAAATTTACCAGACATGTGCATTAGTAAAAAGTATAAGGAAATAGATCAAAAACATCAAGAACGTAAAATGAAATAGATGACAAAGATTCTTCTCAATGAATTGTCATGTACCCATTCATTGTATTAGCCCTCCCATGGGCATATTGGAAAAGTTACGTGACTTGTCACTTGGGATTCTTTCGAGACCCCAGTTCATATGACTGGAGTACTTTATTTATTGTTGGGTTTTGCCATTATTTCCTTGTTTTAATATCAAGTTGTTACGTTCCACATTGTTTTTATTATTCGTGAATCATATAATCAAAAGAAAATTTGTTTTTACTCTGTAGTGACGAAAGTAAATCATTATACAATTTGCGGACATTTTGTTTTGCTTAGCTTTTGGTTGCAAAAATATCTTTTATTTTTTACAGCTCACTTTCTTACATATTAAGCATTATCAGGACATACCGTTTTATTTTATCCTTCTGAAGACAAATGATACATTTTATTATGTATCTGCTTTTTTTGTATATACAGAGATAATAACAAAAACCATAATTAAATGGAAACTTCAGTATATCAAATACCTGTTCTAATTTTACTGTTATAGGAAAGGCTGTGTCACCACGATATAATTACTCATTTTTATCACATTCAAAGCATATCACAATCTGGCTGTATTGAGAACTGCATACAAGTTTTCCTCAGTAATTACAAATTGTTTTAATTATTTTAGGTTCCTTGGATCAAAATTCAACTTAGTTTTTTGTTGGTGAGTTGACGGTCCACAGATGTACTGATTCCTGTAGGCTCATAGTCATATCGAATAGCAAGAAGACCACTTTTTGCTCCATTTTGAAGTCACCTCCTATGAAGTAGTCCTGTATTGATGTAAGGATGTTGTCCTGACTGCAGCAGTAACCGCCAATTCTTGTGATTAGAAGTCAGGTCTTGTGGGTGAAGATTCTACCATGAAATCATTGCAGTGATTCCAGCAATGTCGATCATATTATAGAAGAATAGAAGGGGCCAGCGATTGGTGTTGCGTTTCACGCTATAGGTTCCCACAAGTTGATCCATGGTGTCAACACCCCCGTTAAGTTTGCTGTAATGCTCTATTACTTCCGGGTTCTTTTCGTAACCAACTACAGTTCGTGATGAGTGTAAGGAGACACGTGTAACTGCTGATGACTTCTTTGGTACGTATGGTATTAGTGATATGGAATCAGAGAATCCAAACCCAAGGGAATTTACTTCTACTGATCGATGTGGCTGCAGCTCCTCAGTAATTTCAATGTTGGTTTTCCTTAGAGTTCCGACATAGGTGTTTTTCACCTCAAACAGTTCTCCCACTAGAGGTATGCTGCTGGAAAAACTCCTGTAGTTAGTTCTCTTATGACTCTGGGTCACTAATTTACTTCTCTCTGTTGACCGGACTGTTTCCCCAAGTAAATCTGTCCATTCTGTGGAAATGCATTTCTAGAATCTCAAGCGCACCGTCTTTTTTATATCATATTCAGCGGGCTTGCTTTTCTAATAATGTCGAAATCGATATTTCTCTCTAAACGCAACAAGCTGTTCGTCGATGTTATGTCAAAGCCTGGACTGTATATGGAAGAAATCTGTGAAATGAACATTTTCCAGATGTCTGTAAACGCAGCTGATTGACCATGAATCCTACTATCTTCCCTTGTTTCCTTACTGTCAAACCTGAGAAAGTGTGTCATGACTTGAAACCTTGTTAGGCGCATTGTTGCTCTGAAAATAGGCCTGCCATGTTCTTCCTTCTACTGTTCACTCAAGTCCTCCCTTCCTGATCTGTAGTCTCCCAAAGATATAAGCAAGCAAATGTAGGCCTCTAATTCTTCTGCATCTAGTCGTTTGCACACCTTATGTGTACTACTAGCATACTTTTCATTCCACTTTGCTTTAGATCTTCTTTTATGGAATTAAGGTGAACCACTTTTTTCCAATGGTATAATCTTCCGTAGTGTTGTCACTGCTTACAGTTACATCATCTAGTTGTTTGCACACCTTATGTGTACTACTAGCATACTTCTCATTCCCTTTGCTTTAGATCTTCTTTTATGGAATTAAGGTGAACCATTTTTTCCAATGGTATAATCTTCCTTAGTGTTGTCTTTGCTTACAGTTACATCATCGTCGATACAATATCTATCTTTTTCATCATCTTCCTCTTCAATAACATCACTGCTTTCCTCCTCTTCACTATCTGGGGGCAAGCATTCATCATCATTCACGTCAGAAATACTTGCATTATCGACACCAGCAGTATCCCACACCTGAAGAAGAATTTTACCAGCCTCTTCAGCCCAAAAAAGTTGTCCATCAACCCTAAACAAAAAATTAATCCTATAGTTAAACTTTAACCTAACTTATAAGAAAACAGTGTTTGCTACAGCTCGTACAGTTTTCATAATTTTGACTTACTTACGTTAAAAGGACCAGAGATTTCTTTCTTTTTATGAACAATATCATACATGAATGTAAAACTGTAAGATTTAAAAATAAATACCGTGCTTACCTAATAAAGACAGCCACCATCCACTTTCCTCGCATAAACAATGCTGTGTCAAGCTTAACAACTGAGTAATCTACAGTGTTCATAAGTTCTGCCAGCTTCAGCCATTTTCTGGCTACACTGAGTCAGGTAAACCAGCTGGAGTCTCTGAAGACCCTAAGTACCTATTTTCGTTGATTTCTAAACTAAGTCATCATAAATTAATGAAATACTTAATTAATGGCTTTTCTGTGTAGAAGACATGTAGATCGTAACTACGAGAGAAATCTCAAAGATCATGAGCGTTGCAGGTCCAATAAACAATGAAGTGCAAGAAGTATAAGTGGTATGGGGTCTCAAAAGACGCCACCTGTCCAGTGGAGTGTTAATAGCAGCCCTTAAACAAAATACAGTAGTAATATAGTACTACAAAAAGCAATAAAATTAGTATACTGTAATAAACAGATAGGCCTTCATTAAAGATTACGCTGAGTCACACTGTACAAACAATGGTATCACCTGCAGTGATCATACCACAACAAAACGTCTTCACGACTGAGAATCGTTCACAAAGCATAAATACTGAAAACCAAGAAAACAAAATTGTGAATGCCAAAATATGATAAAGGAAGAAGGCAGACCGGCTGTAATGGTGTAATAGAGTTGTGAAGGAATGCAACAACCGCTAAAATGAATAGAAAACCATAAATGAGAGATATGCATTTACGTCAGGGAAAGAGCTTAAGTTCGAAAACGTTAGATTTATTTATTTCACTTTTTAAATTTTTCCACTTTTTTATTTTACCTTATTTTTTGCTTCTCGTACCTATATGTGATTAACATCTCCTAATACTAATGCATTGCGTCATGTTTGCTAAAAACCAAATATCAAATAATGTAAGCAAAAATATAACTGCTTCCTCAACGTCTTTGGTGACATTATTTTAAATTTGATTTGTATTGGATATTATGCCCGAGTAATAGGAAATGTTAGTCACAGCTACTTACTTCAAGCAAAACATAAGTAAATAGATAATAAAGTAATTCAGTTCCGAAAGAAAGTAAATGTGTCATTTAAGTAAAAGTAAGTTCGTCCTGAAAGTAATGTCTGTTTACATTTATGGACTGTGCGTTCCTGCCCTCTTAGTGAGACCTTGACGTGGGTACATCCATGCCCAATGGCGTTTTTCACAGTTTGTTTCGTTTCTGTAACATATGAGGTAGTGGAGTTAGGTGACACACCCTATAAGTGTATGAGTGATGGTCTGTCACTGTTCTTCACCGATATATCATAATTTTTCGCCTATCAGTCTATGAGCAAGACTCGAATGGATGTCTACAGATGCGCTACAAATTTGTCCAAGTACATCAGAACTGAACAAAAGCCTAAACCGAACTGGTACATTATGTGATCAAACGTATCAGGACACCTGACTAAAAATGACTTACTGGTTGGTGCCGACCTCCATCTACAGTGCTGAATTTCAATATGGTGCTGGTTCACACTTAGCCTTGATGACAACCTCCACTCTTTCAGGCATACGTTCAATCTGGTGCTGGAAGGTTTCTTGGGGAATAGTAGCCCATTCTTCACGGAGTGCTGCACTGAGGAGAGGTATCGAAGTCCATCGGTGAGGCTTGGCGTGAAGCCCGCGTTCCAAAGCATACCAAAGGTGTTCTATAGGATTCAGGTCGGCTGGACTCTGCCCAGGCCACTCCATTACATGGCTGTCATTCTTGTCTACCCACTCCGCCACAGGCCGTGCTTTATGAACAGCTGCTCGATCGTGTTGAAAGATGCAGTCGCCATCACCAAATTGCTCTTCAACAGTGGGAATCAAGAAGGTACTTAAAACATCAGTGTAGTTCTGTGCTGTGATAGTGCCACGCAAAACAAGAAGAGGTGCAAGCCCCCTATACGAAAAACACGACCAAACCATAACACCCATCGCCTTTGAATTTTACTGTTGGCAATACACACATTAGCAGATTGCGTTCAGCTCAAAGTAGGAGTAAAATAGTTCAAATGGCTCTGAGCACTATGGGACTCAACTGCTGTGGTCATTAGTCCCATAGAACTTAGAACTACTTAAACCTAACTAACCTAAGGACATCACACACATCCATGCCCGAGGCAGGATTCGAACCTGTTACCGTAGCAGTCGCACGGTTCCGGACTGAGCGCCTAGAACCTCGAAACCACCGCGGCCGGCAGTTGGAGTAACAAGGATGCTTTACTACCATTATTTTCTTTCATTAACAGTGTACCTCATTGTTAAGTCATTTGAGTAGAAATTGGTACCTGACATCACGCCTACAAGCCTGCAACTGACATGTAGCCTACTTATGTAAACAGCAGCGTTGCTAAACTGTTTTTATTGATGAAGTACTTCTAACTTTAAGTGACTGGATGAAACTTAGTTCAGACCATACGGGCTGCAAGCAGATATTAGACAGACAACAATTAGAATAGTTGTAGTCATCACTAACGGGACAAACACAGAGAAGCAGTTTGAACTGTGTGACAACTTTAATACAGTGGAATAAAACACAGCTGAAAATAATTATAAAAATTCACTGTCACAGGAAAAATTCACGTATTAGTGGCACGTTTCTTCTTTCAGTATTTTAGCTTTTCTTTTAGGGCTAGAATCTTTAAATTTTTGATCCTCAGCTCCTTCTTATTTTCTGCCTTCATCATATGTTAGTGGGCCCCCAGTACTTCCACTCTCTTCTTGCACACATTTTCAATTACTGTTCCCGGACTTGATGGCCCTAGTTTAGCAGGCATCCTGCGACGATGCCATGTATTTTGCGGGTTGCAAATGTTTTCTTTGGGTGGATCAGGAGACTGCGAAACAGAATACAGCTGGGTGACATCCCACAGAACATTCTTTGTTATCTCTGTACTTTGTGTTACGTAGGTGTGTGGGAAGTGCTAGGTTGTGTGAACTGTGCTCACTCGACAACTGAAGTAGGTGGCTTGTTCTCACTGCACTGCACTGCACTGCACTCCATGTTAACAACATCCTCAACCATACTTAACTGTGCATTGTAATCGTATACATTTATTAGAGTTTCATTAAGGAATCAAAAATATCTAACAGATTTGCACGATCATGAATCTCGGTTTATTTGGTTGGCTTCCCCCTACCTATTTATACACTTCCACTTTTTCTTCTGTAAGATCTTTTCGAAGTCTTCTTTTCATGTTCTCATAACAGGTTTTCAGCTTGTCACAGGACCTGTTTGTCACACCTGGAATTAAATAATTTTTGTAGTTTGTAGAAACATAAATTAATTCTTGTGTTATTTACATTCATAAGTAACATGCATAAGTCTATTTTAAATTCTGAGGCTCTTAACTTATAACTGCAATAAAAATCTAAGCCCTTTATATGGCTGTTGTTTACATATATGTTCATTAAAAAGGAAGTGGTATAGTCATATATGAAGAATACGGCACAGGGCTAGCTGAGAAACGTATGTTAACAATTTTCAACAAGAAAGCTTCCATTAGACACGTAATATTTAGTTAACAGTAGCATGGCATTGGATTTCAAGTTTAATCAAACAAAACAATTCCACCTTTAAATGTACGTAGCCCTATCACATGTTTCAGTGGTACGCCTGTAAGACTTTCAGGTTTCCAACTAAAAGCCAGATTATGTCGTATTCTATGCTTACTATGAACCCAGAAAAGTTATTAATTTATGAGAAAACGCACCAGCAGTAGAATTAAATTGCGCCTCCAAATGGTACCGCATTACCTGCTTTTCATTAAAACTGCACCTGTCAGTTTTCTTATTTTGAAGAACGGGTACATTTGCACCCACCCGCCCAAGAAGCACATCTATCTCGTACTTTGAGGAATTCGAGGTTCTTCTTTTATGCTCCATTACTCTCCAAAAAAACGAACATTTCAGTAACAGGTACCGAGTTAAGTATATACACTTCTGCGTGCCGACGGAAAACTTAGCAGAGAGAATGTGACTGACCAGCGATGCAATTTCAAGTTTACTAATATCTTAGCATCGCCAGGGCACGTTCCATTCCAGTGTACAGAGTTTACCGCGGTCAAATGCACGGTTGGCTGACGACGGTTTGCTGACCAGCGATTAACGTTGGTTCACTGCAGAAACATTTTGAACACGATTTACTTTTAACCATGATAGCGTGACCTTGGTTATCATGCTTTTCGACTGGGGTTGGTGCACTCGGCCATGAGTGTTGGTGCTGGTGCTGCAAATCTTCCCAATTACATTTGTGATTGGTTATAAATGTACAGAAACCTGTTGAACTATCTGCGCATAAATAATGGTAAAAGAAACTGTAACAAAGGTACTACTCTTCTTTGCGTAATCAGTAGTAAAAGGGATCTGAGCAACCAAAATTGATTTATATAAAAGAAAATACCTCTCGAAAGAATCCATTTACACACTAGATGGCAGTCTTTTGAATTTCAGACCACAATGAGACTAGTACACTAGTAAATTACAAAAGCTGATAGTTTTGTATGAAAACACTTACACCAGAAGGTAATGTGTTGGGGCAGCTGACAACGCGGCCGTCGGCTTCAAGTATGAGTCATGATGACAACTCCTCTTATTGAATATCCATGAATGTCACCGATTGAACAAGATCACTATCCCAGCTTGACGGATATTTCGCTGTAGCTGGAAGCTGCTAAGGTGGCACATATGTAAACGAAAAGTTGTAACTGAAACTGGCGATTAACCAAAATGTAACTTTATCAAAGTGTCTGCTAGTAATACTGCTTTAAATGCTTCAGAAATGTTTTGGTGCAGCGAGATGGGTTAATTCACGAACACACATTTTTATAATCATAGCAATGGACATTCACGTAATAGACATTTTTATTTAGCGTGGGCTGGAGGAAACCTGTGCTGTCTATCAGAATACAATGGATATTCGATAGAAGACACTTATTACGTACTCATAATTTGTTGCAAGCTATGACAACTAATGACAGAAATGTTGGTAACACGCAAAAGTAGCACGAGTCGGCCAGCAAATATTGCCACACATGCTGCAGAGGGCCATTAGCACCGCACACACACGTGCTGTCCGCGCGCTAACGCTCCGGGTTTACCACAGCGCTGGCGGCGCACCACGGCTGAAAAGCTGATAAACCCGGCCAGCCATGTTTATGTGACCCGTGGACACATTTCACCGATTCAGGGGGTACTGGACTGCCCTCATTTTATTTAAAAAAAAAAAACCTTATCATTGTCTGTGGACACGCTAACAATGAGTGTGGAAACTATTGAATCGAACAGCATTTGCTAATCTGACCATTTGAAACACTGTGATAATTTAATTAAGCTTGGTAGGAAGCCAACAAAAAGGCACATCGCAGGAAGCATTTGTGTGCGTACAACCTCTCGACAAACTGAGGTAACCGTTCACGAGGCACTACGCTCAGCGGCGGTTAACACTAAATATGCTGTGGAGTCCTGGGGACTCCAAAAAAGATGCAGTGTATCTGATTATGGTTTTTCTTTGTAATTGTTGGGACGCATACGTAATCAGATACTTATGAAGAAACAAAGTTTTGTATTTGGAGGTAATTTAGAAACAAAGTAAGGCGAAAAAAATGGAACTACTAGTATTATAAAAATAAATATAGTCTTTCTGTTAGATCTACTATACAAGAAAACTAGCTGAAATGAAAATTATTTTCTATTGAATACAAAATTGTTTAGGTCC
Source organism: Schistocerca gregaria (assembly GCF_023897955.1). Lineage (NCBI taxonomy): Eukaryota > Metazoa > Arthropoda > Insecta > Orthoptera > Acrididae > Schistocerca > Schistocerca gregaria. The sequence continues at coordinate 718,349,224 of NC_064922.1, forward strand.
AAGATAAAAGGAAAGGGCATACGTTTACTTCTACACAAAAACTGTAAAATACTGACAACTGTCAAAAGAAGCGTATTGAAAGATATACCACCTAGAAGTCTTGTACATTTGCAGTGCGCTGAACATACAGCTTTCTTCTTCACTTCCAGAAACCTGGATGGCATCTTCGTCGCCATACTATTCGGCAGAAAGTTCACTTGCTGTTTAGTGTTCGCTTGGAATAGCATTTCCGACTGTAATGTTCCTCTCTGGGTCGCCATCTTGATCTGAACTCTTAGCATCATATTTCTCAGTCCATCTTAGCGCACATAACCCAAAGTCAGAACTGTTCTCATTTTTGTATTCGCGGACGTATTCACTGAACTATTGCGCTGACTGCGTCGCAACCTCCCGGGATCTACAGGTTCATTGTTTATAGTGCTTGTCTTGATAACATACTTAGAACTTCTTAAAGCTAACTAACCTAAGGACAACACACACATCCATGCCCGAAGCACTATTCGAACCTGCGACCGTATCAGTTGCGCGGTTCCGGACTGAAGCGCCTAGAACCTCTCGGCCACCGCGGCCGGCAAGAAATATTCGGGTTACGATTTAGATGAGTTATTGTTTCTGTAGGAATACTTACGCTAGTCAGTGGTTAAAAGTGCATCGATTGTAAATAATCTTATATGACATGTAACAGGAGTACAGGAAGGTGAATACACACACTGATTACCACTGTCAAGTGAAAGTGTCATATAAATATCAGAACTATTAGCTTTGACGCTACGTTTCAATAATATTGTAACCGTGATCCACAGTTTACTTATCGGCACCTCATGCTGATAACGGTGAAACTGTACCTCAGTGGTAACACAAAATTGCTATCTCGTATTGAATCGTAGAGGGTAACTACCAATTGCCTGTTTTCAGGCAGCAGTTAACTCATTAAGTAATGAAAAGGAAATGAAATGCAGAATGCTAATAATCCAGTTAACATTACAGGTCTACCAGCCAACAGTTCGAGAAATAATATAGTGATTTGAGAATTTTACCTGGAAAGTTTTTTGGGATTAAAGAAAAAAGATGTACGCTTTTCGAATTTTTATTTTTCCATGTTGCATCCTAGACGCTCTTGTCAACATAGCCGAAAAATGGTGCCCCTTTAAAGGTTTAACAATATCTCTTTTCCGGTTCATTTTACGATGAAAACAGAATTGTAAAAAATTTAATCTCAGAGAATTTCGTGTGATTTATGTGGTATCTTTCATTATTTGTGAAATGATTAGCTTTAGCGTACGAGCTGCAACATGCGTTTTGACCAAAAAACTCCCTTCTCACCCCACCAGTTCGGATGACTAAATGTCACGACTTCTTTTTGTGGTACCGCAGTAGGTGTAGTATACATGTAACGCGCTATTACAAAATTTAGCACATTGTTCTCTGCTCCTCAATTCATGGTGGGCCGGATTTTGCGATTTGATTGTCTTCAGTAAGGAGTGGAACGTCAGAAATAGAAATTTTTTCCACGTTATCCGTGATAGAATTACCAGTTCGTTGTAATCAACTTATTCCTGAATTTCGTCATACGTTTGCTCGAGAAGTGTCTTTTTTTCTTCCTCTTCATCCCCATCTTGTACTGGAATATCGGAAATTAAATTCGTGCAAATAACAGAGCACTTTAACCCCTCCTTTCTCAATCCGCAGGTTCCCCTACATTCTTTTTTGCTTTAGCAAGAAATAAGTTTTAACAGGGTTTCTGCAAATAGGCGCTCGAGTTTAGTGACAGGAATTAGCCCATAATTACTTTTTTCCATCCCCACCGCTCTATATTTTTTTCAGGTCCATACCGCTGCTGAATCTGCTGAGAGGCTCCGAACGAATGTTGTCCTGCTGCTGCTGCTTCTGTGAGTGGCAAAGATGCAAATATGCATCTATAATATACGCACGTTATGTATAGTATTACGATCACACAAACGTACCTGTCTTTATTTCACTACAAACTCTGCCGTTATTTACGCATCGCACAAAAAAGAATGATCCTTGAATGAGAATATTTGGATAGTGGATCGCAGTTGTGGATGGGAAGGAGCGACATCGTTTGCTCTGCGCAAAGATGCAGAGATTAATTTCTCAGTATAATAGCACTTTTTAGACCCATCGGGAAACACTAACGAACTCTGTCCTTCCAAGAGTCTGCTCTTGTGTCCTTTCCATGAACACACGAAATTTCTTCAGTTCTTTTTCCTTCAGTTTACTCACCTCACTTCCTTGCAATGGATTTTTCCAATTAAAACAGTTCACTTCCTTAGAAGCCATGGCTACAAAACCGTGAATAACACACGTACTGATGGTTCAGGAAGAAAATTCGAGCCATGTCGCAGATGTGTAGAAGAGTTGGGCCTAACGCCTAGGGTGCGCGTCATTTCATGCCTCTGACCTAATGGGGTTACCTCATAAATTATAGGGAGTTTTCTTTAGTGTAGTTTTTGGGTGGAATTTTTCGAGTATGGCGGCCGAAGCAACAAAGGTATGTTGTGGCAAAGTGAAAATTCGAAAAGTGTACATCAAAATGGATAATAATACATATTTTAAAAACTCTCCGAGAACTTACCCGGTAACGTCCTTTTTGAGAACCAAATGACTGTACTAAAAGTTCTTTCCGCTGCTAATATACCATAGCACAATATTATATTCCAGTCCACCTCGTCAGATGTCTCAGCTTTAACATTATTTTCCATTTCACAGAACTACTATCCCTTTTTATCTGTCGCTCTGTCACTTATACTCCTCCATATTCTCGAAATGTTAATCAACAATTTACTCATTCATATGGTATTGAAATTACTTTACGGTCTTCTCAACTATGTTTTTACTTCTTCATTAACAGCACGCCGTGTTTTTGCACAAAATGCAAAATAACTACAGTTGCTCCAATGCACTGCCGTCTGCAAAAGGCTCATAGTAAGGTTTGGCAGGCAATGGATTTTCCCTTTTGAGTTATGTTACCTACTGAGAAGGATAACATCTCTTGCTAAAGAAATCGTTGAAGGCCACTTGTCAGTGGCCAACGGACACAATATTTCAGCAAGCGATCACGTCATCAGACGTACAGATAAACTAACCGGTCGGGGACTGATGCGACACTTTCATCTCTTTCCCCCTCTGCCGTTCTATCCGCTGCGTGCGCGCTGGCTCTCTTTCGCCACTGTTCCTGTCGTCGTTGATTCTCGTCCAAGTATGCGTGCAGGGAACACCTATGCTGTTCTTCCTCCTGTACCCCAAGTAACTTTGAAGCGGTACTGTAGTACGCTCCATTTGACCCTTTGAGGCAATTTTCTTTCTTCAAATTAATGTGCATGACGTGCAGTTACCCCTGTAGCCAGCTGGGCATGGGAAGTTGTCATTGGAGTTTTATTTTTATCTTTCTGCCACACTTCCTTTATTCCTTCACCCCTTCGTTATGGATGTGAGTGACTCAAAGTAATGGTTTTTGTAGTAGAAGTATGGATTATTAACCATGGCTATGGTACTGAATTAGCCAATCTTTGACGTCAGGTGGAGCAAGCGTAGAGTTGGCAGTGGCTTGTCCGAGTTTCACCTGTTTCTGGAGGACGATGCAGGAAACAGCTAATGAGCAGCGTCTTTCATGTTTCGTTTAAATAGGTGGTCGTTTGGGTAGCTTCTGCCATATTTAGTACTCAGCAGCGGGAAGACCTAGGGTCAGGACGTATTCCAGAGGCACCAGCGGAGATGGTGAGATAACGTTGTTAAACATGACTTATATTGTGACATATTTTACACGGAAAGTTGCCTTTCATGTAAAGCTTGGACAGCATACATCGAGAGATTCGACAATTTTAATTATTTTGCGATATGGAAATAGCTGTGGTCGGCCGGTCACACCTATAACAGACGGCATTTGCCATCAGCAGAGGACTGTAACTTTTGGTATTTCAGTTATTTGTATCTGTTAAATTGATAGTTAACATCAAATACTTGTTTGACATATGTTTTGAGAATATATTTTCAATTTAGAGGAATTTTTTCATTATGGGTGACTGTTTACAAATTTTCGAGCCAAACCACTGTGGGGACAGAGGCCAGCAGATGAGTGGGTAAAGGCACCTTCAGTGCTTAATTATTTCAATGCAAACCAGTAGATAAAAATGTTTATGGTCAATGTGCTTGATGACATTTTCACTGTTATGCTGAATTACGTATTTTCGTGTGTGTCCTTGGGTGACTGGTGGAACCATGTGCTTTGCATCAAATCATTTTATGGGATGCTAAGGGGTTGATTCATATGGGCATGTCTTCTGATTATTAACATCGTAATGAATAAGTAAAATTTTCCATTAAAGTATGATAAAAATATGTGTGGCTGCTAAAATGTGCCGTAGTAGAATTTTGAGTGCCAACTGTGTTGATGTTGTGTGCGGTAGTTTACAGAAGAGCTAATATGTTGTTTAGTGATCATTATCATCTGTGAGATGCCAAAATGCAAGTGTGGTTGTGTGGGTCATGTTGTAATTTGTGAAAGGTATGCATTGTAACTCGCTCAGCCATTCCCACTATCCTGTTGCCCATCCCACGTCTTTATTGGGCAGCAAAGTTTAGCATTGGCATGCAGAGTGTGTATTGTAGAGTCGTAAATGAGCTCGGTAGGCATGGCAACCATTTTATTAATGTAGGAGGCCAATGTATGGTTACTGATATATTTTATTGTATTATTATTATTTTTCCATTTTTATTATGACTGCTATTCAATTGGATTTGTGAAAAATCCTTTTTAATATTCTGCTTACGGAATATAATATACGAATAATTGTGTGACATTGAACTTACGTATAATAAAACCCTAATTTTGTAACTGAGCCAAACCTGGTGTTGATTAGATTACATTTCCCTGTGTGTAACCTTAAAATCAGTTTGAGATTTGATAAAAGGATAAAAAAAGTTAACATTTTTTGCTTCCATTTAGCTTAGTATATGAGTTAATGAATGAAGCATATCAAAGAAGAATCGTATGGGAACCTCCCTCTGTATCGGCTGTAGTGGAACATGTTAATAGTAGGCTAACGTTATCCGTTGCATTGAAACAATAATCTGAGTAGTGTTGAGACTGTAACAAACCTTAAAGAAAACTCTAATCGGGCCTAAATAAGGCTTAGAATAATGCCTGATGTAAAATAAAGAGATTCTGTAATAACATATGAGCCAATAAAGGAATGGAAGAAGTAGAGGAAAGGTTAAAACTTCATTATACAATATCATCTTCCTCTTCCTACTCAGATTAACAGTGGTTTTTCTGGATTTATTTAAGATGTTACGACTGATCAGCGGAAACGTCTACGTCCTACGTTCATTGCAAAACTGTCTGAGAAGAGGTAATTCAGGAAGATGTGGCCACTACATTTATTCCTTTTTGTAGAGCACTATCCGATAAGAGAGAACGATGTCTCCCGAACCACCAAGAGAAGATGGTCTGTTGCCCACCAGTTACCAAATATGGGCGCTACTTGGTAGTGTCAAAGATGATCATGGACTACGAAATTTTGAGGTCTGCCAGAGACGTTGCCAATATGGCAAAACATCTATAGGTCAGACAGCGCATGTTGTCGAAATACGTGGCCGAAGACACCAACAAAACACCAAATTTCAGTAGCCTAATAAGTCAGTTATTGAACGTTAGTATCGGATACTGCCTGCTTAGCTGAGTTGCAACGTGTTTGCCTCCCATGCATCACGCCGAGGTTCGATTCGCAGCTTGGTTGGAGATTTTCTCCATTTGTGGATTGGATGCTGTGTTCTCATCTTCTTCACCAATGACAAACAGTTGCCCAATTCGGTGTCACCTGGAATAAGACTTGCAATCCGGTGGCCAAACTTACTCGGTGGGGAACACATACACATTTTCACAACCGCACATGCATCCCTATGTCCCTGCAAGATTTTAGCTGGATGCATAGTTCTAGTGCTGCAGTTTGGCAGGTGGACTACATAGAGGTGGAATTTCTGTCGGGTGCTTTAGGTAAAGGGAAAGAGAGGCAGGAAGCAAGAACAAGAATGTGGGGGAGTGTAGTGGCTCGGAGGTAGCAGTCGATTTTCTAGCTGTCAGTGACAGGTGCACAGGCTATGCAAATGACGTGCGAGTGTCAGAGCTGGTGAGTTATCGGTGCATATACAAAGTGATATGGGTGTGTGAAGTGGGAGGTCGAGATAGGATAGAGGAAGGAGAAGCTTGGATGGAGGTTATGGGGGCACTCATTTACTGGTGACTGAGCCCAGAAAAATTGTTGAAGGGTATGTTGCAAGGATAAAGTCCCCCTATGGTAGTAGAGGGAGTGATCGAGATGACCCAAGCGGTTAAGCAGCCATTGAAAATGTGCATGTTATGCTGAATTGCATGTTGTTCCACCAAAGGTTCAACTTTGTTCCTTGCAACAGTTTGTCTGTGCCATTCATTCTGGCCGGCAGCTGGTTGAGAGTGATAACTTCACACAAAGTCGTGCGGATTTTGCAGTAGAGTTGGTATGTGGCATGGCTGCCTCCACAGGTGGTCTAGTTGCTGATAGGTAGGATAAACACCTAGGAGCGTTAGAGTATGGAGTGCAGAGTGGGTATGTTGTGAAGGCAAACGGCTTGGGTCGCTCCTACACGCTAGCCAGCCACAACCACCTCTCCCACTGCCTTCCCTCTCCCCCCCTCTCTCCCTACACCAATCATACCTGACACTGCTCCTACCGGAAAATTGCCCACCATCCGAATTGCAGCATGGCTTTTACACTATTACTTACCAAGTTGCATACTACTGTAGTTAGAGAAGTAACGCACTTAACGCAGTGTATAGTGCTTTTGTACACTAATGGACAATGATGTGTGCATCGTATTTTGCGTTCGAAATATTCTCAACATTATTTGAGGACTGCCATCTAATCACAAGACCATAAGCACACAAATAATGCTTCCCTACAATACTGGCATGAAAGACGTAAATAATATTAATTTATGAAAACGAAAACATAGAGGCATTGTCTGAACAGACGTCATACATGTCTTGCCTTGTCGAGTTACAGAAAATATTAGCTCTTCTTTAGACTGTTTCTACACATTTCGTTATCTCAGAGCAATCCTACGTCAACTTTATCGTAAGTTAAGAATACAGTTCCATATCCATATCTCCGTTTCATCGGTGTCAGCAAAATTATCATTTGAATGGTAGCCCTTCCCTATAATCAATAAGCGTCCTTCGCTTTTGCGCTCTTTACTGCATCGCCAGATAAAACTATACTCTGACTAACGCCAAATAGGTAATAAAAATAAGGACGTTTTATATGGCTCCCATATGGGAACAAGACTTTGTCAGTTAAACAGTACTGCAACTATTCAGTTTACGTAAATCATTGTGATAGATTATTAATTTCATCTTGGATTTTTTCTGCTCTGTGGAAGTAAGGAATTTGAAACTTAGCATTACACACAACAGGTTTCTTTATCTGATTCAGCCACTATGACTGTGTTTCTCAATGATGACATCTATTGCAGTATTACTATTCGCAATATACTAGCACTAGTGCAACCTTAGATACAAAGATGTAGGAAAAATACTTCATACTGCATAGGTACAGTTGTTGAAATTTACTTAAATGTTCGTGATAATTTCAAATTTGACTGTCAAAATCCCTTGCATCTCTCTCTCTAAGTTCATTTTGTGATTTAAGTGGAGGAGGTTCTTACGTTGAACATAAATTCAGAGGAGAGAACGTTCTGTATAAATATTTTTTAATCGACGATCTCGAGGTGAAGGTGGTGGCCAGGAGACAACAGCAAGTTAGAAGAGATGGTGGTGATTGATTTGGAGTTATGGACACGAAAGCCCTTTTTGGCTATCAGTCAGACGTATGTGTGACCTAGGACGCTGCCAGGACCCTCAGGAAGGCACGGGAAAGGACTTGGAGAGCACCATCCAGGAATCAATTATGAGTCGACTTGTACCATTCGTACAAGTATGAATTAAAATAACAACTTCCTGTAATGATACTTATTAAGAGCCTGAATGTACACCTGTAGTAGCAGAGGCAGAATAAACTAATCCAACAGAAATAGTAAGTGATATGGGAGTATCGATCTCATTCAGAAGGCCAGACGTTAACCTGTTAATTTTCTATTAATTCCAGTTCAATCGAGACGTCAGCATGCAGCCATAATTTTTCTGAGTTTGTCGGCTAAACCTATTCAGGAAGTCTCAAGTTCAGTAACAAGTGTCTTTGCAGAGCACTGTATAAGATTATCCAGACGGGCTTAAATGGAGTTATCCAATTATTCATGTATCAAGTTAATATTGTTGCCTGTGATGCAATACATGTCCAGCAACAACTCACTGACTCTATGACAGACTCGACCGCAGCTCATATGCACTGCATCATTTACGTTCTCGTGGCCTTTACAACTGAGGTTTTATGAATTTGTCACTTCTTGCAGCCCAGAGAGAAGTGTCAGTTCCGCTTACAGATACTAAAAAATGACAAGCTGCTGTAGTCTTATTTCCAGGGACTCAAAATATTCTCCATACTGTTCAAAGATCTTACAGTATTTGAGTCAATACTTTATTCAGTGATAACGAAACTGAATGTACAAAATGACTATATTAAGTAATTTTACGATCCTCTATAAATTACAATTGTTTTGATAATAACCCTTTTGCACCCACTGGATATCTTATTTGTTTGTACATCAATAACTACATTCGTTAATCAAGAATAAACTAGAAATGTGCACCTCGAAGCAATCCAGATGCTCTGGAACTGGGCAGACAAGTACTGTACACTTAATCACATCTGCATCTCAAGAGGGGCGCACCTGCCTCAGTGATAATGACTCGTACCAGCCTCCACAGAAACACATATACCTCTATCAAGATCAGTAAGTGGGATAGCGAGATAAACATAAATCATTATCAAAATAACTATACAAGGGATGCAAACGAAGATGGCAGCCAGTAAGGGGGAGATCATTCATTCAGTCATTCTCATGACACTAGGTGAATGATATTAGCATATATAATGAATATATGCATTGTGTTTGTAATCTGATTATCATCTTGTTGTAATGTAGTTGAACATGTCCTCACAGAACTAATAGAAAAACTTTCTGTAAGAGAAAGGTGCAAACAACTATTCGAAAACTACAAGGAAAATCAAAAATTAACATACTCTGTACCTTAAAAAATGTATGGCATACAGGTTCACTGGTTCAAATGGCTCTAAGCACTGTCGGACTTATCATCAGAGTTCATCAGTCCCCTAGACTTCGAACTACTTAAATCTAACTAACCAAAGGACATCACACACATCCATGCCTGCGGCCGGATTCGAACCTGCGACTATAGCAGCAGCGAGGTTCCAGACTGAAGCGCCTAGAACCACTCGGCCACAGCGGACGGCATCGCATACTGAACTAAATATTAAAATGATCATTCATCGTCTTAAAAAGTGCCCTCATTCACTTGAATTGTCATTTGTCATATGTGTTAGTGCATTACACTGATATTTCATCAGTCAAATTTTCTCATATTTAATTAGAACATTGTTGAGAACCTTTGTACACAGACACACACACACACACACACACACACACACACATATATATATATATATATATATATATATATATATATATATATATATATATATATATAATTTTAACATTGTATTAGAAATCTCTATTCAAAATTCAAGTCATCAAGCTTAGGCTGTATATACACCCATTTAGCTATTAATTTATTTGTATGACCTGACTCAGGGCAACATTTTAAGCGTTACTGAACTGAATTTTGTTATATTTACTTCCATTAGGATGTACCCGTGGTCTAGGGGTAGCGTCTTTGATTCATAATCAAAACGTCTTCGGTCCCCGCCACTACCTAAATTCTGATAAATAATCAGCATTGGCGGCCGAAGACTTCCGGCATAAGAAGTCAGCCTCATTCTACCAACGGCCTTGTCAAAGAGGGCGGAGGAGCGGATAGAGGTTAAGGGCACACTCTTGTCCTAGGGGTGGGAAATTGCCCCTAAAGGCGGAAGAATCAGCAATGATCAGCAATGATGACATGAGGGTGCAGAAGGCAATGGAAACCACTGTATCCACAGGACATGTGGCCTGTAGTTGAAGAAGTGTCATGATGATCTCTCCATTGGCAAAAGATTCCGGAATAGTCCTCCATTCGGATCTCTGGGAGGGGACTGCCAAGGGGGAGGTTACCATGAGATAAAAGATTGAATAATCAACGAAAGGATAACGTTCTACGAGTCGGGGCGTAGAATGTCAAAAGCTTGAACGTGGTAGGGAAACTAGAAAATCTGAAAAGGGAAATACAAAAGCTCAATCTAGATATAGTAGGGGTCGGTGAAGTGAAGTGGAAGGAAGACAAGGATTTCTGGTCAGGTGAGTATCGGGTAATATCAACAGCAGAAGAAAATGGTATAACAGGTGTAGGTTTCGTTATGAAAAGGAAGGTAGGTCAGAGGGTGTGTTACTGTGAACAGTTCAATTATCGGGTTCTTCTAATCAGAATCGACAGCAGACCAATACCGACAGCGGTAGTTCAGGTATACATGCCGACGTAGCAAGCTAAATATGAACAGATAGAGAAAGTGTATGAGGATATTGAAAAGGTAATGCAGTATGTAAAGGGGGACGAAAATCTAAAAGTCATGGGCGACTGGAATGCAGTTGAAGGGGAAGGAATAGAAGAAAAGGTTACAGGAGAATAAGGGCTAGGGACAAGAAATGGAAGAGGAGAAAGACTAATTGAGTTCTGTAACAAGTTTCAGCTAGTAGTGGCGAATACCCTGTTCAAGAATCACAAGAGGAGGAGGTATACTTGGAAAAGGCCGGGAGATACGGGAAAATTTCAATTAGATTACATCATGGTCAGACAGAGATTCCGAAATCAGATAATGGATTGTAAGGCGTACCCAGGAGCAGATATAGACTCAGATCACAATATAGTAGTGATGAAGAGTAGGCTGAAGTTCAAGACATTACTCAGGAAGAATCAATACGCTAAGAAGTGGGATACGGAAGTTCTAAAGAATGACGAGATACGTTTGAAGTTCTCTAACGCTATAGATACAGAAATAAGGAATAGCGCAGTAGGCAACATAGTTGAAGAGGAATGGACGTCTCTAAAAAGGGCAATCACAGTAGTTGGGAAGGAAAACATATGTACAAAGAAGGTAGCTGCGAAGATACCATGGGTAACAGAAGAAATACTTCAGTTGATTGATGAAAGGAGGAAGTACAAACATGTTCCGGGATAATCAGGAATACAGAAATACAAGTCGCTGAGGAATGAAATAAATAGGAAGTGCAGGGAAGCTAAGACGAAATGGCGACGGGAAAAATGTGATGACATCGAAAAAGATATGATTGTCGGAAGGACAGACTCAGCATACAGGAAAGTCAAAACAACCTTTGGTGACATTAAAAGCAACGGTGGTAACATTAAGAGTGCAACTGGAATTCCACTGTTAAATGCATATGAGAGAGCAGATAGGTGGAAAGAATACATTGAAAGACTCTATGAGGGTGAAGATTTGTCTGATGTGATAGAAGAAGAAACAGGAGTCGATTTACAAGAGATAGGGGATCCAGTATTATAATCGGAATTTAATAGACCTTTGGAGGACTTACGGTCAAATATGGCAGAAGGGATGGATAACATTCCATCAGAATTTCTAAAATCATTAGGTCGAAGTGGCAACAAAACGACTATTCACGTTGGTATGTAGAATATATGAGTCTGGCGACATACCATCTGACTATCGGAAATGCATCATCCACACAATTCCGAAGACGGCAAGAGCTGACAAGTGCGAGAATTATCGCACAATCAGCTTGACAGCTCATGCATCGAGGATGCTTACAAGAATAATACACAGAAGAATGGAAAAGAAAATTGAGAATGCGCTAGGTGACGATCATTTTGGCTTTAGGAAAAGTAAAGGTACGAGAGAAGCAATTCTGACCTTACGGCTAATAATGGAAACAAGGCTAAAGAAAAATTAAGACACGTTCATAGGATTTGTCGACCTGGAAAAAGCGTTCGACAATATAAAATGATGCAAGCTCTTCAAGATTCTGAAAAAAGTAGGGGTAAGCTATAGGGAGAGACGGGTCATATTCAATATGTACAACAACCAAGAGGGAATAATAAGAGTGGTCGATAAAGAAGGAAGTGCTCGTATTAAGAAGTGTGTAAGACAAGGCTGTAGCCTTTCGCCCCTACTCTTCAATCTGTACATCGAGGAAGCAATATTGGAAATAAAGGAAAGGTTCAGGAGTGGATTTAAAATACAAGGTGAAAGGATATCTATGATACGATCCGCTGATGACATTTCTATCCTGAGTGAAAGTGAAGAAGAATTAAATGATCTGCTGAACGGAATGAACAGTCTAATGTGAACACAGTATGGTATGAGAGTAAATCGGAGAAAGACGAAGGTAATGAGAAGTAGTAGAAATGAGAACAGCGAGAAACTTAACATCAGGATTGATGGTCACGAAGTCAATGAAGTTAAGGAATTCTGCTACCTAGGCAGTAAAATAACCAATGACGGACGGAGCAAGGAGCACATCGAAAGCAGACTCGCTATGTCAAAAAAGGCATTTCTGGCCAAGAGAAGTCTACTAATATCAAATACCGGCCTTAATTTGAGGAAGAAATTTCTGAGGATGTACGTCTGGAGTACAGCATTGTATGGTAGTGAAACAAGGACTGTGGGATAACCTGAACAGAAGAGAATCGAAGCATTTGAAATGTGGTGCTGTAGACGAATGTTAAAAATTAGGTGGACTGATAAGGTAAGGGATGAGGAGGTTCTAAGCAGGATCGGAGAGGAATATGTGGAAAACACTGATAAGGAGAAGGGACAGGATTAGAGGACATTTGCTAAAACATGAGGGAATGACTTCCATGGTGCTAGAGGGAGCTGTAGAGGGCAAAAACTGTAGAGGAAGACAGAGATTGGAATACGTCAAGCAAATAATTGAGGACGTAGGTTGCAAGTGCTACTCTGAGATGAAGAGGTTAGCACAGGAAGGAAATTCGTGGCGGGCCGCATCAAACCAGTCAGTAGACTGATGACAAAATAAAGGATGGTTGTTAGCTTCTTTTAATTAAACTCAATAATTCTTTTGGCACTGACAGGATACCACACACAATTTTCATTGTAATTTGATGTTAACGTCAGGTTAGGAATAACCAAAAATCCCCACTCAAAAGGGAAGTCACCTCCCTTAAGCTGTATATAGACTCATTTAGTCATTAAGCGATTTAGTTTATTTGTTGTTTTTGAAACATCATGTGGTTGAGTTGTTATTTTACAAGACAGTCAGGTACCACTCCCCACACTTCCATCTGTTTAATTTGACTGATTCTAACTGTTCCTTAACAAGATTACGCCACCCAGTAAGGTCGCTGCCGATACGTTCGTTCACATTATGCACTAGCTATTCAGCAACTTTGTCGGAAGCAACATCCACTATTTAAATTTGGATCACAATCGCATGCACCTTTTTGTCATTATTTATGGCTGTATAAGCATCCCTGTCAACTGCCCCTCACCACAAGTCCTAAGCAAATTGAGTGTCTTCTAGAGCCAAGTGCTCCCTAATTCTCCTGTGGTGATGAGCAGAAAGACTCGTTATTCGTTCAGACACTTGCCTAACTGTGTGTAACAGTGGAACTTGCTATTCCTTGAACTATTCCCCAGTTAACATAGCCTCAGGTAGACCCACCTGCACCTAATGTAATTAGGATTTCTCATTCGTTAAAGTCCCATGATACTCTTCAGTCAAATCTCGTTTGATACGAATACACGCAAAAACTTGCCAAGTGGGCATCTGTGCCACATTCCTGCTTGTCGAGTATATCCAATAGGTCCTGTTAGATGACTGTTCGCTAGATCCTCCTTGATGGGTATATCTTCTACCTGATTTAGTACTGCAGACAGTAGAGCAATCAGCAACTGCAATCCGCAAAATAAAGTCGCTATTTGGTCGCTGTGTAGTAAGTTGGAGCTATTGGTTCATTCTCTTTCACTATTGGTGGAACATACTATTAGTTTCTCGATCCATGTTGACTTCATTACGAGTCTTTACAATTCCGTGGAAACTTTTAAAATACTCTTAAAAGTGTTTAGCACTAAAAATATTTTTTTACTATTAGTGGCAATGAAATCAGTAACTGGGAACATAAAAGAGTTTCAGCATGCTTCACAGATTAAGACACACCATGAAGTAACACTAACGTGAAAATTAACAGTCACTAATCTATGTATTTGGGTAACGTGTATTCAGTACAGGACAGCTTGGTACAAGAACAGAAGCAGAAAGGATAAGTACAAAATGTTTAGAACTCAGTGGTCTGCAACACGAAAATCTCGTGTATGACGCTGTGTCATAGTGTTAATGTGGTCAGTTTCCCCCACTCAACCATGTATGACAAGAAAAATTCAGTAACATTACATTAGTAACACAATACAAGACTATAATCTATTAAGATGATATATACATTATACTTTAGAAAAGCAACAGCTTCTGCAGTTAGAAAAATATCATGCGCATTGAAACGTGCAGTGGCTTTGCACGTGAACAACCAGTCCAATAGGTATCGTCTGATGTCGTTATGTGAGTAAAGAAGTTGTCATCAAGTGATATCAGCATAGATAGCACAAAAAGCAGAAGAAAGTTATAAGTAAGTATTTATCCATCAATTGATACTAATACTGTTATTCATCACTTATAAATACGTATTTCGAAATACAGGTATCCGTCTACAGTTTCGTTTTGTCATTTTTCATTCTAGCTGTGAAGTGTACCCCAAGAGAAGTGCCAGTGCAGACCTCATGTGTTCAATATACCATCGCCCACTTTGCCATAAGAGTAGATCAAAGATGATGACAGTCGTCGTATACTGGACCATCTGTCATTCAATTGTTATCTGTCATCATCAGATATTCATCAAGCCGTTGAGCCTGAGCTAAGTCCGGCAAAATTTCCGTTATTAGTCAGTACATACGACTGACTACGAGTTGTTCTAAACGAGTGAATGAAGATCTAGCACCTGACAGTGACTTTGAAGTGGTTAGTAGACGTTCAGTATATTGGTGGTAATGTTCAGTTTTCAGGTGAAAGTGGGACTATCTGTTCAGCATTAGGGAGTATACAGAGCAGAAAATGACGATGGAATACGATATGTTTCATAATGATACTGGTGTTCTTATGTTTGGCCATAATGTTTCAATAACTGATGTGTACAGCAAAGCTGTACCTGTATTAACCTCAGGGGGTACAAACACATACCGGTACATAATGCGTTCAAGTGTTCTGAGCTTTTGCGATCTATACTGTGCACTAGCAATTGTTGTAAACAGATTAACATAAGCACGTTCATATATTAGTCCTGCGATCTATGACCGTAGAGTATTAGCATTCGAATAGTCTAAATATTAAGTTATTAGAATGGTGTATGTCAACTTATTTTCAATGAGTGTCAAAGAACGCAAGTGTTGAACCTTTAGCTGTAAAATCTGTAGGCAGAAAATGAAATTAAGGAACATGTATGTACGTGTTTGCACCTACAGGCCTGAATATGGTTCATGCTGAATTTAAAACATTTAAATCCTATTATTGGGACAATACTACAAAAAAGGAACGCACTGAATAATTATGCGGTGATTTATACACATATATTTATGAAAAAAGAATAAAACGAAAATAAACTGTTATTGTTGTCCTACCCTTTCACTCAACTTCAGATAAAATATGTAATGAGTCACCACTGCCATCAAACTGCACTGAGCAACGATTTCATAATATGACTGTCTACCAACTAGAACAGCTGGTAGCACCTGTATGGCAGGTAGAAAAAGCTCCATTGGGCATACAGGACATACAGAAACGAGGCCTAGCTATCAGCCTGTCTGACAAGTAAAGACAGCAGAGTCAGGGCACCACTCTCGATCCCAACACACCATGTGTGTTGGCCACAAGCAGTGGCATGGGCCCACCTGACTTGTACAACTGACTAACCTTTTATTTAATTTATAATCGTGTGTAAAATGCTTATATTCTTGTAGAAAGAGTGTGTGCAGCACAGTCGGCGAATAACATTTTTTTGTTTTCAAATTAATTCCTCACATGCCAGGACTAGATTCCTTTGTAAGTAATGAGAGAAATGTAACCAAAGATGTTTATTGACAATAATTCTTATTTTTATACTGTTTAAAGATGTGTACATATATTTCCATAACTATATATTCAAATAATTATTTTAAAACATGGTTTATATACATACAGTGAAAGTTCATCTGTGCATGCAATACTGCAAAGGTACACTTACATTTTTTGACGCTAATACTACTACGAATTTCTTCTTTATGGCATAGTATACAGCAGTGAAAAAAATTTTCAGAGACTATTTTTTAAACGAAGGTGATCTGCGTATTCAAGGTTGCAGAAGTATAAACTCTTCACATGTATGACAGATTATCACAAATGCTTCGCCTATCTATTCTACACACACACACACACACACACACACACACATTCAGTAACACTTAAGCGAATTATGTGACAATGGAGAGTTGTCATCCTCTCCACGCAGATGAATTGTTTGTCATTAACGCACACCAGGCTGACTTTCAGCTGCAGTACAGTGTGTACTTCGTGGCCCCATGATCAAAACACTATTTGTCACACGATATGCAGAGAATCATCTGAAATAGTTTTGAGGCACTCACTGCAGTTATCATGATGACTCCCAGTGACGCCTTCAGGTGGCACCTGTATCTATGTTGTATGCATACATTTTCGATCTGAGTCACACAGATTCCACAGTCCGTGAAACGTTCAGCTCTTCTGCTATCAGACCACCAACTTCTTTGTTGTGAGGTATGTCTTAAGGATTGTGGACTGCATATACAGACTTCCCAAATTCCTTGCTGTAGCATATACTTCTTTCGTATGGATTGCAGCGTTGCACACTATGGATGAAATTGTCTGTATCTCTACAATTGAAACTTGTTATCGGCGAAGTTACATTGTGCAAAGTCATAGTGAAATCAGTACATGCAAAATTTAAAGAGGTCCAGAACACACATACAACTGCAGACAGGTTTAGCCATCATCACAGCGACTGTTCCTTCTAGGAAGATTGTGCCCTGCATAAAATGGGACCCGGTGTTATAATCTCTTGCACCTCAAAGACCATCCCATAACTAAACAAAATGAATTGCACAGTGGCTTCTACCGTTTTCACGGTTTTCACCAAAACTTTATTATTCATTAATTTATAAAAGTTATTTTGCATATCACACATCAAGAGAGCTCTCTTATCGGTATTAACATCAATGTACTCCTTCAACAAGGAATTCTGGTGGAAGTCGATGCCATGAGTATTCTAGTAAGTGTCTTTCCAGAACTGAGGCTTTTTTGGAGGTTTCTATAATGTAGACTGTACCTCGGCTTATTTTTCTGAGTTTCAGCAATGTAGAATATTGAAATCTCTGTGCTAGATGAACAGAGCGGATGAGGTTATAATTGTGGAAAGTGGCCAAAATAACTTACTGTCAGTTGCACTACACATATAAACATTATTTGTTAAAACACACACTCACACAAGCAAGAATCATAAACTTTCAAGGTTTTAAAGAAAGACCTCCTTTGATTTAATTTAGATCGGATGAAGGACACATCGAAAATCCAAGGTACAGGGCCTGAGCAATTAACTGAGGTACAGGAGATCTTCTGGAGGTTTCACTTCTTTAGAAATTTGTTTTATTTTCAATATAAATAGGCTGAAAGCCTTAGCTTAAATTTTTCCCATAGAACTCAGCTGAAGGCCACACATCAATCGCGAACAGTGTTGTGGCTTAAGGCCGAGACAAAGATTCAATTTAAATAGGCTGGAAAACTCTGCCGAAGGGAGCATATATATATATATATATATATATATATATATATATATATATATATATATATATATATATATATTCAGCCGCGTGTAAAACGCGGCTGAATTCCTCATAGTATGGAATAAAAATCACATCACTTAAGGGCAAGACTAGGATTTTTAATTTTTAATATTAAGATAGCTTAAAACTCGGCTGAAAGCCGCATATGAAACCCAAACAATCTCAGGGATTTAAGCCCAGACTAAGAAATTTCCAATTCTTAAATTAAGCTGAAAAACGACTGCAGGCCACATACAAACTAGAAAGACCTAGACAACATATTACTCCCTTGGATTTCAAAAGGCTGAAAACTGGGCTGAAGGGCATATACTAACTTAAAACAAATTTATGACTTAAGGCCTAAACACGAGGAATTTTGAGATTTAATTTTGAGAGGCTAACAGTCGGCTGAAGGCCACATACCAAACAAGAAAAAAAATTTTTTTGACTTAAGACATAAGAAGAAAAACATTGCAATTTTAATAAGCAAAAGCTTAGCTGAACTCTAAATAGGAAAGCACTGTGTAACACACACGGAGCGGCGTAACACTGTCACACATTTAGGTGAGACAGCCAGCCAGACCGAAAACCTCTTAATTGGAAGGCAACTCAACCGAAAGGCAGCCCGACGAACTACCCAAAAAGATCAGTTCTTCTCCGCCCGACAAACAAAACGACAACAAGATGTCACTAGAACAACGTTCTGTATACCACTCTTTTAGAGGTGATAGACACATATTTGCCCGCTTGTCGACAGTCTAAGGCTTGCTGAATTGCACGACTCGAATATATTACATTCTTAAAAAGATGTTCCAGTAGATCACTGAACTCTCTCTTGTTAAAGACTAACTCTTCATGTGAAGTCGCCTTCTGTGAAATTGTCGTCATCTAGTATCACAGACGGGGAGAGAGTCCTTCAATGGAATAAAGCAGCCAATGACACTATATAGACAATTCCTCTCATCTAGGGATACTGTTACTTCAGCCTCATTATGTCACTGTATCACTGGATAAAGCTCATGAACCGATACCACACCTGGCTGGCGCATTTACATGCAGTCTCGTTTAAGCTGTAATTGACTGTAAACAGTATTACTTGCGATGACATGGTTAGCTTTTCAAGAAACTGACTCGTGGCCTTGTCAGTACCTGTTATTATTAATTTTACCTCGGTACTTTTAAAAAACAGGGTGCAAGAAATTAAGATTTCTTAAGCCTTTTCATTACTAAAGTAGAATATCTTTTTCCTCTCATAAAAGCTCTATAACATACGTGCAAAGGAATGTACAGCACAGCAGCCTTATCTCATTATACGGTGTCCGTCTGCATGTTGTGCATCGGATGTCAGTGTTGTTTTTGGCTGGCATGGCGTTACACTTGTGACAAAATCGCCACGCGTGTGTGTCAAGGCAGGCGATATGTGGCAGTCGCGGTCATGCACACATGCCTCTCATACAGTACAGGCGGAAATGCATCATGTCATTGACACCAGTGTAATACTTTTGTGACGCCATTGTCACATCGGTGCTACCCCAGTAATGCTGGTGAGATGCTGCCCGATCCTTAGGATTATTACGGAATAAGTTGTTGTAGTAAAAAAAAAAAAATATCAAGGGGTCTTTTCACTGCAGATACAGAACTGGAACGATAGCTTTGGGCACGTGTAAAATGGTCAGCGGGATTCCCATTGCATGACCCTCGCCCCCACACTATTATCTTCCACTGCCGTAGGTAACGTACCCACGTGTCGCCAGCGACTTTAAGTATGACGAACACAACGGCACCAGCTGTGATATGACTCCGGAAAGAAAAGTGCTCACAGATGATGAGTCAACGATTTGGGCCGGAACCCGCAGTTACCCTCTATTTCAGACGTCTGTATTGTATTGGGCTTTTAAAATAACGAAGTATCCTAAAAATTTTTTAACGACTTCAGGCTCCAGATACAAGACCAAACGCTCGCTAACCATTCCATCACACAAAACTGGCATGGAAAACGTAAGTAATATTAATTACTTCAAATGTTAATCGAAACACACGGGATATTCGGAAATCTCGTTACAAACTTCTAGGACTCTTAGAAGGGAGTGAATACATACATAATATTTTGAAAAAGAAGCAGTGTTCAGAGACGTATCATTTCCGTTCTTCGGCGTTTTCAGTTGAGTCGTGCATAGTGATCTCCCTACAAAACTTACTGGACCCATTCATGGAAGTCGTGTCACTTAATGTCCGTCTGGATATGTGGTTTCAGTATGATCGTGCACGGTCTCACTTCTCACGTGTGGTTCCAAGACGTTTCAACAGGCCACATGGTGAAAGATAGATAGGACAAGGTTGTCCAACCACATGGGCCCTGCGATCCCTGGATTTAGCACCTATGGTCTCTTTCTTGTGGAGTGTATGCAAATTTTAATTTACGAGACTCCTATAGAGACAGAGGCATGAGTTCTGTACTTTGCACTAGAATCTGAAACCACTAGGTGGGATGGAGAATGTGTTGCTTAAGCGATACATCGATGTTTCTTCGTGTTTTATGTCCAACTTTACCTAATTATTGTACTGCATCGCCCATAATTTACGTCTTTAAACAAAAATGAGTTACACATCTGATATGCAAATGTCGTAGGACGGAAACGGTAAGTTTCCAGACCTGACATCGTATTCAATATGTTATGGACTCTCTCCTCTCTACAAGGCAAAGAAATTTGTAAAGGAAATTTCTGAACACCCTGTAGAAACAATAGTCTCACCAAACCAGTCATATTTCTCGTATTGTTGAGTTACATGTTATATCAGCTCTTATAGGAAGACGTCTCTACAGATTGATTCCATTTTATCGTAAGTTAACAACACTTTTCGGTAACTGTATCTCCTCTTTTTGTATGACAACAGAATTGTCAAAAACAACTGAAAGATAGTCGCTTATAATAAATAATATACGCTGTCTGCTTTGTGCTATGTACTAGATCTTCAGATAAAAACATACTCTGACTAACGCCAAGCACGTAATAATTATAAAGAAATATATCGTGCTGCCAGCAGGTGCCATGGACTTAGGCGTGTGTGTCTCTGGTGTGTTGGTCTAAAAATTATTAGTCCAAATGCTAACAACTTTTCTGCTTTCTGTGAATGTATTTCTGTCGGTATGAACTTTATGCGACAATAAGAGACTGAAATAAACCTTCTTGATGACGAAACCTCCAAAAATATCTAAATAAAAAGATGCCATCGTATAAGTGTTAATTACTGGAAACTAATTACGATCTGATGATCTTACCACGTTTTGAAATCAGCTATAAGAAATCTGGAAGGATTTCTATGCGCTATTTTCCTAACTTCATCAGCAATATAGTAATTACATCTGTTTACATGTCAACAGTATGACTGCAATAGGAAATAATTACTGTTAGTTAACAACTAAGCTCTTGCAAAACTCATTACCTGAAATGTTTGAAACTAATTACAAAATTATCGTGACTGATGTAATTAAGCGAAGTTGGGACTGACCTTCAGGATTTCCACGTATCCTTGCACCCAGTAAGACGACTTTCGTTCCATTGCCTTCGTGTACAAAGAAGTTATACCGTACTATGTGGATTTGTTGGCTGTCAGGCACGTGGACTGGAACTTTCGTTCCTGTTGCACCATTCTGCGAAATTTGTAAGCAGCAGCAGTGTTTACAGGGAATATGCTGGTAGCTTTTAATTAATTTTAGAATTTAAAATGTTCTCTACTGTGGCTGTGGGGATTCCATTCCCTGAAATTATATTACTCTTATCCCTTCATTAATTTTGGGGTTCCTTTTGCATTTAAATTAAAATTTTCCCTGTACGGCGCACCTGCTTAATCAGTCAGTAGATACTTCTATATCTTTGTTGGCTATTTAATCAAAAGACTTTCATTCCAGTTCATGTCAAATATGATATTCTCTTTCTGGACATTATTTGCATAAGAAAATTGTTCATTCAGTAAATACGTAATATGTAAATTAACGAAATCCGCCTTTATTGTGTACTTTTAAAAAATGAAATTTGCTAAAATAATGCAAAAAAAGTGTTCGCTGGTGCCTTTTCAGTTAAATAGAAAGTACACTTAAGATTCTAACATACAATATAGATACAGCGTTATATACTGTCACTAACTAGCTTAGTTCAATTATAAAGTGACAGAACAATAAGAATTTAAAAACTACCCCGTCCGTTCCACTCTTTCTTTCTCAATATGAGGGACACCTTTCAGGGAGTTATTCTTAGAAAGCAGAGAGAGTTATTGCCTATGTCAAGTTAGTTACTTAGTTACATGCTCCATGGATCATTTTTGCAACAAGTGATAACGATTTGAAAACAGACCTTTCCTATTTACGTCGTTAATTCGCTAATTAATTTGTACATACGGCTACATTCAAAACATTTAAAACATTACTTTTTTAGTTTTTTATTTATTTTACAAAAATAAACAGGTCTGAGTTAGTCACACTACTGTAATAAAAATTCTCTTACAGAATGAAACGAGCTGTGAAGTCGAAACAGTCTCAGTTTGTTACAATTTTTTATATCACACAATAAGAACTCAAACATTTTTGTTGCGCCATTGTTCAGCTCTTTTTGTGCTAAAGACAAGTAATGAACGTAATTTTAATTTCTGGTTACGTCACTGTTCCTTTTGAACTATAGAATATTATTTATAACTAACTTCATGAGGGAACCTGTATATAGTCAAACTTTAGTCACGATGCCTAACTCCTTAAACAGACGTCTACAAGATGATTATGGGTAAGCACCATATATTATTTTTACAGCACCTTTCTGGTACAATATACATTAGAAGAGTATCTGCCAAGCAAGATCCTAAGATACGGAAAAAGCCATCGAGGCACAACAACCGAGTTAGAAAACTACGGAAGCAAAGGGAACTTCACAGCAAACATAAACATAGCCAAAGCCTTGCAGACAAACAAAAATTACACGAAGTGTGTTGTGAAGAGGGCTGTGCGAGAAGCGTTCAACAAGTTCGAAAGTAAAGTTGTATGTACCGACTTGGCAGAAAATCCTAAGAAATTTTGGTCTTATGTGAAATCGGTAGGTGGATCAAAACAAAATGTCCACACACTCTGTGACCAAAATGACACTGAAACAGAGTATGGTAGACTAAAGGCCGAAATACTAAATGTCTTTCTCCAATGCTGTTTCACAGTGGAAGATGGCACTGTAATTCCTTTTCTAGATTGTCGCACAGATGACAAAACAATATTTATCGAAATAGATGACAGAGGGATAGAAAAACAATTAAAATTTGCTTAAAAGAGGAAAGGCTGATGGACCTGATGAAATACCAGTTCGATTTTACACAGAGTACGTGAAGGAACTTGTCCCCCTTCTTGCAGCGGTGTACCGTAGGTCTCTAGAATAGCGCAGCGTTCCAAAGGATTTGGAAAGAGCACAGGTAATTCCCGTTTTCAAGAAGGGACGTCGAACAGATGTGTAGAACTATAGACCTATATCTCTAACGTGGATCAGTTGTAGAATTATGGAAAACGTATTATGCTCGAGTATAATGCCTTTTCTGGAGACTAGAAATATACTCTGTATGAAACAGCATGGCTTTCGAAAAAGACGATCGTGTGAAACTCAGCTCATGCTATTCGTACACGTGACTCAGAGGGTCATAGACATAGGTTTCCAGGTAGATGTTATGTTCCTTGACTTCCGCAAGGTGTTCGATACAGTCCCCCACAGTCGCTTAAAGAACAAAGTAAGAGCATATGGACTATCAGACCAATTGTGTGATTGGATGGACGAGTTCCCAGACAACAGAACGCAGCATGTCATTCTTAATGGAGAGAAGTCTTCCGAATTAGGAGTGATTTCAGTTGTGCCGCAGGGGAGTGTCGTAGTACCGTTGCTATTCACAAGATATATAAATGACCTTGTGGATAACATTGGAGGTTCACTGAGGCTTTTTGCGGATGATGCTGTAGCATATCGAGAGGCTGTAACAATGGAAAATGGTACTGAAGTGCAGGAGAATCTGCAACGAATCGACGCATGGTGCAGGGAATGGCAATTGAATCGCAATGAAGACAAGTGTAATTTGCTGAGAACACGTAGAAAGAAAGATCCTTTATCATTTAGCTTCAATATAGCAGGTCAGCAACTGGACGCAGTTAATTCCATAAATTATCTGGGAGTAGACATTAGGTTTGATTTAAAATGGAATGACAAAATAAAATTAATCGTCGGTAAAGCAAATGCCAGATAGAGAGTCATTGGAAGAATGTTAAGGAAATGCAGTCCGAAAACAAAGGAAATAGGTTACACTACACTTTTTCGCTCACTGTTTGAATACTGCTCACAGGTGTGGGATCCGTACCTGACAGGGTTGATAGAAGAGATAGAGAAGACCCAACGGAGAGCAGCGCGCTTCGTTACAGGATCATTTGGTAATCGTGAAAGCGTTACGGAGATATAGATAGACTCCAGTGGAAGGCTCTGCAAGAGAGACGCTCAGTAACTCGGTACAGGCTTTTGTTGAAGTTTCGAGAACATACCTTTAGCATTGGAGGGCAGGGTGGAGGGGAAAAATCGTAGAGGGAGACCAAGAGATGAATACACTTAGAAGATTAAGAAGGATGTAGGTGGCAGTAAGTACTGGGAGATGAAGACGTTTGCACTGGATAGAGTAGCATGGAGAGCTGCATCAAACCAGTCTCAGGAGTGAAGACAACAACAACCTCCACTGAAGGGTCGAGCAGTATATTGCTCCCTCCTACGCATATCACGCGAAGAGACCATGAGGATATAATCAGAGAGATTAGAGTCAATTAGAGTCCACACAGAGGCGTATCGACAATCTTTCTTTCCATGAACAACACGAGACTGCAATAGAAGGGTGAACCAATAGAGGTACTCAAAATACTCTTCGACACACATCCGCAGGTGGCTTGCGGAGTATGGGTGTAGGTGTAGATGTGGATGAAGGTTTTCTTTGAGTTAACCAGAACGTTATGCCACGTGACATTAAAAAATGAAATTATGCAAATATGTCAGCTTACTAATTCGCTCTCCCAAAGGTATACTATGATGCTAAGCTTAAATTTGGCTGAACTAGGTTGATTCAGGGGTTCCAAATTTATATTCTCATCAATATTGGCCAATAAAATTTAAGAAGATTCAACACTGTTTACAACTTCCTCAACATGTGTTAGATTTGTCGTTGGTGTAGTGCCTCTAGGTACAGAGAACTGAGTACGTTGTGTCTTTTTAAAATTTAGCATTAGCAGAAAACCAGTCAATTATATTTGTGAGAACATCCTTTACCTTTTCTTCTGTTTCTGTCACGTGCTGGATTGATTACAACACTAACGTTACCTACAGAAAGAAATAATTCTCCTTGGATTTTAACAGACTGAAGATCCTTTACACATATGAGGAAGAGTAGTGGACCAAAGATTAAACCTCAGGAAACACCGTATCTGCATTCTCCCCAGTCAGAACTATGTCACTAGACTGTATTGCTTGAATTGCTAAGTTCAACTTCGTGTAGTCTTTTGGTTATATGTGACGTTATCGATTCGTTGGCTATGCCATCATTTTTTTTAAATGCATTTTAAAAATAAGCTGATTACTTTGCATTTTGTAAAATACTTTATAGCTGCTGAAACTAACCTTATGGAAATATTATATATACTACAAGATTAACATAACAGAAATTTGTGTGGGAGACTTCTGTGAACCATACAGTCAGATGCCTCAGAGGGGTTCAAGAAATACCTTCCAGCACTATTTTATTATTGAGTGCCTCTAAACTCTGGTCAGTGAGTGCGTAAATGGAACTTTTGGTACAGAAACCCCTCTGACACCCGAACTGAGATTTGCTCGGGATAATATGTTTGCTTAAGTGAAATATTTTTCTAGAATACACCATCTTTTCAAAAGTGTTGGAAAATGATGTCAGAATTGAAACAGATTGGTAGATATTGACATCTCTCCTATCACCTTTCATAAACAGAGGTTCAATGTTGGCCTATTTCAGTCTCCATGGAAAAATATCTTGACTGGTGACGCATTACATATTTCAGGTGAGACTGGATTCATTGCACGGGAACAAATTTTTGGTATTGGAAACATCATCAAAGCCAGATGATAATTTATTTTTCAGAGAATATATTATTTCCTTAATTTCGGAAGGAGGAGTTGGAGAAGCATTCATGTGATTGAATTTTATGAAAGTTACCTTTTCAACATACCGTTTTGACTTTGCTCTTGAACTACTTACCCCTATGTTTTGTACCATATCTATGAAATGACTATTAAATGCATATGCCAGCAGCCACTCATCATTTATAGCCCTTCAATTCAGTTCAATAGTTGCGTTGTCACATTCTGTGGCTAGTGGTACTGTCTTGCACTTCACTAAATTCTGTACAGCCTAAAGTCTGTTGCCGGAAGTACTGATTTCTGACAGTATTTGCGTCTTCTCTGAATTTTAAGAACCTTTCTCAGTAGTTTTTTGGAATTTTTGTACTGGGCAACTACTGCAGGATCCCTACTTGTTCTTTTCAAAAGATACGTTTCGCTCTTCTTTCACAAGATACTTTAAACCTTCTAGTAATCAATGATTTTTATATAGCTGTTCAGTGTCATTTCTGCTTATGTTATTCAAAAAGCTGTTTTCAAATAATGATGTCAATTTGCCATGGAATAGATTGAATTTTATGTTAGGATTTGATTGATTATAAGATAAACCTCCCACAACCTCCCATAAACTATTCTTAAAACAGTCGTCCCGGAGTCATCAATTATTCTAATGGTTTCCACTGAGGAGTACCCATACTCTAAGGCATTGTGTTATTTATCCTAACTAACTGTGCAACAAGATCTGAAAGAGTATTTATTACTCGTCAAACCAATATTTTACTTCTTTGAGGTTCATCAACGAAAACTTTATCAATTAGGAAAAAATTGGAAATTTGTGGTAAGGTCTTACGGGACCAAACTGCTGAGGTCATAGGTCTCTAAGCTTACGTGCTACCCATTTTAACTTAAAGTAACTTACGCTAAGGACAACACATACACCCATTCCCGAGGGAGGACTCGAACCCCTGACTGGGAGAGCCGTGACAAGACGCCGCAGTCAGCGCTGGTACCTCGCGCGGCATCGATTAGGACACTTCCGTCTTTATCGACGTGTGCTGGAAAATTAATTAGTGAGATCAAATTGTAGGAAGCAAATAAGGTTTCCAGATAATTTTTCCTATCAGAATCATTCAGGAAATCTACATTGATACCACCACAGATTATAAACTGCTTGCTGCTGTCTGACAGATAGCACAGTGAGAAATCTAAATTCCTCATAAATAGTTGAAAGTAGTTAAAAATTTCCCAGTTGGGATCTACGGATAGTTACAATTAAAAGTGAAACATTTTTGTGCATTAATTCATATTTCTATGTGCTGATGACTATAAAATCTACTTGTCTCAGTGCTTTTGTAAACAGACAAGAAGTTCTTCTGCCTTATTACTCCAGCCTCAAATATTCTGATGCAATAAGCTAATCTTACTTTCTGTGCATTATTAACCATTTTTTATTTTCCCTTTTTTGAAAACAGGTTGCCAGAATCCTGAGTCAAACCTAAATAATGTGCAACACTGACAGCAGTAACCACAGAGATCTTGCTATGTGTGATGGTGGCCCCCTGTATGTTATCTGCAAGAAGTTCAGGACACCTATCTTTCCCTCTCTTACTCCGGTCTTGGGAATTCCAGTACATATCTATCTCCCCATTGTAATAAATGGTATTGCACTCCTATGCAATTTCGTTTGGGTCAGCTGCTCAACTCAGTGATCATACGGTCCACAGCAGTGTTTACCCAGGACTGATCATGGCGTTGCAGGACCTCCGCAAAACTCACATTTGTGTGTGTAGTTGCCACTCGTATTGCATCCAGGTCACCCCGAATGCTGTAATTACTTTTCGTAGCCAGGCTGTTCCCAGCTCGACCAACTATAAAAACATGTTGCTCTTTGCTAAAACCTTTGCACAAACTCCCTGTGTCCTCTGTCACCTGTCTAAGGCTTGTTCTTGGCTTCACAATACTTGCGACGTAGAACCCTGTCCCTAATGTATACACTAGCATTTGGTCTACTCAACTCCCATGACTGCTACCTAGCAGGGAGACTCTTTCCTTCCTACACTCTTTCGGTACCGACCTACTATGAGTATTCTTGCTAAAAGTCTGCTAAAACCTACTGTGACCTACAGCTGGACGAGGCTTCAGGCAACAAGTCATATTTTTTGTATACTGTTAGCTCAAATGTTGATGAAGTTTAAGAGCTGTTCTCCTTTCGCCTATACCTTCTTAACATTACCCATTTCCCAAGTTCTTTTATCAACTTCAACGTATGTAGTTCAAATTTCGTGTGATCTAATCTAGCCTGAAGAGCATAAAGCTTTGCCTCCTGCGGAGCGATTCTCTTGTCTCTTTAGCAAAGTTCGTTGCTCCATCGTAGAGTCTAGTTGGGATCTATATTCAGTCCCCCACTGCATTCACCCGAGGGAAATTCCAACCGACATTATACCCATACCACTCCCTCTTTGATTATCTTACGCAACATCCACATCATCACGCAATAAAACACCGATGACACGCTTATAAATAGAAGTATATCACTTGACACACTTTAAACCACACTAATTGACGTTACCTACGAGCATCAAAAATCAAACCTACAGGTTAGCACTACATGTGTAAGATACAACGCAAGAAGTCTTTTTTTTCACTTACAACTAGAACTTAGCACTTATTCAAATGCAGTTACCGCTAAATTATCTTAAACATAACATAAAGTGACTTTATTGTACGCAAACTGAACGTAAACAATACACTATTGCGACAGACTGAAAAATCAAACGAACTGAGTTTTACACTACTTTCCAGAAATATCAAAATGGTATTTCCATATTATCTCACTTGTACAGTGTATTGTGTAAATAACGATCGCCTATTTAAAATAATGTTTGTCATTCGGAATCACCGTGATTAATTAGAATATATTGGACTTTTGTAGGAAAGGCATTTGCGTTCTGTGAAACTACAGATACCTACCCTCAGTCACATTATAACGTTGATTCCGCCTCTCTTCTGCCAGATGGTCTCCTTCCTAAGAAACCCC
The DNA here is from genome assembly GCF_023897955.1 of Schistocerca gregaria. Classification (NCBI taxonomy): domain Eukaryota; kingdom Metazoa; phylum Arthropoda; class Insecta; order Orthoptera; family Acrididae; genus Schistocerca; species Schistocerca gregaria. The sequence goes on from NC_064922.1 coordinate 718,378,401, forward strand.
CACTTCCGTTACAAACTTGCTGCATTTCCAAAAATACCTACCCTGACTACACTTGTTGACAAAATCCACTTCTTCACCCATAACTATGACTATATGCAACATGTATAACATAATGAATTGTCTGTTAATGTAATGCATAAATTTTAAAAACGCAGACTTTGTACATTCACACATAGGCTCACCAATTAGGACCAATATATTAGTTAAATCACATGTAGAAATTAAAATTAACTGTACGATATCATACGGAATGGACCTAAGCACAGGTTAGTCTGAAGTTAATTTTAAGTAAATGTTGTCTTTGAAACTGCACTTAACTCTGATCATTCGGTAAACAGATTTCGAGTATAATAGTGGCACACTTTTTTGCCAAAACACAAAAGAAAACGTTAGCGGTATTTGTAATACGAGTAAGCCAATACCTTATGTTATACATGTTCTTATTTCTCAGTATTTCAGTAGAAGCATTTATTGTGGTAACAGAAGTGGTTGATTTAGAAATGATGAAGTTGACGTCTCGTACACTGCAGTTTGTCGTCGTTATTCTACTGTGACCAGCGGTGTGTTGATCGTCTCCTCTTACCTTCCGATGTTATCGGATAGTGCTCAAGTCTGCTGGAAGCTGTAAGCTATAATCCAGCAGCCAAATGATTTTTTTCTAGTTGAGATTAAAACTGAAAGTAATACTGAACTTAAAACTGCCCGTTGTTGTTGTTGTTGTGGTCATCAATCCTGAGACTGGTTTGATGCAGCTCTCCATGCTACTCTATCCTGTGCAAGCTTCTTCATCTCCCAGTACCTACTCCAACCTACATCCTTCTTAATCTGCTTAGTGTATTCATCTCTTGGTCTCCCTCTACGATTTTTACCCTCCAAGGTGCCCTTCAATACTAAATTGGTGATCCCTTGATGCCTCAGAACATGTCCTACCAACCGATCCCTTCTTCTGGTCAAGTTGTGCAACAGACTTCTCCCCAATTCTATTCAGTATTTCCTCATTAGTTATGTGATCTACCCATTTAATCTTCAGCATTCTTCGGTAGCAACGCATTTGGAAAGCTTCTATTCTCTTCTTGTCCAAACTATTTATCGTCCATGTTTCACTTCCATACATGGCTACACTCCATACAAAAACTTTCAGAATTGACTTCCTGACACTTAAATCTATACTCGATTTTAACAAATTTCTCTTCTTCAGAAACGCTTTCCTTGCCATTGCCAGTCTACATGTTATATCCTCTCTACTTCGACCATCATGAGTTATTCTGCTCCCCAAATAGCAAAACTCCTTTACTACTTCAAGTGCCTCATTTCCTAATCTAATTCCTTCAGCATCACCCGACTTAATTCGACTACATTCCATTATCCTCGTTTTGCTTTTGTTGATGTTCATCTTATATCCTCCTTTCAAGACACTATCCATTCCGTTCAACTGCTCTTCCTAGTCCGTTACTGTCTCTGACAGAATTACGATGTCATCGGCGAACCTCAAAGCTTTTATTTCTTCTCCATGGATTTTAATACCTACTCCGAACTTTTCTTTTGTTTCCTTTATTGCTTGGTTAATATACAGATTGAATAACATCGAGGAGAGACTACAACCCTATCTCACTCCCTTCCCAACCACTGCTTCCCTTTCATGTCCCTCGACTCTTATAACTGCCATCTGGTTTATGTACAAACTGTAAATAGCCTTTCGCTCCCTGTATTTTACCCCTACCACCTTCAGAATTTGAAAGAGAGTATTCCAGTCAACATTTTCAAAAGCTTTCTCTAAGTCTACAAATGATAGAAACGTAGGTTTACCCTTCCTTAATCTAGCTTCTAATATAAGTCGTTGGGTCACGTGCTCCAACATTTCTACGGAAGCCAAACTGATCATCCCCCAAGATGACAAAATTGAGATCGTTTAGAAGAACTCTTAACTACAAGAAAGTACTCACGCATGGATTGTAAGTTGAAGCGACGTACTCTTATAACCTGGGAGACCATGAATCGAACATTTCCTAGGAACACGCGGCTATACTCTCTAGATGGAGAGGCCATGAAACGTCAGTCTGACGTCACACCACCTTCCATCTAATACTTCGGTATAATTGAAGATTTACCTGACTCATTTTAGTGGCACTGTACTAGGAAGACCTGTACAAGTAAACTGCAATGTTGTTCTTGTTTCCCAGTTATGATGACCAGCACAGACTATGAATAACACCTCATTGGAACTTGTTAAAATATACATCCCAAAACAGAGATTCTCAGACTTTTGGATCTGTTCCTGCCTTTGACGTGTCCTCTCACACCACTCCTATTTATTAAACATATTTATTAACCCCATACTATCTATCAGCGTTTGTAAGGTGTTTCAGTTTGAAGAAAAGAGTTCTTAATGACAAACATTATCTTGATAAAATTCGTAACCTTTCGTCCATCTTAGTTGTAAGTAATAGTTCCTTATCCCAGCTGACGAAGCGGCCTCTGACAACCTGCACACATCATACGGAGACCTGAAATAAAAACCAAGCAGTGTTAATTTCTCTACCAAATTCATTATATTTTAAATAATATTGAAGGCCAGATGTCAGTATAAAGTTCAGTGTTGTTCTTTCGATATCTCAATGCGTCACGACCTAGAAGCCGTCAGTGACAAAGGTTGTAAGAATTATAGTTTATTCTGCCGTAAAGGACTACTTTCAATGCTGCAATTATTATGAAACACATTTTTTGAATGCATGAAGACAGTTTGTGACTATGAGTTACGTGCACGTCTCTGGCGCCCGCCCTATACGACCTTACCTCCCCATCGACGAAAGCAGCAAATATAAACACAAGGCCGGCCGGTGTGGCGGTGCGGTTCTAGGCGCTTCAGTTTGGAACCGCGTGACCGATACCGTCGCAGGTTCGAATCCTGCCTCGGGCATGGATGTGGGTGATGTCCTTAGGTTCGCTAGGTTTAAGTAGTTCTAAATTCTAGGGGACTGATGACCTCAGGAGTTAAGTCCCATAGTGTTCAGAGCCATTTGAACCATTTATTTAAAAGCCCGTGCAGTAAATAAATCTTAAATACAGACTACGCAAACATTTTATTCTGTAAACACAACCATTCCTTTCGAATGTTCCGATCTCCTCCGTTGTCTCTACCTTTCCATCGAAGATCTACTTTCCACCAAAAGAAACAGAAAACACTTAAAGAAGGCCGCTGTTACAAGATGTAGTATGACGTCTTGCGAAAAATCCAAACAGGAGAAAAGTGAACTACCTTTCAATGACGGAAATTGCTTAACATGGGTCCAATTGCACAGTCTTAGTACTGAATGATCAGACGCCATTCCTCTACTCGCCACTCAAATGCTGCTAAAATTCCCATCCAGACCACTTTGTAAATTACCGCCTTCCTCTTATGCCCTTTCTCTCCTTTTCTTCAGTTACTGCAGTTTCACTTGTGCTGTTAAAATAGTTCACTTTGTATAATTAAAATTCTTACATTTACATGATTAGTCTCCCTTCATATACTTCGCTTATTTGTAATACTGTACCTTTTATGAACAAGATTATCCCCCTTGAAACATGTCACCTAATTTTACTCTATGTTCATCAACTTACCTTTCTTCCCAGAAAATGTATTGTAATTTGTCGGTATTTCATTATTTAATGTGTCACATAGTTTACTCAACCTAAATAAATTTAGATTTCATTTTACTGAAATAACTCCTGTCGATTTTATCCTAAGTCAAACATAAAGGATTTGCATCTTTCGAAACTACCTGAGATACTCTGTGCACTAATAAGCCAAAACATTATGACTCCTTCCCAACACCTGTTGATGCCGCCTGGTGGCGTCGTTGCCGGCATATGACGCAGCAAAAAACAGAAATGTAAGCGAGCGGACTCAGCCGGGGGATCACCTCAGGGAAGATACGGGCTGCTGATCCGGAAGTCCTTTGAGACGAGGGCTGACTATTATTACACAGAGCCTGCGAACGGCGAAATTGGTCGAACGTTCACGTCCTACTGAATCGTGCTAGAGTGGTTTGAGGAGCATTATGATGAACTCATATTGAAGTCTCGGCGACCACAGTAACCTGATATATATTCTATGGAAGCCATCTGGCCCGCTATCGGGCGCCATTGCCGCGTACACAAATAAGCGGTCTGTTATTTACACGAATTAAATGACTTGTGCATAGACGTCTAATGGCACATACGTCCAAATTCCTACCAACCATGTGTCGGAGCCCTGACACATAGAATCAGTGAAGCATTTCATTCGAAAGACTGAGAAGGAAGCTATTAAGCAGTTGGTCATAATGTTTTATGTCATCGGTATAGATGCACTATTTTCAATGTTTGAGACCACAAAAATATCACAGTCTCATATATTTATCTTAATACATGAACCGGTCTGTAAAATAAGGAATACTGTAGAATAGTACACCAGTGGGGTATGTTTTGTTATTCATAAATTCCAGTTCCATTTATCTCCTCTTCATAACGTTGAAAACGGCCGTTACGACTATGACGCAGAAAAATAAACATTAAGGTTTAATGGAGCAATAGAGAAAAAAACCTAATAAAGCCTAATGGACAACTGTACCAATGACTGCTATGATACTACTGCTATTCCTTTTTTCCAGGTCCTACCGTGCTCAAAATTAAAGCTACAGTCAGTATCGGCTGAATTTTTGTGCAGACATGTTGTGCAGCGTCTATAGATGCGTCAAATTGCAGTTTTCGGATGTGCACGTACAGTGAGTACGTAAATATGCCTAAAACAAGAGTCTCTTGTCAGTTGTGAAGTGAGTGCTGCACTGTATCTCGTATTGCTGAAATGTTCCACGTAGTTTCATGCAACTCACGTAACCTAACTCTCAAGCATAACGGTGAAGTGCAGCAATGGTGGAGGAATTACGCAGGAGGTACAGGTGTTCTTGACGCAAATGCTCAGGTAAGGAAGGAAATATCAACTGCGAAACTAGTTCAGGAAGTGGATCAGGTGGTTCGAGAAAACCGTCTACAAAGTACAACCACGAACAAGAGAAGGGGAATGTTATCCTTCTTAATGACAATGTTCGGTCGTAACAAAAATGCTTCTGCAGCGTTTTCGATCGTAAGTGTCTGAACCTGAACAGGGAGTCCCGCTGTTTGTCACTCTTTTCGTCATATGAACCTCTATCTCATTTTTCAATTAAATAAACTTTACCAACAGCCGTATACTTTAGCTTATTTCTTATCATAAAACTGAAATCATAAAACTGAATATCGTGAATCCCAATCGTTGTGCGACTGATTCATACGAAAGAGTGACACCAACAGAGGCCACCTGGGCTCACGCTTTCGTACGAAACGGTTGCACAACGATCGGGATTCACGGTATCCAGTTTTAAGGCTCTATACGATAAGCTGAAAGTGGCAAAAAGAATTGGCGAAACTGGTTGCGTTCGAAATAAAGTAAAATAAGCTAAAGTATACGTCTGTTGGTGAAGTTCGTTGAATTGAAAAGTATGTACCAGCCGATGTCCCCTGGTCCTAATGGAACGTCAAAGACCTCTGTCTATGTGGACAGCATTTTGTCACATACGACGACCAGCAGACCAGCGTAGGGGATTACCGGAAAACACAGTCGGCTGTCTTCTGTGTTGACGTCACTGGAAAGTAGGTACCTAGAGATGAACAAATGCCGTTGTCTGGGCGCCGTGGTTTCCATTTCGCGACCGATCGGATCACGGAGGAAAGTAGCCCCATAGAATGGAGATGTGAATAGGAATTACCAAATGTATCGGCACTGTATATAGAATTCATAGAATTTGTTTATTTACGGTATTCTTTTTTTTAAAAAAAAGGCTGTACTAACAGAAGCAGGGCGAAAGGACATGTGATTGAACAAATGTCAGCACACTGAAGAATCTATACGTCTGACTAAAGCCTACATTCGATTGTAACTGATTGATGAACTTGAAATGAACATTTCATGTCACAAAATGTATCCTTAGTGTCACTACGGGAATCTATGAAATCCAAGGACTGGGAAAACTGAAAGGGTGTACGCGTTAATTAAACATATCGGAGCCCACCTCCATTTTGTTGAAGAGATTGTAATGCTTTCTGCACGTGCGAATGAACACGTACTACGAACGGAAGAACTAAATACAGTCAGGGGGTAAGCTCTTTGGAAGACAAATTATAATTCCGCTAAAAGAAGTGTATCATTATACATGAAGAAGACAATGAAAAATTAACGCAGGAACAACAATCCAGTTAAAGCAATTAAAGTGATCGCGTGAACTGACCGGGCAGGAAGTGAACAGATTGATAAAATAATCAAGAGCGCCTTTGGTAAATTAATGTGTTTAAAATACTTAGAGTATGTTGTTTATGAAACTCAGAGTTTTTAATTATGGCGTGTTAATAATTCTGAATTAAGGTAAGGATGTGAATATTACTAAGACGTCGTAATATATGGTGGTTATATACAAAACAAGCATTAGAGATGCGTACGCCTGAAGACCCCTAAGAACGCAAAAGTCTAGAGGACGCCCACAGGTAAGCCCATCAGTAGATGTGAAATGGCTAATAATGATGACATTGTGTAGATCTCAGTTATCAATGATATATCTACAAGTTGTTCAATTTTGAAATGAATTAAACTAATATTAAATATATTTCGAAGTTCCTCGTCGAAACTGCGTGCTGTCGAGAGCCACAACGCAAGATACGATCAGTGCCAAAGGATTCTCAAATCATCCCAGACGTTTGAACAGTTATCGACAATTTCTCAGCAAGCCTTCTGCACGCTACATTCTTCGTTAGCATACGCTATTCGGATTCGTCCTATAATTGTTAGCTTAAGACTCTTTCGCGTAGCTAGTATCCCGTGGCCATTTGACCCTTGGTTCTGCTGACAGATACTGCTGCATATCTGACACTAACGAGACTCCAGCTTCTAATTGCCGATCCTACGGTGAACCTATGTTTAGCTGGCATCATCTGTAAGTTAGAATTAAATCGTCTTATATTAAATTCTGTACATGACATACGCAGCTGACAGAGTGAGAGTATGATATTATTTACTGACCTCAACGACTACGGAAACAGCAGGAGAAAGTAATACAGTGATCGCGATTTCACTCCAACACAGATAATGCTGATGTTCGTGATACACTAGTGTACAAAACTTGAAGAGTAAAGTAACTTACACATGATTTGTCACTGCCAGACCCTATAGAACTTGACTGCTCCATAGAAATGACTGCTACAGTATAGCATAGACGGTAACTGTAATATAAAAACGAACACAAATGACACTTTTATAAAAGCCAATAATTACACTGATCTCACTGCGAGTCGTGACAGTCTCCTGGACATTACAAAAGATGAGACTTGGTTCTTTATACGGCGTGTAATTGCCATGGATGGCACTGAATTCTCTGCGATGTGTTCTAAAGCTGGCCATAAGACTGGTAAGGATTTCTTGTGATATGGCGTTCCATTCCAGCACCAGCGATGTTCACGACTGGCCCAAGTTGCTACATGTGGTCATGTTACAGTACATGACCCCAACGCGCCGCACACGTGTTCGATGAGATTTAAGTCGGGGGAACGGCAGACCAATTCATTCGCCGAATATTCTCTTATTCGAAGAGCTCTTTTCACCTATGCAGTATGATGCGGTCGCACATTATCGTCCATAAAAATGAAGTCATGGCAAAATGCACTCCTGAGAAGACGGACGTGGGGAAGCAGTTCAGCGTTACAATCCGTCACCCTGTGACTGTACCGTCTTCTGTGGTTTGAAGCGCAGAAACCAATTTAAACGTTCCGTTGAATTCCTGAAGTCAGCTTCCACAATCCTTCTTCTGCACTGTATTTGGATGATCTAACAGGAAGCGTCGAAAGTACTTAAGACTGTTAGCAGATGATGCAATAATATATAAGAATGTAGCAACAACAGAAGACAGTAAAGATTTGCAGAACGACCTGGAGAGGACAGCTGAATGCTGCAGGCTCTGGCAGTTGACCCTGACGTCAGAAAGTGTAACGTATTGTGCATATACAGGAAAAGAGGTCTACTCCTATACAACTACGCCATTGCTGACAAATTGCTGGAAACAGAATCTACCGTAAAATATTTGCGAGAACCATCCTGAACGACATCAAGTACAGTGACCACATAAAACAAACAGTAGGAAAAACTGTTACCAGGGTGAGATAATCCTACGGAAAGAAGTGGCATACAAAGCGCCAGCTCGAGTGATTCTTGAGTGTTATTCATAAGTCTGGGATCCTTACCAGGTAGGACTGATGATTGAAGAGACTGAGAGGATCCAACTAAGAGCGGCACATTCTCCACGGGATGGACAACATATTACGTCCTCACACATACATTTCACGGAAGGACCTCGACAAGAAGATTTGCAAAATTAGACGCTCACCAACAACCATTCATCGTGCTATGCAAATGTGTTTAACTGCTTTTGCTCTTCAAATTGTGCTTTTCTTGTAATCGTCTGAAGTACGTGATAATTATGGCGTGTGAAAAACGTAACAATAGGCTCCAAAGTAAATGGAGAAATGATAGTGACGACGATTACAGCTTATCAGCACCAACGTGTAATAAATTAACAGTCATTCAAAGTGGTAATTTGGTAACTAGTAAGTAGGCTGTTTAGGTTTTCTTATTGGTAACGCCACATAGCGCTCTGTATGAAAAATCACTGGCTGTGCTGTGCGCAGTCTGTGGCTAGTTTGCATTGTTGTCTGCCATTGTAGTGTTGGGCAGCGGCAGCTGGATGCTAACAGCACGCAGTGTTGCGCAGTTGGTGGTGAGCCGCCAGCACTGGTGGACGTGGGGAGAGAGATGGAGGAGTTTTGAAATTTGTATGAATTGTTGTCACGAACTGATATATATATATATATATATATATATATATATATATATATATATATATATATATATATAATGACTATTAAGGTAAATAGATTGTTTATTCTGTATTAAATTCTTTCATTTGCTAACTATGCCTGTCAATAGTTGGTGCCTTCAGTAGTTTGAATCTTATATTTAGCTGGCAGTAGTGGCGCTCGCTGTATTGCAGTAGCTTGAGTAATGAAGATTTTTGTGAGGTAAGTGATTTGTGAAACGTATAGGTTAATGTTAGTCAGGGCCATTCTTCGTAGGGATTTTTGGAAGTCAGATTGCGTTGCGCTAAAAATATTGTCAGCTTAAGCACAGTCGAGTAATATTTTTTTTAAGGGGACGTTTCATATGTCGACCCTTCGACCCTTAGCCAAGGATACCTCACTGGAATCTTCTTTTTTTTCTTGTAGTTTGTGTAGTTAGTGTAGCCTTTGTTTATTTCTAGTGCGTAATCATAGAGAGAATTTCCTTTGTAGTTGCAGTCTTTCATTGTTGTACAGAAAAACAGTTGTGGCATGCATGTAGATTTGCACCAAGTATTTCGCAGCTTCGCTTGCAATTAACTAGATATTATTTTCAGTGCTATGTTAATGTGTTCTCTTGTGTTTTGCTCTTCAAATTGTGCTTTTATGTGTTATCGTGTGAAATATTGTGACAATAATGGCGTGTGAAAAACGTAACACTAGGCTTCAAAGTAAAGTGAGAAATAATAGTGACGACGAGCGTAGCTTACCAGCACCACTGTGTAATGAATTAACAGACATTGAAAGTAGTAATTTGGTAATTGTGCATAGGGAAATGGATCGGGCGGCAAATAATGGTGTAGACAATGAAACAAGTAGTGAACAGAGAACAATTATCGATCGATCAGTCGGCAACAGCTCGCCTCAGGTATCCGAAATGACAGAACACAATATTGCAAATACTGTAGACTTAGGTTATGGGTCCTCACAGTTTTCTCAAATGAGTCAAGACACATTTTCTGCCTGTCAAAATGTAAATGTTGCCGGTGAAAATGCACTGCCAAAAAGCATAGAGAAACAGATTTCAGACACTAATACATTATTATTGCAATTAATGCAACAAATGGAACAAAATCAGAAACAAATGGTGCAAAATCTTCAAAAGTTAGACACAATGCACCAGAATCAGAGACAAACACAGCAAAAGCTTCAAAAGTTAGACACCACACTTGAACAAACACGTGAAGATTTAACTACTGAGATACATAACATTGAATCGAAATGCCAAAAAATCTATAATGAGGTAAAAACACAAATTTGTGAGCATTTTCAACCAGTTTTTTCCCGGCATGATAATGCATTACAGAATCATGAAGCAGCCATAAAAGAACTGCAAACTATTGTTCGTGAACATCAAGACACCTTGCAAGCTAAAATCGACTCAGTTGCATCCACCAATTCGGTTACGCAACTTGCAAAAACTCAGGAAAACTTAAAGGACACAGTAGATTCGATTTCAACACATATGGACACTCTGAAACTTGGTTCAGAGCAACACACTGAGGAAATGTGTTCACTATTGGAGAAAGTAGCCGAACTTTCAGATCAGTTCATTAACTTATCTACAAAGGTAGATGATGATCTGAATGATACAGAAGAGTGCGAACAAATTAGGAAATTCGAACAAAATCAGAATCAAATTAATACACAACACCAAAGAGAAATCCGGGAAGTGCTGGATCAGCTGACACAGGTAATACAAGAATTACGTATCTCTGAGGACACTCGCACTCCAACACGGGAAGAGGGACTTAGAAATACGGAGAAGCCACAAAATAATAACACAGGGCATTTCGGAAATTATGAAAGAAATTGGCAAGGTGCACCGAATTTTGAGATGGAACCGCCGACACGACGTAACAATGACCGATATGCTACCCGCCGACACGATGATTTTGACTATAAGCTGTTCATTACTGCACATAAATTCAAAACATTTAAGAATTCTGGCAACGATATTCATCCACATGCGTGACTCCATCAATTCTCTCATATTTTTACTCCCAACTGGTCATTAGAGCACAGATTACAATTTATGCGTGGCTACTTGGAGAATGAACCAGCTGTAAGAATGCGATCGGTCATTCAGGATTGTCACAGTGAAGGAGAATTTTATCATGCCTTCCTCTCAGCATATTGGTCTCAAGCTACACAAGACCGAGTAAAACATAGCATCATAATAATGAAACATTTCGAACAATCTGAATTTTCCAGTCTTGTCAAATATTTTGAAGGCATGTTACATAAGAATCAGTATCTTTCAAACCCATACAGCCCCTCAGAACTCATCCGTATTTGCTTAATCAAATTGCCTGAACATTTACGACATATTATTTTGGCAGGACGTTGCAAAGACGACATTGAAGCATTTCAGAGACTTTTACAAGAATTAGAAATTGACACAGACAGTCGCGGGATGCGAAAACAGGAAAACAATCACTACAGGTCACACCTGTCACAATTCCGCGATGACAGAAATAATACACGACAAGGCTATTCGTACAACACAAATCGTGACCAAAACAGACACCACCCATATGACAACCACTGGCAGAGTAATAGTTACAGACAAAGATTGCATTTCTGTAGTAATGAATATCACAGACACAATCAGAGAAACAGACAATACGGGAACCAAAATAATTATTATCAAGAGAGACAGAATAACTTCAGACGCAACAGTCCAGCGCGCAGTTACGATTCAGGGAGAAATTCTCCACCACATGACCGACAAGAAATTAATTACAGAAATTACCAACATGACGACAGACGATATGATCGTAACGACAGACCTGAATTGCATCAGAACTGGCGGGATTCAAACACAGCAGGGCCCTCTCGGGAAGGTGAATTTGTAGAAGTTAGGTCTCCAAATCCCAATAACGACGGGCGTCAACAAAGTAACAGACAATGACTCCCACCGCAGGCAGCCGCGTGCGCCGGCGGGCTCAGAGAAAAATAACATAAGCTAACCTTGAGCCAAATTCCAGTTTTCCTTACCGACGTAACCACATGATAATTGCTTTTCAGTTGACAGTCTGCGTACTAGAAAGATTAAAGGCTTACACCACATTTTACATGTAAAACCGTTTATTAAGAGATAATCTGCTTTTTAAGTTTGTCTTTGCCATAAAATATTTCACTTCACATTTCTAGTATAATTTGTCAGACTTAGAATCTGTTAACATGTAACCATGTTTGAAGTTAAATATCCAGTCAAGAACCAAGAGAACTTATTTAAACAGAAATTACGAATGCATTCTTGTAGCGAACAGACGTAACAGTGTTATTGTGCGTGTACATTCTTGCTTGTTAATTGCACGATTACGTAACGACTATAAGGCTGACATACTTAGAACATTTACCAGTACTGCTAATGAGATTTTAATGAAACATTTTGGTTTACTTGAAAATAAATTCTGGATTTAAAGTACTTTCTGTGAGATACCAGATGACTCATTGGTTAGTTTATGTGACAGCTACAAGATTTTATCACGACGCTACTAATGATTGACAATTTACAATGTTGCTTTTGCACTGTATCTGTTTTATATCTGCACAGTTTTTCTGTATTATTCTGGAAAGTAATACATGTTTTAGTAGTAACTTTTGTGGTATAGCTACAATGAGACAGCCTTTATCGTAGCGCAACAATACGTTACAGTACAGTAATTACTTCATCACGGCAATAAGCGTAGTAACTACGATATCTATACGCAAAGCATTTCACTTTTGTATATCATGAGATAAGTACATTGACTTCTGCAGAACTTAGCTTTCGGAGGACGATACCTACGACACTTATACAGAGATTATCTTACAACACGACGCACAGTTTAGCGCTACAGTACACATACTTGAGTGACTAATTTTCTACTAAAAACATTTATTTTTAAAGATATTTGAAGTACAATGATACAAAGGTTTTCCGTAGTACATTTCATTCCATTGCTGTAATCTGTACCACCTGAGGATATAATTACATTAATCCTCAGGGGGGTACACACTTACTTTGTGTACCATGTGTCTGGCAAGCACAAGGAGCCCTAGCTAATATGGTATTTGATTATACAATTTTACACATAGGTACCATATTTCTCTAACACATAAATTACACATCTATCTGATAATTTGACTGAGAGACAAACATTTTTTTTACTACATCAGTGACGCATGTTTACACAATTACGGAGTTGGATAACTTGACACTTATGAAACCGTATTTTGTTTGTACTGTGTGAACTGTTCATATTTTTTCGGAATCATTGTGATACTATGAGAGCTTTGAATGATGATTTTTAAAGTAGGTTTGAGGTAGATGACACTTTTGACATGAGCAGAGAATTTTTTTTAGGTTTTGAAATTATTGGAGGAAGCTACGACGATGTTCAGAATTTGACTGAGGTGTTGTGATGTTATTATTACGACGACGATGTGAATTATGCTGCTGAGGTATGTTTGAGCTGATGCTATATGAGTTATTTGATTATGCTACGTATCTGTTATGATGAAATATTGAAGAAGTGTCGACGAATAAGGTAAGGAATAATGAGTAGTGGCTAGGGACTCTGCTTTGTGAAAAAGGTTGTTGGAAACCAAGAATCGTACTTTAAGAGTTATGAAATGTATGTACATGCGTGAATGTATTACAATGCCGACGGAAAATTTTGAGACACTATTATATTTATAGGTTTTTGTTTCTACAGATATGTAACGCAAATTCTTGACCTGTGAAATATTTTTGTATGTGACTCTCACTGTAGCGGAAACTGCTGTTGTAAATATTTCGGTAAGACAGTTAAGTGACCACCTGCACACAATGCGTCGTGGGCACCCAGCTGCGCGACAGCCACCTGGAAACCAGCCATTAGGGTGTGCCTTTCAGAGGCACAAGAAAAAAAAAGGCATTATCCTCGCTATTGACATTCCTTTGTAGAAAGCATCGTAAATACGACACCCTAAAACTTGAAAACATGATTACACTGTAGAGTTCTTAATTTATGACATTTACTGAAATGAAATGATGAGAAACATTTTATATCTATTGTCTTTCTAGCTGAGACATTGCTCATCTTGTTTAATATCCAGATTCAATCTGCACTGCTGCATTGGTTAAAATAAAATTTAATAGATGTACTAATATCACTTTTTTCTGTCTACAGACCCAGTAAAGAATCATTTTATGATGTACTTTCTTGGAAAAGAGAGCACAAATAGACATTTCCCTTCACAGGAATTGCAAAAATAATTTTTTTACGATTTGGTAACTTATCTGCTAGCGTATGTTCTCGTGATGCATCACTCTAGTGTTAAGATGTCACATAGGTATTGAACGTTTTTACTGTAATATTTTTTCTGCTTCAGCTTTGTCATGTTTAGATATAAATTAATAAATTTATTGCTGCTCGCTACGCTTACTTGCATTTTTTTGGTCATAGCTGTTTGTATTAATTATTTTGTGTCGATGCATTGCTCGTCCCTTAGTTAAGCATCTGAGCTCAGTAGATTTAAGTTAGCTTAAGATGAGGTAGGCTATAAAAGAGAACGAGTTGTGATGAATTGGAAGAAATGCATTGAGAAGCTATATGAAAATTATTTGGCCAAAAAAGTAGTGTACAGTGGAGGAAAACGATTTTTGAAAGCGGATGTGAACAAAATACAGAAAGCATGTTTGGATAGGATATTTTGGTGGAAACAAATGTTGAGATAAGACGAAAGATGTACAGAATGACGTTTGGGTTGGACTGCAGTACCTAATGTTACACTGAAAATAAACCCTGTCCTTTCCTTGTGTTATCCCACTATGTGTTTGTGTACCCTTGTGTATTTATGTTCTTCTGGTCTTTATATGTTTATCTGATAAGATTTATGTTGCAGAATTTTTCTAATACTCAGTTACATGAATTATGTTGAGGAATACTGTTATCCTCAAATATAATTTGCATTAATAATATGTTATTTACTTTGTACAGATATTTAGACATTATTTATCTGTTCTGTTTTGTTGCTCATATGTGAAGTTGATGTTTCAAAAGTTATTCTGATCTTTATGTATGTACTTATGTCATAATTTTTGTAAGACAGATGTGCATGTTGATTTCTATTCTTTTGTAAAGCCTGCTTTACAGCAAATGTTATCTGTACTATTATGTTCTTTAATGATATATTTTGTACCTTTGTTATTGTATTCTTATGTTATAAAATTGTAATTGACACCAGTTCATCAAATTAAGTAACTTGTAAATTACATCTCACTGCACACGTTTCTGTTGGTCATAGTATATGGACAATATGTGGGAAGTAGGGACTGATAGTGTTTGCACATGTGTTAATAATTCAGTAAGCGACTGGCTAACAGCATTGCTGGTTCATAGGACATATCAAAAACAATTTTTGTGAGTGCACAAGTGGTGGTTATGGGCTTGCTATATTATCCACAAGACTCTTCAATGGTGATTGTGCGCCTGCACGGTCAAACGGATGGCTGCTGGCCATCTCTACAAGGACTACAGTGGGTCTACACCTTTGATGACCCACCAATACCATTATTTCTACAAGGTCTACAGTCGGTCTGCATCTCTGGTGGCCCATCAATATCGTAATCTCTACCAGGACTACAGTGGGTCTGCTCTGAGATGACCTACCTACCAATATTCTTCAAAACTTCGACTGACTCTGCTGTGGGTTTGCTCTGTTGTGGCCCATTACCTGTCTGCATGTCAACAGTCAGCACCGTCCTTCCGTTGGAGGGACAACACTACTTCTTCAAGACTGCATGTAAATCCACTACTTCTGTGTGCATTTTCTTTTACTACTCAGACTTTGAGAAAAACACTGCAATTTTACTTTGATGAATGGTCAGGACTGTCTTTATGGACTGTGAGAAAATTTTAGCTTCTGACCAACATTGTATCAATAAGTGTGTGCATTTGATATCTTTGTTATAGTAATTATGAAAAATTTTATCAAATCATTATTGGCCACTGCCCAAAACAATTTGTAAAAATTTTTTGTGGGGAGTATGGGGGCTATGTAAGTAGGCTGTTTAGGTTTTATTATTGGTAACGCCACATAGTGCTCTGTATGAAAAATCACTGGCTGTGCTGTGCGCAGTCTGTGGCCAGTTTGCATTTTTGTCTGCCATTGTAGTGTTGGGCAGCGGCAGCTGGATGCTAACAGCGCGTAGCGTTGCGCAGTTGGATGTGAGCCGGCAGCAGTGGTCGACGTGGGGAGAGAGATGGCGGAGTTTTGAAATTTGTAAGAATTGGTGTCATGAACTGATATATATTATGACTATTAAGATAAATACATTGTTTGTTCTGTATTAAAAATCTTTCATTTGCTAACTATGCCTATCAGTAGTTGGTGCCTTCAGTAGTTTGAATCTTTTACTTAGCTGGCAATAGTGGCGCTCGCTGTATTGCAGTAGCTTGAGTAACGAAGATTTTTGTGAGGTAAGTGATTTGTGAAACGTATAGGTTAATGTTAGTCAGGGCCATTCTTTCGTAGGGATTTTTGAAAGTCAGATTGCGTTGCGCTAAAAATATTGTGTGTCAGCTTAAGCACAGTCGTGTAATAATTTTTCTAAGGGGACGTTTCAAACTGTGCGCAGGGAAACGGACCAGGCAATAAATAATGGTGTTGTAGACAGTGAAACAATTAGTGAAGAGAGAAGCATTATCGATCGATCGGTCGGCAACAGCTCGTCTCAGGAATCCGAAATGACAGGACACAATCTTGCAAATACTGTAGATTCAGGTTTTAGGCCCTCATCGTTTTCTTAAATAAGTCAAGACACATTTTCTGCTTGTCAAAATGTGAATGTAGCCGATGCAAATGCACTGCCGGAAAGCATAGAGGAAATATTCCAGACACTAATACATTAGTCTTGCAAATAAAGCAACAAATGAAACAAAATGAGAGACAAACACAGCAACAGTTAGACACAATGGAACAAAATCAGAGACAAACACAGCAACAGCTTCAAAAGTTAGACACCACGCTTGAACTAACACGTGTAGGCTTAACTGCTGAGTTACTTAAAATCGAATCGAATGTCAAAAAGTCTGTATTTACGTAAAAACACAAATTAGTGAGCTTTTTCAACCTATTTTTTCGCGTCATGAAAATCCATTACAGAATCACGAAGCACCCATATAAGAACTGCAAACTATTGTTCATGAAAATCACGACGCCTTGCATGCTAAAATTGACTCAGTTGCATCTACCGATTCAGTTACGCAACTTGAAAAAGTTCAGGAAACCTTAAAGGACGCAGTAGATACGATTTCAACACAAATGGACACTCTGAAACTAGGTTCAGAAACACACAGTGACGAAATAAATTCACCATCGGAGAAAGTAGCCGAACTTTCGGATCAGTTCACTTACTTATCTACAAAGGTAGATGATGATATGAATGACACAAGACCAGTAGCCTTCACTGACACAGATGAGTATGAACAAATTAGAAAATTCAAACAAAATCAAAATCAAATTAATACACAGTACAAAAGAGAAATCCGGGAAGTACAAGATCAGTTGGCACAAGTAATACAAGAATTACGTATTTCAGAGGACACTCGCGCTCCAATACAGAAAGAGGGACATAGAAATACAGTACAGCCACAAAATAATAACACAAGGCACTTCGGAATTTATGAAAGAAATTGGCAAGGTACACCGAATTTTGAGATGAAACCGCCGAAAAAAATAACATTGACCGATATGCGACTTGCCGACATGATGATTTTGACTATAAGCTGTTCATTACTACACGTAAATTCAAAACATTTAAGAATTCTGGCAACGACATTCATCCACACGCATGGCTTCATCAATTCTCTCCTTGTTTTCCTTCCAACTGGTCATTGGAGTGCAGATTAGAATTTATGGGTGGCTACTTAGAGAATGAACCAGCTATAAGAATGCGGTCGGTCATTAACGATTGTCACAGTCAAGGAGAATTTTATCATGCCTTCCTGTCAGCTTATTGGCCTCAAGCTACTCAATATTGCGTAAAACATAGAGTCATGATGATGAAACACTTTCAACAGTCTGAATTTTCCAGTCTTGTGAAATATTTTGAAGACATGTTGCATAAGAATCAGTATCTGTCAAACCTATACAGCCACGCACAACTCATCCGCATTTGCTTAATCAAATTGCCTGAACATTTACAACATATTATTTTGGCAGGACGTTGCAAAGACGACTCTGAAGCTTTTCAGGGACTGTTACAAGAATTGGAAATTGACTCTGACAATCACGGGACGCGAAAACAGGAACACAACAATTATAGATCACATCCGTCACAATTCCGCTATGACAGAAATAATAACTGGACACGACAAAGCTGTTCTTACAACGCAAATCGTGACCAAAACAGACACCACCCGTATGACAGCCATTGGCAGAGTAGTAATAATCACAGGGAAAGGTCACATCTCCGTGGTAATGACTAAGAGACATTCAGAGAAATAGACGATATGGGAACCAAAATAATTATTATCAAGGGAGACAGAACCATTTCAGACGCAACGGTCCACCGCGCAGTTACGGTTCAGGGAGAAATTCTCCACCACATGACCGACACAAAAGGAGCTATGGAAACTACCTTCATAGCGACAGACCTGAATTTCATCAGAACTGGGGGAATTCAAACGGGGTAGGACCCTCTCGGCAAAGTGAATTTGTAGAAGTTAGGTCTCCTAATCTCAGTAACGATGCGCTCCAACGAAGAGACAGTAGGGAATGACTCACACCGCTGGCAGCCACAATACGTACTTATGAAGCTGACGGCGTAGCTGCCGTGGCTAGTAATTACGTAAAAATGGAAGACATTAGGGACGTCTTACTCCAGGAACACGAGGTAAAACATTGCATATCCTGTAATTCACATTACAATAAATGACGTAAAATTTACGGCACTACTTGACTCTGGCAGTCCAATTTCAGTAATTAATGAAACAGCTTTTACCAAATGTAACAAATCGAACGATTGCCACACATTTCCTTTACGTAAGATTAAATTACAACGTTAAATTTTTAGAAAAATTGTAGATGTACTCTAACAAACCAACTTAGAAATTCTTTGTCAAATCCACAGCTTCTCTATGAACTTCCTTATTGTTCCGTTACTGTAGACGGAAATTATATGCGGAGTAGACTTTTTGAATGAATACAAAACAATCTTAAACTTTCACGATTCTGAAATAAGTTTAGAGAAAGAACGTAAGTCAATAGCTTAGAAATTTGAAGATTGGCTCTCAAACCATAACGAGGAAATTAACCGCCTTAACCTTCTGTTGGACAATAGTCCGGAATTTTCGACGGAACTTGACACTAACAATCACTCTGCAAATATTGATAGGGATGATATCGACGGCGTATTTTATACTAATGAGTTAATTCAGAATAAAATTCAAACAATTGAGAATTGTAATGACACTGACCTTTTTGAGATTTTACAAGCACATTCCACAGTCTTTTACTCATGAAACAGGAATAATGAAGGGATTTCAATACCAATTTCGTGTTCGTGAGTATACCAAATTTTGCGTTAGACTGTACGTAATTCCGCCACATTATAGGGACCGTGTTAGAACAGAAATACAATCTATGCTTGACAAGGGAATTGTTGAGCCCGCAGTAAGCTCATACAACAATCCATTACATGTTTTTGAGAAGAAAAATCGATTGATCAGGCTTGTCTTACATTCGGGACAAATCAATACTATCATCATTCCTGAAAAAGACAAGCATCAAACATTGGAAGAACTTCTTCAAAATGTTAATGGTGTAAAAGTGTTGTCTTTCATTGATCTCAGATCCAGCTTTCATCGGAGCGAACTTCATCCAGAATGTAGAAAATACACAGCTTTTCTTTGTTTTTTCGGCGATTGTTTTCAATTTCGGAAACCTCATTTTGGTTTGAACATTTCTTCGGTAGCATTCATTCGTGGGCTAAAATCCATATTACCTGAGTTCTTAAAACGTCACATCACCTTATATGTGGACGATATTCTGATAGCAGAAGCCTCATTTGAACAAAGTAATCGCATTCTCAACAGTGTGTTATGTATTTTTACAAAATATGGAATTACAGTTTACTTAGGAAAAGTCTGAATTCGGTAGGACAAAGGTGACGTTTTTGGGGCACATTATTTCTTCTGAAGGCATTCAGCCGGAACCTGAAAAGTTAAAAGGAATCAGAGCCATTCCTATTCCACCCACACAAAAAAGTCCGCAGTTTTCTAGGCCTCGTAAATTTTTACCGTCGGTTTCTGAATGTGCAAATTCTAGTTACACCAAAACTTTGTTCTCTCACTGGAAAAAATACTATTTAGAACTGGGACGAAAAGGCCCAGTTGGAATTCAACTCTTTGAAAGAAGCGCTACTTAATACGCCAATACTGGCTCATCCAGATCTGTCACAATATTTCTGCCTTAGCACGGATTCTTCTAAAGTTGGCCTTGGTGCCCATTTATTTCAAGAACCCATAGAATATGACGCTACTGTTCAGAAAACCATTGCTTTTTGCTAGCCGAGTGCTAACAATCTTAGAAAAAAAAAATTTCCGTTACTGAATTAGAAGCTTTAGTTATCGTTTGGGCATTTAACAAAATCCGTTTCTTTCTTCCTGGTAAGCACGTAGAAGTATACAGTGATCATCGTGCATTACAATTTCTTATGTCTTCAAAATTAAATCATTACAGATTAAAACGTTGGGCATTGTTTCTGCAAGAATTCCACTTCACAATAGTCTACATTCCCGGCAAGGAGAACATTGTTGCAGACGCACTGCCCCGTGCACCGGCTTGGCTTCAGAAAAGTAACACAGAAAGCAACCACGAGAAAAATTTCAGTATTCTTTACATTCAGAAAGTCGCCTTTGAAAACTTCATCACCACATCTTTAAAGGGCATTGCTCAGGAACAAGATAAAGATCCGATTTGGAAAGACATCAAAAGTAAATGGCATGAAAAGACACACACACAGATTCGGCATTATTATCTGGTTAGAAACAACACACTGTTCAAACGCTGCACTGTTGATGACAAGCTATGGGTACTTTGCATTCCAGACGATTTTGTTAATGAGCTCATTTGATACATTCATTTCAGCTGTACACATTTAGTCCACGAAAATTTTATCATGTTCTTCGGACGACTTGTTATTTTAACGAATATTTAAAAGAGAATTAGAAGAGTCTTGCCTGTTTGTAAACATTGTCAAAAGACTAAACCATCTACTATCTCATATCGTGCTCCGTTGTTTCCTATCATTCCTTCTAAATTAAAAGAATTTGCTGCTGTTGATGTCTTGGGACCCCTTGTGAGAACATCGAATGGATTTTCGCATGTTCTAGTCGCTGTTGAACTTACTTCAAAATTTGTTTCTTTCACACCGTTACGTAAAGCCACTGGACGGTCTGTGCACCGCCTTTGTTAAAAATTTCTTACGTGAGGTTGGACAATTTAGTAAAGTCATTTCAGATAACGGATCGCAATTCAGATTTGCTGTTTGGCCACACATGCTTCGGAATCAAAAAATCAAACCTGTTTTTATTTAATTGCACTCACCACACTGTAACACGTCTGAACGGATTTTGAAATATACCAATAAGCTTTGCAAACTTTATTGTCACAGAAATCATCAGTATTGGGACAGATATTTACATTTATTTCAAAACGTGCTGAATCAAATGCCTCATGACACCACTGCTTTACCACCTATTCTTGTACTGAACAATGAAGAACCACAGAACAGAATCAGAGAGCTTGTACCTTTTCCAAATATACGTAAACTTCTACACGAAGACGTTATTGATTTGGCTATTAAAATTATAAATTCTGCAGCAGACAAAGGGGAAAACTACGCGCTGAAGTAAATGCAAAGAAATTATATGGTGGTCAGAAAATTCTCATTAAAGCTCATTCGTTGTCACATAAGAAGAAACACTTGTGTCACAAATTCTTTGTGATTTACAATGGACCTTACAGAATCTGACGTATACCACATGATAATTGCGTTGAAGTTGAAAATCTGCGTATTAGGAAGAGTAAAGGATTCCACCACATTTCATATGTAAAACCGTTTATTGATAGATAATCTGCTTTTTAACTTAGTCTTTGCTATAAAAATTTTCACTTCACGTTACTTGTACGCTTTGTCCCACTTACAAATTATTAACATGCAGCAATGTTTTGAAGTTAACTACCGAGTCTAGAACCTAGGGAACATATTCAGACAATATTTACGAATGCATTGTTATAGTGAACAGACGACACAGTGTTGTTATTTCTACATTCTTGCTTTTTAGTTGCACGGTTACGTAACGAATATATGGCTAACATACTTAGAACATATACTGCTAATGAGATTTTAATGCAACATTTTGGTTTACTTGAACAGACATTCTTTATGTGAAGTACATTATGTGAGATTAAAGATGACTTAGAATTTGGTTTCTTTGACAGCTATACGGCTATACCACGACGCTAATAATGAGTGACACAATTTATATTATTGCTTTAGCACTTCATCTGTTTCATATCTGCACAGTTTTTCTGAATTATTATGGAAAGTAAACATGTTTTAGTAGTAACTTTTGTGGTATAGGTACAATGAGACAACCTTTTTCGTAGCACAACAATACGTTACAGTTTAGTACTTTCATAATCACGGTAACGTACGTAATAACTACGATATCTATACACATAGCATTTTACTTTTGTTTATTACGAGATAAGTACATTGACTTCTACAGAACTTTGCTTAAGCACGACGATAATTACGACACTTGGCACATTTTTTACCCTTATGTAATGACAGAGATTATCTTAGAGCAAAACGCACAGTTTAGCTCGACGCTACACGTATTTGAGTGATTAATGTTCTACTTAAAACATTTATTTTAAGGAATTATGAATTACAAAGATACAAAGTTTTTATGTGATACATTTCAATCCGTCGCTGTAATCTGTAACACCTCAGGGTATAATTACATTAATCCTCAGGGGGTACACGACTACTTTGTGTACTAAGCGTGGCGAGCGCTAGGAGCCGTAGCTAATACGGTATTTGCTTATACAACTTTAGACATCGGTACCATATTTCTGTAACACAGAAGTACACTGCTATCTGATCATTTAACTGAGACAGACAAACATGTTTTTTCACTACGTCAGTGACAGATGTTTATGTAATTACAGAGTTGGATAACTTCACACTTATGAAATTGTATTTTGTCCGTATTTTATGAACTGTTCATATTTTTTCGAAACCATTGTGACACTATGAGAGCTTTCAATGATGTATTTGGCATGGGATCATGACTTTTAAAGTACGTTTGAGGTAGATGACGCTATTGAAATGAGCAGAGAATTTTTTTTTTTACGTTTGGAAAATATTGCAGAAAGCTACGACGTTTTTAAGATTTCACTGAGGTGTTATTATGTTATTATTACGACATCGATGTGTATTATGCTGCTGAGGTATGTTTATGATCAATAAACAGATGCTATATGAAGAATTTGATTATGCTATGCATTTATTGTGACGAAAAATTGAAGAAGTGTCGACGAATATGTATATGTGTAATAAAGTAAGGAATAATAAGTAGTGGTTAGGGACTCTGATTTGTGAAAAAGGATGCTTGAAACGAAGAATCGTACTTTAAGAGTTATAAAGTGTGTGTAAATGCGTGAATGTATGACTATGGTTGAGAAAATTTTTTGGACACTGTTATATTTATAGGATGTTGTTTCTACTTATTTGTAACGCAAATTCTCGACGTGTGAAATTTTTTATATGAGACTGTCACTATAGCGCAAACTGCTGTCCTAAATATTTCGGTAAGAAGTGACCCTGACATAATGCTTTGTGGGCACAGTCACCGGGAGACGAAGCCATTAGGTGGAGAAAAAAGAGGCCATTAACCTCGCTATTGACATTCCTTTGTAGAAAGCTTGGCAAATACGACAAGCGCATTACCTGGAAACATATGACAATACTGTGAAGCTCGTTCATTGTGCTACTTACGAAATGCTTATGAACTGATGAGATACATTCTTACATCTGCACACCTGATTATGACAAATGTCTTTCTACGAGAGTTGATGGAATTTCTACTGACTTATGAAATGCCACATGGCTATTGAATGACGTTTTTATACTTCGCTTTGTACATAGTAGCTTATTTCATTTGATATCTGGTTTCCAGTTGTGCTGCAGCATTGGTTTTATAAAATAGAATTAAATGCATTTGCTAATGTGAACTCTTTCTGTCAACAGATCTGGTAAATTATAATTTTATGAACCACATTCTTCAAAAAGGGAGCACTTGGAAAGGAAAGATCAATAAAAAGGGACTAGTAACAGTAACTGCACACATAATTTTCTTTTCAAGTACTTGGTAATTTTTGTTTTGTTTTGTAGAATAAGTTGTTGCGGTCCACCACTTTAATGACATAGACACAAAGATGGGAATAGACGTTTCCCATATTTGCATTGTGGTCTTTAGTGTACTATTTTTTCTGCTTTAGCTATGTCATATTTATGTATAATTTGTTGCATTTGCTGCTGCTAATTGCCAGGCATAGCGCTACCAAATTTGACTTTGTATTACTCTGTTAATCCAGTTTTACTACTGATTTATTTTTCTTGTTGCTGCACATTGTCTGATATTAGTTGCAATATTGCAATTGCTTTGCTAATTTAGATATACTGTTGCTTGCTTTGCCAATTTGCATTTTTACATTTTTTTGTCACTGCTGTTTGTGTTAATTTGGTATGTGCTGCTGCATTGCCTCGTTTCACGGTAATTATGTCTGAGCTCATTAGATTTAAGTTAGCTTAAGATGTGGTAGACTATATAAGAAACTAACTATGAAGAATAGGGAAAGAATGCATTCAGAAGTTATATGAAAAATAGTTTGGGCAAAAAGGAGTATGGTACAAAGAGAAATATTTATTCTGAAAGACGCTACGAACAAAACAGTAGGGTTTAGGGACAGCAGGGTTAGATAGGATTTTTTTTTGCTGGAAAGATCTATGGAATGAAGTTTTGGGTTGGACTGCAGTAGCAAATGTTACACTGAAAACTAATGCTGTCCTTTCCTTTTGTGTTATTCCGCAATGTGTTTGTGTGCCCTTGTGTATTTGTGTTTTTCCTGTCGTTATGTGTTTAGCTTGTAAGATTTAAGTTGTAGAATTTTTCTAGTACTAAGCTACATTCACTGTGATGAGGAATACTGTTATCCTCAAATATAATTTCATTAATCATACATTATTTACTTTGTAAATATGTTTGGACATTATTTTCTAAAGCTTTTCTGATCTTTTATGTATTTAATTATGTCATAATTCCTGTAACACTGATGTTTATGTTTATTTCTATTCTTTTGTAAAGCCTGTGTTACTACAAATGTTACCTGTACTATTATGTTTTTTAATGATTTATTTTGCACCTTTGTAATTGTATTCACGTGTAGTAAATTCATAATTGTATAGACAGCAGTTCTTCAAATTAAGTTTCGATTCACTGCACACGTTTCTGTTGGACATGGTATATGCATAATATGTGAGAAGTTGGGACTGTTAGTGTTTGCACGTGTGTTAATAATTCAGCAAGGGAGTGGTTAACAGTATTGCAGGTTCTAAGGATAATTCCCAAATGGTGGTTTATGGACTTTCTATATTGTCCACATGACTCTTCGATGGTGATTGGGCACCGCACAGTCGTAACAGATGGGCTGCTGGCCATCTCTACAAGGCTACAGTGGGTCTGCATCTTTGATGGCCCACCAACACCGTTATTTCTACAAGGACTGCAGTCAGTCTCCACCTCTGGTGGCCCACCAATACCGTAAACTCTAACAGGACTACAGTGGTCTGCTCTGTGATGACCTACCTATCAATATTCCTCAAAACGTCGACTGACTCTGCTGTGGGTTTGCTCTGTTGTGGCCCATTACCTGTGAGCATGTCAAGAGTCAGTATTATATTTCTGTTGGAAGGACAACACTACTTCTTCAAGATTTCATGGAAATCCACTACTTCTGTGAGCATTTTCTTTTACTGCTCAGACATGTGCATAAAATTGTAATTAATACCTTGATGAGTGGTCAGGACTGTCTTTATGGACAGTGAGAAAATTTTAGCTTTTGACCAATATTATATTAATAAGTGTGTGCATTGGATTTCTTTGTTATTGTAATTACAAAAAAATTCTAATCTGTATTGTCGACTGTCCAAAACAATTGGTACAATTTCTTGGGGGGAGCATGGGGGCTATGTAAGTAGGCTGGTGCATTTGGAAGTGAGCCGCCAGCAGTGGTGGATGTGGGGAGAGCGACGGCAGAGTTCTGAGAGCAGATGATCTGGACGTGTGTCCATCAGAGAGAGTAAATTTGTATTACTGGATGGCACGAACTGATATATATGACTTTTGGACAGTATTAAGGTAAATGCATTGTTTGTTCTCTATCAAAATATTTCGTTTTCTATCTATGCCTATCAGTAGTTAGTAATTTCAGTAGTTAGAAGCTGTTATTTAGCTGGCAGTATTGGCGATCGCTATATATTGCAATAGTTCGAGTAACGAAGATTTTTGTGAGGTAAGTGATTCAGGAAAGGTCTAGGTTATTGTTAGTCAGGGCCATTCTTTTGTAGGGATTTTTGAAAGTCAGATTGCGTTGATTGTGAGTCAGTTTAGTGTTGATCAGAATAAGTAAAGATAGTAATGTCTGAGTACGTTCAGTTTTACTCAGGTGTTTGAAAATCAAATATGGTAAGGGGTTTATCAGCACAGTAATTCATAAATTTTTCTAACGGGATTTTCACCATCTGCACGAACAGTTCGACGACGTTTGCAGCAACATGGACTATTAGCTCGGAGACCATGGCTGCGGTTACACTTGACGCTGCATCACAGACAGGAGCGCCTGCGACGATCTACTCAACGACGAACCTGGGTGGCAAAACGTCATTTTTCCGATGAATCCAGGTTCTGTTAACAGCATCATGAGGGTCGCATCCGTGTTTGGCGACATCGCGGTGAAAGCACATTGGAAGCGTGTATTCGTCATCGCCATGCTGGCCTTATCACCCGGCGTGATGGCACGGAGTGCCATTGGTTACACGTCTCGGTCACCTCTTGTTCGCATTGGCGGCACTTTGAACAGTTGACATTACATTTAAGATGCATTACGATCCATGGCTCTACCCTTCATTTGATTCCTGCGAAACCCTACATTTTAGCAGGATAATGCATGACCGCATGTTTCAGGTCCTGTACGGGCCTTTCTGGATACAGAAAACGTTCGACTGCTGACCTGGCCAGCACAATCTTCAGATCAGTCACCAATTTAAAACGTGTGGTCAATGGTGGCCGAGTAATTGGCTCGTCACAATACGCATGTCACTACTCTTGATGAACTGTGGTATCGTGTTGAAGCTGCATGGCCATCTGTACCTGTACACGCCATCCAAGCTCTGTTTGGCTCAGTGCTCAGGCGTATCAAGGTAGTTATAACGGCCAGAGGTGGGTGTTCTGGGTACTGATTTCTCGGGATCTATGCACCCAAAGAGCGTGAAAATGTAATCATATAACAGTTCTGGTATAATATATTTGCCAAATGGATACCCGTTTATCATCTGCATTTGTTCTTGGTGTAGCAGTTTTAATGGCCAGTAGTGTGTTTCTTTTTCTCACATTTTGGAAGATGCTAACTGGACCTAAATCTCTAAGTTACACCTGCACTTTGAATCTCCGTTCTGCATGTATATGAGAGGAACTGATACTACATGAGGTGCAATACTTTCAGATTCGATGATCTTTTCAAGGATTTATAATTACTTTAAATGAAGGAAGGAAGATTAGTATTCAAACGGGGCACAAGGCCAGGATGGCAAATAATGTGCTGAGAAATGCGTCGTGCCCTTTCAAAAGAACCGTTCCGCCATGTGTCTTACTTGAATTACGATAATCGAGTAAAACGAAATCGTGGATGGATTGACGAAGTTGCTGAATACTGGTCTGGTATTTTTCACTGCGTCCTTTAGCTTGTTATGTATGCCCGTTTATGTTATGCCGTGCGAGACAATCCACGTAAATGTTTGAAGAAAGCATCAGAACTTCCGCAGCATTAACGTTTGTGAGAATTTAAGAAATATTGGAGGTTTCTCACAGTCTATCGCGGTAAATATCGGAGATCGTCTCACCCTTTCTTCGACAGGTAATTCTTAATTATCTGCCATCTACGCTATCATATCCCAACACCTTCTACGACACTCGACTAAGCTCACTTCTGGGTCTAGGAATTACATGCATCTCTGCACCTCTGTCGGGCAGTAAGATCTGCTGTATCACGTATTTTGAGTACGCTGTACTAGTGTTACCAGTTACCCTTTGGTAACCCATTTCAGTGTCTGATTATTTTATTTCTCCTCAATCGGTAGAACTATTTCTGCGAGCACGGCCGAAATATTGGTCACGAGATTACAGCAACTGTATTGATTAAAACAATTATAATTTATTCTTCACTCTCAGTTGCACATTTTTAAATATATACCATGTGTCTGTCTTTATGGATCACCATCATATCTATGTAGTTGCCTCAGCAACCTCTCGTTTCATAAGTAAGTGACATGTTTCGATCTTTCTGGAACATGTTCAGATCTATGTAGTTGTAAGAACAACCCGTCGTTTCACAAATACATGACGTGTTTCGATGTCTCTGGATCATCTTCAGATATATGTAGCTGTGGATATCAACCATTCTGGGTTAATAACGGGACTTAACTTATGTTAACCAAATTGATGTACAAAACAATCAAAGTGGTAAGTTTCAGTTTCGCTTTTATTTAACTGAGGACTGGTTTCGTGTTACCCGAATTCAGTATTCAATCGCCCGAACAGTGAGAATGGTATATTCCGTAACAGTGCAAAACATATTAGAATGTACACACGCATATATCAAAGTAAAGTTTTATGTGTGAACATTGGCAGGACAAAAAATATCAATTCTAGCCTGGTCATCGGGGCTCAGATCGAAATGACATCGTTCGCTAAAGACAGTCGTAATCCAGTCAATGAAATCGCAATCCGAGGAGATGTAAGACGTGTCTGGAGCGGTGGGAGACGAACCTGCCTGTTGTCCGCCTTACGGCCCGACAACCTGGACTGATGTTATGGAATGCCATTGAATATCATAGCGGGACCCCTTTGGTTGTCATGTGCGGCACTTTTAAAGCACGGTGAAAAGTCGACGATATTCTACGCCCCGTTTACTCAGCCTTTAATGCAAGCCTTCCTGGGTTTGCGTTTCAGAAAGATAGTAATAGTGACTGTTGCCCTCTTGTTTGCCAAATGCTAGCTTGGCCAGAGAGGTAGGCACATCTCTCAGCAATTAAGAACGTTTGGAGCATTATGGGCGGGCCATCTAGGGTTTTTACCATCTACCTCGGGAATTATACAGAATTTGGCACGAAATCCGTCAGGATGGTATCTGACTACTCTATCAATCAGTGCCAGGCCAAATAACTACTCGTATAAGGACCATATGTGGATCAACGCATTACTAACTTCCTCAATTTGTGAGGCTCTTTCTCTTGAATATGTTATACAATTTTTATGAAATAGTAATCATTTCTCCGTCTGCGTATAAGTACTACATTTACCGATTACAGTCGCATTCGGATAATTCCTTTGTGGTGCGTCATTCCTTCCTTTTCTTTTGTCTTAAAGTGAATTTAAAATGTGTAACTGAGAAAAATAAATGAGAATTGTTTTTATTTCCTGTGAATAAGTAACTTGTAGTCTGAAAGCTTCGTAAACAATTTGATGGTTCAGTCTAGTAATTATGTCCGTCTTATGCAAGTAAAACGAGTATATTTCGGCCTTTGGGAACTATTGATTTCTGATATATGATTAAAGGGATGTCTGGTAACGTTCGTGAAGGGAGGTAAATATAAACGTATGCTGAATGTTTAAAAAGAGGTGCCAGGCCCTCTTACAAGACAGGAGAATTTGTTGATCGAAACTAGAAAGTTATCATGAATGCATGTATCCATAAAGGCAACGAATAAGTATTACAGGAGGCATTGTGCACGTATCTGAGTCTCTCCTGTTACAGTAACATACACGGGCGCGACATGCCTCAGCATCTGACTCCATCCCCCCCCCCCCCCCCTCTATCTATCTATGTGTGCACCTTGTCGTTATATATGACATACATCGATATCAGTATTTAAACCTGTTACGTCACTCTACTGATCTGAAATTTTTCACTAAATGACAGGGTTACTACTGTCGTGTGAGGCATAGATAGTGTGTGATAAACATGTTTCCTCAAAGGCGACGCTTCCCAGTTCGTGGATAATTTATAACGGACAATTTACAGATAAATAACGTCTTCTAATGTGCCACGAGACAACTCATGCCCATGTATCATAGGAAAGCGGATTTTATGCTCCCATAGTCCTTCGGGGAGTTGGATACACTCACCCGTCATTGTGTTTATTAGTTATTCCACATTTCATGAGTTCCATCTCTTGTGTAAATAAAATGAAAACTGTAAACTGAAGAAGGAAATAAAATTAGGGCTTAACGTCCTGTCGACCTCAAGGTCTATAGAAACCAAGCACAAGCTCGGAGTGTTTCAGTGGTTCAAATAGCTCTGAGCACTATAGGGCACAACATCTGAGGTCATCAGTCCCCTATAACTTAGAACTACTTAAACCTAATTAACCTAAGGACATGTCATACATCCCTGCCCGAGGCAGGATTCGAATCTGCGACCGTAGCGGTCGCGTGGTTCCAGACTGCAGTGCGTAGAACCGCTCGGCCACAACGGCCGGCGCGGAATGTTTCAAGGGTGGGGAATGGAACGGGACGTATCCTTCCAAAAGAACCTTCGTGGCTTCTGCCTGGAATGATTTAAGGAAATCATGGAAAACCTAAACCCGGATGGATGGACACGGATTTCAATGGTCGACCTCCCGAACGCGAGTTCAGTGTGCTAACTACTGTGCCAAGTAGCTCGATTTTGAACTGCAGATCCACACCGACTTACAAATCGTAGCAAGATGTTGTGGTTCTGTTGGCAGAGTTCTTCACACATTTCTTAATAATACCACTGAATTAAAAATCAATCCGTACTGACAACGTAAGAACGCGACTTACGAATTCAATTACTGTAGCTCTTCGCACACTTGGGATTTCGTTCTTGTCCCCTCGTAGCAATACTGTTTTAATCTTGAAACGGATAGGAAAAATATGGAGGACAAACAATGAGCATGACGACCACATAATTTGTTAAGATATCGGGGAAACGTCTATGTGGTACAACATAAAGTTGTAAACGACAGTAAAGGGCATAGGAAGAAAAATGGTGACGAACTACATGAAAACAGGCTGAAGACTGCCGACAAGTAAACACGCTGACGGAAAAAAATCGCAACACCGAGAAGGAGCTGCGTCATTTAAACGAAAGTTAGTAGGCGTGTTTCTACGTCAACTTAAGCTACCTTTGAGGGTGGACGTGTTGAGTTGATGTTAGTCAAAACTTTAGTATCAACACTTCACTCGGTCTGAACGAGATCGTGTAACATGGCTTCGAGAGGGTTGATGTTCCTTCTACGATACTGTAGAAAGTCTTGGCAGGATTTGAGCCACTGTAAATGATGGCAGCAGAGGTCACGATAAACTGCAATCGCAAATGGTCATGGCTCTGGACAACTGGGTGGCGCTATTGAGAGGGAAGACCATCGTGTTCAGTCTATTGCTGTGACGCGTGTCACTACAACTGCAGCAGCAATCAGAGTGGCAGTAGGCATTACAGTTAATTTAAGGACTGCTCCGAGCAAGACGCTCTGTAGCCCCCATTCTACTGTCCCTAAACCACCGCCATGGATTCAAGTGAGAGCTCATCGGAAGACAGCGTATGGGTCTACTGCTTTTCTGACTAAAGCAGATTCTGACTAGGTGCCAGTGATTGCCGTGTGTTAGTTTGAAGGACGCCAGTTGAGGACTTGCAACCGTTCTGTCTCCGTGCTAGACACACTGGAGAAACACCTCGAATTATGATCTGGCCTCCAATTTCGTATGACAACAGAAACACTGTCGTGGCCATCCAAGCAAGATTTGTGATCAATCTGTTGCGCTTCCATTCATGAGCAGCATTCCAGGTGGTCTATTTCAACAGTACACCGCTCGCTCACACACCGCTGTTGCAACCCAACATGCATTACAGTGTCGACATGATGCTTGGTTGCTCTATCAACAGACCTTTCTCCAGTTGAGCAGATGCGGGACACAACCGGACGACAAATCCACCGTCATCCAAAAAACAGCATTAACCGTTTCTGTATTAACCGATGAAGTGCAGCAACAATGGAACTCCTTCCCAGGAACTGACAACCGGCCGTGCCCGACACAATGGATTGTCACTCAATAAAATTCATCTGGGATTGTGACCACATTGTCAACAATAAATTTCCGACGTTTCGCCGACTATTGCAAGACGCATTCCTCAGGGTGCAGTCCGATTACTTATATACTGTGGAGGGGATATAGTGGTGAGGAGGAAGGGTATTAGGTGTTCCCTTATTGGCCTTTGCATTGCGTGTTATCATTGACGGAAATAGGCGTTTCCCAATGGTGTTTTCTTTATTGCTTGCCATTGGTGGAAATCGGTGAATAGGAAATTGAGTGGCGACTGCTGCCTAGTGTTGTTTACTAGCTGCCTATTATCTACTAGGGCGGACAGCACTCTGTGTACCCTCCGCCGCTGTGGCCTACTGCGAGTCTGTAGCTTTGCGTCTTTGCGAGAGCTGTCCTTCCGCAAAGATTTGACTGCTTGTAGCCAAGACGTTGGGAGTTGGTACCCGTCTCTATTAATGTTGTCGGGCCGCTTGACTATTTCTATACCCTCTCTGATCTTCCTCCACAAGCTAAAGGGCTGTTTCGACAACACACGGGGCTCTCGAAATTCAATCTTCTTCCTGCACTGTTCCTGGTGTTCTGCCACCGCTGATTTCATTCATATAGCTCTGAGCCCTATGCGACTTAACTTCTGATGTCATCAGTAGCCAGGAACTTAGAACTAAGTAAATCTAACTAACCTAAGGACATCACACTCATCCATGCCCGAGGCAAGATTCGAACCTGTGACCGTATCGGTCACCCGGCTCCAGACTGGAGCGCCTAGAACCGCATGGCCACTTCGGCCGGCCAAACCACTGATTTGTTGTATTGTTTGAGACGGATGTATCTCTCGTGTTCAGGCAACCTTGCTCTTATTGGACGCCCCGTCTCGCCTATATGAACCATTCCACATTCGCACCAGATTTCGTAAACTTCGGTGGCATAGAACTTGTGAATTGTATCTTTCGTCGAGCCCAGAATGTGTTTTATTTAGTTTTTGCTACGAAAAATCGGCTTAATACCTGCTAGCTGTAGAATTTTGCCCAGACGTTCTGCATTTCCCTATTGCCCTTCTCCTTTGGTTCCATAGTTTTATGTATCATCTTCATGTCGTAGCCATTAGCCCAAAATATGGACCTGAGGTTCTGTAGTTGGGTTTTGAGATTCTGTTCATGGCTAGCCCTGTAGGCTCTCTCAGTTAATGTTTGCAGGAACGATTTCATTTGTGTAGAATGGTGGTGGGAGGATGCATTCAAGTACCTGTCGTGTTGGTGGGCTTTCTATAAACTCTGTGTTGAAGCGTCCCATCAAGCTTAAGGTAAACTTCCACGTCGAGAAAAGGCAATGCCCCATTATTTTCTATTTCTATGGTGAAGTGAATTTTGTTTTGATGCTGATTGAGATGTTGGTGGAAGTTCTGAAGCTCTTCTTCCTGTGTGGTCAGATGACAAATGTATCGTCAACGTATCGTAGCCACAGTTTGGGCGTAATGGTGCGCTGTTTCTTCAGACGTTTGCATAAAAAGTTTGCTGCTACAGGCGAAAGAGGGGAGCCCATAGCTACACCGTCTGTCTGGTCATAGAAATCCCCTTTCCACTTGAAACAGGTGGTCGTCAAAAGATGTTCGTGGTGCCCGTCACGCGTACATTCGTGAATAAGGACTCCACGTCAAAACGGAGCATCAGAGCCGTAGCTGAGACACGCTTTCCTTTTAAAAGTGTTCCATAGATGGTGGAGTCCTTGACGAATTAATTTGTGTGGGTCACTAGATATTGAAGCTTCGAAGCCAATTCTTTTGCTGGTTTGTAGGTCGGTGAATTATTACTACTCATTTTCGGCCTTAAAGGAAAGTTCTTTGTGGACCTTCGGTACATCATATATTCTTAGTGCCTGTGGAGCTTGTGGAATGAGTCTTCAGGCTGCTTTAGAATTCATCCTAGTTTGCTTCAGCAGCGCTTGCATCGATTTCATCATCTTGGCCGTCGGGTCCCCCTTAAGTTCATGGTAAATAGGTTCACTCACAAGATCTTCCATCCGCTTGTCATAATCTACAGTGTCCACCACTTGGGTGGCATTTCCCTTGTCCGCATGTATTACTGCTATCTGAGAGCTGCTCGTCAGCTCCTAAACGGCATGGCGTTCCTCCTTACTGATGTTTTGCATCGGAGACTTTGGGTGCGCCAAGGCTGGTATTATTTCGTGCCGGATCTTCCTGCCTCTGGTCGTGGTAGATGACGAACTGAAGGCTTCACTAATTCGATAATGTCTTCTTCCAGCTCTAGTTTTGGTGCGATTGCATAGTTCATCCCTCAAGCCACAATTTGTGTGGCTGGGGAGGTTCACCTCTGTGAGTCGCATGTCGAGAATGGGCCCTTCACTCGTTTTCTGTAGTAATTTGTCGAACTTCGTCATCTGCCGGCTGTTGGTACTTTTATTTGATCTTGAGGCTCGTTAGAAGGCTAACCTGTCGACCCTCTCCCAGTCATCCTCATCCAGTTTTCCACTCAGAAAGAGGTCCAGTTCACACAATGTCATATTCTTCATGTCAAGACTACCACGAATGTGGCGTATTCTTTCCTGCAACAAACGTTTGCTGGTTTGTATACAGCTATTCCTGGTCTTGTTCGATTTTATGTGGTGCGTAAGTCATAAAAATTTTGGCGCAAGTCTAGTGTCCCTGCACCTCGTAAGGAACGCAAAATCCTTCAGCAGTTTGCCTCTGTTCAGTGATTCAAGCTTCCTGATGTTTCCGTAAATCTCCTACCCATACAGGTTCTTTAAATGAAAACGTAGGCTAACGTGACCGTTGTCACAATCAATAAAATTTCATTGTCGCAAAAGAAACTGGCCCTATAAACTTTAACTAAAAAGGCCTAGAGGATCAGCAATGAAGACAGTCTCGAAGCTAAACTATGGAACCTCAGGTCCATTTTTGGAGCTAATGGCTACGGCAAGAGGATGATACATAAAACTATGGCGCCAATGGAGGAGGCCAATAGGGAAATGCAGAAAGCCTGGGCAAAATTCTCCGTCGCGCAGGTGTTCAGCATATTTTTCGTAGCAATAACAAATTGAAAGACGTTCTGGGCTCGAAGAGAGATACAACCAACAAATTTTATGCCAACGGAGTTTACGAAATCGGTTGCAAATGTGGAATGGTTTATGTATGCGAGACGGGGC
Organism: Schistocerca gregaria; assembly: GCF_023897955.1. NCBI lineage: Eukaryota > Metazoa > Arthropoda > Insecta > Orthoptera > Acrididae > Schistocerca > Schistocerca gregaria. The sequence goes on from NC_064922.1 coordinate 718,413,947, forward strand.
GTCCAATAAGCGAAAGGTTGTCTGAACATGAGAGGTACAACCGTCCCAAACAATACAACAAATCAGCGGTGGCAGAACAACAGGAACAATGCGGGAAGAAGACTGAATTTCGAAAGGCCCTCGTGTGGGTGAAACAGCCGTTTAGCATGAGGAGGAAGATCAGAGATGCTATAGAAATAATCAAGCTGATCGACAAAATGAATAAAGAAGGATTTTGACTTGCAGCGTATTGGTGGCCAGCAGTGAAAGCTTCGTGGAAGGACAGCTCTCGCAAAGCAACAGACTCGCAGTAGGCCACACCGACAGAGGGTACACAGATTGCTCATGCGCCCTAGTAGATAGTAGGCAGTTAGGAAACAACGCTAAGCTGCAGTCACCGCTCAGTTTCCTGTTCGCCGATTTCCACCAAAGGCCAGCAATAAAGAAGACACCAATGCTTCGCCTATTTCAGACAATGACAACACGGAGTGCAAAGACCCTCATATCCAATGACAGTACTCCTCCGCAGTATATGAGTAATCAAACTAGCACCCATTCACTAATTAACAATACACCCTGAGGATAGTGTCTTGCAATAGTCGTTGAAACTTCGGAGTCTTAGAGTTCACAATGCGTTCACAAGTCCAGAAGAATTTAAGTTATTGTGACACGAATCGCGGAAGCCTACGTTTATGCAATAGATGCCCGTTTGCATGCCTGCATTGAATATTCTGGTGGTTACACTGATTGTTAATGTAGCAGCTTCTCACATTTGCAATAACTTACCTCACCCTTGCATTAACCTGTGATGTTGTAATGTTAATCATTTAAGTATGTTACAGAGAAATATATAATCCCGAATTCTTTTACTCTACATTAACTATATTTTGGGTTAGCGATTTCTTTCTGTCAGTGTGTATAAAATAAGGAAGTAGCTCTCTCTCCACCACACTTCATGTGTTAACGTAGCGAAGTCCCTCTCAGTGATTTGCCCATTTTGCGACTAATACTTTTCTGTCAGTGTATATAAAATAAGGAAGTAAGGCTTTCTCCACCACACCTCATGTGTGAACGTAGCGAAGTCCCTCTCAGTGGTTAGCCCATTTTGCAACTAATACTGTCTCTGGAAATCACAGTAAAGGCATTCAAATTGAGTGCCACATTTAGGATGTAAGTTTATATAACTGACATCATGGTTTGGTTGTGTTACGTTTTTTTTTTAGAGAGATCTAGATCAACGTAACTGGTGTCATATCCTGTATGTAATAAAAGAAGGACACAGGTACAGTTTATGTCGTTCACGCAACCCGCAGTGATTAATGTGATTGTCATCCGTGCAAAATCTCACTGCTCCCAATCATGATATTGTATGACTTCAATGATCATCACAGTGAGTAAAATAAGCACAGAAACTAAAACAGTTAATAAGGAAAGAGAAGAGAACTACAGCAGCAAGATAACCTACACAATTAAATTCTGAACATGCTCGACAGAAGACGCTGTGTTTTATAACGCACATATTCGAATGGAAGATTACAGTTCCCCTAAATGCGAGATCAAACTCTCGGACTAGAGAAGAAAATCAGCCATGTCTTTTACAAAAGAAACATTTCCGAACTTGTCTTATGTGATTTAAGTTAAGAACGAAAAATGTAAATCTGAATATCTGGACTGGTATTTGAATCACTTTCCTTTCGACTGCTATTCCAGTTTCTTACCACTGCACCACTACCTCGTTACGAATTCGTCTATAGGCCTTTCTTTTCACTGTTTGGCCTTTACTGCCTCGTTTACGACGGTAGGATACACTTTCTTATAAGTGATGCGTGAGTTCCTAGTTCCTTGATAGATATTGTAAGTCATAGGGCATAACTTAAACTGATTTCTGGATGCAGAAGACATTAGACTCCAATCATCTTAAAAATAATAGCTCACGAAGGTTGGAAAAATTGTGTGCTTACAGGTAATTCAGTCTTTCAGTAGATTCCAGGGGGTCCCACTCAGTATTTAGTCTTTCAACTTAGTGAGACGTTAAGCTCCATCGTAGCTACTGTAGGTGAAAATAAGCATCTACAAAGTCTGGGATGCTGATATTACAACATTCGTTAGGAGCAAAGAATGGATATAGACATTCTAATTTAAGGTACGTGTAACTTCATTAATGGACTAGTTTTCTCTGCAGCTGAAGAAAACCACACACAATCCGCTAAATTACAACCTCATGTGTAATGCTGTAGACGGTTCATGGAAATTCTGTATGTCGAGTGGCACCTTTCGTCCCTGCAGCAGCGCACTTAAGTACTGCGTTTCGTTCTGTGAATTGATGGAGATCCTCATTAGAAGCGACTTATTCTAAAGTATCCTACGTACAAACTAGTTAAATCTCCCATATTTCATGCACGTTTGTGTATTTATCAGTTCTGCATTTTATTTACTCTGAAGTGCACCTCACCGCTGTTTGTTTTGCGCTGTGCATTTGTTTTCTGAATGAAGAGCCAATTCTAATAGCTTGATCCATCAGTGAGTAGCAACTCTCGTTACTGCAGCAGCGGACAGAAGAACACCGAATCGTTCCGTACGCTGACGCAATATCTCTTTAGAGGTGACATATTCTAAATTTCGTTTGTGCTGTGCAGTTCAATACTTTGGCTGCCGTGGGTACCAAAGTGAAACACAGGATGACTTCCCTGCCAGACCATGTGCATCAAAGTGATGGACACATTTTGGACGAATGTATGAATCATATAAACAGCTACAACGACTTCAAATGCTTATATGCTCTGCCGGAGAGGCCGTGCACGTCTGATACCAAATTTTGTTGACGGATACTGTGACAGTCAACCTTGTAGTTGGCCCTGCAGTCTACCGTTTCTTTGCATTTACGTAATTTTTATTACTTTTTCAGTCCTCAATCTTCTGACTGCTTTGATGCGGCCCGCCACATAACTCCTGTCCTACGGCAACCTCTTCGTCTCAGGTTTGCACTTCCAACATGCGTTCTCAATTATTTTCTGGGTGTGTTCCAATCTCTGTGTTCTTCTACAGCTTTTATCCAATACACCTCTCTCTAGTGCCATGCAAGTTACTCCCTTATATCTTAACAGACATCGTATTATCGTGTCCTTTCTTCTTGTTAATGTTTTCCATACATTCCTTTCCTCTCCGATTCTGCGCAGAACCTCCTCACAACTTACCTTATTAAGGCACCTAGTTTTCAACGTTCTTCTGTAGTATCACATCTCTATTGTTTCAATTCTCTTCTGTTCCGGTTTTCCCACAGGCCATCTTTCACTATCAGACAGTTACGTGCTCCAAACGTACATTCGCAGAAATTTCTTCCTCAAATTAAGGTCTTTTTTTCATACTAATACATTTCTCTTAGCCAAGATTACCCCTTTTGTCCGTGCTAGTCTGCTTTTCATGTCCTCCTTGCTCCGTCTGTCATCGGTGATCTTGCTACTTACGTAGCAGAGTCCCCTAACTTCACCTTCTCAGTGACCATCAGTCCTGATGTTAAGTTCCTCGTTATTCTCATTTCTGCTACCTCTCATGACCCTCATCTTTCTTCGACTTACTTTCAGTATTTCTTTCTTGGTCTCTCTCTCTCTCTTATTATTCCCTCTTGCCGCTTCTACATGTTACACGTAGCCCATCTCTCCCTATAGTTCACCCTTGTTTTCTTCAGAATTTCAAACACCTTGCATCATCTGTGTATTTTTGTCCGCTTTTAGTCTTTAGCCTTGCCTCCATTACCAAACGCAACATCAGAATTGCTTCTCTGTTTCCTTTACATTTCCTAAAGCCCAAGGGATAGTCATCCAAAACATCCTGTTAGCTCTAGCAGTCTTCAGAATTGTGTGGATAATATTTTTCAGAAAGTTAGATGGTGTGTCTCCAGTCTCATACATTCTACACACCAGCGTGAACAGATATCTTATTACCACTTCTCCCAAAGATTTTAGAAATTTTGCCCCAGTTGATTTGGACTTCCAAAGTTCTTTTAAATTCTGATACTAATACCGTATTCCCTCCCTGTCCTATATCGACTTCTTTCTCTTCTTCTTTCACATCCGAGGTGTCTTCCCTCTTACAGAGGCCTTCAGTGCACTCTTTCCACATATCCGCTTTCTCCTCTGCATTTAACGGTGGAGTTACCAATGCGCTCTTGATGTTACAGCTCTTGCTTTTAAGTTCACCGATTGCAGTTTTAAATTTTCTGTATGCTCAGTCAGTCCTTTCATTAATCATTTCGCCTTAGCTTCGATGCAGGTCCTGTTTATTTCATTGGTAAGCGACTTGTATTACTGTCTTCTAGAATTTTTATGAATGTTTTTGAGCTTATTTCATTCATCGATAAACGGAAGTAAATTGCCTGTTGCCAACGGTTTCTTCTCAGTTACCTTCGTTTTATGTAGCTTTTTCTTTCCAATTTTTTTAACAACCCTTTTTAGAGACGTATATTTCTTTTCAATTGAACTCTCTACTGAGCTATGCATATGACAGTATCTATAGCCTCAGAGAATTTCTACCGTTTGTCTTAATTCTTAAGTACAGTAGTATCCCACTTCTTTGTGTACTGATTGTTCGTAACAATACTCTTTAACTTCAGCCTTCTTAATCACTATTAAATGGCTATCTGTATCTATATCTTCTCCTGCGTACAGCCTACAATCCAGTATCTGATTCCGGAATCTTTATATCACCATTTCATGTATAAGGCCCATTTTCTTCAGTAACCGCTTTTCGTAATCCTTCCGCTAAAAACGCATCTCAGTTCCCTATGACTACTTCAGTTTCATTTTTCTTTACTTCCTGAATTACCCATTCACCTTCCTCATACACTGTCTCTTCATCTTCAGGTTACGAATCCCGCTTGAAAACCTGAACAGTCGTTGTGGGTGTTCGTCGACGTCGTTTCTGATGAGGGCAACCCCATCCCTGAACTGTTCAGGGTAACACAATCTCTGCGCTACCCTCCTATTCGTAAGGAATCTGACTTCCGTTATATCATTTTCTGGACCTCTTGATATTAGCGTATACTCATCTGACCAGAAATCTTAGTCTTCTTTCCATTTCACTTCACTGAGGTGCACTCTATCTAGATTGAGCCTTTGCATTTCCTTTTTCAGATTTTCTTGTTCCCCTACGACGTCCAAACTTCTGATACTCTAAGCAGCGACTCGTAGAACGTTGTCGTTTCGTTGATTACTCAATCTTTTCCTCATGGTCACCTCCCCATTAGCAGTCTACTTCCAAAGACGCGATTAGACGCTATTGGGGAATTATTCTGGTATTCTTGGCCAATGAAGAGATCATCATGACACTTTTTCAATTACAGGCCACATGCCCTGTGGGACGACATTATGTGTCTTTAACACAGTTGTTTCCATTGCTTTCTGCCCCCTCATGCCGTTGATCATTACTGCCCTTTAGGGGCAGTTTCCCACTCCAAGGGCAAGAGAGTGCCCTGAACCTCTGTCCACTCCTCCGTTAACTTTGTCAAGGCCGTTGGCATAAGGAGGATCACTTCTTATGCCGCAAGTCTTCGGCCAACAATGCTGATTTGTTAATCAGAATTTAAGTGCTGACGCGGTTTGAACCCGGGACCGAGGACGCTTTGATTACTAATCAAAGACGATACTCTTAGGCCATATGGTATCACGGGGTTTACTACCTGCACTCAAGATAGATCGCACGGCGTCGTTACTAGAGGTTATTTGAGTTTGAAGTCGTGTTTTCTTGAAGATCTGAGCTTGTTTTCATGTAGGTTTCTGGCAACGGCTGACACGGAGACAATTTCGGGTTTGTTGAACGAGCAAAGGGGATTTAGTGATGGTGAGGCCAGTTTGTTTGGCGACTATCTGAAGGCGATGATCCTGAAACTCTCCTTAGAGGTCCGATCGTGATTAGATCTCCAATTCAGGCGTACCGAAAAAAAGATGACTATTTTTTTATGACAGAGTTTTGCTGATAATTGCAATTCAAGACGAATCGTTATGTTGTGCAGCGAATTACTGTTATTATTGTCAGCAAAAAATTAGAAGAACACAGAAGACTACAACATTGGGAAGACACCGATTACGAAGAAATTCACTTTTTCCATTTATTTTTTTATGCTGATCAATGAATATAGTGGTCAACAATTTTGTAAGTAATGGTTTATACCGCAACAGGTTTAAGTTCCTTATGAGTGTGCTATATTTTCGGACAGTTCTGGTAAAAATAACTTCAAACTGTACAAAGTGTCCCCATTAGTTGATCTACTAGACGATCAATTTCATGAACTGTGTTGTACTGGTGAGAAAGTGTGGGTGGATGAAACTATGGTGTCTGTCAGAAGAACGCTGGGGTTTTGGCAGTATAACGCAAATGTCGTGTAAAACTAAGTGTTCACGACGGCTACACCCGGCATATGAAAGCGTATGCGGGAAAGGAGATTGTCGCCACAGATCATGAAAAGTCTCCTAGTGTAATGATGGAGTTGATGGATCTATTGTTCAATGCTGGACGCCATCTGTACGTCGACAGTTATTATCAACCATCGCCTCAGCCCTTAAGGCGAACGAACATCCAACACACGTCGGCGATACATTGAAAACTACAGAATATACAATCCATCGACCGTAGTGAAAGGTAAGGTCAAGAGAGGTGAAATGTTATGCATGCAGAGTAACACAGTTCGCCCTCGGTAGCTGAGTGGTCAGCGCGACAGAATGTCAATCCTAAGGGCCCGGGTTAGATTCCCGGCTGGGTCGGATATTTTCTCCGCTCAAGAACTGGGTGTTGTCCTAATCATCATCATTTCACCCCCATCGACGAGCAAGTCGCCGAAGTGGCGTCAAATCGAAAGACTTGCACTCGGTGAATGGTCTACCTGACGGGAGTCCCTATTCACAAGACAGAGTACCAGAGTGTTGTTACAGGAAAGTGGAAAGAGAAGTGAAATGTCTTATTGCTGCAACACTAAACATGTTCCATAAATGGTAAAAACCACCTAAACGAAAGGAACAACCACAAAACCACCAACGATTTTGGAATAAAACCACGCAAAATCCTTCACAGACATGTCACATCAAATAGCATCTTACGAAGAGCAGTGAATAGGTATTGCAAGACTGGATTCGAGCTCCTCGCAAATACACCAATTTTCAGTTCTCGTGCTGTCTATAAGCAAGTAATTGACAAAAATGTTAAGGTAACTGAATTTCGAGAGAAAGTTCCACTTGCAATGACAAACACTGGAAACCCAAAAAATTTACCAGGAACACCAGGAACAAGTTCAGGGAATCATGTCTTCCAAGAACCTAGCAGCAAGAGAAACAGGGGCACATCCGTTACCGACGATAGTCTCACAAATTTGAAGGCGATGAAGCTATTAAGTCATCAAAGCAAGTCATCACCAACTGTAAACCTTGCCCGAATGAAAATTTAAGGTGCTTCAACTGTTTTTTCATTCTTCACACATATGACTGCTCTGAATTTGTAAATCAACCCGTTCCACATTTGTATTAGTTTTCGTCTACTTTTCCAAATAGTTAATGCCATTCTTTTAAAATTCGGAGTCTTGATTTCTGCCTAATTCCTATAAACGTCGCCTCTCAGGTATGATATTCAAGAAATTAACTTCAGAGGCCATGTGTGTAACAGTCATCACACTGGGAGACACCTCTGCCTGGTACATGACCTTGGGTAATTCGTATCTGGCAGCAAAAGTGTAAACATCCTACACTTCATGTATGTCTATGTATTTATCAGGCACAGTTCCGCGTTTTATTAACTGTATGGAGTATACGTCCACCACCTTTAATATAGTTTTTTTTTTTTTTTTTTTTTTTTTTTATCACTCTACTAACTGGTTTGATGCGGCCCGCCACGAATTCCTTTCCTGTGCTAACCTCTTCATCTCAGAGTAGCACTTGCAACCTACGTCCTCAATTATTTGCTTGACGTATTCCAATCCCTGTCTTCCTCTGCAGTTTTTGCCCTCTACAGCTCCCTCTAGTACCATGGAAGTCATTCCCTCATGTCCTAGCAAATGTCCTATCATCCTGTCCCTTCTCCTTATCAGTGTTTTCCACATATTCCTTTCCTCTACGATTCTGCATAGAACCTCCTCATTCCTTACCTTATCAGTCCACCTAATTTTCAACATTCGTCTATAGCACCACATCTCAAATGCTTCGATTCTCTTCTGTTCCGGTTTTCCCACAGTCCATGTTTCACTACCATACAATGCTTTACTCCAGACGTACATCCTCAGAACTTTCTTCCTCAAATTAAGGCCGGTATTTGATATTAGTAAACTTCTCTTGGCCAGAAATGCTTTTTTTCCCATAGCGAGTCTGCTTTTGATGTGCTCCTTGCACCGTCTGTCATTGGTTATTTTACTGCCTAGGTAGCAGAATTCTTTAACTTCATTGACTTCGTGACCATCAATCCTGATGTTAAGTTTCTCGCTGTTCTCATTTCTACTGCTTCTCATTACCTTCGTCTTTCTCCGATTTACTCACAAACCATACTGTGTACTCATTAGACTGTTAATTCCTTTCAGCAGATCATTTAATTCTTCTTCACTTTCACTCAGGATAGCAATGTCATCAGCGAGTCGTATCATTGATATCCTTTCACCTTGCATTTTAATTCCACTCCTGAACCTTTCTTTTATTTCCATCATTGCTTCCTCGATGTACAGATTGAAGAGTAGGGGCGAAAGGCTACAGCCTTGTCTTACACCGTTCTTAATACGAGCACTTCATTCTTGATCGCCCACTCTTATTATTCCCTCTTGGTTGTTGTACATATTGTATAAGACCCGAACAGCTTGCAGCATTTTATATTGTGGAACGCTTTTTGCAGGTCGACAAACCTTATGAACGTGTCTTGATTTTCCTATAACCTTGCTTCCATTATTAGCCGTACCGTCAGAATTGCCTCTCTCGTCCCTTTACTTTTCCTAAAGCGAAACTGATCGTCACCTAGCGCATTCTCAATTTTCTTTTCCATTCTTCTGTATATTATTCTTGTAAGCAGCTTCGATGCATGAGTTCTTAAGCTGATTGTGCTATAATTCTCGCACTTGTCAGCTCTTGGCCGTCTTCGGAATTGTGTGGATGATGCTTTTCCGAAAGTCAGATGGTATGTCGCCAGACTCATATATTCTACACACTAACGTGAATAGTCGTTTTGTTGCCATTTGCCCAAATGATTTTAGAAATTCTGACGGAATGTTATCTATCCCTTCTGCCTTATTTGACCGTAAGTCCTCCAAAGCTCTTTTAAATTCCGATTCTAATATTGGATCCCCTATCACTTCTAAATCGACTCCTGTTTCTTCTTCTATCACATCAGACAAATCTTCACCATCATAGAGGCTTTCAATTTATTCTTTCCACCTATCTGCTCTCTGCTCTGCATTTAACAGTGGAATTCCCGTTGCACTCTTAATGTTACCACCGTTGCTTTTAATGTCACCAAAGGTTGTTTTGACTTTCCTGTATGCTGAGTCTGTCCTTCCGACAATCATATCTTTTTCGATGTCTTCACATTATTCCTGCAGCCATTTCGTCTTAGCTTCCCAGCACTTCCTATTTATTTCATTCCTCAGCGACTTGTATTTCTGTATTCCTGATTTTTCGGGAACATGTTTGTACTTCCTCTTTTCATCAATCAACAGAAGTATTTCTTCTGTTACCCAAGGTTTCTTCGCAGCTACCTTCTTTGTACCTATGTTTTCCTTCCCAACCTCTGTGATGGCCCTTTTTAGAGATGTCCATTCCTCTTCAACTGTACTGCCTACTGCGCTATTCCTTATTGCTGTATTTATAGAGTTAGAGAACTTCAAACGTATCTCGTCATTCTTGAGAACTTCCGTATCCCATTTCATTGTGTATTGATTGTTCCTGACTAATGTCTTGAACTTCAGCCTACTCTTCATCACTACTATATTGTGATCTGAGTCTATATCTGCTCCTGGGTACGACTTACAATCCAATATCTGATTTCGGAATCTCTGTCTGTCCATGATGTAGTCTAATTGAAATCTTCCCGTATCTCCCGGCCTTTTCCAAGCATACCTCCTCCTCTTGTGAGTCTTGAACAGGGTATTCGCTATTACTAGCTGAAACTTGTTACAGAACTGAATTAGTCTTTCTCCTCTTTCATTCCTTGTCCCAAGCCCATATTCTCCTGTAACTATTTCTTCTACTCCTTCCCCTACAACTGCATTCCAGTCGCCCATGACTATTAGATTTTCGTCCCCCTTTACATACTACATTACCCTTTCAATATCCTTATACACTTTCTCTATCTTTTCATCTTCAGCTTGCGACGTTGGCATGTACACCTGAACTATCGTTGTCGGTGTTGGTCTGCTGTCGATTATGATTAGAACAACCCGGTCACTGAACTGTTCACAGTAACACACCCTCTGCCCTACCTTCCTATTCATATCGAATCCTACACCTGTTATACCATTTTCTGCTGCGCTTGATATTACCCGATACTCATCTGACCAGAAATCCTTATATTCCTTCCACTTCACTTCACTGACCCCTCATATATCTAGATTGAGCCTTTGCATTTCCCTTCTCTGATTTTCTAGTTTCCCTACCACGTTCAAGCTTCTGACATTCCACGCCCCGACTCGTAGAACGTTATCCCTTCGTTGATTATTCAATCTTTAATCTCATAATAACCTCCCCCTTGGAAGTCCCCTCCCAGAGATCCGAATGGGGGACTATTCCGGAATCTTTTGCCAATGGAGAGATCATCATGACACTTCTACAACTACAGGCCACAAGTCCTGTGGATACACGTTACGTGTCTTTAATGCAGTGGTTTCCATTGCATTCTGCACCCTCATGTCGTTGATCATTGCTGATTCTTCCGCCTTTAAGGGCAATTTCCCACCCCTAGGACAAGAGAGTGCCCTGAACCTCTATCCGCTCCTCCGACCTGTTTGACAAGGCCGTTGGCAGAATGAGGCTGACTTCTTATGCCGGAAGTCTTCAGCCGCCAATGCTGATTATTTATCCAAATTTAGGCAGTGGCGGGGATCGAACCAGGAAACGAAGACGTTTTGATTATGAATCAAACACGCCAACGCTAGATCACGGGTCTACTCTGGATAAGAACAGTGATTGCTGTGTTCAGATGGGAGCTGAGTTGGTGACCATCCAGTGGCAGCTCAAGATGGTGTTGGCTTCTATCACACCGGCTAAGGCTGTTTCAAATGCGCATCACTATAGCGGGCGGGATGTTGGGATCCGTGGACCTTTTAGCATATCACAGTAGTGTCCCCTGATTGTCCACTATTGTGGCAATCAAAGTTGCTGCCCAATCTGATGTTAAACTCCCCATCGTCGAGTAGGAACTCGTTATAAGATATGGCACGGAGTGAAAGACATTCGACTGGAGGGCCTCCCCAGTTAATCTGACGAACAGGTTTCTGGCACTATTTGTGTCTGATAAAGACTCTGAGCCTGACGCAATTGTTTGACCTTTTCCAGAGTCAGTCTCTTAGCCCACAAAGTCTGGACATTCATGAAGGGAGGGATTATTGGTAGTTGGGTGCTCCAAAGTTAGGTACATAATAAGACTCCTTAGGAATACGCCTGCCCAGAACTAGAGAGAAAACAGTGATCAATCTGTTTGCATACCAGGAGGAGTCATTGCAGATGTCGAACGAATGCTTCCGAATGTCATGAAGAGCACATGTTGAGCCAACTGTAGGTGGAGGCTCGTATCGGTAGTAACAGTCTATTGCTTTGGTTTGAGAGAGAATGTCTCTGGTTTCGAGTCGGTAGCTGAAATGGTAAAGGAGCCAGTCCTGCTTTAGAGATGAAAGCAGATCTCAATAAAGGTGCAAATACGTTCAGCGGAAACTTTTACGAAGGACTTAATATTGTTTGCAGTGGGCCCTGGAGTGCTTAATGCTGTCAGAAGTAATTTATTTTGTAGTGAAACTGAAATAGATATGGGGTATATAAGTTACAATGGTTAGAGATTATACTCGGAACTGAAACAGACTGAGAGTTGATTTCTTTTGCCAACCCTCCGATTTAGATGATACAGTTTTTTAACAGATCAAAGAAAACTTCTGTCTCATACAAATGGGTGTCGCACCCATACTGTTAAAGTTGATAGTGACTTCAATCTACCCTCGGTATATTGGCCAAAATAAATATTTCTGTTCGGTGGAAGGAATAAAATACCCTGCTAAATTGTACTGCAGGCTACCTCAGAAAATTATTTTGAGCAATTACCTCAGCACTGATGCGGCGTACCTTCAGCCACACACCTTAGAATGATTTTTAGTGTGTGTATTTAGATGTACATGTAGATGTAGCTTTTTTCTCTAGTGCAACAAGACATTGATTTGTGAGCAGAATGTAGGGTACCTTTTTCTCTGGGGCAGACAGAGAGACCACAGGAGTCAACGAACGCTTTTGCTTTGTGGATGACCACAGCTACGCAGACAAGTGTGAACTTGACTTGTGATTATGGTGTGATGACAGGTACTAGATTTCTGGTGCGTGGTATCGGGGCACACGAACTGAAAAACACGATGAAAATGACATAACACGTGGTAGTGACATAACCTACTTGGCTTCAATCATACTAATTGTGTGTACTGGACACTGCTGTGATAAAATTAATCCTAACGGTCTAAGCTATCGCAGTATCTCTCGAGAAGGATTTTGTACATCTCACGCCCTACGAAAATTTATATTCAAGCTACTAGAGAGCATAGAGACAACCTCAAATGTTCATTAATGAAATGGAAGACTTTGTTAACTACTTGAAATGGAGATTCAAAGTTGCACACATTCTTTGACTTTTTCCTGACATCGCCAAGAAGAGTACTTTTGGCGTAGGTAAATCCTCAACAAATGCTAAAATTATTTGAGAATTCTCCCGATTTAGGTTATTTTCAAGGTTTTTTTACTCATCTGACCACTAAAGACAAGTCATCATTACTCTGCTCCATGGCAGTATAGATCGTCTTCATACAGATGACATTTACAGGAAGAAAGATTCAACGAGATGTCGTCGACATGCAACCATAGGCTCAGGATTAGCGTATATGGTACTCTGGAGACACTATGCCTCCAGGACGACCACTTATGTCCTCAGGCAACATGCTGTCCTCTTTTTACTGAGAAGCACTCAAACACACTCCTGGAAATTGAAATAAGAACACCGTGAATTCATTGTCCCAGGAAGGGGAAACTTTATTGACACATTTCTGGGGTCAAATACATCACATGATCACGCTGACAGAACCACAGGCACATAGACACAGGCAACAGTGCATGCACAATGTCGGCACTCGTACAGTGTATATCCACCTTTCGCAGCAATGCAGGCTGCTATTCTCCCATGGAGACGATCGTAGAGGTGCTGGATGTGGTTCTGTGGAACGGCTTGCCATGCCATTTCCACCTGGCGCCTCAGTTGGACCAGCGTTCGTGCTGGACGTGCAGACCGAGTGAGACGACACTTTATCCAGTCCCAAACATGCTCAATGGGAGACAGATCCGGAGATCTTGCTGGCCAGGGTAGTTGACTTACACCTTCTAGAGCACGTTGGGTGGCACGGGATACGTGCGGACGTGCATTGTCCTGTTGGAACAGCAAGTTCCCTTGCCGGTCTAGGTATGGTAGAACGATGAGTTCGATGACGGTTTGGATGTACCGTGCACTATTCAGCGTCCCCTCGACGATCACCAGAGATGTACGGCCAGTGTAGGAGATCGCTCCCCACACCATTATGCTGGGTGTTGGCCCTGTGTGCCTCGGTCGTATGCAGTCCTGATTGTGGCGCTCACCTGCACGGCGCCAAACACGCATACGACCATCATTGGCACCAAGGCAGAAGCAACTGTCATCGCTGAAGACGACACGTCTCCATTCGTCCCTCCATTCACGCCTGTCGCGACACCACTGGAGGCGGGCTGCACGATGTTGGGGCGTGAGCGGAAGACGGCCTAACGGTGTGCAGGACCGTAGCCCAGCTTCATGGAGACGGTTGCGAATGGTCCTCTCCGATACCCCAGGAGCAACAGTGTCCCTAATTTGCTGGGAAGTGGCGGTGCGGTTCCCTACGGCACTGCGTAAGATCCTACGGTATTGGCGTGCATCCGTGCGTCGCTGCGGTCCGGTCCCAGGTCGACGGGCACGTGCACCTTCCGCCGACCACTGGCGACAACATCTATGTACTGTGAAGACCTCAGGCCACACGTGTTGAGCAATTCGGCGGTACGTCCACCCGGCCTCCCGCATGCCCACTATACGCCCTCGCTCAAAGTCCGTCAACTGCACATACGGTTCACGTCCACGCTGTCGCGGCATGCTACCTGTGTTAAAGACTGCGATGGAGCTCCGTATGCCACGGCAAACTGGCTGACACTGACGGCGGCGGTGCACAAATGCTGCGCAGCTAGCGCCATTCGACGGCCAACACCGCGGTTCCTGGTGTGTCCGCCGTGCCGTGCGTGTGATCATTGCTTGTACAGCCCTCTCGCAGTGTCCGGAGCAAGTATGGTGAGTCTGACACACCGGTGTCAATGTGTTCTTTTTTCCATTTCCCGGAGTGTAATTTCAGCACACAAACTGAAAATTTTAGCTATCTATGAAACCCTATGCTGAAGTTTAATGTTGTCAATATTTTGTTCAAGGAAATATGTAGTATATTTCAGGTCATCAGTCAGCTTAAGTAGAGCAATATTTTTGCTGTAGAGTTTACTGAGTCAACCTTATTGCATAGTACCTATTTAACAGCTCATCCTCTGTCACTATTAACAATAGCAATTCCCATATCTTTCATCCAGGAGTGCCCCAAGACTTCATCTTCTCTAAAATGCCAATAAGACCAATCCACCTCCACGAGTCCATCGCCTTCAGTAAAATCATTCAAACTGAACACTGTCGAACAGTCTACATCACACACCAAGTCGACTCCCATAATCCTATTGTTTCTCCTGCAATATTCTCTCCTAGTGCGCTGCCATGGCTCTATCGACACGTACCACAACATTACACCTTCCACTCCGTCCCATCAGGGCTTCCCTAGAGATGCTACCACTTTGTTTTACTTAATCAGTTAGTTCTTGATTGGAAATCACTTCTAATTACCCCATGTGGCATCGGACTGAAACCATAACGATAAGAAAATATCTTCCAGCTGATACACTGGAACTGTGTACCTTGCCAATGGTGGGGAGGCCTGTGTACCTTAGTGATATAACTGCACAATAGATATAAACGACATTGTAGGGGTATCGGTTGAGAGGGCAGGCAAATGTGGGGCTCCCGAAGAGGGGCAGTCTTTTCAATAGTTGCGGGGCCAACAATTTGGATGATCGACTGATCTGGCTTTGTAACATCTATCAAAACAGCTTTTCTGTGTTGATACTATAAACAGCCCAAAGCAAGGGGAAAGACATAATTTTTCCTAAGGAAATCCAGCTCTACAGTAAGGTTAAATGATGACGGCACCTTTTTGGGTAAAATATTCCGGTGGTAAAATGGTCCCCAATTTCCACCTCCGGCTTGGAACTACTCAGCAGATTCAAATGGCTCTGAGCACTATGCGACTCAACTTCGGAGGTCATCAGTCGCCTAGAGCTTAGAAATAATTAAACCTAAATAATCTAAGGATATCACACACATCCATGTCCGAGGGAGGATTCGAACCAGCGACCGTAGCGGTCGGTCGACTCCAGACTGTAGCTCATAGAACCGCACGGCCACTCCGGCCGGCCTACTCAGCAGGATGTGGTTATCAGGAGAAATAAATCTGGCGTTCTACCTTTCGGATACTGGAATGTTATGTCCCTTAATTGGGCAGGTGGGTTAGTAAATTTTATATAGGGAATTGATAGGTTAAATTTAGATACACTGAATGAAGTTTTGTGGCAGGAAAAATAGGACTTTTGGTCAGGTGAATACAGAGTTATAAACACACAGTCAAACAGGGAGAATGCAGAACTAGATTTAATAGTGAGTATAAACGTACGAACGCACAATGGACGCATTGGTGTACCCAAGACAGATACGAAGCTCACAACGACCACAGAAATAGAAAAATAAGTGCCAACAAGCTACGAAAATGATGAAGAGGCTGGAGAAATTTAAAAGAGTTTATTCAAGTAGTTAAAGGAGATGAAAATTTGTTACTCATGGGAGGAGGCTGGGGGAGGTGTTTGTGTGGATCCCGTAAACATGACACATTACTTTGAACTAAACATCATCTCATGATTTACACTTCCACACACTGTCACCATACACAATATACAAAATTGTTCTAAATGATCGACCCATTATCAAAACTTCGTATTTATTCACGTACAAATCCCAAATGAACAAATTTTATACCAATGAAAAGAGGAGGTTTCAAATTTTTTTTTCATAGTTGTTGATTTCAATTTAATAAATTCAATTATTTGCAATTAATCCTCTGACACACGTGATCGGTCTGTGCTTTTCCGTTGCACACACTCCCTTATAAACTGCTGAAACCAACGTGTAATGTCGTTGCGAGTTGATGGTTGAATACGGAATTTGGTACAAATTGTCCACTGCATTGTAAAGTGCCAATCACTTTTCACGAATTTAAGAACGCAGATGCTCCACAGTCGCCATCTCACTGACAGTGAAACGGACTGAAGGCCCTATTGGCACGAGAACTATACCGGCCGCCTCTGAAACCACCAGCGTCCGCCCGCTGCCCACCAATAACTCTGAAACTTCCACTTTTCACTGATACCAAGCTTGTTCATTTTGGTTCAAAAATGGCTCTGTGCACTATGGGAGCTAACATCTAAGGTCATCAGTCCCCTAGAACTTAGAACTACTTAAACCTATCTAAGGACATCAAACACATCCATGACCGAGGCCGGATTCGAACCTGGGACCGTAGCTGTCGCGCGGTTCCAGACTGAGGCGCCTAGAACCGCTCGGCCACCGCGGCTGGCTGGTCATTTTGGGTTTGTACTTGAATACATATGTATTTTAGAAAATGGGCCCATCATTTAGAATAATTCTGTACAGTAGCAAACAGCAGCTACATAAAAGACATACTGTAAAAGCTTTTATGACAAACATGCACTTCAAGGTAGAATGGGCACTGTGGTGGCCGTTCATCTGTGTAATTTTTCAACCAGCACTCCAGCATTTAAAAGTAGCTATAGTGATAAGTAGGAGTTAACTGAACGTTCACAGAAATACAGACTTAGTCAGTGAACAGCTTAGACTCACCACACAAAAGAAACAGTTTCACTGCCTTTAATGTTTCCATAGTGCAACCTCGGAATGAAAATTAATTCGACTTTTTACCTTTGGAGCTCGGTGCACCATTCATGGCACCCGGCCGCTGTGGTTGAGCGGTTCTATGCCCTTCAGTCCGAAACCGCGTGACTGCTACTGACGCAGGGTCGAATCCTGCCTCAGGCATGAATGTGTATGATGTCCTTAGGTTTGTCAGGTTTTAGTAGTTCTAAGGTCTTGGGGACTGATGACCTTAGACGTTAAGTCCCATAGTTCCTCAGAATCATTTGAACCATTTGAACTATTCATGGCCTGTAGAAAGCTGGCTTAGCAACGATTAAACCAGTTGGATTTGTTGTATAAAGGCCGAATTATTTTACCATGTACCAGCAGTACCACATTTTACTGTGAGATACTAGATAACTTTAGATCATAAAATATACGAAAGATACCTATCCACTGTTAAAAAAATGAAACAAGTAAGAACAGGAGCACTTCCCTGCAGCTAACTAATGAACTCATATCCCACAGTTGAGAAAGCTTGGTTTTGCAAAATCAAACACCTTACTTGGCAGTGACCTGTGAACAATTTCCCTCAAACACAATCCCTCGTTATTAATTTACACAGTTAGCTCTGTCCAGCAGGTAAACTTCCGTACTTGCCGCTGCTTTCTTCGCGTAGTTAGAAAACAACCACAACAAGCTCTTTTTCATGCCCATTTCATCATTGTAATAACAAGCTGTTAAATCACTCTAAAATATCTGGGTATGATACGTAACAACTGCGTAATATAACATATTTGGCGTCTCCTATGTAGCATTTCATATAGCAGCAAATTTGAGGTTTCACCATATAATGAATCTATGACTGTTCTTTACTCTCTCAAAGAAACAACTCCAGCACCAAAGAACGTCACTAGTTACATTCTCAGGTTATATATATCTCTTTGTCCTCCCTACAACCATTATCCTCTCTCCATATACAACACCAAAACTACTTAATACTTGATTATTTAGTACATGACCGTTCATTATTAAACGATTTCATTGTTAACAAATACAACTTAAAAAGTGACAGATTTCATAGACCTATATTCATTGCTTCGTGTATACAATAAATTCATTATTACGTGTATACAGTAAATCACTACGGTGGATAGACAGTTGTTGCTTACAATATCGCTCATTTCTTGCATTTTGTCTTCGGTTAACTATTATCACCACCTGTAGATATTGCAGTAATGCAAAAAGCTGGCTCTGGTATTTGCCTCGATACAACTTATCACGACATTTACAAACGTAGAAAAATGGAAGATAACTTTGGAGGCCGTAATAAATGCATCGTTACACACTTCGCATCTTTCCCTAACCATTCCTCCGTCCTTTTCCTTTATTACAAACTTACCAACACCCTCAACAACTCTTACCTTCCTCTCACCCAAGATCCATTCTTTCTCCATCGGTATCACTCATTAGCCCTTCGTCCTTATAACTCCACCCTCCTACCCTCCTCAAGGCCTAACCATTTTTTTCCTACAATAGCAGGCTTCCTAAGGCCAATTCTTTCAACTTTTTGTGTATGTGTAGTGCTCTTTCTTAATGGTGAGTGTTTTACATCGTTTTTAAATGTTTCAAACGTATTCTTACCGTTTTCGTTTTACATTTTTAGCATTTACCTTTTAAGTTTAAAACAAAGAAAACAAGATTCTTTTGTATGGAACCTTTTATTAATTTCCGGCCTAAAAACATTAAAGTTCTTTTCTGAAGGTCTGACCCATTAATTTAGCGCTTTCAGTATTCCGTACTTCAGTAGGTACAAACGGAACCGTTGTAGTATCATAATGTTGTCCGTCTGTATGTCTGTCTGCATGTCTGACTGTTAAAAACCCTTTTTCTCGTGAACGACGAAGGCAGTGTAAAAAATTGATACTTCTGAGTCAACGAAATCAAAACTACGGCCACTTATGTCGGATATTTTGATACTCGCTAACTCATTCATGAAAATCGATAGGATACTTCCCAATGGCCTACAATCATAAATCCGGCAGGAAGCAGTTTCACAGTGCATGTAAAGGCAAAAAAATCTGAAAACTGTTAAATTTTAATTGTCTCAGACGAAAAAAGGTTTCATCAATTGTTATCCAACAGACTGACAGTTTGTTTGTCTGTTAGCACCTCGTTTTCTCAGGAACGGATAGACGTATGAAACCTATAGTTCCTTGACGGTGTAGTAAATGTTAGATTCTAAGTCGATACAGTCAAAACATACCGTCATGTACTTAACATATTTTGATACAAATATCACTTACCAAACGTTATAGGAGACTTTTCTTTGAGCTAGAATCATGAAATTTGGGAAGAATAAAAGTAGGAGTGAAGCAAAAACTTCAGAAATTGCTAATTTTTAATTAAATTACATAAAAATACTTTTTGACATTTGTTGCCCATGTGTGTGTCTGTTCTTCAGGAACGGGCAGAAGTAACAAATTTGAATTTATGTCACCCACTAAGATCTGTTTTCCTTTGGTGGTGTAAAATGCTGAGCTTCTAAATCAGTGCAATCAAAAGACACGATCATTTATCTCACATATTTTGATATTCGAAAACTCACTCATTAACCTCGAAAAGGTGTTTTCCGTACATCTAGAATCATGATAACGACCAAGAAGCAACTTTTTACAGTACAAGTAAAGAAAAAAGTGAAAATTTTAGTTCGTGATTGTATCAGGCACAAAAAGTACATGTACTTCTTTTGTTATTTCTCATCCGACTTCAAACTTAAAACATTCTCGAAAGCCTTGGAATTTCCAGGACCAATATATATTACAGTATCAGTGTCGATATGATGCAGAAATTGGTAGATATTCTGGTTTCCTATGATGGATGAAGTGATTACATTCATAACTTAAACTATAGGCAACATTCCGAGTGAGAATCGCTTTCGCAGCGGAGCAGCTTTTTGTTCTGAGTGTGACGTGTCCCTCGGCTGAACAGGGGGTTGAATATACCGTTTACAACCCATCCCCCGCCCATAAGCGGCCTGGGGGCCGAAATAACAATTAAAAAATAGCATCTCTTTCGTGGTTTACTTCCCAGCAAAAATACATTAGATCCTCACCTGACAGCTTACAGTTTTGCGACGTTTTTTCTACTGTTATGCAACAGAGATTCTTTCACAGAATCGAAGTCCTGGTATGACTTCACACAACAGAACGGGCGCGCGTCATTTATGTGCTGCGAGTGTATTACATTATACAGGTTCTCAGCTTTCTCTACTTATCTTAAAGATCAGGCGTAGCAGTTGACTTGAACGACTATGAGCAGCATTCCTGTCGTTTATCATTTTGTATATTTTACTTGTCTACCTAGTAACAGGACTTTTTTACTCAGTTTCCACAATTAGTGAGATAATAGCGAGATGAAAGGTTGAACATTAACATGAGGCACTAAGAGTTTCGGCGATTTTTTCCGATCGGATTACTGCAGGGTCTCTGCTTAGACTGTAGGCCAACTAATTATTCCGTGATGATGGTGGCTCGCCCCTGTGGTTGTGGACTGGATCACTTGAAGAAATATAGCAAGCACCCTGTTTTTATATTTCTTTAGTTATGGGAACACGCATTTCAGGTTTTCATCTACTGCCAGTTGCCCTAAGACATTTATATTTTAATAAACAATATGTTTTTGTCTGCTGCATTTGGAAAACGCGAACTAACTTATGACGAAACGAAACAAGAAAATACAAGTTACAAGAAAAATGGGAGCTAATTGTTGCGTTGAAAACGACGTGTGCAAAAACGTAATATTGATAAATGTATAAACTTTCACGCAAATAAAAGATGTGTGTAAACGCGAAATGTTTCATGACATAAACAAAGATAAATACAGTTACCTGGTTACTGTGTTTGTTTTGTAAGTACGCCTCCATGGGCGGTGAAGATCGCTTGCCAGCATTTAGTACAAGTGGCGTAAAGCAGAAATGATTATTATTTCGCGCACCCAAGGCGTTTTCACTTCTGGTATCTGAAGGAGAGGACATTGTTGCATTACGGGTTTTTGATGTTGCTCAGGGATAAGAAGAGAGAAGGTATAGGGGTGAGATTAGGACGTGTGTGAAATAATATCTTGAAATAGAGACATTGGAGAATACAGACATTAGCAGGGTCAAAGCTGCGAGCAGAGAAAAATACACTTAATAACTACAAGATATAAAACAAAATTTAAATTAAAAACCTGTTACGATGACATTGTTTCTAATTTTCCTAATTCATTAATTAATTTCGTAGTAACATTCTTATCGAAATAAAACTGTAGAACAACTCACATCCAACTAGTTTCACTCGGTTCTTTCATTCGGCTAAGAAAACCGAGTGAAAGAAGAAACAATTAACTGACCAATCGGTTGTTAAAATCAGTCGATTGTCCCATCAGTAAATTTAAAGGAACAAGAGGAAATCTAAAGGATAATGAGCGGGTGGGGATCTGAAATCTCCTCCTCTTGATAGTCCACTGGAGAAGCTCTCATTTAAAGTTGTAAGTGTGCCTCTGGGTCGCGGCTGCTTATTATACTTTACCATCAAAAACACTTTCACTGATGCGTCTCGACAACATACTGCATCGCCTGTTATCGCACGTTCTGTGTGGCAGACGTCTCTTCAAAGCGCTGAAGTGCTGTAACACGCTGTGACAGAGCGGCTGCCGTTGCGTCGGTACGTGACCGAGTTCGTTCAGAATAGCTTCTGCTGCGTAGCTGACTGAGGACGGGGTGTTATTTGCTTGCAGTGAATAGTAGATAATAACTTTCGACTCCACTTTCTCTCCCATAGGTCTCTGACGAACTTTGCCAAACCACCTGTTCAATGACTCCTTCGCTACACTTTAGTAGCACAAGAGTACAGAACCTCCAAAATAATTAGTTCGTACCGCTAAACGCCATTTTACAGGCTTAATTAAAATATCAGCTCACTAGCTGGCAGATGTGAGTGAAACGAGAATCCAAGTGTTCTACTCGAACATTATCGTAAGATCTCACAGAAAATTATAAAGTTTCTCTACTGCTCTTGGTCTGTTACAGTGACACAGCTACGTCTGAAACCAAGGGCACCCTGTTCATCCACGATACCCCCAAAGCGACAGACACAGGCACACAGTTAAATGCCGTGCGCCTAGACTCCTGGTAGGTTTTCGATACGGTTTCTCAATGACACCTAATAAATAAATACGAGCGTAAGGAATATCAGACCAAATGTGTGACCAGATCGAAGAGTGCTGGACAACAGAACACAACATGTCATTCTAAATGGAGATCATTGTTGAGACGTAAAATTTACTTAGGATGCGTACCCAAAGGGGTGTTATAGGACCATATAAATGACGCATCCGATGACGTTGGAGTTTCCATAAGGCTTTACGCGGATGGGGCTATGTATATAGAGAAGTAGAAACGCTGGAAAATAGTAGCTAAATGTAGAAAGACTTGCAGTGATTGACGCTTGCCGCACGGAGTAGCATATGACACTCAACGTAAATAAATATAGCCTATTTATTATACACAGAAACACCTTTTATTGTATAACTACACGATTTGTATAGCAATGATTGGAATTAATTACCTTCATAAAAATCTACGAATATGTGTACGGAGCCATCTGAAATGGAACGAGCTCATAAAATTTGTCCCAAGTAAGGTAGATGCCTGGCTGAGATTCATTGTCAGACTTTTCAACAAATTTTATCCATCTACAGAGGAAGTAGGTTAAAAAAACATTTGTTTCACCAATACTTGAATATTACTCGTCAATCTCGGTTCCATACCAGATAGAACAGATAGAGGAAATATAGAACATTCTAAGAAGAAAAGCACGTTTCCTAAAAGGTTAATTTCGTAAGTGCGAAATTTTCACGAAGATGATGAGTCAACCTCAAACGGCTGAAATGGCTCTGAGCAGTATGGGACTTTACTTCTGAGGTCATCAGTACCCTAGAGCTTAGAACTACTTAAACCTAACTAACCTAAGGACATGACACACACCCATGCCCGAGGCAGGATTCCAAACTGCGACCGTAGCTGTCGCGCGGTTCCAGCCAGTAGCTAGAACCGCTCGGCCACCTCGGCCGGCTAGTTAACCTCAGCAGCAGACGCTGCAAGAGATGCTTCTAAATCACGTTATGGTCTATTGTTAAAATTCCGTGAACATGCGTTTCCAGAAAAGTCTGCCAGATATTGCTTCCTCCTTCTTGTATACCGCGAAAAGATCACGTAGATAAAATTAGAGAAGTTCGGGCAGACACGGACGCTTACCAGCAGTCGTTCTTCCCGCGAATCATACGCTACGGGCACAGGAGAGAGAGGAAGCGAGACTGGTGCATGAAGTATCCTCCGCCACACACTGTGAGATTACTCGTGGAGTGTTGGTGTAGATGTAGAAGAGCACTCACGCAGTTTGCTTGCTTGAAAGACAGTTTTATGCAGCGTATAAAGTTCACCTTAAATGTGAAAGTTATCTGGAGTTGTAGAGTTTGGACCTATACGCCATTTTACATTTATTTGTTGTCATTCGCAAATGAGCTAACGGTTATTGACAAATTTAATATATACTTTTTCACTGATTTTACTTTTTGTAATGTACAAACAAGTTTCGCGAAAATTATGAGTGTCTTAAAGTCCAACTATTTTCGGTGCACCACAAATGGATGTGTGTTAGAATGTCTTAATGATGCAGATGTCAAAATTGATTTCATTACTTTATTAAGCGGAGAAAATATGTTGTCCAATTCTATTCTACTCATACTTCGATGGACCTTTCGGAACCTTTCACAGAAGCTGTCAAGAACAACTTCTTGGTAACATATCGTGGCGATATTAGTTTGACATTCTTGCTTATGCCCAGTATTACTTGCGATTCCTCAGCGTCGAAACCAGACATGGCTTCATCTATAGCAATGAGGAAGTTATTCTAATAAGAGACAAATGTTATTTAGATGAAATACTTCAATAGTTGACACATTCAATGAAATGTGTGTCATTCCAGAGAATCAAGCAAGTTGCTTGACTCGTTCACTTGAAAGTTCCTCTTTATTTCATGGTGACAAGACGCTGGTTCCTGATCGTTGGCGGTATCACGTAGTAGTTGCTGTTGTTCTTCTTCATTGTTATTGTCATACACACCCATCATCAGTCGGAAACGGTGCTAACCCACTACGTCAGTCTCTTCCTCTTCATAAGTGAGTCTTGACGAAATTCTGCGATGGTTGACTTTACTCTCACACACCTACTCTCTCGACGGCACGTGACACGACACCATGATACTGTTAGGTTTTGTGACTGATCTTACCGGAGCTTGTTTTGCGTTTTTGAAATCCTGCATGTATCCTAGGTTTTACAATAAAACGAGGGTTATTGATGTCACTTTCTGACCGTTACTGAAAATGACAGTTCCACTTAGACATTAACCATCGATCTCCAATATGTGATAAAAATATATTCTTCTCCATTTAGGCATAGCTCTTCCGGTCCACTAACGTGCTACATGTTGTCACTTATGTAAGTCTCAACCCTGATAGAAGAGAATTTCCTTACCTTAATCTGTGTCACACTATTCGCTGTAAGTGCTTTATGTTACAAATAAAATTCTAACATAAATGTTTACCACTATGACGAAACACGCTGGGCAATGGACACAGAACGCAACGGGAAAACCACAACCTTCACTTCACGATTATTTCCTCAGAATGCCTTGTAACCACAGCGTAATGATATCTAGGCCTAATAACTAATGAGGAAGTACTTAATATAAAAGGTGAGAAACCACTCTCTATGTAATCAAACGGGACTAAATGAAGGAAGAGGGCCGGCCTTGTGGCCGAGCGGTTGTTTGATGCTCCAGTCCGGAACCGCGCTACTGCTACGGTCGCAGGTTCGAATCCTGCCTAGGGCATGGATGAGTGTTATGTTCTTCGGTTATTTAAGTAGTTCTCAGTCTAGGGGACTGATGACCTCAGATGGTAAGTCCCATAGCGCTAGAGCCAAATGAACCATTTTGATGAAGGAAGACGATAATTAGACACGACCGGAAGCATCTAGGAATACTTGTTTTGGAAATGGAGTGATGTTTGTGGGCTAAATCTTTTTATGGAGATCACCGCTTGAATTAAGTAAAGCTTGTTCAGATGGAGAAAAGTTGAAGTATTTGCAGTTGTAGAGACCTGGTTAGCATAGACGAGAAAGAAATGCAAAAGAGTAAAAGACAAACAAGTGTATGCGACATGACATGTTGAAAATTTTTCTGCATTGCTACGCAAGACTGTACGATGTTTTATAATTTGTAATTTTTTAATTTCTTTATAAAATATATATAATGTACCTTCTACATTTTATGTAATGTTTCCGTATCGTGTCTCATTCAAATTCCGATGTAAACAATTGAAGCTACGACAGTTCAATGAAAAGGAACATTCATATAGATCATATGTTTTGAAACTCGCACGTATACAAGTCAATAGATAAAATGGCTCCGCAGACGTCGAGCCGGGTGCTGCAACGGTGCCAGCACGGTGGATCAGCGTGATAGGTCAGTAATAAAAGAAACGGTGTCAGGGAATCAACGACAAATTTGGACCGGCGTCAAGTGACGTCCTCCAAGACACACTGCAACGAACAATATAAAGAAAATTGCGGAAAAACACATGGAAGTACGTAGCCTTCTCAACAACGACGTGAAGTGTCTCCAGAAATAACACATGGAACGGAACCCTCGGAGGACGGTTTATAGCCTACTGGCTGCAGTTACATGCTAGATTATGTTAAGTTCCTCCTGGTGGTCGTTTTATTATGTGGGGTATAATTGGCTTTTTCGACTATGTTTCCTTTAGGTGTTTGTCTTGCTGGTAGCATGAGGAACTGTGTATCATTGATCTAACATACTGAATCAGTTGTAACATAGCAATGGCGAACCATTGCAATCACTAACGTAGACAGTGTACCGAATTAATAAAAGTGGCTGGAAATTTTAAAATTAAGAGCAATTCGAGGAGTTGATGGCTATGTGACAAGTAATTCCAACGTAATTTTGATAAATGCAGCAACTTCCGTATAACGTCGCAATGGCACATAGTCTTTGCCCTCTGCTACCACTTACAGATCCGAGCTAACGTCGCTGCCTGACGGACGAATCGCCGTTCACAGTACCATCTGGTTTCACTTAGGGTAAACTGCTTTCGAATTTAACACTTTACAGTGTGGTCGGCATTAGTCTGAAAAGGTTGTAAGAGTGTTGCACGCTAGGTTGAAAAATGTTCAAATATTTGTGAATTCCTAGGGGACAAAACGGCTGACATCATTGATCCCTGAACAGCGCTCACAGCCGTGCCCGAGGGAGAACTCTACCCTCTGGCAGGAGGGGCCGCGTAATCCGTGACATCGCGCCTCTGACACGCGGCCGTTCCGCGCGCTTGCTCAGAAATGATTATTCACAATATACTTCAGTATGTTTCAGCGTTTCCGAGTTATTTAGCATTGGAGCTAGCCATCAAGGCCATTGAGCAAGCAAATTCATACGGCTCGTCGGTTACAACTTAACAGTAGGATAATGCGTCACATCACGAAAATGCCAGGAAAATAGGCCAATTGGGTTACGTCCACTAACCCCCAGCCCTCCAGAAAGTGACAGCAAAATCAAATTCCAAAATAATAATGCACCACACCGTTCTTATCTCTCTACTAAGCAAAGAACATCGCACGAAAATAGCTCACTTGGCCTACATCCACTAACCTAAGTCACCCGACCGCCACTTCTTACTACGAACTGGCACCAACTTTTAATTTTTTCGGTAAACTAAATTCGATTCCCATATGTCTACTAAGCTAACAAAATGGCGTGAAAGAAAAGACACTTTACTAACCTCAGTCGCCAGACTGCCACCACCTCCTAAGGAATCGTGGGAAAAGGTCTTGGAAATGAGAATTTGTTTAAACAATTCCATGCAGGTGTGTTCACCACAAGGTCAGTACTCCCACTGACCTAGTACACCTCGCCACCACCATAGGGCGCCCTCATCTGTGATGTTATCCAAGATGGCGCCATCCAGTGCATTCACCACGAGGTCTGGACTCCGACTGGCTTAGTATACATCGCCACCGCTAGAGGATACCACCATGACGTCAGATCATGAAGCCTGCACCGTTATTCAAGATGGCAGCACCCAATGTATCCACCATGCCGTGTAAGTCTACATTTGGCCCACCTCCATTAACCTAACCCCCACCCCAATAAAAATCGCGCGAAGTTCAAATTACAGTATGATAATAGCAAGAAAAGTGGACTTATTTTTATTATTTAAACAATATCATGCAGGTGTGGTGGCCACGAGGTCTGGACTCCAACCAGCTTAGTTGATATCGTTACCACCAGAGAGCTTTACTGTGACATCACCCAAGCTGGCGGATTTTGGTGGGAAGTTTAAATTTTGGCAGGAATATAGGTCAATTGGCCTACCTCCACTAACCGTAGCTCCACTAACCTATCCCTTCAGAAAATAACTGTCTGTAAATTCAAATTCCAACAGGATAATGCATCACAAGTAAGAAAATAGGCCAACTGGGCTATGTTGACTAACCTTAACCTCCATACAAAAATTGGTCACAAGTTTTAATTCCAATATGATAATCGGTCACACCTACGAAAAAATGTTCTGAAATAGGGCAATTGGGTCACATCCACTAACCTAAGTCGACCTCATCCTATTAATTCGCACTATGTTTGAATTTTGACGGTCACTTATGTATATGGTTTTGTAATAGATTCACAAACAGGGGAATGGAGAATTCGATAAGAACAAGAATTAAAAGAGCTTTACGCACAGCCTGACATTATATAAAGAAGAAGAAGCAGATTGACCTGGGCAGGACCTGTAGCAAGGATGAATGAAGGGAAGGTACCCCATTATGTGTTTCTGGGAGCTGTAGGTGGAAGGAGGTACCGGGGACGGCCGCGGACAAGATGGAAGGACAATATTGACAAGGACACCGAGCCCATGGGACTAGGAGCGGGCGAGTGGTGACAGGAGGCTCGCAACCGGGAACCATGGAGGAGGAATGTGGGGCAGGCATATGGTCACTGAGGCCCAAGCCACCTAAGTTACTTGTATTTCAGTATTCGTGAATTTCCCTGAATATATTTGCGCATCGTTCTTACGTCCATCAGCTAAAGTATATCTCCTGATACCCTTTGTTTTTTCGCTATTATCTTCATTGTATGTACGGATTTCTTTCAAACGTCTGTGATTTCCTGTTCAGAGTTGTTAATTCCTCTTCAATTGAACTGTCTATACGCAATTCATTGTGGTGGGAATATCTATAGGGTCAGAGAAATTAAAGCGTGTCTCTTCATTAGTACTTTCGTATCCCATTTCCTTGGACACTCATTGTTTCTCACTGGTGTCTAAAACTTCAGTCAGGTTCATCATTACTACACTGTGATATTAGCCTGTATCTGCCCCTCGATATACTTCACAATTCGGTATCTGATTCCATCATCACTGTCTGACCATATATACTCTAAGTGAAATCTTCCCATGTCTCCCAGTATTTTCCAAGTATACCTCCTTCTCTTGTGATTCTCGAAAAGAATATTCACTATTACTAATTGATATGTATCGCAGAACTGACTTGGTCTTTCCCCTCTCACGTTCATTACCAAGTCTATATTCTGACGAAATCTTCTACTCTCTCTCCTACAAGCCCTTTCGGATTCCCCATGACTATTACATTTTTATCTCAGTTTACGCCTTGAATTATCCGTTCAATATCCTCCTGCACTTTGTCTCTCTCTTCATCCTCTGCTGGCGATGTCTGCATGTGTACCTCAACTACTATCGTTGCTGTCGAGAGTGATGAGAACAACCTATCACAGGACTGTTCTCAGTAGCCCAGCCTTCCTATCCATAACGAATCCACTCTCGTTATATCGTTTTTGTTAGTGTTAATATTAACCCATACTCGTATGAACATATATACTTTTCTTCTTTCCGCTTCAGTTCATTGCCCTTCTCTGTATCTAGACTGATCCCTGCATTTCGCATTTCGGATTTTGTAGGTTCCCTAACTCGTACCAATATCTGATATTCCACGCCCCCACTCGGAGAACTTCACGCTTCGTTTTATATAAAATCTTTTTCTCATAGTCACCTCCATAAGGCCTGTCTCCTCCAGAAGAGCTGAATAGGTTACTTGTCCAGAATCCTTTGCCTATGGATAGGTAATGATTACACATTTTCAATTACGGGCCGAATGTCCTACGGGTAAACATTATGTTTTTTTAATGCAGTAGTTTCCACTACTTACCACATCCTTATGCCGCTGATCACAGCTGATTCTTTCACCTCCTAGGGGGAGTTTCCCAACCCAAGGGCAAGTAGTGGCCTGAAACTCTGTCCGTTCCTCCTCCTCTTTGAGAAGGTCGTTGATATAACAAAGGCGACTTGTGCTAGAACTCATAGGCCACCCTTTCTGGTGAATTTCACTAAAACATTTTATGGCTGAGTTAAATCCCGGAACTGAGGAAACTTTTCATTGTTATTGTTAGGCCCCTCTATTAGTAATGAAAGTCGTTGTCCACAGGTAGACCACCTGATAATGGAAGGTTCCGTCGTCACCAGATCTGATAGCAGCTACACCCAAGCAGAGGGCCACACTTATGAAGAATGGCATATACTCCTGGGCTACGGAGAAGGGGCTGGTTAGATGCACTGTTGAACAGGAGGCCATATCCTGGCCCTCCAATTTACTTGATACAGAAATAAAAATGGAAAACTATATGTTACGTCTTCCCACGTCTACTGAATGAAAGAGAAATAGTAATTTCCTTACATAACAAACGCTGTAACAAAGCACACTTAGATTTATAATGGTATCATCAGTTTAAGCAAAGACACCGATGGAATGATGTGTCATGCAGATACAGAACTCTTCGCAGATTAAAATAGCGCATTGTTGGCTATTAACTAACTGACTAGAAATGTAATAATTATAAATTTATTGCTTTACTTATAATCTTCTGGTCACACAGAAAAGCAAATTGATAGGTTTCTTATGCCAAGGAGGGTTTTGGGAAAAAAAGTTATGAGATCAGAATCAGAACTTTTTATTCTGTGGTGTCGTGTTACAGCCGAGAGAAATATGCAAGATATACTTTGCTGTAATTATCATCAGTACTTCATTATCTCCTAAACTACTCCAGGAACCATGATATCCCGCCATATGCCATGGCCAAGGAGGGGAGTGTTGGGCTACGTGTCGCTCTCGTGCATCCCTGTGCTCTTGCAGTTTACTTGATGCAACCCCCTCCCCTGCCCCCTCCCCCTACCGCGTATCCCCAGTGCCCACCTTCCTCCAGGCAATAGAGTGTATGCTGGTAGCATGAAGATCAGTGCAGCGTTTGGGCTTTTGTGAGAGCGAGAGTCACCTATACTTCAAATATGTGCCACGACATTCCAGGGATCATGACATCAGCATCCTGCCGAAAGCAACATCGCACACCTGCAGACTGAGTGTGTGTGTTAGTCAGATGAAGCGTTAGCCACCAAGGCCCCACGCCTTGCGCAAGTGCTGGTAGGTGAATCTGTTGACGTCACGATATTATAACTAATCAGTATGAAAGGCAGCATGTGTTGGAATTGTTTGCGCATGCATAGCCTTGTCTGTGAAATCAATATATTTTATGCAAGCCCTATAGCAACAGCAGTCGTGTCAAAAATAAGTAAATAAATAGATAAAAAACGAAGTAGTACTTAGTAACAACAAGCTCAAAGATTGGTTTACACATAGTCTGAAATAACTATGATTAGGAAGGTTTGATCAAAAGTGGAAAGTTGCAGCATGCGTCAAGCGTCAACCATGAGGTGTCAAGGAGAAAGGCTAATGGGTCATGCGTGAGGTATAATGTATAGCTGTCACATGAATTTGATACATCCCTGAGCTTGCAAAGTGAGCAGCATTATTTAGTTTGAAGCATCATTGTGCTTCAGAATCATTTCAAAAGTCATATTCAGTGAGTGAGTAGGAGATTTGGGGTGGAGAGGGTGCTGGGGTGGCACGAGGGAGGTATGGTGCTCATTGTCAGTTAGGCACATGGACATCCTAAACACAGTTTCTAGCCCTTGAGAGGACCGACGGTCGCAAAGACCTCTAGAAAAGTAATCGCTTGGATTGATTTAATAGTTGTAAAATATTCTAATAAAGTACAGCCCAAATGCAGAATCATGTAATTAATTATTCTCGTAGAGATTTGATTGCAAATATATTTAATCACAGCTACAGAATATTCTGGACGAGGGAGAGTAGACAGGTTAACAACCTTACACATATATCTCAGCGAGACTCCAGTTACGCAAGTGCTTCGCAGAGATGGTCCTCGCCTAGATGCGGGCAGTCACTGATACGTAAGCAAGTACAGTAAGTATTAATCTCCTATAATTGCTATTATGTTTCAACTTAACGTTACACTTAGGGTTTTCTTGTTGTAATTCCAGTCGTGATGGAGGAGTTTGCAGCAGCAACAGGTCGTAGGCTTTCAAAATACCCACGTACAGCACTGTGTCGCTGCATTTACGCCTTGAACGTCGGCTGCAAATCCTTCATTCTCAAATCACACTGCTAAGTATGAAGTTTTTGGTGTTTACCTTTTTCTTTCCCAGAACGACGTGACGGGATCGCTGACAAGGAAGCAACTTGTTGTAGTATACTACAAATTGTAATGAGGACATTTTTTTCAGTAGAGAGTTATTGCTCAAATAAAGTGGCATCGGTGCTCACTTCGATCACGTGGAATAAATATACCACACATATTTGTAGTTTAAATCTTTTAAATGCACATCTCACCGTTTTAACCACAAGAGCAAAGGCACAGGTTAGACACTAATATTGGCAGCAGATGTCGTGAAAATATTTACAGCCATCGATAAACATTTCACTCGCTGATGAGAGTAACTTCATAGGGTAAGGATGTGAAGACGTATATCAATAATCCCTGCTCCGAGACGGTTTAATATTAGCGCGGACGTTGCTGGATGGAGATAAAACGCTAATATACTTGCGTGTCTGCGAAGAAAAAATAATAAGATGCTGTAAATAGTTACAGGATAATGACCTTTGCCGCTTGTTCAAATGGTTCAAATGGCTCTGAGCACTGTAGGACTTAACTTCTGAGGTCATCAGTCCCCTAGAACTTAGAGCTACCTAAACCTAACTAACCTAAGAACATCACACACATCCATGCCCAAGGCAGGATTCGAACTTGCGACCGTAGCAGCCTGCTGTTTATACTTCGAGCAAGACTTGTATTCTAGGGCAAGAGAGGAAGATCGTACATCTTCCGCCGGCCGGTGTGGCCGAGCGGTTCTAGGCGCTTCAGTCTGGAATAATGAAGCACATGAAATAACAACATTTTCAGACCAGTAACATAAACCGTTCTCAGGTACCAGGTTGTACCCATTCTGAAACTCCAATATTAGTCTCCGGGGGTGGCAATGCCGGCATGCATCGATCATAAACGTGACGAATACTGTCTTGGAATATGTTACTCCACATCTGTTCATACGCGTGGCTCCATACGACTTGTGAGTGGACTAGTCATACGAGTATCTTGCCGTTCCATCGTGTCCTCGACGTGCTCGGTTGGAGACAAATTTGGCGATGTTGCTGAGCGGGAAAGCTAGTGCCAGACTTGCAGAGCACGTTGAGTTTCACGGGCAGCGTGTTAGCGGGCATTAACCAGTTGGAACATCATCCCACCTTCCTGCTGCAAGAATTGTAGATCAATGCAAGGATATTTTTTATAACAAGAAATTATTTTTTACTGTTAAAAGTTTCCGAATGACCTGACGACACCATGTAAGGACTACATCCATAAGTTATTTATTGCTTAGAATATGCGTAGTATTGATCCACTACGCGCTGTTGCTCCCCATTTCAGACGCGAGAAGCTGAGTAAGATCCTGTGACAGTATAAAATAATGAGGGCCTAGTACATTCAAAGTACACGCAGCCAACACCATGATGGAGTCACCACCAGCTTGCACAGTGCCTTGTTGACAACTTAGGTACACGGCAGCTTGGAGTCTGTGTCGCACTACAAACTTACCATGAGCTATCACCATCTGAAATCGCGACTCATCTGACCAGGCAATGGTTTTCCAGTCGTCTGGAGTCCAGCCGATTTGGTAACGAGCCCCAGAGGCACGCTGTAGGCGATGTCGCGATATTAGCAAAGGCACTCTCGTCGGTATTCTACTGCCATAGCCCATTAAGGCCAAATTTCGCAGCACTGTCCTAACGGAAACGTTCGTCGTACGTCCCACATTGATTTCCGTGGTTGTTTCAATCAGTGTTTCTTGTTTGTTAGCACAGTCGTTAAGTGAAGCCCGTCAACCTCAGCGTTGTGCATGGTCAGAGTGAAATGTGGCACTCGCGGTACACTCTTGGCACTGTGAACTCCCTAACGATTACCAAAATGGAATGGCCCATGCGCCTAGAACCAACTACCATTTCGTGTTCGTGGTCTGTTAATCCCCATTGTGTGTCAATAATCACGTCGTAAACTTTTTCATGTCAATCATCTGAGTACAAATGACACCTCTGCCAATTCACTGATCCTTCCATAACTTACGTACGCGGTACTAACGGTGTCTGTATATGTGCTTATCGCTTTCCCACGCATTTTGTCACCTCATTGTATTATACTAGTTTTCTTTTTATACGCCATGTGTTTGTCCAAGTAAACAGTGCACTCCGCCTGCGAAACTTTATAGGACGACCAAGGAAAGTGTTTTACACCGGAAATTACCTTAGCATTTGTGTACTAAAATTTTCTTTTAACAAGCCGATGTGTGGAGCAACCGATAACGCAGATCCCACCATAAGTGTTACACACAAATGTTACAACCCTTGAGTGTAACGAGGAAGTCAAGATACACCTATACTACGTCTTGCAGCGTCCTACATCATCAATGTTGTTGTTGTGGTCTTCAGTCCTGAGACTGGTTGGATGCCGCTCTCCATACTACTCTATCCTGAGGAACCTTCTTCATGTCCCAGTACTTACTGCAATCTACATACTTCTGAATCTGCTTAGTGTATTCATTTCTTGATCTCTACGATTTTTACCCTCCACGATGCACTCCAATGATAAATTTGTGATCCCTAGATGCTTCAGAACATGTCCTATCAATCGGTCCCTTTTTCTAGTCAAGTTGTGACACTAACTCCTCTTCTCCCCAATTATATTCAATACCTCCTCATCAGTTATGTGATCTACCCATCTCATCTTCAGTATTCTTCTGTGGCACCCCGTTTCGAATGCTTCTATTCTCTTCTTGTCCAAGCTATTTATCGTCCATATTACACTTCCATACATGGCTATGCTCAATGCCAATACTTTCAGAAACGACTTCCTGACACTTAAATCTATACTCGATGTTAACAAATTTCTCTTCTTCAGAAACGCTTTCCTTGCCATTGCCATTCTACAATTTATATCGTCTCTATTTCGACCATCATCGGTTATTTTTCTCCCCAGCTAGACACTATCCTTTAATACTTTAAGTGTCTCACTTCCTAATCTAATTCCCTCAGCATCATTCGACTTAATTCGACTATATTCACTTACCCTAGTTTTACTTTTGTTGATGTTCATCTTATATCGTCCTTTCAAGACACTGTCCATTTCGTTCAACTGCTCTTTGCTGGATCTGACACAATTACAATGTCATCGGCGAACCTCAAAATTTTTATTTCGTCTTCATGGATTTTAATACCTACTCCGAAATTTTGTTTTGTTTCCTTTACTGCTTGCTCAGTATATAGATTGAATAAATCCGGGGAGAGAGTAAAACACTGTCTTGCTCCCTTCCCAACCACTGATTCCCTTTCATGCCGTTCGCCTCTTATAACTGCCATCGGCTTTCTGTACAAACTGTAAATAGCATTTCGCTCCCTGTATTTTACCCCTGCCACATTTAGAATTTGAAAGAGTCTACTTTACATCATCAATAATAACAATTGGTGAGGAGATAAAACAAATGGAATTAACAGTTTTTAAATTAAAGTGCTACACTAAGGTTGGGTAATAGGGGCGTTAATAGCGCACGTCGAATAATACACTTTTCAGCCAGAACTTCATGACCACCGACCAGCTATAGACATAAAACCGTGCATACAATAGCAGCGTCTCCGGCGAAGACTGACTGATAGTCAGACACACGTGCGGCTCATTTAGTATCAGTGAGCGTGTTGTCTATTTGTAGAATGGGAAAAGAGGGCGATCTGTCTGAGTTTGACAAAGGGAAGATTGGCAAGAGCATTTCGGAACCTGCACGACTTGTCGAAGAGTGCTGTAGTGAGTGTCTTCAACACGTGGCGAAACCAAGGTGAAAGCACATGCAGATGTCGTGGAATTGGGCGGCCATCTAATCATTACAGTTGTCGGACGTCGTAGGCTGGGCAGACTTGTAAAACTTGCCAAGTGGCGAGATGTTGCGGAAGTAAGATAAAACTTTAACGCTGGCTAGAGTAAAAGTGTGTCTGAACACACAGGGCACCGAACACTTCTAACGACTGGCCTCCGCAGCCGATGACACATGCACATGTCAATGTTAACACCACGACATAGTCATCTATGACTGAA
Organism: Schistocerca gregaria; assembly: GCF_023897955.1. NCBI lineage: Eukaryota > Metazoa > Arthropoda > Insecta > Orthoptera > Acrididae > Schistocerca > Schistocerca gregaria. The sequence continues at coordinate 718,449,871 of NC_064922.1, forward strand.
ATGAGGACGTGACCTTCGGCACTGGACGTTGCCACAGTGGCAGGGCGTTTCATGGCCTGAGGAATCTCGATACATTCTTCTTCATGACGATGGGATGGTGCGAATCCGTCGTCTTCCAGAGAGACAGCTCACTTACACGTTTACAGCGGGATGGAGACAAAATGGCAGCTGCTGCATTAGGCTCTGGGTGACAAAGCACATGGGCGTCGAAGGGTCCAATGGAGCTCGTTCAAGGCACCATAACGCCAAAGTGTATCATACACTGGTTGCAGACCAAGTACACCCTTCATGGCAATAATTTTTCAAGAGAGCAGTGGTATATTCCATTAAGATAATGCGCCATGTCATAAGTCTAGGCGTGTAATGGAGTAGAGAGTAGATCGAGGAACATAGTGGCTATTTCCAATTGACGTGCTGTCCCCCCCCCCCTTTCCAACTCGCCAGATTTGAAGTTGATGAAACACATCTAGGATGTGATTTGGCGTCAGCCGCGAGGGACTAGCTTAGCGGTCTAAAGCGCTGCAGTCATGGACTGTGCGATTGGTCTCGGCGGGGTTTCGAGTCCTCCCTTGTGGATGGGTGTGTCTTTGTTCATTGGATAATTTAGGTTAAGTATTGTGTAAACTTAAGGACTGATGACCTTAGCAGTGAAGTCCCATTAGATTTCACACCCATTTGCACATTTGAACAAATTTGGCGTCAGAACTCATTGCCACCTCACCGGAAATTACGGGAATAGGTGAACTGTGTGCACAGGTATGGTGCCAACTCCCTCGAGCGATCTACCAATTTCCCGATGCTTCCAGGGCATGACGTGTCCGTGCTGTGACAAAGATTGACGTACCAGCTACTGGTAGGTGGTCATAACGTTCTGTCTGATCGATGTATGCGGAGTGACTAACTTGGCACTGTATTAACTAGTGTTGGATGACTGATGTTCATCTTCTAGTGTTTTATTGTACATTAAGTATGTATGTTTGACCATCACATTCTTTTTATTCTTCTGCAGCGGAAACTGTACCTACTTTTATTCCCTCAGTTGGCTGTATGGTCTTTGCGGCCCAAAGTCAGATAAATAAAGTAGAACAATCATGTGGAGTGTTTTTAATAGTGACATAACGCCGGCAGAGTCTCGCGCTGTGTGTTTCGCTTGGACCTGGCCGCAGGAGTCCGCCACCACTCGCTTATCTCGGCAAGAATGCAACTGAAGCACTTCGGCGTGATGTGCATACTCGGAAATAAACGCGTGGCCACAGTGAATGACACGCAATAAACGACATCTTTACGCAAAACGCCTTCATGCGTGTAATCGAGGGCGTCAGTGTAACTTGCTGTAAGACATCGCCCCAGCGAGCAATATAAGCCGCGCTCTATGCAGCTGCCCCGTCTGCCGCCTGTGCAAAGCTCATTCCCTTGTTAGTTACGACTGCAGAGTACCTACTAGCGTGACGTGGGAACCTACTAGTCGGTTTCATATTTGTGCGCTCACAGCAAACTTTCCGAGAAGTGACGGCAATAACTGACACGAAGCGTGCAGCCATAGCTAGACGTTGGGAGAAATCTGGAGCTTGCGGTTCACGTAACAGAAGGGAATTCTCCGTAACTCGTAGTCACTGTGAAGGCAACAGCACTACAGTTTATTAGTAATTTGAGTTCCTACTTCTTGTATCTCCTGAAGCCTCACCACAAAGGCTGGAGACGCTATGACCTCCTTCTCTCCTTACCGCTGACGTCAGGCTTCCCTGAAGCTGGATGTTTCTCGTTTTCTGCAGGAGCTACGTATTTACTAATTATTTACTTGAGTCTCGCTGTAACATGTCTCAGTAACGATAGAGTAACGATTCAAATCTGTCAATAAAAATTAAAAAAATGTCTTTGGTTTACCTACCCACTCAACTTAATCTTTGTGATCATTCCAATTTGAAGTATTCTAAATTGTAATTACCAGGCTGTATTTAGACAAATTGGCAACCTTCTGTATTCTGTGTGACTTATCGTGTAGCCGAAACTTAACGGACTGATTTTCGTACTCGCGTAGATGACCTCACTCCCTTCCTTAAAACCCAGGCAATTACTGCTTTCTTACACCACCCAGATAGCTTGTAAAAAAATAAAATACAAAAATTAAAAAAAATAAAAAATAATTGCATTTGGATTTAATCTGGAGGGTGAACAACGTCATTTTTTCCCATAAGACCCACGAAATAACACTGACTACTCTTGGCAATAAATCTTGCGTTTCTGCACAATCTAGTGACGGACCATTCTTTTGCGTCACTTGAGCAATTCTATTCGAGGGTACCAGCCACTACCACCACAACCCTCTCCATCACCGCCACCATCACTTGCACTACGGATGGACCGTCCTCCGTCACCTCTGACGTCACAAAGAAAAGGCAATATGCTGCCATTAACTTCACTTGACTGTCATTTATCTGAAGACAATAGTGGCTAACAATTTCCGTAACTCTGTGCTATTTGTAGGAGCTCTACGCGACAGTGTAGCCGATATCTTCTCAAACTCATGTTCTAATTTATCTTTATAAACTGAATAATAGCTGTCCATTGTGAATCTTAATCTAATGGTTCTAATGGCTCTGAGCACTATGGGACTCAACTGCTGTGGTCATTAGTCCCCTAGAACTTAGAACTACTTAAACCTAACTAACCTAAGGACATCACACACATCCATTCCCGAGGCAGGATTCGAACCTGCAACCGTAGCAGGAATCTTAATCAGCGCTAAAATTCCATCAGTACAGAGTAAAATCTCTTAGTGAGCACGGAAACAAAACTGGTCGTTGCGTCCGCAGCTCGTGGTCGTGCGGTAGCGTTCTCGCTTCCCGCGCCCGGGTACCCGGGTTCGATTCCCGGCGGGGTCGGGGATTTTCTCTGCCTCGTGATGACTGGGTGTTGTGTGCTGTCCTTAGGTTAGGTAGGTTTAAGTAGTTATAAGTTCTAAGGGACTGATGACCATAGATGTTAAGTCCCATAGTGCTCAGAGCCATTAGAACCATTTGAACGTGGTCGTTGCAACTTGTGTAAGATTTCGCAAAAACCACTGCTTTGTATTACTTTGGTTGTAACAGCACATTTACATCTTCTGTTACCAATTCACAAAAATGTTTAATCAAGTAATGAACAAATGATTTAGCATTGCAGACCTACTTGCTGTGTAAGTAACATGTAAAAACTGGAATACAATTTTCACTAAATTTCACTAATTACCGTTTGCCAGCCCAAAATAAAGATATATCATAATCTTATCTACTCTTAAGCTGAGGAGTGATTATATCCGTGACGAAGTAGTAATGACAGGGTTAGATCAAAAACAAACAATATCGATATAACGCGGTTTCACTCATGACCTGAAAAACCAAGGCACACTTACATTTGTATCACACTATAGCACTACACAGGGAGTGAACACAAACAAGGGAAACCGAGCTCACAGTACCATTTGTGATACAAAGTGGGGGTACTGTTGGATTTCTAAACAGCTAATGCAGGTCCTGCACGGTTCTAATTGGAATCCTATATCACTCTTTTGTAACCTCCACCCCCCCCCCCCCCCACTTATGGACCTTAATGACAGTGAAAAATTAAACCGCGTGTACCTAATGGAAATTTGGGAAAAGCTGTCGTCACCCAAGTTAATCTGTCGGTAAAGAGGGAGGAATGGGTTACATCTAAATGAAAGGAAAAATGCAAATAAACTGGTGGAAATTAATTTTGAAAAGGGGTAAAGTTAATAAAGAAAGTAACAGTTAACTACCTGTAATTAGATATTTGAGATTTGGGGAAATTACGGTCGCCAGTCCAATGGGCAATTCCTATAGTAACTGAAAAAGAAATGTTATTACACATACAATTAGCACTAGAAGCGTGACAACTTAAGGTTGACAAGTGTAGAGTGAAAACCGAAAGTTTGTCAGAAGTAATAAATTTCGCTACAGTCTGACTTAATTTAGCAAAAGAATTAATAAATCCGGAAAATTGAAAGTTAATTCAGTGACTGAAATTAATAGTGAGCTTTGTTTCTGAAGCACATCGAAATTCAGTAAAATACGGTTAGTCTTGGGCTACCTCAACAATCATTTCAAAAGCTGCGCTGTTTTAAAGAGAAGTTGCTGGTAAACTCTTCCGGTTGTGAGGTCGTGGTCCAATAAACTCTCCTGCTCCTGACATTTCGTCCAGGACTGCGTTGGACATCTTCAGATTCGCTCCTCCGCCTCTGACGGCCCAGCACAGGTCTGGATGAAGCGTCAGCAACAGAAGAGTTTCTTGGACGACGACCTGACGTTTCGAAAGGTTTACAGCAGCTATGTCATCCGGCTGTGAAAGCCTCCATTTGATGAGAAGTGCCTCAGAGCCAGAGGCAGTGCACTGTACTATCACGCTCAAAAGTATCCGAACCATCTGAATCGCGTATCGCCCGACTACAGAAAGGATACTCAAATCACCACTAGAAAGCATTGTTCTATATGGCGATTGCTCCAGATATAAAGTAGTAACACGATACTGTAAATGTCAGGGAACACCTGAGACAGTCCTTAACATTTATAAAATCAAATGTGTTACAAAAAGAGACATTTCTATAGTGTTTGACACAAAATATGACTTTAACACATCAGTCCTTCCTGTATTTTGGTTCCCTAGACAATTTTCTATCTATCTATTAACTATATTTCTCTTGGCAAGTTCTTTTGTGTAAACTTAGTAATGAACTACCCATTTAAGAAAAACTCAACTATGTATCATTAGTAGTTCCAGTATATTCACAATAGCACATTGATTTATGTGCAGTTCGAAAACCAATTATCGAACTTGTTATCTGACATAAAGTGACATTAAAATTGAATCTTATTTATACGTCGCGATACTCGACCACTGTATTATCCGTCATTGCTGACTAACCATAAAGAGACGTAATATATCACAATTTCAGCCAGTATTAGTTAGCAAATCTGAACTTTAAATTAAGTGATGAAAATTTATGTTCTAGATCGGGACAACTATTTAGCAATTTTTGTTCCTGTTAACTAACTACAAAAGATGTTAAATATCGTTTCATTCCCATGTAACAAATTTGAAATGACAAGTGTAAGGGTTGGATAAGAAATCGAACACAGAAGCTATTCAGCTTATTATGTAAGCACAGAAAAACCTATATATGGAATTTACTCAGTGGTAGCGAGATGGTCGAAACTACACTGATGAGATAAATGAATAATTTCTGCCTTCCTGGGTTTCGAACCCGGCACCTATCGCAGTTGTTGTCTAGCCACGAATGGACATTAAATATAGATTTGTTTCACCAGAAGCGTGATGTGCTCGTGTTTGACCGTGAAGTGACATCACGAAGAGTGCACTGACGACTGGGAGTCGTACCCCCCACACACCGCTGTTGAAAGAAGGAAACACGTTAACTATCTCACTCCTTTTTACCAGTAGCTAGGAGTGTCATGTCTGAACTTTAAATGACGAAGAAACCTGTGTCTCTCTTGCAGCTGAAGCTGTCAAGCATCGTTGTAGACAATGAATGAAGGCACCCGAAAAATCAAAATAAACATCCATCAACAGTTACGTGTGCTCATGCTAAAGCCTGAAAGGACATACTGGAAATTTTTGTGCCGATACAGTACTTGACCCCTTAAACGCGCCTTAAGTGGAGAACTTTAGGAGTTATGAAACTTGAGCCAACAATGAACTGATGGCAGTATGTCGTCAGGAAAGGATCAAATCCCATGAAAACCAGAACCAACGTATTCTACATCTCAAGCTGAAATAAAAGAAAAGCATCAAGTGATCTTACATGGCGTTTGATTATGTAATTAATGGGTTAATGGTGACAGAGTTCTTGCATGCTGCCACTTACGCCTCTACGATGGCCCAACCTAACCTGTACTCAACCTGAATTTACAACGAAGAAGGAATCGTATGCTCTTAATTTGGCATAATCATGAGTAAATAGTATTTGCTAGATCCAGACAAAAACCTTCGCTTAAAGAAGGGATCAAACCCTGACACTACACATACTAATATAAACTCAAACTCCAAACCACTTAACTGCACGTCTTGATGCTTCGTGATTTGGACGTAGCACTGAAGTGCCACGCTGTGTGAGATATACCGCTTCCTGGCTCAACGGACTGAAATACAGAGGGTTCAATATATTCATTTCTGCCTCCATCGAATTGCCATTAACCAGCTGCCTCATCTAAGCAGTTCCTACATTCAATCTGATTTCGTAATCACTGAAATAAAGTATCAGGCTATCTACCCATATTTCCAACACTGTAGGATGTGGAAGTCTCTACAGGAAGTGTTGGTTCCACTAACGCTTCTCCCTATGGCGAGGGCGACGTACCATGCCTTCAGCCTATGATCTCCAGACGACGTTTGTTCATTGATATTGGCAAACGTAAAATTGTTTATTATTGTAATGTTGTCTTCGGCATGAAACATTTCCTGTAAACACTGAGTACGCCGTGCAGTAACAACAACTCTTTAACCAATATTCTCGCAGTGGATAACGCGAGAAATACAAAGTACGATATCTGCCGTTGGCTGCAAAATTTACCAGGAAGTGAAAGAGGTTGTGCGTAGTTTTGTAGCGATTTAGGATTTAACAGAAGAGGAAAGGCAGAAATCTCGAACATGTGTGGTCTGTACAGGGTGATTTCGAGCAATGTAGTCGGATAACAGCTTTCTCGAGTCATGTAGGGTGATTTTATCGTGAATTATTGGCCACATTCAGCAGACGGAACGGCTATAACTCTGTCACTTAAAGATTAAAATGTTAGTTCTTTTTTTTATATTAGAAACTGCTACAAACATATCTTTGGTTTAGATGTGGGGCTGTGCTTCCATTGACCTACTGCTGCATTAACTACTTCCTGGTAGTGGTAGTGATAGCATGAAGATGAAATTAGTTGTTATTTCTTTATGGAATGACCTTCCTGGACTGGAAACAGACATTTGACAGTTAGATGACACACCAAAGTGAAAATCGTTCACAAAATTGCATTGAAATACGAAGACAATATAACGGGAATTTAGCAGGCTAAATCTGTGTCACTCCAGGAAGTATGGCGACTATCACAGGGTTGCCAGACCTAATCTGCAGTTTTTCTAAGCCCTAACCATCCTCGCAGCAAGAAGGAATAAATTTCAGCAGCCAAAGATTTTCTTGAGCAAACAAGCAATCTAGGAGTAATACTTGCACTTCGAACACGCAGTGGAGACATTTCGCAAATTGGCGAATGCTTTTAAGTACATAAGGTATAGGCGAAAGTGCACCATTCAAGAACAACAAAATACATTCAGAGCAGGGGGAATGGAATGGATGGCCTTCATCTTCATTGTGCCATTGTTTTATTCCTATTTTTGCTTAACACTGTGAAACATCCCCTTAGAAAAATTATACATAACTGTGCTTAAACTGACACCCAATATTTTTAGCGCAACGCAATCTGACTTTCTAAAATACCTACAAAAGTATGGCCCGGACTAACATTAACGTATACGTTTCACATATCACTTACCTCACAAAAATCTTGGTTACTCGAACTACTACAATACAGCGAGCGCCACTACTGCCAGCTAAAAAAAAGATTCAAACTACTGAAGGCACTAACTACTGACAGGCATAGTTAGCAAATGAAAGATTTTATTAGAGAACAAACAATGTATTTACCTTAATAGTCATTATATATATATATATATATATATATATATATATATATATATATATATATATATATATATATATATATCAGTTCATGACATCCATTCTTACAAATTTCAGAACTCCGCCATCTCCCTCCCCAAATTCACGACTGCTGGCGGCTCACTTCCAACTGCGCAACGCTACGCGCTGTTAGCATCCAGCTGCCTCTGCCCAACACTACAATGGCAGACAACAATGCAAACCATCCACAGACTGCACACGGCAAAGCCAGTGATTTTAATACAGAGCGTTACGTGGCCGCGGCGTTACCAGTAAAAAACCTAAACAGCCCCCATTCTCTCTACAAAAAAATTTACAAATTGTTTTGGGCAGTGGCCAATACAGATTTGAAAAATGTTTTCATAATTACAATAACGAAGAAATCAAATGCACACACTTATCGATACAATGTTGGTCAAAAGCTAAAATTTTTTCATAGTCCATAAAGACAGTCCTGATCATTCATCAAAATTAAATAGCAATATTTTTACTGTATGTATGAGCAGTAAAAAAAATGCACACGGAAGTAGTGGATTTCCATGCAGGCTTGAAGAAATAGTATTGTCCTTCCAACGGAAAGACAGTGCTGATTCTTGACTTGCTGACATTAAATGGGCCACAACAGAGCAAACCCACAGCACAGTCAGTCGAAGTTTTGAAGAATATTGTTAGGTAGGTCGCCACAGAGTAGACCCACTGTAGTCCTGGTAGAGAGTATGGTAGTGGTGGGTAATCACAGGTGCAGACCCACTGCAGTCCTTGTAGAAATAATGTTATTGGTTGGTCATCAAAGGTGCTGACCCACTGCAGAAATAATGGTATTGGTGGGTCATCAAAGGTGCTGACCCACTGTAATACTTGTAGAGACTGCTAGCAGCCATCTGTTGCGACTGTGCAGGTGCACAATCACCATCGAAGAGTCTTGCAGAGAATATAGCAAGTCCATAAACCACCACTTGTCCACTCACAAAAAATTTTTTTTAAAATCACCTTACAACCAGCAATGCTGTTATACAGTCACTTGCTGAATTGTCAACACAATTGCAAACGCTAACATTCCTTTTTTCACATATTGTGCATATATTATGACCAACAGAAACGTGTGCACTGAAATGAAACTTAATTTGAAGAAATGGTGTCTATACAATTATAAATGTACAGCATAAGAATACAATTACAAAGGTACAAAATACATCATTAAAGAACATAACAATACAGATAACATTTGTAGTAATACAGGCTTTACAAAAGAATCGAAATAACATATACATCAGTGTTACAAAAATTATGACATAAGTACATACATAAAAGATAAGAATAACTATTGAAACATCAACTTCACTCATGAGCAATAGAAAAAAGCAAAATAAATAATGTGTATTCATCTTTATGAAGTAAATAACATGTTATTAATGCAAATTGTATTTGAGGATAACATTATTCCTCATCATAGTGAATGTAGCTTAGTATTAGAAGAGAAAAAATTCTATGAAACAGTACACAGAGACAGGAAGAAAATAAATACACAAGGGTACACAAATACATAGTGGGATAACACAAAAGGAAAGGACAAGGTTTGTTTTCAGGGTAACATTTGGTACTGCAGTCCAACCCAAAATTTCATTCCATAGATCGTACCTCTTATTTCAACATTTGCTCCAATCAAAAAAAAAAAAATAATCCTATCCAAGCATGCTTTCTGTATTCTATTCACATCCTTTTTCAAAAATAGTTTTCCTCCACTGTACACTACTTTTTTGGCCAAACCATTTTCTTATAGCTTCTCAATGCTTTTCTTCCAATTCATCATAGTTAGTTTCTTATATAGTCTACGCTCTCTTAAGCTAACTTAAACCTACTGAGCTCAGACGCTAAACTAAGGACGATGCAATGCAGCAGCACAAAACAATTAATACAAACAGCAATGAAAAAAAAACAAATTGGCAAAAAAACGCAGCAATATAGGACTTAGCAAAGCAAATGCAACATTACAAGTAATATGAAGCAATGAACAGCAACAAGAAAAACAAATCAGTCGTAAAACTGGCTTATCAGAGTAATACAAAGTGAAATTCAGTAACACTATGCCTGGAAAACAGCAGCAGCAAATGCCATAACTTATATCTAAACATGACAAAGCTCAAGCAGAAAAAATATTACAGTAAATACTACAATGCAGAAAAGGGAAATGTCTATTCACATATTAATATCTATGTCATTAAAGTGGTCCACCACAAAACAAATTCTACAAAAGATGTTACCAAATAGTTGGAAAGAAAATTAAGTATGCAGTAACTGTTATTAATCTTTTCTTATTGTTCTTTCCTTTCCAAGTGCTCCTTTTTCGAAGAACGTGGATCATAAAATGATTACTTAATAGATCTGTTGAAAGAAAGGGTTCACATTAGCAAATGCATTTTATTTTATTTTATAAAACCTATGCTGCAACACAGCTGGAAACGAGATATCAAATGAAATAAGCAACTATGGTAGGCAGAGCATAAAGATATCATTCAATAGTCATGTGACATTTCATAAGTTGGTACAAATTCTCTCAACTCTCGTAGAAAGACGCTTGTCATTATCAGGTGTGCAGATGTAAGAAAGTATCTTTCCAAGTAATGAGTGTGTCGTTTTTGCGATGCTCTCTACAAAGGAATGTCAATAGCGAGGATAATGGCCTCTCTTTTTTTTTTCACCTAATGGCTTTCTTTTGTCAGGTAGCTGTCGTGCAGCTGGGTGCACACGACGCATTACGTGCAGGTGGTCACTTAACTGTCTTACAGAAATATTTATGACACCAGTTTCTGCTACAGTGGCAGTCTCATATAAAATATTCACAGGTCAAGAATTTGCGTTATTCATCAGTAGAAACAAAATCCTATTGATATAACAGTGTCCAAAAAAGTTTCGTTGACATTGTAAAACATTCAGGCATTTACATACATTTCATAACTCTTAAAGTACGATTCTCTGTTTCAAACATCCTTTTACACAAATCAGAGTCCCTAACCGCTACTCATTATTCTTTACCTTATTATACATATGCACATTCGTCGACACTTCTTCAATATTTCATCATAAGACATATGTAGCATAATCAAATTCCTCATATATGGCAGCATCATCTTATTGATCATGAACGTATCTCAACAGCATAATACACGTCTTTATGATCTAATATCATAACATCTTAGTCAATTCTCAAAATCGTCGTAGCTTCCTCCAATAATTTCAAAACCTAAAAAAAATTCTCTGCCCATTTCAGTAGTGTCATCTACTTCAAACGTACTTTTAAAATCACGATCCCATACCAAATACATCATTCAACGCTCTCATAGTGTCACAATGGTTCCGAAAAAATATGAACATTTCACAAAGTACAGACAATGCAATTTCATAAGTGTGAAGTTATCTAACTGTGTAATTGCTTAAACATGTGTCACTGATGTAGTAAAAATACACTCCTGGAAATGGAAAAAAGAACACATTGACACCTGTGTGTGAGACCCACCATACTTGCTCCGGACACTGCGAGAGGGCTGTACAAGCAATGATCACACGCACGGCACAGCGGACACACCAGGAACCGCGGTGTTGGCCGTCGAATGGCGCTAGCTGCGCAGCATTTGTGCACCACCGCCGTCAGTGTCAGCCAGTTTGCCGTGGCATACGCAGCTCCATCGCAGTCTTTAACACTGGTAGCATGCCGCGACAGCGTGGACGTGAACCGTATGTGCAGTTGACGGACTTTGAGCGAGGGCGTATAGTGGGCATGCGGGAGGCCGGGTGGACGTACCGCCGAATTGCTCAACACGTGGGGCGTGAGGTCTCCACAGTACATCGATGTTGTCGCCAGTGGTCGGCGGAAGGTGCACGTGCCCGCCGACCTGGGACCGGACCGCAGCGACGCACGGATGCACGCCAAGACCGTAGGATCCTACGCAGTGCCGTAGGGGACCGCACCGCCACTTCCCAGCAAATTAGGGACACTGTTGCTCCTGGGGTATCGGCGAGGACCATTCGCAACCGTCTCCATGAAGCTGGGCTACGGTCCCGCACACCGTTAGGCCGTCTTCCGCTCACGCCCCAACATCGTGCAGCCCGCCTACAGTGGTGTCGCGACAGGCGTGAATGGAGGGACGAATGGAGACGTGTCGTCTTGAGCGATGAGAGTCGCTTCTGCCTTGGTGCCAATGATGGTCGTATGCGTGTTTGGCGCCGTGCAGGTGAGCGCCACAGTCAGGACTGCATACGACCGAGGCACACAGGGCCAACACCCGGCATCATGGTGTGGGGAGCGATCTCCTACACTGGCCGTACACCTCTGGTGATCGTCGAGGGGACACTGAATAGTGCACGGTACATCCAAACCGTCATCGAACCCATCGTTCTACCATTCCTAGACCGGCAAGGGAACTTGCTGTTCCAACAGGACAATGCACTTCCGCATGTATCCCGTGCCACCCAACGTGCTCTAGAAGGTGTAAGTCAACTACCCTGGCCAGCAAGATCTCCGGATCTGTCCCCCATTGAGCATGTTTGGGACTGGATGAAGCGTCGTCTCACGCGGTCTGCACGTCCAGCACGAACGCTGGCCCAACTTAGGGGCCAGGTGGAAATGGCATGGCAAGCCGTTCCACAGGACTACATCCAGCATCTCTACGATTGTCTCCATGGGAGAATAGCAGCCTGCATTGCTGCGAAAGGTGGATATACACTGTACTAGTGCCGACATTGTGCATGCTCTGTTGCCTGTGTCTATGTGCCTGTGGTTCTGTCAGTGTGATCATGTGATGTATCTGACCCCAGGAATGTGTCAATAAAGTTTCCCCTTCCTGGGACAATGAATTCACGGTGTTCTTATTTCAATTTCCAGGAGTGTATGTTTGCTTCTCTGTTAAAATAGTCAAATAGCTGTGTAATTCTGTGTTGGAGAAATATGGTATCGATGTGTAAAGTTGTATAAGCAAATACCATATTAGCTACGGCTCCTTGTGCTTGCCAAACACATGGTACACAAAATAAGCGTGTACCCCCCTGAGGATTAATGTCATTATATCCTCAGGTGTTTGCAGATTACAGCAATGGAATGAAATGTATCACAGAAAACCTTTGTATCGTTGTACTTCAAATAGCTTTAAAAATAAATGTTTTAAGTACAAAATTAGTCACTAAAATAAGTGTACTGTAGCGCTAAACTGTGCGTCGTGTTGTAAGATAATCTCTGTGGAAATGTCGTAGTTATCGTCCTCCGAAAGCTAAGTTCTGCAGAAGTCCATGTACTTACCTCATGATAAACAAAAGTGAAATGCTTTGCGTATAGATATCGTAGTTACTACACTTATTGTGGTTATGAAGTAAGTACTGTACTGTAACGTATTGTTGTGTTACAGAAAAGGCTGTCTCATTGTAGCTATACCACAAAGTTACTACTACAACATGTTTTCCTTGCAGGAGAATTCAGAAAAACTGTGCAGATATAAAACAGATACACCGCAAAAGCACAATGCAGATTGTGTCACACATTAGTAGCGTCATGATATAATCGTGTAGCTATCAAAGAAATCAAATGCTAAGTCATCTTTAATCTCACAGGAAGTACTTCAAATGAAGAATGTATTTTCAACTAAACCAAAATGTTGCAATAAAATCTCATTAACAGTATTGGTAAATGTTGTAAGCATGTGAGCCTTATGGTCGTTACGTAATCGTGCCACTAACAAGTATGAATGTACACACACACAATGACATTGTGTCGTCTGTTCACTGTAACAATGCATTCGTAATTTATGTTTAAATAAGTTCTCTTGGTTCTTGACTGGATATTTAACTTCAAACATTGTTGCATGTTAACAATTTCTTAAGTCTGACAAAATATAAACTGAAAAGTAATATGGCAAAGACAAAGTTAACAAGCAGATTATCTTTCAATAAACGGTTTTACATGTGAAGTGTGGTGCAATCTTTTACTCTTCCTAGTACGCATACTTTCAGTTTCAACGCAATTATCATGTGGTTACGTCGGTAAGGAACACTGGAATTTTGCTCAAGGTTAGCTTATGTTATTTTTTTCTGAGCCAGCTGGAGCACACGGCTGCCTGCGGTGCGAGTTATTGCCTTTCTCCTTGTTGGCGCGCGCCGTTATTGGGATTAGGAAACCTAACTTCTACAAATTCACCTTGGCGAGAAGGCCCTGCCCTGTTCGAATCCCGCCAGTTATGCTGCAATTCAGGTCTGTCGTTAAGATCATATCGTCTGTCATCATGTCGGTAGATTCCATAGTTTTTTTCTTGTCGGTCACGTGGTGGAGAATTTCTCCCTGAATCGTAACTGCGCGCTGGACCGTTGCGTCTGAATTTACTCTGTCTCCCTTGATAACAATTATTTTCGTTTCCATAATGTCTGTTTCTCTGATTGTCTCTGTGATAGTCATTACAGCGGAGAGGTGATCTTTCCCTGTAATTATTACTACTCTTGCAACGGTTGTCATAGGGTTGGTGTCTATTTTGGTCACGATTTACGTTGTACGAATAGCCATGTCGTGTATTATTTCTGTCATCGCGGAATTGTGACAGGTGTGACCTGTAATTGTTGTGCTCCTGTTTTCGCATTCCGCGATTATCAGTGTCAATTTCCAGTTCTTGTAACAGTCCCTGAAAAGCTTCAATGTCGTCTTTGCTTCGTCATGCTAAAATAATCTGTCGTAAATGTTGAGGTAATTTGATTAAGCAGATGCGGATGAGTTCTGAGGGGCTGTATGGGTTTGAAAGATACTGATTCTTATGTAACATGTCTTCGAAAAATTTGACAAGCCTGGAAAATTCAGATTGTTCGAAATGTTTCATCATTATGATACTATGTTTTACTCGGCGTTGTGTAGCTTGAGACCAATATGCTGAGAGAAAGGCATGATAAAATTCTCCTTCACTCTGACAATCATGAATGACCGATCGCATTCTTACAGCTGGTTCATTCTCCAAGTAGCTACACATAAATTCTAACCTGTGCTCTAATGACCAGTTGGGAGGAAAACAATGAGATAATTGATGGAGCCACGCTTGTGGATGATTGTCGTTGCCAGAATTCTGAAATGTTTTGAATTTACGTGCAGTAATAAACAGCTTATAGTCAAAATCATCGTGTCGGCGAGTAGCATATCGTTCATTGTTACGTCGTGTCGGCGGTTGCATCTCAAAATTCGGTGCACCTTGCCAATTTCTTTCATGATTTCCGAAATGCCCTGTGTTATTTTGTGGCTTTTCCGTATTTCTAAGTTCCTCTTCCCGTGTTGGAGCGCGAGTGTCCTCTGAAATACGTAATTCTTGTATTACCTGTGTCAGGTGATCTTGAACTTCCCGGATTTCTCTTTGGTGTTGCGTATTAATTTGATTCTGATTTTGTTTGAATTTCTCAATTTGTTCATACTCTTCTGTGTCAGTGATGGCTACAGGTCTTGTGTCATTCAGATCATCATCTACCTTTGCAGATAACTTAGTGAACTGATCCGAAAGTTCGTCTTCTTTCTTCGACAGTGAGCACATTTCCTCAGTGTGTTTTTCTGAACCATGTTTCAGAGTGTCCATTTGTGTTAAAATCGAATCTGCTGTGTCCTTTAAGTTTTCCTGAGTTCTTGCATGTTGCGTAACCGAATCGGTGGATGCAACTGAGTCCATTTTAGCTTGCAAGATGTCACGATTTTCACGAACAATAGTTTGCAGTTCTTTTATGTCTGCCTCGTGATTCTGTAATGCATTTTCATGCCGTGAAAAAATAGGTTGAAAATGGTCGCAAATTAGTGTTTTTACGTCATTACATATTTTTGACATTTAGATTCAATGTTATGTAACTCAGTAGTTAAATCTTCACATGTTTGTTCAAGTGTGGTATCTAACTTCCAAAGATTTTGTTCCATTGTGTCTAACTTTTGAAGATTTTGTCATATTTGCTTCAGATTTTGTTCAAGCGTTGTGTCTAACGTTTGTAGCCTTTGTCCCATTTGTTTCATTAACTGAAATAACAGTGCACTGGTGTCTGAAACATGTTACTCAGTGCTGTTCGGCAGTGCTTATGAACCGGCAATATTCGCATTTTGAAAAGCAGAAATTGTGTCTTGATTTATTGGAGAAAACGATGAGGACGCAAAATCTGAATATACAGTATTTGCAAGATTGTGTCCTGTCATTTCGGAATCCTGAGGCGAGCTGTTGCCGACCGATCGATCGATAA
Source organism: Schistocerca gregaria (assembly GCF_023897955.1). Taxonomy (NCBI): domain Eukaryota; kingdom Metazoa; phylum Arthropoda; class Insecta; order Orthoptera; family Acrididae; genus Schistocerca; species Schistocerca gregaria. The sequence goes on from NC_064922.1 coordinate 718,465,832, forward strand.
TGCTTCCCTGTTCATTGATTGTTTCACTGCCTACGCCATTATTTCCAGCCCGCTGCATTTCCATATGCACAATTACTACTTTGAACATTAGTTAATTCACTACATGTTGGCGCTAACGTACTGCTTTCGTCTTCACCGTCATTTCTCAGTTTACTTTGGAGCCTAGTATTATGTTTTTCACACGCCATTATTGTCACAATATTTCACACAACAACATAGAAAACCACAATTTCAAGGGCCAAATAAGAGAACACATTAACGTAGCATTGAAAATATATGTCGTTAATTGCAAGCGCAGCTGCGAAATGCTTGGTGCAAACCTAGATGCATGCCACAACTGTTTTACTATACAACAATGAAAAACTAAAACTACAGAGGATATTATCTCTACAATTACGCGCTAGCAATAAACAAAGGCTACACTAACTACACAAACTACAAGAAAAAATCAGAAGATTCCAGAGAGGTATCCTCGGCTAAGTGTCGACATATGAAACGTCATCTTTGAACAATTATACACGAGTGTGCTTAAACTGACACACAATATCCTTAGCGCAATGCAAACTGACTTTAAAAAATCCCTACAAAAGAATGGCCCGGACTAACATTAACCTATACGTTTCACATATCACTTACGTAACAAAAATCTTGGTTACTCGAACTACTGCAGTACAGCGAGCACCACTATTGCCGCCTAAATAAAAGATTCAAACTACGGAAGGCACTAACTACTGATGGGTATAGTTAACAAATGAAAGACTTTAATAGAGAACAGACAATGTATTTACCTTAATAGTCATATATATATCAGTTCATGACATCCATTCTTACAAAACTCCACCATCTCTCTCCCCACATCCACCACTGCTGCCGGCTCACCCCCAACTGCGCAAAGCTACGCGCTGTTAGCATCCAGCTGCCGCTGTCCAACACTACAATGGCAGACAACAATGCAAACCAGCCACAGACTGCACACGGCAAAGCCAGTGATTTTCATACAGAGCGTTACGTGGCGGCGGCGTTACCAATAAAAATACCTAAACAGCGTACTTACAGTTGTAAAGAAAGTCACATGAGACTTATTGAGCAGTATCATTTAGTGTTAGGGAGATGGGGGTATCAGCGCAATTGCTATATCAAATAGATATGTTAATTCAATTTATTAATAAATCCCGCCCCTGTGACCACGCCAACCACCACGCGAAAACCACGCCCACCCTATCCCCAGATGACATCATGTGTTTTCTTCAGCCTGTACATGGGCCCCAGCCCTCTACCCCACTCCAACCTCTCTACCTAACCTTTTGGTGGGAATTTCAAATTTTGGAAGGAATTTAAAATTTTGGAGGGAATTTCGAATTTTGGACTAATTTCGAATCATTTTGGGAATATCTTTGTCCCAGGGACGTGCTGATGTCGAAGTCCACCCAACACTTGGGAACTAGTAGTAAATTAAAAATCGTCATACCATTTCTGAGACTCGACGCCTGGCTTTTCTGGACAAAAAGTCCAAGTCCACATCCTAACACAATTATACTACGATTTAGGAATAGGCGGGAATTTAATTGCTGTGACCTTTCTGGGACCCAAACCCTGATCTATCTGGATATTGAGCCTTAGTTCTCATTTCAAAACATGGAAACTATCCAGACGCTGGAGAGGATGGTTGGCGTATTGTACTTTATTTGTTTTGGTTGGGGAACTGGGGTAAAAATCAACCATAATTACTTAATTATTCAAAAATATTGGCCCTATCTCCACAACATTATGCACACTGCTACACAGCGACCGCCTAAACTCATAACACAGCTCGCAATTTCACGATACCATACAACTGGTGTTATCCTCGTGGGAAAAATTTTACAACACCACTCAATACTGGTTACAGAGACACTCAAATTCCACCCTTTATCTACGAGCTGGCAGGAAAAAGATGGGCTGTAAGGTACTACCTTTACTCTTCTTGGCTGAAAATATGTTCAACTACCAAGATGCTGGTGGCGGACAGAGAGTAGTTTCAAAACTGTATCACCCGTAAGCAATCAACTGAGGGCCGTATCTGTCGTAGTTCAATGTCAGACTTTGCTACAAACGGCTGCTCAGAAATCACCCTGCAGCCCAAGAAATTGAAGCCAATATGTGCTACGACAAATGATGAAAAAAATGCATCGCTGATCTAATTAAATTTCGGAATAGTCATGAAAAAACAAGTATTCATAATGAACAAGTCATAATGCAACATTTATTCTGGGTAAAAACGTCATCCCAAATACTGCAAAACTGTGTAGGTCAAACGTGTGTTCTCCTTAATAGGCACTCACCAACCGCCCTAAATCTAGGCCCCCTTACGTCCCCTTATCCCGCCCCTCCCTCCCACTTTCCATCCATCCACCTACTAGGAGGCACCGGCTTTTTCAAACAGTCAAGTACTACAGCCTAGTGTCTCGCGGTCGCTGGGTGCACATGGCCTTCCACCGCAACAAGGCGGCCACTGCCTGCCTTGAGGCTAGGGTCGTTTTCCAACACAACATCAGCTATAGTTAACTAAAAAATAGGAGAAAAAAGGACGTCAGCCCGAATAGCTACTTCTTGGTCTGAAGTATAGCGACACAGCCACTCCTAATGGTCAGTCGCGCACCTGCAGCGGCGACCTCACGCAGACTAGATTGTCTCCCAACACCTCCAATAGGAGTGTCGTTCTGCAATGGAAAACACTTTTACTTAACGTCAACACAACTCTTTCTAGCAATCTCTTACATATATTTCTCAGAAAGACTGGAGCCCCTGTGATACAACAGCAAATTTTCGGAAAATGCTTAAAGTGGCTCTGAGCACAATGGGACTTAACATCTGAGGTCATTAGTCCCCTAGACTTAGAACTACTTAAACCTAACTAACCTAAGGACAGCACCCACATCCATGCCCGAGATAGGATTCGAAGCTACGGCCGTAGCAGCAGCGCGGTTCCGGACTGAAGCGCCTTAAACCGCTTGGCCACGTCCGGAGAGTGGTCCAGATAGCGCTCACTGTCTTCAGTACAGTGCATCACCACGAGCACATGGCTTGGCTGTCACGTTATTGTCTCTGACAAAATATACGCATAAACTAGAGCGTGATGCAGACATCCCTCAGAACAAAGCCGTGATAAATTATGGTTATTCTGACCGCAGCTTGTTTGTCTAAAGGGACAGCCACGGCCTCCTACGAAACTCGGCCAGCCGGCCGGAAGGCCGAGCGGTTCTATGCGCTTCAGCCTGGAACCGCTCGACCGCTACGGTCGCAGGTTCGAATCCAGCCTCGGGCATGGATGTGTGTGATGTCCTTAGGTTAGTTAGGCTTAAGTAGTTTTAAGTTGTAGGGGACAGATTACCTCAGATGTTAAGTCCCATGGTGCTCAGAGCCATTTGAACCATTTTGTTTTTTAACTCGGCCACCATGCCGTTCTGAGAACTGGACTGTAACAGTTGTATTTAACATCAACACTCCTCCTATAATTAAGCGTATATTGACATAGGACAACGCATTTGTGACCAGAAATGTCCTCTTTCCACAAAAGTAGAGGCAGTCCATTTTCTTTTAGTTTTATGACTAAAATCGGTGTAGTTTTTACGTTCAGTTGCAGGACAAATGCGCATCTCATATTGCTACATCCACCGATGTGCATCGCCGCCAATTACAAACGATCAGCAGAGACATGTCCATCCTTCGTAAAATCTGGGTAAAACGTCCACTATTTGACGCGGAAATTCCTGATCACCACAGAATGTCCTCATACTTTCAAAACCGTCATCAAACTATAGAAAAGGCGAGAATTTATGTTCTGAAAGAAAATAATGTATTATAAGCAATTTCTTTCTGCTTTATGGACAAGTTACCCGAACTGAGGGCATCTGTCGCATTCAGATCAGTGTATGTAAATAAAGAGTCATGCACATGTGTATTACAAAGATTTCAGACACGTCAAATAGCATTAGAGAATTCTATGTTTCACAAGTCGGAAAAAACACAGTCATTTTACGTTGGAAAACAAGTTATAATTCAAGAGAACGCAGCTGTTTTGTACATTATGGCAGGTCACGTTTTACCAGTACGATGCTGTATCATACTAGCGTTTACAAAACAAATCTTGAGAGCCTGTCTTGTAATAGGACCTCCTATAAAATTTTCTCGCGTGAGTCTCTCTTCCGTTGTATCAAAACCAATTACCATCTGCCTGCTTACATTTGACAATTTTTATGCATAACTCTCCTCCATCGACATGTCTGTAAAAGTTCTATTATACAGCAGCACATTTTCACGTTCTAGTTTCGTAAGCATTTTGATCTTCAAAGCATGTTCAACTCAATCCACTATTATTCCTATGTTCCACAATGAGCTATAATTCATGTCTATCTTCTAAGTATGCAATGGTGACGATAGTAATAAAAGCAGTCATAATGCCATGAGACGCTATACAGCCGATTCCTATTAGCTTTATGAGCCAAATCGATGTAGTTCTGAGGGAACTATCTACTTACAAGCTTTAACCGATTATAGCACTCTTAGTAACTGAAACTCCTATAAGTCTTTACCAGACCTCTCTCTTCTGAAATACAGAAAAACAATTACCGTCTATGTGTTTCCATATACGAGGGTCAGTCAAAAAGTAATGCCTCCTTTTTTTTTCTACATTTAATTGTCAGGAAATTTAAATGCAATTACATAGGTTGAGAACCACAACATTGAGGATCATTATGTCATTTTTCAATGTAATATCCGCCCATCTCTACAGTTTTGGTCCATCTTTGAACAAGGGCATGTATCCCAGCACGGTAAAAATCACAGCTCTGCTTCCTAAGCCATTGACGCACGGATGTTTTGACGGCCTCCTCATCTTAAAAATGAATCCCACGATGAGCTTCTTTTAGTGGCCCGAACAGATGGAAGTCTGATGGTGCCAAGTCAGGGCTGTATGGGGGATGAGGCAAAACTTCCCATCCAATTTTGACAATCTCGTCAGAGGTGTGACGACTGGTGTGTGGTCTTGCATTGTCATGCAAAAGAAGAACATCTGCCATTGATTTTGTTGGGCGAACTCGCTGAAGACGTGCTTTAAGTTTTTTGAGGGTTGTGACGTATTGAACAGAATTTATTGTGCATCCCTGCTCCAAAAAATCAACCAGAATCACACCCTCTGTATCCCAGAAAACTGTTGCCATAACTTTCCCTGCCGATCGCACAGTTTTGAATTTTTTCTTCCTCGGCGAGCTTGTGTGACGCCACTCTGTTGACTGCCTCTTTGATTCGGGATCAAAAAATGCACCCATGTTTCGTCCCCGGTCACAATTTTTTTCAGAAACTCATCTCCCTCCAAACGGAAGCGCTGCAAGTGTTGGGAGGCTATTGTTTTCCTTGCCTCTTTATTCTGATCGGTTAACATTCTTGGAACCCACCGTGCACAAACTTTTGAGTACCCCAAATGTTTAATAATCGTGATCACACTGCCTTTACTACGAGAAATAATGCGACACACTTCATCTGCAGTCACCCGACGGTCACCACGAATGATGTCATCAACTTGCTGAATGTTGTGTGGAATCACTGCACTCACCGGCCTGCCGCTCCGCTTTTCGTCAGTCAACGGTGTTTGCCCTTCAGCTTCCTTACAACGACGAACCCATCGTCTAACAGTGCTGACATCCACTGTCACAACACCATACACCTTCTTCAGTCTTTCATGAATGCGTATGGGCGTTTCACCTTCTGCATTCAAGAATTCAATCACACAACGCTGTCTCAAACGAACATCGATGTCGGCCATCTTACAAACTTCTGCTGTGCTGCCACCTGTTGACACAGAAAGTTACTACTGCAGTTAATTATAATAAATGAATCCTTCACATCAGGGACATTTCCAGAGCAGCTAAAACAGGCAAGAGTTGTACCTTTGCTTAAGAAAGGTAATGCAGAAGACATAGAAAATTACCGGCCCATTTCCCTGCTGTCAGCATTCTCAAAAATAATAGAAGCAATTATGAAAGACAGATTAATGAATTATCTGAATAAATACAATCTTTTAAGCAAATCACAGTTTGGTTTTCGAAGTGGCAAAAATACGGAGTCAGCCATAGTAGAATTCACAAAAGTTGTACTTAATGCTCTTGATAAAGATGAGTGTGTCACAGGCATATTTTTGGATCTTTCTAAGGCTTTTGATACAGTCGACCACAAGATTCTATTAAATAAATTAGAAGCATTAGGAATAAGAGGGGTAGCTAATGACTGGTTTCGATCATACCTAACAGATAGGGTACAAAGAGTAGAGATAACACATACTTCAAATAGATCTAAACATTTAGTAAAATACTTATCAGAACCAAAACATATTAATATAGGGGTTCCACAAGGTAGCATATTAGGACCAATACTATTCCTGATATACATCAATGACTTTCCCAGTAGTGTTACTCATGGTGAGAAAATTCTCTTCGCTGATGACAGCAATATTATAGTCACTGAGAGAACAAGAGAACTCCTTACCGAGAAAGCAAATGAAACTCTCAAGGAAGTTTACGATTGGTCAATAAGCAACAAATTGACATTAAACATAAAGAAAACTAATGCCATGAACTTCAGTTTGAAGAGGAAAAATGACAATGTTAAATTAAATGTAGATGGCACCTCTATAGACTGTGTAACAAATGCAAAATTTCTAGGAATGAATATTGACTCTCAGCTGAAGTGGTGCGAACACACAAAGGTACTTGCAAACAGAATGTCATCAGCATGTTATGCCCTTAGAATTCTATCATCTGTGTGTAACATGCAGTGTCTTTTAGTTACATATTATTCATATGTACACTCAATTCTTAGCTATGGCATTCTTTTTTGGGGAACAAATCCACAAAATATGAACACAATTTTCAAACTCCAGAAAAGAGCCATAAGAATAATAACCAGAAATAGTAGTCGAGCTCATTGTAAAGATCTGTTCAAAACACTGGGAATTTTAACTGCTCCATGTGAACACATTTACCAGTCAGTTGTACACATCAAAAGCAACATTGGCAATTACTGCACAAACAGCTCTGTCCATGACCATGCAACAAGAGATAGACTCAACTTACATTTACCAAGAAAAAATAAACATAAAACTCAAAACAGCATTTTCTACCAAGGAATAAAACTGTACAATAAATTACCAAAAGAGATTAAAGAAATTTCAAAAATACACTTATTTAAGAAGGCAGCTAAAAAGTACCTGTTATGCAATACATTTTATACATTGAAGGATTACTTAGATAAAGCAGAGTAGGGGTTTGATAAAAAAATGTTATACAAACAAATAATAATAATAATGATGATTATAAAACATCCAATATTCCACATAACACCTTCACTTTATTATTTTTCTTCTTTTTTCCTTTCTAGAGACACTCTCCCCTCAAGCTATGCATAGCACAATACTAACACCTCTTCCTCTTTCTGAGCTCAACATCTCACTCATTATGAAGGGATGCTGACTCAGTTTTTCAGGATAGCAAATGGGAACTTGCAGTACAGAAAATGGCCCAAGGATCACCTGTGTGTGTGTGTGTGTGTGTGTGTGTGTGTGTGTGTGTGTAGTGAGTGAAGTGTTATGAAACAATGTGTGTATAGTGTGTGCAGTGACTGATAGGGAAATATGAGTGAATAGTGTGGCATTACATTATTTAATGAGTTATTTGTAAATAAATTATTGTATACCAGGAGTAAAATCTAATGATTGTCTCTAACTAGAAGTCTGTAAATATATGTGTATATGAATTAGCTTATTGTAAATTGATCTAAGCTTGTAAATACTTTGACATGTCCTATATCCTTGTAAAAAGAGATCTACGGATGAATAAAAACTACTACTACTACTACTACAACGCTGTCTCAAACGAACATCGATGTCGGCCATCTTACAAACTTCTGCTGTGCTGCCACCTGTTGACACAGAAAGTTACTACTGCAGTTAATTGCAGAAGAAGGTTTGAGGAATGGCGCCAAATTCAAATTTTTCACTTAACTTAATTTTTTTAAGTAGAAAAAAAATGGGAGGCATTACTTTTTGACCGACCCTCGTACGTAACACTCCATTGGAGCTGGAGGCCAGTGCTCAAAGTCATTTGCACGAATCGGCACAAAGTTTTGTCGTCTGCACTAGAGGAAGGCCACAACCACAAGACTACCAATGACAGGAGAGGGTTCCTGTATTGTTCCTTCGTAAGCTGTTTAATACGTTATTTTTTCGGTTATAACACATTCAGTCAGTGTACAATGAAATTCACGTTGTTTCTTTTACCATGGCTTCGATGTCTGTGTCAGCTGCTGACAAACCGTAATTAACACATTTCCATCCTTTGGCTCTCACAGAAAGCTTAACATCGCCTGGCCTAAACTATGCTGCTCCCACAACACAAAGGTTGGTAGAAATAAAACACAGAAACGATGTTTCTCATTGACAAAAATGTGGTAGACGTTGTAACGTATATAAACCGGAAAATTTTGCGGTATTGAGGAGCGTTTACAACGATTTTGCAGTTAATTTCATCCTATCCAGGGACTGGGTAACGGATGTATCGGTGTTCCGTTTCGAAGAGCATTGTTCCCTCATTTTGCAGTCATGTACGTGATTATTGTTGCTGTGTTGACCAAAACTAATTAAACCTAACTAACCTAAGGACATCACACACATCCATGCCCGAGGCAGGATTAGAACCTGCGACCGTAGCGGTCGCTCGGTGCCAGACAGTAGCGCCTAGAACCGCTCGGCCACCCTGGCCGGCGGTTCAGCTTTGATTGCACTGTTGACTTATGTGAAATCTTCCAAACTCCATACTTCTGCCCCTCCATCATTTATAAATGATACGTTTCTGTTACACCAACACAATAAGCGACCTTGGAACAATAATAGCTTTCATCGACACAGAATTTTCTGTATGGATTAAATGCACTGCGGAACGCCACACGAACTGTATGAATTATTTTCCTAGTTTTAAACAAACTGTCATCTCCACGATTGGCCGAGTTGTCACTGAAGTGCAACATTTTCAAAAGTAACATAAAACGGTCGCGGGACGAAACTTTGCCAAAAATTGGAGTGCGTAGATGTACATCTCTAGACCAATATTCCTTTTTTCTCAACTATTTAATACGAGCCATGAGAAGCCAAATACCAATGAAGCTATACATTTCCTCAAAACCTGTATCTTTAGGTGGCCTCTTTGGTCGAGCGGTTCTAGGCGCTTCAGTCTCGAATCGCACGACCGCTACGGTCGCAGATTCGAATCCTGTCTCGAGCATGGATGTGTGTGATGTCCTTTGGTTAGTTAGTTTTAAGTAGTTCTAGGGTCTAGGGGACTGATGATCTCAGATGTTAAGTCCCATACTGCTCAGAGCAATTTGAACCTGTATCTTTCCAGGTGGATAGTCGAGAGCGAACTGATTCCGACGTATTTGCCATTGTGTGATTGAGATATCGGTTCGTGTCAAGTGCTATAAATTTCAACAAGTCTTCTGATAGAAATAGCATGAAAAGGTGTAGAACGCTAGAATCAGGCGCTAGTTGGCAATTATTTCCTGAAGACGAATCATCAATCGCACTATGTGCTGGACTTAAATCACAATTTTGCCAATCAAATTTCTCAATCTCACTATGGCGTGGCCTTTTACGGATCGATTCAGAATCTGAAGAAGAACTGTCCTGGTGGGCTCTGCTAGGTGAAGAACGTGGAGGTGCATTACTACGAGACACTTAAGATGAATCTTCCTCGTCACTACATTGACTGAAGGTGTCAGACTCACTGTCACTGTCCCTCCTTGTCAGTATCTCCAGTATCTCTTCGTCCGTGCAAGACGCCGATGTGCAATTTGCCTGTGGAACTCAGAAGTGACAGCACTCAGAAAATCCTGATGAAACGGCAGACAGCTAAACGACACCACAGAAACAGAATGCAGAAGATAACATGAAACAGCTACCACGAATGTCGAACAGCAACTGCGAAATCTGTAGCAGAGTGTTTCCGAGATAGCAGGGCCTGCGGCCCAGAACAACAAATATTGTACATCAATCACAGGGCATGCACGGGACAAAAGAACTTGCGACGGGCCGGCACGCAGCCCTGAGCGGCAATTGTACACAGGCCCACAGGCAGTGGATCCGGCTGCGGTATAAGCAGTCATTAGGACTTTAGTAACTGCGAGGCTGCGCGGCGAGTGCCGTCTGCAGGGCCCACTGGAAGGCCACTTCAGCGGCAAACAACGTCCGCAGGCATCGCAGCCAGGTGGAGCGCCGCGGCACATCACGGCTGCAGCACTCAAAGGGTTAATTCCGCGATTTTTCTCACCTCCGATGTCGGTTCTAAAAGATGAAGGACAGTCTGCGGTGAACGTTCATTCCGCATCAAAATAGTGGAAGCATTTTCCCAATTTTACGCAGCATGGACAAGTCTCTGCTGATTATTTGCAATCGGAGTTTGTGCACTACGCTGGATGTCGCAAAATAATGAGATGCGAATTGTATCCTGCTGCACAAGATAGAAACTTTACAGATTAAGCTCATTAAACTAAAAGGAAATGGACTGAATTGGAAGGAAAATCAGCATTGGCGACGGCCGCTGTGGCCGTGTCGTTCTAGGCGCTTCAGTCTGGAACCGCGTGACCACTACGGTCGCAGGTTCGAATCCTGCCTCGGGCATGGATGTGTGTTATGTCCTTAGATTAGTTAGGTTTAAGTAGTTCTAAGTACTAGGGGGCTGATGACCACAGATCTTACGTCCCATAGTGCTCAGAGCCATCAGCATTGGCCGTATTTTGTTGTTTTACTGTCAGCAAAATCGATTTTCGGTCACTTATTGACCATCCTCAGTGCTGCAATATACAATTAAAATTGGTAGGCACTGGTATCAAGCTATAACAACAAGCTTAGAGCGAGCATATAAACTGAGGCCGCTGAAAACAGATTTTGCTGACAATAAGACAACAAAATGCGGCCAATGCTGATTTTCCTTCCAATTCTATCCACTATTTGGTCGTGGTGAACACAACACGCCATGGAGTCGCCAAGCAAGAAAATGGACTGCACTTACTTTAGTGGAAAGGGGACATTTGTTATCGTCGCAACTGTGTTTTCCTTTTTCAATAGATGCTTGACTCCAGAAGACGCGTTGATGTTAAACATACATGTTACGGTACAGCGCTCAGAACGGCTTCGTGGCCTGGATTCTCAGGAGTTCACACTGTTCCTCACAGACACAACCCGCTCTTGGGATAGCCCTCATTTATCACGATTTTGTTCTGAGGGATGCCTGTGTTGTGCTCCATTTTATTTTGTGCTTTTGTCAGGGTCGATAACGCTGACAGCCCATCCATATGCTCACAGCGACGAGTTGTTCTGAACACTCTTCAGACCATCTAGACCACCTATTGGAAGCGCTGGGGTCCTGGCTAGTCTGTGTGAGCTCGCCGGTGCAGTTGCGCTCCCTGACCATTAGCAGCGGCTGTGTCGCTATACATTAGAGGAAACAGTTGCAATTCGGACGGGTGTCCTTTCATCTGCTATTGTTTAGTTAACTATAGCTGCTTTTGTGTTGGCAATGGCCCCTAGCCTCAAAGCAGGCAGTGTCGACGATTTTGCGTTTGAAGGCAATGCACAGCCAGCTTCTGCGAGGCGCTTGGCTGTAACAGTTGGCTGCTTGAAAAATGTTGTGCCTTCCAAGTAGTTGAATTGATGGAGGGTTGGAGGGAGGTGAGGGATAAGAGGAGGTTAGAGGGCTTAGATTTTGGGCAGTCGGTAAGTGTCTGTCGACGAGAACACACGTTTGACTAACACCCCTCTGCAGTAATTTGGGCCGACAATTTTACCCAGAACATATGTTGCATTATGACCTCTTGATTGTGAGTATTCGTTTTTTCACGACAATTTCAAAGTGTAATTACAACAGCAATGTATTTTTCCCCGCCGTTGTAGTGGCATGTATTGGCTTCGATTACTTGAGCTGCCGGGTGTTTTTTGAGCAGGCGTTTGTAGCAAAGTCTGACATCAACAACGTCAGCTGATCGCTTATGGGTAATGCATTTTTGAAACTGCTCTCTGTGCAACACCAACATCTCGGCAGCTGAACATATTCTCTGCCGAGAAGAATAAAGGTAGTACCTTATAGCCCAGTCTTTCTTCCGCCAGCTTGTGGAAAAAGGGCAGTATTTGAGTATGTCTGTCGCTAGTATTGAGTGGTGTTGTGAAATTTTTCACAGCAGGATAACACCAGTTGTATGCTATCGTCAATTTTTGAGCTGTGTTACGAGTTTAGGCAGTCCTTGTGCAGCACTGTCCGTAATGTTGTGTCATTACAGCCAATATTTGTAATTAAATACGTCATTACGATTGATTATTATGCCAGTTTCCCAACCAAAATAAAGTTTACTAACCTAAGCTTCGTCTCTAGCATCTGGGCAGTTTCTATGGTTTGGGATGAGCCTCTGGGATTTGCATCCAGAAGGACCATGATTTGGGTCCTGGAAAGGGTAGAGCCTTGTTTGATTTACCGCCTATTTCAAGCACCTCTGGTGGATTAATTGTGTTTGGGAGGGGTGCACTTGGTTCTTCCGTCCAGAAGGACCAGGGTTCAAGCCCTGGTAACAGTACCACCTTTTGTAATTTGTCACCATTTCCTGGGTAGGGTGTTGGATGGGACGTCAGTACGTCCGTGGAACAAGGAAATTTCCCCTAAAAATCGAATTTCCCCCATATTTAAAAATGCCCTCCAAATTCGAAATTCCTGCCAATGGGATAGGTGGGAGAGCAAGCAGTCGGGAAGGAATGAGAAGGAGAGGGGACTGGGACCCACATGCAGACTATTAAAAACCCATGATGTCATACAGGGTTGGGGGCTTGACCAGGGGTTGGGATGGTTGTGGTCGGAAATGGTGTGATTAATTGTTCAATTTAAGTAATCTGCATATCAATCGGTTATAAAAATTGCGCTGATATCCCCATCTCCCTACTTTTTGAATAGTTATTCAACCAGTAAAATGGTATTCTTCAAATGACATGACAGAAAGCAGTGTCAACGTCGATTACTGAAATACGATGCTTTATCGCAACCATGTTTACAATTCCCAACTCTAAAATTCAAAACTACAATTTTTCACTTTGAAATTGGAAACACGATTGTGACAAAGCACCTAGTTTCAGTGGTCGATTTGGATACCATTTGCTGTTATGTGGTCTAGAAGATAGCCATGTAACTATCCAAATCTAATAATCGACGTATCTCTCCTTGCAATCTTGACATATTAAAAGTTATTGTAAGGAGGGTACAGCACTGTATTTAAAGATCGCCTCCTACAGGTAGTTTTAACACGTTGAATCTGTACACATTTCCAGAACAAATCGTATCGTCAGTTTTCAGCTGGAATGAGCGTCACAATTCGGGTTCTATGTGTTACGATAAGTTTAATAATCAGTTTATTGCAGAATTTTTCTATTATTCTAAATTTTACTGACCAGTGCATATTGGAATGAGCAGTCAGATCATTGCACTATTTTTTATCTCTTCTGAATTTTAATAAGTACCAGTCTGAATGTATAGGGGTTACACCTTGGTACGTATTCATTTGTACTTGCGACAGCTCCGTCAGAACAGTGACTGCAGATATGGCGACGTTTGTGTGACATTTGACAGATTGAAAGTCTATACGCTGCTCCTAAAATGAGCAACTTTTATCTGATGAGGTATGTTTTCACAGAGGACATGAATCCCCAGTAATTCTTGGAGAGCCAACGTGTCTACAATAACATACATTTTGGTATTTACTTTTTACTATTAGTTCGTATTCTATGAAATTTTACGATGGTATAATCCGGTTCTTCAGATCACTTTCTGTCTGATGCTCACTTGCGAAGCTCTGGCTCTGCATTATACGATGTTTTTATAAGGAAAACTGCTGGACGATTTCGGTGTTTCACAATCCAAGAAATGTAGTCAATCTTACCCCAGAAAAGGCTCATTCCAAAAATTTTGCTTCAGAGCTTTCTTCTTTGACAATATCAAGATGACATAGTTACATCTTCATTACACAATTACAAATATAAACATATAATAACACAATTACATAACTCAAAGGATAATTTACTTAGACTTACGATGTTTTATGATATCACACATACTCGGATAATTGTAAGTATCATGTGGAACTTCTACAAATTCAGTGAGTCATTCTGTAGGTGCAGTGAATGAAGTCTGCCCTACAGCTGATGTCTGGTAGCCCAGATGTCTAGCAACATTTGAGTAGCAGCATTAAAGTGAGATTCTGAGAGCCATACAAAAACAGGTTCCTGATTCACAGGACACAAGATTTGTGTGGGAACTCTGTGATCATTCACTTACTTTCGAAACTTGACTTTAATTATCCCTCCAAATTCATGGGGTATTTTTTTTGTAAATGTGATGAAACATCTTGGATGTAATAAGTTACAATGAGAAAATTTAATTTTGTGACTTCAAGAAAGTAATTCTACTCGCAAATTGCTGTAATTTCTACTTTCCCGTTGTGAACACTATGCTATTTTTGTGTCTCAACTGCTACTAGAGAACTGAGATAATATTCTCAGAATCGGAGATTCATTATCTCTGTGATATCGAGTTTGTATGCTGATGCGAATTAAATTTTTATCACAGGGTGGAGCATCTCTGAAAAAGTGGTATACGTAAAGTTATTCGTATCGCCCATTCTCTAATGCAGCTCAAAGGGCATGAATGTAATTCAGTAAAGCAGGCGTAATAAAATCTGAGAGTTCGTACAGCAGTTTTTGTGTAGACTGAACATGCAATTTTTTAAAAAATCATCTGCTGTTAGAAATTTCCTGGCAGATTAAAACTGTGTGCCGTACCGAGACTCGAATTCGGGACCTTTGCCTTTCGCGGGCAAGTGTTTTACCACCTGAGCTACCCAAGCAATACTCATGCCCCGTCCTCACAACTTTACTTCCGCCAGTACCTCATCTGCTCTTTGTTAGTACGTTCCAACTTTAATTAGACATAAATATAACTTTATTATTGTTGTTATTACCTGTTCTTTCTTAGAAAGTCATGTCGCTTGTTTAAACTTTTTTTCAATGTTGAGTTATAAACATGGAAGCATTTGATGTTCACCTCATTCGATATGCTCCCTCACCTTTGCTGTTCACTTAATTTTCAGACTACGAGCACCAGCACTCAGTCATAAAAGCTAATAACAAGGAGCTGATACACCAGGTATAAATCTGCCACCATGTATGTTGCCTTATTACTGTAAAGACAAAGTAATACACGCTGAAACATGTTCCCTGACTATATAAGGAGTAAATGCACTGACTGATTTAGAGAGTCACTAACGATACTTGTGATTAGGCTGTTGTTTCGGTTCTAGGCCCTCAGTCCGGAACAGCGCCACTGCTACGGTCGCAGGTTCGAATCCTGCCTCGGGCATGGATGTGTGTGATGTCCTTAGATTAGTTATGTTTAAGTAGTTCTAAGTTCTAGGGGACTGATGATCACAGATGTTAAGTCCCATAGTGCTCAGAGCCATTTGAACCCTTTGAGCCATTAGGCTGTTGTTTCATCTATTGGCTCCAATAGATTAACTGAAAATGGTAGTTTCACACAGCGGGGATTCTGATGCTTTTGTTGAAAATGTTGAAATACTGCAATCTTCAGATTTTTGGGTGAAAATTCCAGACTTGCGATTGCCTTCATTTCGAGACCTCTTCGCCAATGTGTTGAATCTTTTTTTCGTCGGCAAAGTTTTGGTTAACTTCATTTTACAGACGACAGGTATTTTCTTTGTTATGTATGTTCCTACCTGTTTTTCTTCGAGCTGTACTCTCCTACCTCCACTGCTCATTTTATTTTGTGTTTTGCATCAGTATGGCTCCTGTTCTGTTGTATAATCTGTATAGATTAAACACATATACAAATGAGCGTATATAATCCTTGCAATCAAATTTTAATTTTTCTCTAGACGGAAGGCTTCGCTTGTAATTTAGAACTTAACTTGATTTCGTTGTACTCCTGCCTTTAGATTGCATATAAAAACTAGAATATTTAAATATAAAAGGACAAAATAAACTAAAATTTTAAATAATTTTAAAACATTAAAAAAGAATTAAGAAAATAGTTGAAAGGTATATTCTCGGTTTTTTCCTTTCTCTTTTAATTATTATAAGTAATTATTATAAGTAATTTTTTTCTCCCAAGCAGCTGAATTACATGATGATTTAACTATGAAGTTTCGTGATAGTACCAGGTCAATATGATAATAAAAGAAGAAAAAGATGTAGGTCAGTGGGAACGCTCTGGCACTGCTAAGCCGAAGACTTGTTTGTTCTAGGGTCTAGTCTCACAAAAGATTAGCGTTTTAACTCTTTTTGTGACAGAGCTACAGCGGTTCGCCTTGCTAAATGTGGCAATAATTCACACTAAAATCATCCTACATGATACAAGAAAGTTAATATCCGATTTCATATCTTCGATAACACTAACCTCGTAATGGCCATAAATGTTCCAGCCTCGTGCCTTGCCCCTTCTATTAAATCCAAAATCACCACATACCTATACACTAACATCCTTTTTCCTGATAAATTTTGCCCTCGATGATAAATTAAATATTTAGCATTTCTCACATCATGCGCTACAAGATTATTGGTTACAACGTTACTGTTACTACATGTTGTGCCGGCCCCTGTGGCCGAGCGGTTCCAGGCGCTTCAGTCTTTAACCGCGCTGCTGCTAAGGTCGCAGGTTCGATTCCTGGCTTAGGCATGGATGTGTCTGATGTCCTTAGGTTAGTTAGGTTTACGTAATTCTAAGTCTAGGGGACTGATGACCTCAGATGTTAATTCCCTGGTTCTTAGAGCCATTTGAACCATGTGAACTACATGGTGTACACACTCTTTATTTCATGCCGAAGATAAAATTGTGATATTAAATAATCTTATGTTTTTCAATGTGATTTTAAAAACGTCGGCTGTAGATGGTGGGTTCAAGGCAAAGACCTTTCTCATCACTGGGCGGACACAAGATAGCGTCATTCGGCCGTAAGGCGGTGGAGCACAAATCATCGTCATCAGTACAGACATCCACGGGTTCTTCATGGTAACGTTTTCGCAAGGTTTTGTTGTTAATGACGGCTTATAAAATGAAATAAATTATTTCTGAGCTTCCAACAAATTGATACTTTTAGCAGACCCAATACTTGTAGATTACTAAATAAAGAAAGAATCGGATTCAGTAACATAGCTTCTCTTTTTTCTCTGAGCGACGTTTACCATGGAGCTCAGTTTAAGAGGAAGCAACACTTTCTGTGGAAACTTACGCTTCCTATAGTGTTAGCAGCGTGTGGAGATGGCCATTATGTGATATAATATCAGTCATTACAAAATCAAACTGAATGTAAGCACTGGGTAGCCGAGGCTAATGGTTAATGGTGATTTGATCGAGCTACAAATAAATATGTTGAAACGGAACAGGCTGTCAGAAAGTCTAAATTATTAAGCTTTCCTGACAACATATTGCCATTAATACCTTGTTTGGTCAAAGTTCCAAACTCTCCTAATTGTCCACTCAAGGCAAATGTCCGGCATCAAATCCTCGTCCGGCACTAAATTCTCATAATGTATTTTCTGGCTACAGCGTGAGCGCACCTAACTGTAGACAGATATTTATTTTGATTTTTCACGTCTCTTCATGTACTGGCTGTCGTATTCAAAAATGCGGAACAACAAAGACTTGAGGCATGAGCGGAAAAACAATTTAATCTCTCAACTGAAGTTCACACAATATCTGAATACAAACACTATCAGATGGAATTGTACACTCTGTCCCTATCACAATCGTCCAATACTATCGTTTCAAGTCTGTATATGTCTGTAGTAACAGGTTGTGAGTTCAAACACTGCACGATACTGCTGCCTAAATTCCCACTGCCGTTTATGGCCGGGAGTGCGCTTTTAACAAGTCCAGGTATGTAGGAGCACACAGGCCACCAGTGAGCCTGGCAGTGGCGTGGCATGGCGTAATTGGCCCGTAAGCAGGAGGTTACAATGCTACGGACGTATGTTGAAAATAATGTGGACTGATAAGGTGAGGAATGAGGAGGTTCTGCGCAGAATCGGAGAGGAAAGGGACATGTGGACAACACTGATAAGTAGAAGGGACCGGGCGATAGGACTGGAAAGACATGAGGGAATGACATCCATGATACTAGAGGTAGATGTAGAGAGAGAAACTGTAGAGAAAGACAGGGATTGAAATACATCCAGCAAATAATTGAGGGCAAAGGTCGCAAGTGCTACTCTGAGATGAAGAGGTGGACACAGGAGAGGAATTCGTGGCTGGCCGCATCAAACCAGTCAGAAGACTGATGACACAAAAAATCTATTTGCCAATAATTACTTGGAATCCTTGGAATACTGTGAACCAAGAATGTTGATCCACAACCCGCGATGGCGAATGTACGCCGGCTGGCGTTGCTGGGGTTACTGTGGGAGTGTCGTAGGAGTGGTAGCACCTGCCTTGCTAAGCAGTGGAGGTGCAGCCGAGTATCAGCCGTGAGCTGAACATCCTCTGATTCCTCTCTGCGAAACACCAAGCGCTACGGTTCTGTCATTGATATGCTGCATTCCTTCCCCACCAAAAGGCAGCCCCGTGGTGGTGCTGTTGTCATGGCCATGGTGGCGATGGGGAAAAGGACTGGGCTGGAGGTAGTCCTGCTGGCACGCCTGGCATGTATCCGACAAGCCCACTCCTGGTGCGTGGACCTCCAGAGAACTCGGAGGAAGGCTGGCACTAGATGCCTACCCAACTGAGTAGGCTCCTGCTGAGGAAGAAGCATGTCCAGGTCCATAGACGTCTCTGGAGACGACGATGAGGATGAAGGCTGCAGTGAAGTAGGCAGGGGATGTGAAGTCATGCCTGGCGAATGTCCTGCCAGTGGTACCAATGGCAGCGACGTGGAAGAGGCACCACTGAGGGCTGCTGTGGGAGGGATGGTATTAGCAGTGGTGGAAAGAGCAGACCCCACAACTGAGATGGTGCAGGCCCCAAAGGTGATGATAGCGGCAATGGCATTGGGCTAGATGCTGAAGACTGGCAGGAAGCATTGGCTGGTGGGATGCCATTGTTTCACGGAACCATTATGACAGATGGTGCCTTTGTGTGCCAGGCCTCTTCTGACAACAGACTCAGCAGAAGGTCAGGGGTACAGTAAGAGTGCAGCTGGTTTTCATGCCTGTGCTGATGGTGCCCCATCCCATCCTGAATAACAAATGTAATGCCAAGTGCAGAGTGGATCACAATCCTGGGCACCCATGAATGATCCCTTGAAAACACAAAAGTATACCTTGCATTGCTCCTGAAATTAGGGTACAGAGGGTAATCATGGAGAAGATGCAGAGTAGTCTGGGAAGGTCTATAGTGGAGAAGTTCAGAAGGAGACTTATCCCCTGAGGTGTCATACAGTAGAGAGAGGGGAATAGGAGGAGAACATTTTCCTTGGAGAGGAATGGCCGAAACTTTGTCATCTGAGCCTTGAAAGTTTGCACGAAGTTTCCTTCTCTCCAATTGTTCAAAGTGGTTCAAATGACTCTGAGCACTATGCGACTTAACTTCTGAGGTCATCAGTCCCCTAAAACTTAGAACTACTTCAGCCTAACTAACCAAAGGACATCAGACACATACATGCCCAAGGCAGGATTCCAACCTGCGACCACAGTGGTCGCGCCGTTCCAGACTGTAGCGCCTAGGACCGCTAGCCACTCCAGCCGGCCTTCCAAAAATTGTATTGTGGTGAAACAGACACTGAGCGGATATGAGTAGTGCCGTTAGCACTGCAAAACTAAGCAAATTCAGTTGAGGCGAGTTGTTATCCATTATCCGATACAAGGATGGCAGGCCAGAAGGATTCTTCGTGTTAGAAAATAAACGCCTGTGTCATGCTGGCCAACATCGTTGAGGTCAGAGGGACCAAAAAAAGTAAATTTGGAAAACGCATTCACGATTATAAGCCACTGCGAACCCAAAAATAGTCTAGCTAAATACACTCCTGGAAATGGAAAAAAGAACACATTGACACCGGTGTGTCAGACCCATCATACTTGCTCCGGACACTGCGAGAGGGCCGTACAAGCAATGATCACACGCACGGCACAGCGGACACACCAGGAACCTCGGTGTTGGCGGTCGAATGGCGCTAGCTGCGCAGCATTTGTGCACCGCCGCCGTCAGTGTCAGCCAGTTTGCCGTGGCATACGGAGCTCCATCGCAGTCTTTAACACTGCTAGCATGCCACGACATAGTGGACGTGAACCGTATGTGCAATTGACAGACTTTGAGCGAGGGCTTATAGTGGGCATGCGGGAGGCCGGGTGGACGTACCGCCGGATTGCTCAACACGTGGGGCGCGAGGTCTCCACACGTACATCGATGTTGTCGCCAATGGTCGGCGGAAGGTGCACGTGCCTGTCGACCTGGGACCGGACCGCAGCGACGCATGGATGCACGCCGAGACCGTAGGATCCTACACAGTGCCGTAGGGGACCGCACCGCCACTTCCCAGCAAATTAGGGACACTGTTGCTTCTGGGGTATCGGCGAGGACCATTCGCAACCATCTCCATGAAGCTGGGCTACGGTCCCGCACACCGTTAGGCCGTCTTCCGCTCACGCCCCAACATCGTGCAGCCCGCCTCCAGTGGTGTCGCGACAGGCGTGAATCGAGGGACGAATGGAGACGTGTCGTCTTCAGCGAGGAGAGTCGCTTCTGCCTTGGTGCCAATGATGGTCGTATGCGTGTTTGGCGCCGTGCAGGTGAGCGCCACAATCAGGACTGCATACGACCGAGGCACACAGGGCCAACACCCGGCATCATGGCGTGGGGAGCGATCTCCTACACTGGCCATACACCTCTTGTGATCGTCGAGGGGACACTGAATAGTGCACGGTGCATCCAAACCGTCATCGAACCCATCGTTCTACCATTCCTAGACCGGCAAGGGAACTTGCTGTTCCAACAGGACAATGCACGTCCGAATGTATCCCGTGCCACGTCTCTTCAGAAGAATTCAGTTGTGTGTCTGACGTTACAGGGAGCCATGACAATGTATCTGCATTGGCATTGTTGGCAAAGAGAATGTCGTAATTACAGTTCACCAGGATAGGAACCGAACGATGAAGTGTTGGCACCGTTGAGTTGAATAGAGGCTTGGCTGGGTGGAACAAACTGGCGACATGATTGTGATCTGTCAGCATGTGGAATATAGAATTTATATCCATAAAGATACTAATTTAATTGGGAAGAGTCCTAGGCGATTGCCACAATATCCTTCTCCAGCTGACTGTAGTAGACCTGACCTGTGTTGAACAGTTTTGGAACAAATCCAGTTGGATATTCCGTAGCACCAACTGTGTGGTTCAGCACTGTCCCTATGTTATAAGAGGAGGCATCCACCGCGGGGACCACCAGTTTAGCAGGATCCAAATTAACAACGAACCTGGCGCTAAGAAAATGGAAAGAGTTTACCTGTTCAGACGACCAGGCAGAAGGTACATTCTTTCGCTGGAGGGCATGCTAGGTTGCTGTGATCTGACTTTGGCTGAAGCGTGAACGACTTGTGAGTCGATGACGTGATAGAGATTTTCAATCTGAGTACAGGAAATCTCGCATTTCTCCCATTTGCACCAGAGAGTAGCATCGGTAAGAGTCTGAAAGAGGCACTCAAAGTTGTGGAGATGCTCCTCTCGAGTCTTGCCACAAATACGATGTGATCCAGATAATTGGCGCTAGGGAATGCTTGAATGACCAAATGTGGGTGAATCCCTAATTTACCAAACTGCTGAGGTCATCGATCCCTAGACTTACACACTATTAAAATATAACTTGTGCTAACAACTAACAAACTCGTGGCAGAGGGAGGACTCGTTCCTCCGGCGGGAGGGACCACACAACCCGTGATATGGCGCCTCTAACCCAGCTGCCACTCCTTGCGGCAAGGAGTTGCTCTCTATTATCAGTTGTTCCAGAAATCACTGGAAGGTGGACTGGCAGAGGCGCTGCCAAAGGGTAGATGCTCATACTGGAGCAGTGCTGACTACGAGAAAGGACTTCATCATCCAACATGAGTTGCAAGTGAGCATTCAGGAGATCGACCCTGGAAGAGAATATACCCCATTGTAATTTATCCGTTAACTGCTAGGGGCTAGAGAGACGGTAAGAGTCCGCAGCTCGTGGTCGTGCGGTAGCGTTCTCGCTTCCCGCGCCCGGGTTCCCGGGTTCGATTCCCGGCGGGGTCAGGGATTTTCTCTGCCTCGTGATGAGTGCGTGTTGTGTGATGTCCTTAGGTTAGTTAGGTTTACGTAGTTCTAAGTTCTAGGGGACTGATGACCATAGATGTTAAGTTCCATAGTGCTCAGAGCCATTTAAAGCATTTAGACAGTAAGAGCCGGTGAAAAGCAGTGTGTTAATAATGGATTTAAAATCAGCACAGAGGCGTAGGCGGCCATTGTGTTGCCGGGCAATGAACGTGAGGGGGGTGGGGGGTGGGTGGATACCCCATGATTACCAGAAATGACCGTAAAGGCCCCGATGTCATGCATATGACGCAACCCTGCTGCAATGGTGATCATCAAAGAGTGAGGAACTGCCCAAGCCTTGATGACGTTTGGCAGGGACGCATCCTGAAAGGTAATGTCTATATCTACATCATACTCCCCGAGCCACATAATAGTGTGTGGCGGAGGGTATTTTCGGTTCCACTCTCTGATCTCTGGAACCCTGTTCCGATCGCGAATAGTGAGAGACTCTGTATTTAGTGTAATCTCTCAAATTTTCTCCTCATTCTCAATATGCGAGATATTTGTATGTGTTTGTGTGTGTGTGTGGGGGGGGGAGGGGGGGGGGGGGAGTAGACTGTTGTCCGATTCCTCTTGAAAAGAGCTGTCGCGAAATTGCAATAGTAAATCTCTCCGAGATGCTCAATGCCACTTTTGTAACGTCTGCCAGTGGAGTTTGCTTAGCACCTCCATAACGCTCTCTCACCAGCTAAACGATCGTGTGACGAAATGTGCAGCTGTATCTTCTCTATCACTCCTATCGGAGAGTGATCCCAGATAGGTCAGCAATATTCTAGAATCGGTCGAACATGCGCCTTATAAGCCACTTCGTTCCTGGATGATTTATATTTCCTTAAGATTCTTCCTATGAATCTGAGTCTAGTGTCTACTTTTCCACTTAAGATGGCTCTGCATAGTTACGCATAGATATTTTACGGCAGACGCTGTCTCCAGCTATCTGTCACCAATAGTGTAGCTGTACAGTAGTAGAGTTCTTTTTCTATGTATGCGCAATATGTTATATGTATTTACGTTCAGGGTCAACTGCCAAAGCCTGCACCATTCTATAATTCTCGTTCTGAAAACTTGTACTATCTTCTGGCGTTCCTGCTTTGGTACAGACAACTGCATCACCTGCAAGTAACCTTTAAAGACCATCACACGCTTTCTTTTAGATCATTTATATATGTTGTAAACAACAACGGTCCTATCACACTTCCGGATATTAACTTTACACCTGTACATTTTGTCCGCTTATGTGCGACGTGTGGAGTTTTGTTGGCAAGAAAGTCTTGAATCCAAACGCAGGCCTGCCCCGATTCTTCGTAACCTCGCATCTTTTATCCATTATACTTGGAACACGGAATCAACCTGGGCGCCTTTGTCCACTGCGCTGTGGATCTCATGGAGGTAGAGAGCAATCTGAGTTTCGCAGGATCTCTGTTTTCAGAATCTGCGCAGTTTTGGTAGAAATATTCATTTTTCAAAACCGTCATACTTCTTGAGTATAAAACATGTTCCCAATTCTACAAAAGATTGACGTCATCGATGTAGGAGTATAATTTGTGGGTCTGTATTACGGCCTTCCTAACGAGAACGACCAGCGCTTTTTTCCAGTTGCTAGGTAGCTTCCGCTGCTCAAGCGATCTACGATAAATTGCTGCTAGAAGGGGAGCAAGTTTTTTCGCCTAATCTTCATAGACTTCTATAGGTATCTCATCTGGTCCTGAAGCCTTTCCGATACTAAGCGATTGTAGCTGCTTTTCAATTTCGCGATCGGTTATCTTAATATCTGTCATTTCGATGTTCGAACTATGACTGCGGTAACATCTCCAACTCAGCGAAGTGCCTAATAAATCTTGTGCCTCGATTGTACGAATGACATTCTCAAGGGAAGGGTCTGAGAGCTTTAAAACCTCAACACGAAGCCGGGAATCAGTGAAATTTTCAACAACAGCGTCAGGCGACGTAGCATCAGCATATGACTTACCACAATGGCTTTCGTACATGCGGATCACGCGACTAACTCAATGAGCCCTGCCTGTATGAGTGGTAAAGGTGGCGTTTTGTACGAAAAAACTTATAACGAACAGAGGCGACCAACACCTGAGGGTCGCAATACTGGTGAATTGCATCAATGACGTCCAAGAAAGGAACTGATTCCGGCTGAAGAAGGGGAAACAGCTTAATCTAGATGCAAAACGGATCAACACCAGTCCTAGAGAAGAAATAAGAGCGATGAACATCACATGAAATGTTGTAGGCCACAATGTGTTAAAAGAGCTGTCGTTTCTATTCGTCCCATTCTTCCACTGGAGCGTTGAATTTGTGGAACGGTGAGGCCGATTGGGGTCGCCTGAAGGTGTCATCAGCACAGGTCAAGCGCTGCTGAACGTTTGCAGCAGTAACAAGGAAGTCAAAACAGAGGAACGAATGTATATCCCCCAAGGCCGTCTGCATGAGACAAGAGAGAAAATGAAATCCACAGCGAACTCCTTGTAGGAGGCGATGACACACCTAACCAGATGCAAGGCAGTACAAACTAAACCAAAACCTAAATCGCAACAGAAACCAACAATCATCCTCTATTACCGCTAGTTTTTTGTATCCGGAAAGTGCGGAACAACAAAGACTGGAGGCGTGAGTGGAAGACCAAGCTTAATCTCTTTACTGAAGTTCACACAACATTTGCATACATACACTGTCAGGCAGAATTGTACACTGGGTCCTTATCAAAATCATAAAACACTGCCACTTGCAGTCCGTGTGTGTCCGTAGTTACAACCAGTGAGTCCAAACTCTTTCAGAGACACAGGCTGACTTCGCGCAGCCGACCGTGGAAGGCGTGCGCTTTTAACTAGTCTAGGAGTACATAGGTCACCTTGTGAGCTCACGGTGGCATGGCATGACGTGATTGGCCTCCTAGGCGATTGGTTACTACTTTCTATCTGTAGGCCGGGTAGGATTGCTGGGGTTAACCCAAAAATGGCTTAAGTGAGATAACGCCTGCGCTGTTAGGCGGCGATGGTACCTCACCCATTGACCGTTAGCTGAAGGCCATCTGATTCCTGGTTGCGAAACGCCGTGCTTCAGGATGTGGTCATTCATGGTTCTGTAGTGTCAATAACGATTTCGCATCACAGAGAGACACAGATCTTCTAGTCACATCATTTACAGTTCAAATATGACACCCTAGTTACGAGCGAAAAAGAATTCTGTAGGTAACGTGTCTTCTAGCGCAGTCAAAAGCGATGTGAGCAGGGTTCAACTCCCAGTCATTCCTGTACTCCTCGTGACGTCACTTGAGATCCACACTTGCGCACATCTTGCTTCTGGTGAAAGAAACCTATATTTAATGTCCATTTCCGTCCATGGCAAGAAAAAAACGGCGGTAGGTGCCGGAATCGAAAGCCAGGAAGGCAGAAATTATTAATTTTTTCTCATCACTGCAGTTTCAAAGATGTCGCTGCAGCTAAGAAAATTCGATATGTGGCCTTCGTTTTTGCTTGCATAAGGATCTGATTGAGTGTTGTGTTCAAATAACCATCCAATACGTATACTGCGTCACTTCAACCTTTGCTACTTTGGAATGAAACATGTGCGACATTTTTCGTGGTTATTTAAGAGGAATAACAGTTCCTGGGCTGCTATCCGGACTTACTGCTAAAATTTTCATTGTAATTTATATTTCAGAGTTTTATTTAATTTGACGCAGCACAATAACTATTGCAGATAATGAAAGGAAATCCAGATCTATATCTAGTGAAGATATCAGTCTGTAAGATGTTCACAAGTAAAATTTTTTCACCTAATAGTTTTCGAAATATCGTATTAGAAGCATTTCATGTGGGTCGAAGCGCCGTCTCACCGCGCAAGCACCAAATCCAGAACTATATCGAGGGAAGATATCAGTCTGTAAGATGTGCACAAACAAAGTTTTGACACCTAATAATTTTCGAAATATCGTATTAGAAGCATTTCATGTGGACTGAAGCGCCGTCCCACCGCGCAAGCACCAGAATTTTGCCGAGCAGTGCAGCCACAGCAAAAGCCGCCTCAACACGAAATGATAAAGAGCACGTCTGTAGCAGCAAAACGGTTAAAGTTAAAATAAAGCTGCACTTGTGTGGGTTGAAAATGAAATTTTCGTATTGAAAAGAAGCATATTTCATTGCTCAACAACAAGGTTTCTTTTGAATGTACTGAAACGTTTTGTTCGTACTATTTCCGAATGAGGATCATGCCTCCAATGTTGCACAGTTTAACATTTAACTCGGCTGTCACTGCTTCATTTTTCTCACCACACATTTTCCGTCAGAGCCCAGGGAGTGAGGAAATCCACGTCAGTATTACAGTTATCGTTTTCTGGTAATATATAAACAACCCACTTCATTACCTTGAGGCCCCTCACGAAGACACGCAACTCAGTTGAAATTACTAAGCACGTACGACCCAACACCATCCCCAGTGGCATGCAAGCGCAGTTCATACCGTACTTATGTCGATTCACCATTAACGATTATACTGAACTCAATCCAACTGACAGTGGAGAGCTGACAACCTAAGCATAAAAGCACAAGATGCATTCATGCTACTTTGAGCACCATCTAGCATCTAAATTGTTGAATTGTGTGTAGTGCAAAATCCCTGACAATCAAGGAACACATTGTGCATGGCTTCATGTGCAACGGATTAACAATGATGATGATGCTGCTATCAGGACACAGGCATGCTTTTATAACTGGAAACATGAATCCATCTGTAGGAAATTACTCATGCCAATGGCTGTCAGGTATAAGTCATGGTAACAACACTCATGCTAATTTGTACGGCTTTGGCTATGACGTCGATGGGCGGCTGGGCTCGCAGGTGTGGGGGATACTGTGGAACAGGAGCGTGGTGCTTACATTCCCAGAAATGATATGAAAACATTGATGCTGGTTTCCAAGATATACAGCACTTGGGCAATGCCAGTGGCCAGTATGGGCTTCGAGACACCAAGGCATTGGTGCTGGGGTGTGCGAAATACAGCGTGCAGGCAACGCATGCTAGGCGCCAGGAGTGGACACTTCGCGTTGACAACACACATTAAAATTCCTGGCTGCAGTGATGTGTGGATGCTCGTAGCCAGGTGCTGATGTCTTGAACCCTGGAACATCACGGCATGTATATGAACTCTGGCTCACACAAAAGCGCCAACAAAGGGCTGCACTTCATGCTAACAATACACAGTGCATTGGTTGTAGAGTGGGTGGAACTCACAGTAGTGGTGGGGAATGGGTGGTAATGAATGCATAGTGCACGGTTACGATGGTGTGAAGCGGGCCCTCCCCTACCCATCCCTAGTTTGTCCTTGGCATATGGCTGGATGTCACGATGCCCGGAATGCCTTGGAAATAAGTTAGCGCTGATGAGGATGTCAGCAAAATGTAACATCCACAGTTGTCTTAGTTGTAATATGACACCGCCGATAAAACTGTGCTGATGCTGATGTGAGCACTTTTCTACTAGAGGTGTCCATACCATCCTACTACTGCTAAATAAAACACATCTCTATTCAGTTGCTTTTCCTATTGATTTACTTGTTAGCGTACCATCGACTTGGAAAGCTTATAGAATTCTGAAGATAGTTTTCCTCGTCGCTATACTAGTAAACTGTCCATGACGTCATGGGATACTGATTTTATCAGCACGGGAACAAAAGAAGAACAGAGTCGACTAGACACATGTTTTACTTCCGTCAGGAAGAATGCTTGTTCAAAGGAATTGAAGGTAACAACTTTTTCGTCGTGTTCCAGTTCGTCTCATATCCAGTACTTAACGATACCATCTTTCGCAATTCAGCAGTGTACTCTCATAGATGTCGACTGAGTCTATTTCAAGTATCACCTCTCAGGGAAAAACATAAGACAATGTTTTGAACATACGTATAGTTGTCCGCATCAACGTACCAATCCAAAGTCTGGCACTAGGATGTGAACGTTCGCTTCGTGTTCTTAGCTAAAAACAAAGCTATTTTCCCGAATGTCGTGTGCAATTATTTAGCACTTTAAAACAGTCACATTAAGTGAGAATTCAAATCAGTTTGTATGAAGCTTCAGAAAAACAATGGATGAAGAGGAAACATCATTATGGCAGAACATACATGAATGTATTTTTTAAGAGCGGAGGATAGTACAGTGAATCACATTTCTGAGGAACAGACCGTTATTGAACATCTTCAAGAGTAATAGAGGACTACTAATCATGCAGGATGTGCTATTAGAAAGTGGTTTGCATTATAAATTGTTCTTACCACAAGCTAAACCGCTCACAACACGACAGCTCTCGGACGTTCTTACTGAATGCCAACGTCGAATGCCTTCAAAGACTAAATGAATCTGAAATCGTAGACGGTCAAGAGCAGAAATGTTCATGTTCTCACTGAAGCTCCTTTAAGCAAAGAAAGTGGCGCCTCTCTTTACATGAAAGTAGCCGTATACATGGATCACTCAGAGTGAGGATGGAGATGTGAATTCATTTCGAAAATGTTCGTATATGTATGCTTGATATAATGAAACGTAATAACATTATGACATCCTATTATGCTACATTTCTAGCAATAACCACGTATAAACTTGACTAAGATACAACCAGCGCAGTTGCGTTATTCACCATAAATTGTCAACAGTTGCGAAGTAGGCAAACTACAAGATGGATGAAACAGCGTTGATTAACAATCGCGTTTTACGAGTAATATGCTGTAAAGGGTTGCAGTTTGTTTTATTTTGCTATTATTAATGAGCCTTAGATGCTTCAAAATAGGAGTGATTTTTGCAGCAGCATAATCGCATCTGTAGTCACAGCAAATTCTGTATGAGTGATAGATATTAAGACAGAAAATTTTTAACATTTTTGGATTCATCTCCATTTCTTCGATCTCCTCCACTGTAAAGTATCTAGTCATGCAGGGACTTGTAAGAAAGACACTTCTTAGCAGTATTCCGGGTCGTCTACACTGGCGCTCTTTAGCGGATTAGGCGATCTGAAGATCTGAAGGCAAGCTCAATTGCATAATATTGCTATTAAAAAAAATCGTGATTTAAGTTCCTGGACGGAATTTTGTATTTGAGTGAGTGTTTAGTGGAATAGTAGTAAGCAGATAAATAGGCGTAATTTATGACAAGAACTTAAAAGGCCAAGGCACTTTTTCATGCTGAGGACTCAGTATCTAGAGATACCTCCTGTAGTAATCTGGACTGAGGAGAGGAATACGTAAGTTTGTAAAAGTTTGGTGCAGCTGCTTTGTAGACGATACGGGGTGATGCATCTATCCCTATCGTTGGATTATATGCCAACCATAACTCCTTCAAACATCACATGCAAGTTTTCGTATTTTATCAATCACTTTACGCAAACGATTAGCCCTGCAGAAAGAATTTACAGGAACCTCTTATAGGAAATTTAATGCAATTAAATTTTGTACTCAGATAAGTTTTTCTGTAGATCATAGTTTTTGAATAATTCATGAAAAATATACAAAAGTAACATCAAACAAGTTTTCCTTCCACAAAACGAAAACTGTGGCCGTCAGTGAAAGCGTATCACATTACAGAACTTAGCTTTACTACAATTCCCACAAAATGATAATGTTAATTTTTTTCTGTAGGTCCAACAGTTTGCGCGTAGTGAGCGACAGAATATGAAAAATATACTCGTGAGGTATGAAGACGTTGTGCTTGCGTAAAATCCAACTCTGTAGCGGAATCACCCTGTGCATGAGATTCACTTGTATAAGAGAGTACTTCTGAGTTGCAGCAATTAAAAGAAGTGGTTGATAATATACTGGAGTCCACAGATACACGCTACTGGCGACTAAACTTGCTACACAAGTAAGATGACGTGCTACAGACGCGAAATTTAACCCACAGGAAGAAGATGTTGTGGTATGCAAATGATTAGCTTTTCAGAGCATTCACATAAGGTTGGCGCCTGTGGCGACACCTACAACGTGCTGACATGAGGAACGATTCCAACCGATTTGTCACACACAAACAGCATTTGACCGGCGTTGCCTGGTGAAACGTTTTTGTGATGCCTCGTGTAAGGAGAAATGCGTACCATCACGTTTCCGACTTTAATAAATGTCGAATTGTAGCCTATCGCGACTGATGTTTATCGTTTCGCAACATTGTTGCTCGCGTTGGTCGAGATCCAATGACTGTTAGCAGAATATGGAATCGATGGGTTCAGAAGGGTAATACGGAACGCCGCGGTGGATCCCAACGGCCTCGTATCATTAGCGGTCGAGATGACAGGCATCTTATCCGCATGGCTTTAACGGATGGTACTGCCACGTCTCGATCCCTGAGTCAACAGATGGGGACGTTAGCAAGACAACAACCATCTGCACAAACAGTTCGACGACGTTTGCAGCAGCATTGACTATCAGCTCGGGGACCGTTGCTGCGGTTACCCTTGACGGTGCAATACAGACAGGAGCGCCTGCGATGTTGTACTCAACGACGAACCTGAATGCACGAATGGCAAAAAGTCATTTTTTCGGATGATTCCAGGCTCTGTTTAAAGCATCATGATGGTCGCATCCGTGTTCGGCGACATAGCGGTGAACGCACATAGGAAGCGTGTATTCGTCATCGCCATGCCGGCGTATCATCCGGCGTGATGGCATGGGGTGCCATTGGTTACACGTTTCGGTCACCTCTTGTTCGCAATGACGGCACTTTTAACAGTCGACGTTACATTTCAGATGTGTTACGACCCGTAGCTCTACCATTCATTCGATCCATGCGAAACCCTACATTTCAGCAGAATAATGCACGACCGCATGTTGCAGGTCCTGTACGGGCCTTTCTGGATACAGAAAATGTTCGACTGCTGCCCTGGTCAGCACATTCTCCAGATCTCTGACCAATTGAAAACGTCTGGTCAATGGTGACCGAGCCACTGGCTGGTCACAATACGCCAGTCACTACTCTTAATGAACTGTGGTATCATGTTGAAGCTGCATGGGCAGCTGTACCTGTACCCGCCATTCAACCTCTGTTTGACTCAATGCCCAGGCGTATCAAGGCCATTATTAGGGCCAGAGGTGGTGGCTCTGGGTACTGATTTCTCAGGATCTATGCACTCAATTTGCGTGAAAAGGGTAATCACATATCAGTTCTAGTATAATATATTTGTCCAATGAATACCCGTTTATTATCTGCATTCCTTTTTGGTGTAACAATTTTAATGGCCAGTAGTGAATTAATAAGTCCATAACGTAGTGTTAAGTAGTCGCTCAAAACTAAGCGTGGGAAACTCTGAGTGAAAGACACTTTCTTCTTGTGAAACACTTTACACGAGTTTAAAATACAAGTATCCGCGAAAATTATGAAATCGTTCTATTGAGTCCACTGTGCATATAAAGAAAGAACTGCTAGTAGACGTTGATAATGATGGAGTAACCTGTCTTTAATCTCCAACAGTAAACTTGTTCAGGAAGAAGAACGTGGAGGACTATAATGTGAAATATCATCCACCGTACAGAGCAACCAGGCGTACTATTCTAGATTTAAAAGTAACGTAAAATTTTGAACGAAGGATCACTGCGGGCATTTCATGGTCTAGAAACCTCATACAAAAGGAATTGACGTTACACATGATACTTCTTTTGCAAAAAAAAAAAAAAAAAAAAAAAACTAAAAACCTGTGGATAACAGCGTCACTTTTCCAGGCTTTCTAGCACATGCATTTACAAAGACCTTTCCAGCTATTAGCAGATGATTGATTTCTGACGTATGAAACCGCGAGTTCATAAAATTTATTGATACTTTGATTAACACAGGTTGATTTCTGAATTTGGAACGAATATTTGCAAATTACAGTCTTGTCCCTGAGATTAGCACGCTATGGTGTAACTGAGAAGCAAACACACTGTGAACTCCGTTGAGAATGAGCACACTCTCGGGCTAAACAAAGACAAGAAACAAAATTCCCTGCTTTTATAAGAAAGTATCCTGACCCTCGGCTCTACGTAAACTTAAATAATATTGGTTGAAGAGTGGTTTGAAAGCATTTCCTCCGGAGTGGGTGTCCAAATACACCATGTACCTCCCCACATGTATTTACGATTGGTACAAAAGTGACATTCGTTGAGACGTAATTCGCTACAGGTCTTTTTGGGGTTAATATACACCTCCCGAACTCACTCTGGCAGCATTTGCAGACGTCCACAAGTATGTAGTTCTTCATTGACACCATTAATAGACGACCCTACCTCTTACAGAAAAACTGCGGATTATATAAGTGCCTGAAATACAAAATAGCTCGGGATAAAGGCAGGGGCATATCTCAACCGTAAATACTAACTAGGGGTAAAATGTTTATTTGACCTCACAAAAGGTCATCAAGAAACAGCCACGAAAACAACAAAAAATTTTTTAAACAGTTACATCTCTGGTTTCGACAAACTGTCTGCTTATTTAAAATGTAATCACAATCCTGGGAAACAGAATTAATAAATGCAACCACACTTCTTCCAAACATTACGAGAAATACACTAAAACCAGTAAAGTGAGGCAAAGGCCGCTTCTGCATCCTTTGCATGAGTTTACTGGCTTCAGTGTATTTTTCTTAAAATTTTAAAGAAGTGTGCTTACAATTATTAATGCAGTACTCCAAGTTTGTGATTGTATTTAATATGACGACTCAGTGTGTCGAAACTAGTAATTCAATCTTTAAAAAAAATAATTTTTTTGTGACCGTGGTTTGATGATCCTTTGTGGAGTCTAATAAACGTTTTAAATTTCATTCAGTCACACTCCTTGATGACAGTTATGTCGATATAGAAATTAATAATAAGCTCACTGTGATATAACTACTTTTCATTGTATCTTTTCGTAAATAGAAAGTAATATAAAGATACGTAATAAAGAATTTACAGTTACTTTGTATTAAAACAGAAAAACCTAAAACGTTGTAGCTGATGCATACGTGGCACATCATTACATTATCTCGAATTCAAAAAGGCTAAAATGTTTCAACGATCGTGTTTCACTAAACAGATGTCCCAGACTGAATCCCCCTGAGCACGAGCATGCAAATAAGCTATAATTAGTAAAAGTATTGTATCTAACTAGAAAAAATGCTAGACGATAAATCTTACACATGTCCCAATAAGCGACAGGGTTGGTCTAAGTAATATTGCGCAATGCATTGATATTTTCGCACTTCCCTGTTTTAGCAGCTGGAGTTTCTTCATTCGACTGCGGAGATTTTCTAAATTTTAAAACCAGAACAACACAGAAACATGTTTTCTAAGGAAGCATAAAGACTGCGAAAGTTTGCTTACGTGTAGGAAAAAACGGGGAGGGCGGTGGGGACTACTTCTCTGAAGTCACAGGGAAACTAACTGCTTTGTTTTGTCAGACACTCAGGGAAATGTAAGCTGCTCTTTTGAGCCATTGAGAGACCACAGTCAAATTACTGTGGCTACAGAGAAATGCTGTAAGTTTCTTGCTTTGTTCGTTTCATTTCCGCCTTCTAGAACTCTAACTAGCATCGCAATTATTCCTACAAGGCAGCGTCAAAAATGGATTACCGAGGAACTGTGGATTAAGAAGAATAACATTAAGGGAACTAACCCAAGACCAAATTCGCGTGCCAAGCAGTTAATGAGAAAGCATTATTTCTACATCAAAAGAATACTCTTAGCTGAAGAGGCATGCTAGTGTAAGAGTATATAAATAATGAGCAGGCGTTTTCTCCGACAGCCGCGACCTTTCAGGTTCAAAGCAGGGATGTTCGAGCGCTGCAAAAGCAACAGAGACTGCATCGGGGTGCAGAAAGGGCAGAAGGCCGTGCGTAACGTAATTACAAAAAGTTTTCGTCTCCGGCAGTGTCGCGCTTCGACCCTGTCACCCGTTGCCCCTTCTTTCTCTGCTGAGTAATAAAATGAGGGACGCTACAAACAATACGTTCCGGGTGCGTTACGTGTTAGGGTGGTTGCCGCCAACTCAAAGGCTGTTCTCCTCAGGGACTTGGCTTACAGGCAGGGAGAGACGCTGGCGTCTGCGGTGCAGACTGAAACACGAGGCAGTTGGCGGCCTTCTTGTCCCGCCCCATCTCGTCTCGTCCGGTAGGGGCATCGACGCTCTCGGCGCAAATGGCAAGCCATCAATGGCTTGCACCTGCGGCACGCCGTACCGCTCCGCTGTACGGGAGGAAGCAGCGCTAAGGCCGTCCTCACATGCGACGAGGCTTCTAACATTGATGTCGATATGGACGGGAAATCCTACATCACGAGACGCTGCACGTGATTTCCACCCTCAGCGTCCTCCAGCAGCAGCCTTCGACTTTATTTGGCTCGCAACCTACACAGTTCGTTAACGTTAAGGACGCGGGTAAAATACTTACGTTACCTCTACTAAAAAGTATTTCCTCCCTTGTCCATACGCTAGTCGTGTTGCCTTGCCTGTAGTGTACATATGTAGAAGTCCAATAACCCTTACATGTTGTAAGAGGAAAAATTAGATTCTATCTTAAGACAGTAAGGAACTCATGAAACCTAATAAAATCGGATACACTTAGTTCTGAGAAACAGGGCACTTACGTTTACATAACATCGAAAGTTGCAAACATTATTTCTGCTAATGTAATAAGAAAGTCCTCCAACCATTTACAAACGCGAGGGTCAAAAAAAAAAGAAAAAGGGCCTATGTATAACTTAATGTGAATCTGCCACACACGCCTTTCTACCTCGTCACTTTTCCATGTACACTGCGTTGAAATTCTGCAGTCACCGACCTCGTGTTTCATGTCAACATCTTCTAAAGGCTTTAATCACCAATATGTTGTCCGCCCCCGGTGGCTGAGTGAAATGCCGGCACGGTAGCTTAGCGTTTTCGGTCAGAGAGCCGGTTGGCCTCTGTAATAAAAAACTGAGTGGAAGGATCAACCACCGAACTTGAACAGGATGTCTTGCGACGTCCGCAACGACTAAACACAACGATCAATAACGAACGGTGGTGTCCTAATGATCATCACTTCATCCCCATCGACGTGCAAGTCGCCGAAGTGGCGACAAATTGAAAGACTTGCACCAAATTGTCAAATGGCTCTGAGCACTGTGGTACTCAACATCTATGGTCATCAGTCCCCTAGAACTTTGAACTACTTAAACCTAAGTAACCTAAGGACATCACACAACACCCAGCCATCACGAGGCAGAGAAAATCCCTGACCCCGCCGGGAATCGAACCCGGGAACCCGGGCGTGGGAAGCGAGAACGCTACCGCACGACCACGGGATGTGGGCACTTGCACCAGGTTAGCGGTCTACCCGGGGGGAGGCCCTCCTCACACGACATTATTATTACCAGTATGCTATTAACGGACATTTAATTATTACAATTCGTACCAAGGACGACGCGTTTGTGATTAATCTTCACTCTGCCGTTGCATTAAAATGGCGTACTTCCATAACACAGGATTTATAACACGAAGGTAACTGAGTATGAAAATTATTTAACCGTCAATATGTTTCCCATCCTTTTATTACAACACTCAGTACCAATTACGACCAATTTTCGAGAGATTCAACGTGCTGGTGGTTGGAAACAGCGCATACCTTCCAAATATGGGCTTGCTGAAAAAGTTCTGCTTGTATCATAAAAGGCGTTCTTGCTTCTTATTTGTTCAGCTTCACGTGACATGTTGCCGAAATATCGCAGAACTTGGTTTCTTGACGGATCGAATATTACATCATTTTTCGGGAAAGCGTCCGGCATATTTTTCATTCTTGTACAGATACTTCGGCTGACAATTTTTCCGCCATTCTCAAAGAGAGTCGCTTGCAAGATTGCTAAAGGACTTTACACGGGGGCGTAAACGGCGTCCGTGAAAGACAACACTGTTGCTGACAAGAACGTCAATGAAAGATAAAATTTCACGCGTTTAAGAGCGAAACTAAGCAACTGCAGAGTCAACGAATCGACAGCGCTTACGAAGTAGTGGGATATTATTACGGATGGTGGATGCTGGAATGTCAGGCAGTGAAGACCTACAATAGTGTTTTGCTTAGAGAGCGCACCCTTGAAATGACAGGTTTCCATGGTTTATTGAAGTGGAGACCCTCGTCTCGATTGAGCAGGTCGTCTCCCAATTGTACTTGCACATCTTCGCTGAGACTGAATTCCAAACCATGGATAAAAGGGGAGCTAAGGAACTGGCCACAGCCTCGTCATATTGGGATACATTGGTCAAGAATAGCGGTAAAAATGATGGAATATCGCAGAACTTATTTTGTGCTTCGCGTGAAGAAATGGCTCCTGAAGAAAAAACAGCAAGAAGTGACGTAAAAGAACTCTTACAGCCCCACATTAACGTTAGCTAACTCGTCCCTTGTGAAGAACACACAAGGCTCGATACACACGAGCGAATAACAGGCACGCATGCTCACTGTGTCCAAAGTTGTTTCAGTGTACGTAGGGGGACATCGCGGGTGAATTTCCACAGCAGTTCTATCTTGGATGGCAACGAGTGTGGACGTAGATAGAAGAAAGACGGTGTGGCTGCCATACATTGAACTCCCAGAAATAACATAGTACACTTTAAAATCGTATTGCTGTATGAAGATATGTACATTCAAATGAAGGGGCTCTCGCAAAGGAGTAAAGCGATTGCTGCTTAAGCTATTTCAAGATTTCTAAGGTCACATTCCAGGAAAATCGCCACTGTTATAACACGCAGACAATTGTTTAAGTGATGTCTCTCCCAAACCTAGTTTCGCAGTGAAACCCTCAAAAATCCATTCACACACTCGAAACCATGCGAATCTCTTCTTAATTCTGTCGTGGTAATTCTTGCGACATGTGCCTCATGTCTGAGGGTATTTTCCTCACCTCTTCAAAACAATTCCACATGCACACCGGTTGCATGGAATCCAGGCTGACGCCAGCAGTTGCTAGGGTCACGACGGCGTGTGCAGTTCCCAACACTCCCAGGACGACTGCTGCATCGCGGTGATCGGCGTGATCAGTGCGAAGCTGCAGGGATGCGCGAGTTCACAACTACACTGCCAGAGTGTGCGTGTGTCAGTTGTTTCACATGTTCTACTAAAACCCAGAGGAAGTGCCGTTGTGGGCTTCCGGTACTAAATCGCTAAATAACGACTACTACTGAGTGAACTCTTTTTTACAGTTCTCTGTGTCCGACAAGGACCTGCTTTTCTTATTGGTACCAAAGACCTTCGTTATACATTGTGCAGAAGGTGTAAAATATATGAAATGAGCGCAATAAGACTTAAAAGAGTCTACAAAGTATTCCTGTAATAAAAGTGACAGCTGCATTAAATGAGTGAATCATCGTACATTTAACCACGCATTTGAAAAGAACCTGTATTCCAGAATCGCTAGGAGCAGTGGATAAATAGATATTTATCAATTTTGTCTGATCATCTTCAGATTTCATAAAATTACTTACAGTAACCAATACGGCAACGTTCTTACAGTGGCACAAAATAAATTCTCAAGAGTATAGTTTGGTTGGTTGGTTTTTGGGATTAAAGGGACCAGACTGCTTCGGGCATCGGTCCCTTTTTTCAGAAAACTAAAATCACCCACAGAGAATAAAAAACGAACAACACAGAAGACGGTATACGATATAGGACAAGAAATACTCAGACAGGGATCAGACAAAACAAATTAAAATCACACAGACGGTGACGGTGGTTGGCCGAGCATAGAGAAGAAAAGAGGAAAAGCCAACCACCGAGAACACATTAAAAACTCAGTTTAAAATCGGAGGCCAAAAGCCAGAATCAACACCAATAAACAGAAACGCTCAGATTAAATGATAAAAAACCCCTGCCCGAATAAAACGCAAAACTAAGCCAGCCATAGCAGGGTCATCTGTTAAACGGGCAGGGAGCGTGTCAGGAAGTACGAACGTCTGCCTGAGCACAGCTAAAAGCGGACACTCCAATAAAATGTGGACCACAGATAAAACGGAGCCGCAGCGACACAGAGGTGGGTCCTCACGGCGCAATAAGAGGCCGTGTGTGAGCCGAGTGTGCCCAAAGCGCAGCCGGCAGAGGACAACAGACTACTGGCGGGAGACCCGAATGGACGACCGCCATACAGTCGTCGTTACCTTGATTGAACGCAGTTTGTTTGGCTTGGGCAGATTGCTTCATTCAGTGTCCCAAAGCGATAGAACTTCGCGGCGTAAGACTGCCCGCAAATCAGTCTCTGGGAGGCCAATGTCTAGATTGGGTTCACTGGTGGCCTGTTTGGCCAGGCGGTCAACATGGCCATAGTACGGGATACCGACATGACCGGGGGTCCACACAAAGACCACAGAGCGGCCGCAACGGGCAAGAGTATGCAGGGACTCATGGATAGCCATCGCGAGACGAGAACGAGGGATACACTAGTCGAGAGCTCGTAAACCGCTCAGGAATCGCTACAGATAACGGACTCACCTGAGCAGAAGCGGATATACCCTAGGGCACGAAAGATGGTGACCTGCTCAGCAGTCCAAACGCTCCAGCCGTCCGGCAAGGAACGTTGTTCGGAATGGTCCCCTAGTGTTAGCGCATAACCAACACGACCAGCAACCATCGAACTGTCGGTGTAGACAATGCCAGAGCGCTGATACGTGGCCAGGATGGAATAAAAGCGGCCTCGGAAGGCCTCTGGAGGGAGTGAGTCCTTTGGGCCCTGTGCCAAGTCGAGCCGAAGGCAAGGGCGAGGAACACACCATGGGGGTGTACGCAAAGTGGCCTGGAAAGGAGGTGGAACAGTGAAAACCCGAAGCCCGGAGAGAAGCTCTTTTATGCGGACAGCGATCGCACAACCTGACTGGGGCCGACGTTCTGGTAGATGGACGACCGATTGCGGAAACAGGAGACGATAGTTTGGATCCCTAGGCAAGCTAAAAACATGGGCAGCATAAACGGCCAGTAAATGTTGGCGCCTTAATCGTAGTGGAAGGCCACCTGCCTCCACAAGTATGCTGTCCACAGGGATGGTCCGGAAGGCACCATTGGCAAGCCGTATCCCACTTTGTAGTATTGGGTCTAGCACCCGCAACGCAGATGGGGATGCTGAGCCCTAAGCCAGACTCCCATAGCCCAGATGGGACTGGATTAACGCCTAGTAAAGCCGTAGGAGAGTAATCGGTCGGCGCCCCACCTGGTGTGGCTCAGGCATCGTATAGCATTTAGATGCCGCCAACATGCCTGTTTAGGCTGCCTAATATGGGGCAGCCAAGTCAACCGGGTATCAAAAACTACACCCAAAAACCTGTAGATTTCCACCACGGCAAGACATTCGTTGTGAAGATAAAGCCGTGGGTCAGGAAGCCATGGGTCAGGATGGACTGTTCGACGCCAGCTGAAGTGCATAACGCTGGTCTTGGGAGCCGAAAACTGAAAACCATGCGCTACAACCCAAGACTGTGCCTTGCGCATTGCACCCTGTAGCTTACGTTCAGCAGCTGCAATGCCAATAGAGCTGTAGTAAAGGCAGGAGTCGTCAGCATGCAGGGAAGTGGAGACAGAATTTCCCACGGGCGCAGCGAGCCCGTTAATGGCTATTAAAAACAGGCAGACACTTAAAACAGAACCCTGTGGCACACCGTTCTCCTGGACTTCTGAGGAACTATATGAGGCCGCGACGTGCACGCGGAAGGTACGATACGACAGAAAATTGCAGATAAAGATCGGAAGAGGGCCCCGAAGACATCAACCATGAAGCGTAGAAAGGATGTGATGACGCCATGTCGTACATACGCCTTCCGCATGTCGAAAAAGACAGCGGCCAGGTGCTGACGGCGGGCAAAGGCAGTACGGATGGCTGACTCTAGGCTCACCAGATTGTCGGCGGCAGAGCGGCCTTTACGGAACCCACCCTGAGATGGAGCCAGAAGGCCCCGAGACTCCAGTAACCAATTCAAGCGCCGGCTCATCATCTGTTCAAGCAACTTGCAAAGAACGTTGGTGAGGCTAATGGGACGGTAACTGTCCACCACCAAAGGGTTCTTCCCTGGTTTCAGAATGGGGACAATGCTTTCTCGCCATTGGGACAGAAACTCACTCTCGACCCAAATACGGTTTTAAAGGTCCAGGAGTCGTCTCTGGCAGTCCACTCAAAGGTGTTTCATCATCTGACAGTGGATGCTATCTGGCCCAGGAGCGGTATCAGGGCAAGCGGCTATGGCACTGAGAAATTCCCAGTCACTGAATGGAACATAGTACGATTCAGGATGGTGGGTGTGAAACGAAAGGCTCTGACGTTCCGTTTGCTCTTTAATGGAGCGGAAGGCCAGGGGTAATTCGCAGAAGCGGAACTCATTGC
This sequence comes from Schistocerca gregaria, assembly GCF_023897955.1. Classification (NCBI taxonomy): domain Eukaryota; kingdom Metazoa; phylum Arthropoda; class Insecta; order Orthoptera; family Acrididae; genus Schistocerca; species Schistocerca gregaria. Next base: position 718,506,541 of record NC_064922.1, read on the forward strand.
AAAATTCTCTACCAAGCGGTTTGCAATGACGTCGGAGTCAGTACAAACTGCTCCATTCAGTGAGAGCGCAGGGACGCTGACAGGGGTCCGATAGCCGTAGACGCGTCGAATCTTGGCCCAGACCTGAGATGGAGTGACATGGGGGCCATTGGTGGACACATACCGCTCCCAGCACTCCCGCTTGCTTTGGCGGATAAGGAGGCGGGCTCGCGCACGCAGCCGTTTGAAGGCGATAAGGTGGTCTATGGAGGGATGGCGCTTGTGACGCTGGAGCGCCTGCCGGCGATCTTTAATCGCTTCAGCGATCTCAGGCGACCACCAAGACACAGTCCGCGGCCGAGGGGACCCAGACGAACGGGGAATGGCAGATTCGGTGGCAGTAACGATGCCGGTGGTGACCGATTGAACCACCGCATCAATGTCATCGTTAGAGAGAGGCTCAATAGCGGCAAGTCCCAGTCAGCCTTATTCGTAGCCCATCTACTAGGGCGCCCAGAAGACTGACGCTGTGGCAGTGACAAAAATATCGGAAAGTGGTCTCTACCACACAGGTCGTCATGCACTCTGCATTCGACAGACGGTAAGAGGCTAGGGCTGCAGATCGAAAGGTCAATGGCGGAGTACGTGCCATGCGCCACGCTGAAGTGTGTGAAGGAACCATTGTTTAAAAGCGACAGATCGAGCTGTGCCAATAAATGCTCAATGTTGGCGCCTCGAGCTGTCGCCACCGACCCACCCCACAGAGGGTTATAGGCGTTGAAGTCGCCCATTAACAAGAAAGGTGGCGGGAATTGGGCTATCAGGGCAGCCAGGACATGCTGCGCAACGTCACCATCCGGTGGAAGACTGCAGACGGTAACAGCCTGTCGCGTCCGCGCCCGAATAGCGACAGCCACTGAAGGTGTTTGTAGAGGGACGGACTTGCTGTGAAGATAGTTAAGGACACAGACACAGACGCCACCAGACAACCTTTCATAACCTGCCCGGTTATTATAATAACCCCGATTGACACGGAGAGCGGGGGTTCGCTTTGCTGTAATCCAAGTTTCCTGAAGAGCACTGCAGAAGAAAGGGTGAAAGCAGATAAGTTGGCGGAGCTCAGCTAGATGTTGGAAGAAACGGCTGCAGTTCCACTGGAGGATGATATTGTCCAAGTCTGAGAAAGGCGTGACGGGACTTGGAAGGCAGATTACACCACTGTGGCACCTGCCGCCTCCGATTAAGCACCTGCGCTAGTGCTATCCATAGTGTCTGAGTGACCGGCGAGATCGAGGTCCTCAGTGGTCGCCAGAATCACCACCTCCAAGCTGGAAGGTTGCCGTGGGATGCTGCCACCGCGAGTACCTTGGGCTTAGAGCTCTTCTTCTTGGGTTTGTCACGCCGTTCCTTGGGTTGCACTGGCTGGGAGGGCTTCACCGATTCAGTCTCCGGGACAGAGGAGGATCGTGAAGCCCTATGACCAGCTGATTGTGGGCACTTACACCATTGTCGGTCGTCAGCCTGTACATCGAGGAAGCGGAAAGTAAATACAAGATGAAAGGATATAAAATGATACGATTCGCTGATGACATTTCTATCCTGAGTGAAAGTGAAGAAGAATTAAATTTTATGCTGAACGGGATGAACAGTCTAATGAGTACACAGTATGGTTTGAGACTAAATCGGAGAAAGACGAAGGTAATGAGAAGTAGTAGAAACGAGAACAGCGAGAAACTTAACATCAGGATTGATGGTCACGAAGTCAATGAAGTTAAGGAATTCTGCTACCTAGGCAGTAAAATAACCAATGACGTACGGAGCAAGGAGGGCATCAAAAGCAGACTCGCTATGGCAAAAAAGGCATTTCTGGGAAAGATAAGTCTACTAATATCATATACTGGCCTTAATATGAGGAAGAAATTTCTGAGGATGTACGTCTGGAGTACAGCATTGTATGGTAGTGAAACATGGACTGTGGGAAACTCGGAACAGAAGAGAATCGAAGCATTTGAGATGTGGTGCTATAGACGAATGTTGAAAATTAGGTAGACTGATAAGGTAAAGAATGAGGAGGTTCTGCGCAGAATCGGAGAGGAAAGGAATATGTGGAAAACACTGATAAGGAGAAGGGCCAGATGATAGGACGTCTGCTAATACATGAGGGAATGATTTCCATGGTACTAGAGGGAGCTGTAGAGGGCAAAAACTGTAGAGGAAGACAGAGATTGGCCTACATCAAGCAAATAATTGAGGACGTAGGTTGCAAGTGTTACTCTGAGATGAAGAGGTTAGCACAGGAAAGGAATTCGTGGCGGGCCGCATCAAACCAGTCAGTAGACTGATGAAAAAAAAAAAAAAAAAGGCGGGGCACATGGAGTATTGGGATGGGATGGGCGTCCGCAATCTCGACATGTGAGGCTGGCCGTGCAGCGAGAAGACATATGGCCGATCTTCCAGCACTTAAAGCAATGCATCGGGAGAGGGATATAGGGCTTAACGTCACATCGGTAGACCATCACCTTGACCTTTTACGGTAATGTATCCCCTTCGTAGGCCAAGATGAAGGCACCGGTAGCAATCTGATTTTCCTTCGGACCCCGGTGAATGCGCCGGACGAAATGTAGACCTTGGCTCTCTAAATTGGCGTGCAGCTCGTCATCAGACTGCAAAAGAAGATCCTATGATATATAACTCGCTGGACCATATTTAAATTCTTATACGGTGTGATCGTAACGGAAAAATCCCCCAAATTGTCACAAGCGAGTAACCGTCGTGACTGGGCAGAGGATGCCGTTTTTATCAGGACTGACCCAGAGCGCATTTTCGACTAGCCCTCCAACACCCCAAACTTGTCCTCTAAATGCTCGACGAAAAACTGAGGCTTTGTGGAGAGAAAAGACTCCCCATCAGCTCTCGTACAAACTAAGAATCGGGGCGAATAACTGCTAGTGCCATCCTGAGACTTACGTTCCTCCCACGGTGTGGCCAGGTTGGGGAACTTTTTTGGATCGCACTTCTGAGCGTTAAATTGAGCCCGAGAACGCTTAGAGGGTGTTGGCGGCTGGCCACCAGTGAGAGACGATGTGCCACGCTCGTTGCGGGTCATCCGCCTTGAGGACACCTACTCCGACCAAGGGCCCTCCCCACGGGCGCCACCCAGCCACAGCAAGAGCCACATGGCAGGATGGCCGTTGCCGGGAGTCCCGATACCCCAGGAGGATAGGCATCTACTCCTTGGCATACGTGGGGAGTTAACGACGCAGGCATCAATAGAGTGATCCCTGTGTTGTCAGGGGGGCTACAACCAAGAGGGTACACGGCGGCCCCACCACAACGGCCTGGCTACCGTGCTGGATGTTAGGTAACATGTGGTCTATGGTCGCCGTCGGTGCAGAAAGAGGCACTGCCCAGTGCAAGGTGTAATCTGCACGCAGAAACGGAGTCATGCCCAAGAGATGGAGAGCGGGCAGGACTGCAATTAAACGGCGTATAAGCTGTCGAAAGGTCTGATCGCCAGATGGGCACAATGCACCAAGTAAGGCGCCCTTCCCCAATCGGCTCGCTCTTCGGAACAGTTTGAGAGATGGAGGTCAAACCCAACAGGGGACCATCACTTAAGGCCGAAAACTTTGAGACTCCTTTTAGTTGCCTCTTACTACAGGCAGGAATACCGCGGGCCTATTCTATCCCCCAAACCCGCAGGGGGATCCTCAAGAGTGTAGCAAAAGGCATTGGTCTGGCTTCTGCGAAGGGTTAGGAGAATATGGTGAAGGAATTCGAAAGACATATTCTCTTCAATTGCAGTGTCGCAGAGGGAAGAAATTATTTGACCCGACATCAGTAGAAGATGTGGCTGGTGCATTGCAGGACGGGTCCAGTAGTGGTGAGCAAGCATGCAGTGCTAGGGGAATGACCTGAACGTAGGTACTTGAAACTATACGAAACACCCTGCATCAGTATCCATAAAAAATTACTGAGCAAACAAAATTAAACATGTTCAGAAGTTGCTTCATGTTCACTCGCCAGTATGACAAATGTTTGCTCAAGAATTTCTTTCCCGTAAAGAAGTGGACAATGAATTTCCATTGAAAGTTCTGTGGACTGACGAAGTGCATTTCCGTCTCCAAGGACACTTCAGTACATGTCCTGAATATGGACAAATCCACTCGCATACTAATCGGTACCACTTCATTGAGCAAAGTAGCTGTTTGGTGCTGGTTGACAGCACCGTTTATCATAGGGTTATATTTTTTTCGAAGCGATTGTGCCTGCGATCCCTGTTACCTATACCGTCGCTGGTAAATGCTGGGAGAGTATTTCGTGCACCAACGTCATTCCAACCCTTAAACAGCGCATATTGCGGGTAGGATGAATTTATGTAAGATAGCACTCCTCTGCATACTGCACAGCCAGTAAAGCAGGTGATGCAGTCACATTCTAGATGTACTAAAACTATCAGCCATAATTTCTCTGCAGTCTGTACGTCCAGGTCACATGATCTTAGTACGCATGATTTCTGGGTGTGATGTTATTCAAAAGATGCTTTGTTCAGCGCAATGCGCAACGCATTATGAACGTAAACAATGAGCCACTCCCATCTGTTGTGGAACATCCCGTTACTCGATGCCAGCTTGTGGCAGGAAACGGTCGACACCATACTAAATATACCTTGCTGCAGCCTCACGACAGTTAAATACCGATTCCATTGTTTTCTTTTATGCAGCAGTCGGTTTTAATTTAAAAAAAGGAAGCTTTTATTTACGGGATAGGTGCTTATAAACTACTCAGGAACATGAAACATTCGAATCTTATTAAGCCTGCCTGTTATCAGATTAAAACTTTATGAAATACTGCCGTTGAAGCTACAGAAAACCCATCTAGAGAAGTTTCTTTTATACCCCTATACCACCGATCACATACATTTACCTTTTCATTGTGAGCAACTTTAGTTCCAAATCTAAGTTTCGTTTTCAATTGCAATTAACAAAGCTCAATGTCGGATAGGGGCGAGTATGGGGTTGACAGAGAGCGGGAGAGAGGAAATAGACGTAGAGTGGGGGAAGAAATAGGACAGAAAGAGAGGGGAGGAGGAGATAGAGAGGGAGTGAGGAGGAGATGGAAGGAGAAAGGTGGAAGGAGGACATGAGGTTCTATATCCAACTCCCATACATCCGATATCATATTACAGAAGGTTTGTCGATTTTCCTTCTCCACACGAGCCCTCCGATACCTTTAAGACTCGAAATCCCTGGTCGAATGTCGAAACTTCCTCTACTACTCAGGTACGCTCTAGAGCAGTCTGCAGCAAAGAGGTGGCAACTGTAGTTACAAGGGAGGGCGTCGAGAGAACTAGTGTCGTGTGAACAATACCACTCTCTGGTGCCTTGTAGCAGAGTGGCGTCTAGTGGAGTGTACTGAACAAGCTGATGCATAGTGTGAATAAAATGTCCACTAGTATGGAATGCATGCGTTTATGCATGTACCAGCATTTGACTGTATTTGTTACATACTAACTACGGAATCGTACCCCATTTTTTATAGTTTACTATTAATATTCATGGCGACTCTTTACTCTCCATTCAGATAAATGTTTGTAAATTCTAACGGCAAGTACAGTGAACCCTTGTTTCTGAGTACTAGGAAAATGTTTGAAATAAAGTTCTGTTGTTACTGTTGTCGTGATCTGCAATCCGAAGATTGCTTTGGAGCAGCTCTCCACGCCACTTTATTCTGTGCTATACTTTTCATCTCTGCACAACTACTGGAAACATTCCATTCAGTTTACAGTATACAAGCTCTGGTCTCCCTCCATAATTTTCGGCCTCCACGATTCTCTGCATTATCAAACGGAAGATTCCTTGCTCCCTTAGATCGCGTACTATGAACCGATCCCATCTTTTACTTTAGTTGTGCTGCAAGTTTCTTTTCACCCCGTTTCACTGACAGGGGGAGGCCATAACGTTTGGAACGCGGATTTACTACAAACTTCGTACACTCGTAATACTCCATGAGGACAAAAAAATGTGTAAGCAGTAGCGCGTACTTCTCAAGCATTATTGAGGAAATCGCAGCCCAGTAGCTGCCGGCACGGTAGCTCAGCGTGTTCGGTCAGATGGATAACTGCTCTTTGTAATAAAGAAAAAGAGTCGATGGGTCAACAATGAACTTTAACGGATGTCAGGGTACGTCCGCCCCGAAGCCCTGAACAAATGCAACGAACAATCATGAAAAAAATGATTTTCTTTATTAAAGTGGTTAGCGTTCAAGGCCCGTAATCGCTGGATCGAGTCACGTTGGTCATTATTTTATTTTCAACATAGTTATTTTCTTTACTATTTATATTGCAGTCGATATAGTGGGAAAAGACGGGTAATCGGATGAACTTTCATTAAATTTACGCATGGCATATGCGTTTGGTCGTTTACTAGTCGATAGTTATGAACATTACATTATTTGTGATAATAAAAATTGGTAGACTGCCAAATAACATTGTAAATTTAATAAAAGTTCATTCGAATATACGCAGTTTCCTATTATATCAATTGTAATACAAATAGTAAAGAAAACGACCCATCGATTACGGCGCTTGAAAGCAAACCACCCTTTTCTTTTGTCGATCGTTGTGTTTGGTTGTTGCCGACGTCAATGACATCCCCTCAAGTTCGTTTTTGTTGATCCTTCCACTCAGTTTTTTTTATTACTGAGGCCAACCAGTTCTATCACCGCACACGCTGAGCTAATGTGCCGGCTCCACTCGGCTGCCGCCATTTCATGGTAAAAATGGCCACGCACAGGTATATATTTGACGACCGAAATTATCTTGCGATTTTCTCGATAACACTTGAGAAGTACTCGCTACTGCTCACACATTTTGTTGTCCTGATAGAGTACTACGAGTGTACGAAGTTTGCAGTAAATCCTCGTCCCAAACGTCGTGGCCTCCCCTTGGGAGTAGTACTTCATTAGCAGTTCAATCTACCCGTCTCTGCAGCACCTCATTTTGGAAAGATTCTATCCTCTCTTTTCTGAACTGCTTATCGTCCGTGTTTCACATCTGTACGGAGATATATTTCAGGAAAATTTTTTTGATATAAATTTAAATTCGATGTTAAAACTGCTTGTTTTGAGGAACGCTTTTCTTCATATGATCAGTTAGCACACCTTATTTCCTCCACTTTGGCTACACATGTTTTACTGCTAAAATAGCGTAACTCATCTATTACATTTAGTGTTTCGTTTTTTAATCTAACACTCTTAGCATCATTTGATTTAACTGGGCTACATTCCATTACTATTCTGAAACTGTAGTTGATATTCATGTTCATTCGAGACTTCATCCGTTCAGTTAACAGCTATCGCCAGTGCTTCGCCGTCTCTAAAATAATTATAATACCATTGGCAAACCGGAAATTTTTATTTTCTCTCCTTGAATTTTATTATCTTTTCCTAATTTCTTGTTGGCTTCTTTCACTGCATGGTCAATGTACAGATTGAACAACGACGAGGAGGAGCTACAACGCATATGCGATAAATGTGAGAGCAATGATCTCATGACCCTCAAATGCAATTTAGACACAGTGATGTATATAGACATTTTGTGTGTCATCCTGTAACCACTCTAAAACTTTCATGTTGCCTACAAACAATATTATTAAATGTAAATAGTAAGAAGGAATACTGTTGGTTGGCATAGTCGTGGAAGGAAGTGCATGAGTATGGAACAAGGCAGAAGGGCACTCATACCAGTGGGCAATGGAGCGGGGTGGCAGGGAAAAAGAAAAATGCAATATAGTTATGTGTTTTTTTTCAACAAAAATGATTTGAAAGTCAACGTTACTCAAGTTTTTAATAGAGTTGGAACTGGATCTTTATTATGGCTACTTACAAGTCGCCATTCCTCCTCCAAAATCTTAAAGAATTCTTGATGCTCCCCTGCCTCCGCCCCCTCCCAGACCAGTAAAAGCTACTGTATGGGCGCACGGCAGAGAGCTTTAGATAAGATAAACAGAGTATATGAAATAGTCTGCACAGCATTACTACTGGAGTAACGGACTGCCTGCCATCTGAATTGTCTGATTAGACAATTACAAATTATACTTGATGGGATGATTGGTTCCTATTTGATACAAGACGTTCATGCTGATCATCAGAATCATAGCTGGTGTTTCGCTGTACGCAAAAAAAAAAAAAAAAAAAAAAAAAAAAAAAAAAAAAAAAAAAAAAATAAAAGCTTCAAACATATTCCTACTGACCACTTAAATTTCCGCTAGTTAAACAAGGAGGTATTTCAAAAACATTAATGGCTTTCAAATTCTGATGTCCATACTTGCAGTACAATTTCTGCTTGGATTGTCAGATCTGTAAGCAGACAAAACCAATAGTTAAAAGCATTACAAGGTAAAAATGTCCCCATCCGGTGAAGTTTAGCCGATAAGTGCGAGCCTTATTTCAGTCGACGCCACATTGGGCGACTTGCGTGGCGACGATGAGGATGAAATGATGATGAGAACAACACAACACCCAGTCCACGAGCGGAGAAAATCTCCAACCCAACCGGGAATCGAACTCGGGCCAGGTGCATGGGTGGCAAGCAGTTTTGGTCATAGTGGACGTCCCATGATATCTGCTCGTTTTTATACCTTCACTCTGTATCTTTTTCTTTTTTTATTGAAGAGGCCATCCAGCTGTCTGACCGAATACGCTGGGCTACCGTGCCGGCCTTCAGCTAAGCAGGCGGACATTAAACGCTGTTTGACACCACCAACTAATCAGAAAAATATTTCGCCATTTATGGCGATTAATAATTTCTTAGATTTTCGACATCGACTTTGTAATTAGCTTGTTATAGAGTCTGCTCTTATTATATTATTTTACGTAAGGAGTGTCTGAGATTTTTTTTTTTTTGTTCTCAGTCTACTGACTGGTTTGATGCGGCCCGCCACGAATTCCTTTCCTGTGCTAACCTCTTCATCTCAGAGTAGAACTTGCAACCTACGTCCTCAATTATTTGCTTGACGTATTCCAATCTCTGTCTTCCTCTACAGTTTTTGCCCTCTACAGCTCCCTCTAGTACCATGGAAATCATTCCCTCATATCTTAGCAGATGTCGTATCATCCTGTCCCTTCTCCTTATCAGTGTTTTCCACATATTCCTTTCCTCTCCGATTCTGCGTAGAACCTCCTTATTCCTTACCTTATCAGTGTACCTAATTTTCAACATTCGTCTATAGCACCACATCTCAAATGCTTCGAATCTCTTCTGTTCCGGATTTCCCACAGACCATGTTTCACTACCATACAATGCTGTACTCCAGACGTACATTCTCAGAAATTTCTTCCTCATATTAAGGCCGGTATTTGATATTAGTAGACTTATCTTGGCCAGAAATGCCTTTTTTGCCATAGCGAGTCTGCTTTTGATGTCCTCCTTGCTCCGTCCGTCAGTGGGTATTTTACTACCTAGGTAGCAGAATTCCTTAAATTCATTGACTTCGTGACCATCAATCCTGATGTTAAGTTTCTCGCTGTTCTCATTTCTACTACTTCTCATTACCTTCGTCTTTCTCCGATTTAGTCTCAAACCATACTGTGTACTCATTAGACTGTTCATCCCGTTCAGCATATCATTTAATTCTTCTTCACTTTCACTCAGGATAGCAATGTCATCAACGAATCATATCACTGATATCCTTTCACCTTGTATTTTAATTCCACTCCTGAACCTTTCTTTTATTTCCATCATTGCTTCCTCGATGTACAGATTGAAGAGTAGGGGCGAAATGCTACAGTCTTGTCTTACTCCCTTCATAATACGAGCACTTCGTTCTTGATCGTCCACTCTTATTATTCCCTCTTGGTTGTTGTACATATTGTATTAGACCCGTCTCTCCCTATAGCTTACCCCTACTTCTTTCAGAATCTGGAACAGCTTGTACCATTTTATATTGTCAAACGCTTTTTCCATGTCGACAAATCCTATGAACGTGTCTTGATTTCTCTTTAGCCTTGCTTCCATTATTAGCCGTATCGTCAGAATTGCCTCTGTCGTGCTTTTACTTTTCCTTTAGCCAAACTGATCAACCACTAGCGCATTCTCAATTTTCTTTTCCAAATTTCTGTATATTATTCATGTAAGCAGCTTCGATGCATTAGCTATTAAGCTGATTGTACGATAATTCTCGCACTTGTCAGATCTCGCCGTCTTCGGAATTGTGTGTATGATGCTTTTCCGAAAGTCAGATGGTATGTCGCCAGACTCATTTATTCTACACACCAACGTCAATAGTCATTTTGTTGCCACTTCCCCTAATGATTTTAGAAGTTCTGATGGAATGTTATATATCCCTTCTGCCTTATTTGACCGTCAGTCCTCCAAAGCTCTTTTAAATTCCGATTCTAATACTGGATCCCCTATCTCTTGTAAATCTACTCCTGTTTCTTCTTCTATCACATCAGACAAATCTTCACCCTCATAGAGGCTTTCAATGTACTTTCTCCACCTATCTGCTCTCTCCTCTGCATTTAACAGTGAAATTCCCGTTGCACTCTTAATGTTAACACCGTTGCTTCTAATGTCACCAAAGGCTGTTTTGACTTTTCTGTATGCTGAGTATATCCTTCCGACAATCATATCTTCTCCGATGTCTTCACATATTCCCTGCAGCCATTTCGTCTTAGCTTCCCTGCACTTCCTATTTATTTCATTCCTCAACGACTTGTACTTCTGTATTCCTGATTTTCCGTAACATGTTTGTACTTCCTCCTTTCATCAATCAACTGAAGTATTTCTTCTGTTACCCATGCTTTCTTTGCAGCTACCTTCTTTGTACCTATGTTTTCCTTCCCAAGTTCTGTGATGGCCCTTTTTAGAGACGTCCATTCCTCTTCAATTGTGTTGCCTACTGCGTCATCTGCGTTATTCCTTATTGCTGTATCTATAGCGTTAGAGAACTTCAAACGTATCTCGTCATTCCTTAGAACTTCCGTATCCCACTTCTTAACGTATTGATTCTTCCTGACTAATGTCTTGAACTTCAGCCTACTCTTCATCACTACTATATTGTGATCTGAGTCTATATCTGCTCCTGGGTACGCCTTACAATCCAGTATCTGATTTCGGAATCTCTGTCAGACCATGATGTAATCTAATTGAAATCTTCCCGTATCTCCCGGCTGTTTCCAAGTATACCTCCTCCTCTTGTGATTCTTGAACAGGGTATTCGCTATTACAAGCTGAAACTTGTTACAGAACTCAATTAGTCTTTCTCCTATTTCATTCCTTGCCCCAAGCCCATATTCTCCTGTAACCTACTCCTTCCCCTACAACTGCATTCCAGTCGCCCATGACTATTAGATTTTCGTCCCCCTTTAGATGCTGCATTACCCTTTCAATATCCTCATACACTTTCTCTATCTGTCCATCTTCAGCTTGCGACGTCGGCATGTATACCTGAACTATCGTTGTCGGTGTTGGTCTGCTGTCGATTCTAATTAGAACAAGTGTTGGTCGTACAAACTGAATAACATTTATGGTAGCTGAGAAAATAAAGCCAAAACAAATTTCTAACATTACTGCTTCATTCCTTTTTCTCACTTTTTCTCTCTTTTTTTTTTTTAGCTTATTGCGATTTATCAAGCGCTTTGAAAGTTGCTCTTTCCGAGATAAATTTTGTTCCAGAGACTAGGTGCGAAATATTAAGAAGAAAATAGCGAAATACGCATCTAAAGAATTCCGAATACGTACAAATTTATAGTCACCATAGGAGGAGTAGAAACTGATGTGAATACAGGTGAAGTTTCAGTTATTCAGAGAGCAGTTTTGTAACTCCCACAATTCCTTTGATGTCTATAGATACGCTGACCATGGCAACACTTAAATTACTTCAAAATTTTTACTCTCCTTTCGTATAACATTTAGAAAACATTAAATTGTTTTTTTAAAGACGAAAGTGCAATAGCATTTATTTGTAAACGTCGATGAAAGCAAATGATTTTAATGAATATGTCAGTAAAACCTTGCTTCGCTCTGCGCTCTCTAAGCAAACCTTGTCAATGGGCGCTGGAATTTACGAGAAATCACTGTGAGCATGTAATTAGTGTGCGCGTCAATTGGTGTCGTATGTTGTGACTCCGTATCCTGATTGCCCGTTGTTATGTGTATAAATGTGCTATAGTTGAAGGTTTCGCCTGGTACTATTTGAGTTCAGTTCTGTCAATGTGTGTGGGCTTGTGGATGTCACTATCCCAAAATATTTTAGAATCTAAGGATATAGAATGCACATGTAATTCTTCTGGCTTACGAATTGTACTTCATAGTCAGTGAAAATGTTGAATCTAGCCACCTTATTTTTGAGGCATTTCTGTAGATACTTGTTGGCTAGTACCATGAGCTCAAACTGTTTACAAAACTGTGAGAATCCGCAAAGAAAACTAAAGAATAATTTCTGCATTCGTAGTATGGTAACATTTCATCCAAATACTCAACGAGTTGTCTTTGCGTTACAGTATAGGTATTTGTATCTCTTGCTAACTGTGATCTTGTTAAAGATGACTAAGTACCATGATTGAAATGTCTAATGAAGGTTTCTAGTACTGTGGTAGAGACAACCAGCATTACATGTTTGTAAAGAAGGAGGAATAATTGCTACTGCTTTCGCCTCTGCGACCACCTCTATCATCATATACTTTTGTCACTCATTTTGGCTACTTCGAAGGCAATGGCGCATTGATAAGTACTGGCAATAGCCGATGGTTGATATTTCTGGCATAATCATCTGATAATATGTGTTTCTGTGTGTAATTTGAATGTTTTTTCCCTTTATTTAATAATCTTTACAAAAAGGAAGTGATTTTATAATGTTGGGCTTTCGAGGGGTTTGCCATCAGTTGGTTATTGAAATTGACTGGCAAGCGAGCCAGTGGGTATGTTGGAACTTCCATCGAGCTACAGACCCCTTGAAGATGTCCTTCGCAGACGGGGACGAAACGTTGGGAATTGACAAAGAATTCATTAACTGACCACGGCATAACAGCCCAAATAATTATACTGGACGTGAATTAATTGTGTCAATTTTCCCTGTTACCATTTTTTATTCTCGTGGGTAACCACGAAATGTGACGTCATAGAGGAAAACTTATTTTACCAGTGTTTTCAGCACCCCAAAATTCCCAAAAGTAGATAAATCCACTGATTTACAAACTAGATGCGGGAAAAAAGTTTAAATTTGTTAACTAGTGTTACTGAAGGATTGAAATGAAAATTCTTGGCACATTAAGACTGTGTGCTGGACTGGACTCAAACTCGAGAAAAACCTAGGCAGAGGTCCCGAGTTCGAGTGTCTGTTCGGCACACAGTTTTAATCTGCCACGAAGCTTCATATCAACGCACACTCCACGGCACAGTGAAAATCTCATTCTGGGACTGAAATGAATTTAGTTCATGTAAATCAGCAACTGATTGCACTTTTAATACAACAACAATAACGCACATACCAAACCAGCAGAAGTCACTCGCTAAGCTAAATAAGAATAAATGAAACTGCGTAGTCGTCATTTGTGTTATATCTTTAAAGTTTTGCCAGCGAAGTTTTACGTTACCTTAACTTTCTGAAGTTAATACTTAAAACTGCAAATTAGTCAAGCTTCTGTTATTGAATACAAAAATGAACAGTTAACAAGGCAACAAAATTTGGTCTGAAACTGGTCATTAGCAATAAACAAAACTGGCAGTAGGTGGTTAATCAGCTTTTATATTTTTACTAAACTCGATGATAGCATGGAAAGGCGATAATGTCAGAGGACAATATAAACAAAGGTGCCTTAGACTTTTAACTATTCCGGGTTATTATTCAAGAAAGTCAGTTGAAAATTGTTAAAGAAATGCTACTGGGTAATGCCTCTACAGTATTAGTTACAGTTTGTCAGTTGGCAGTCGTAAGATGTTGCAATTCTGCGGACGACCAAGAACATAGCCGACGTCAATACTGATCATCTGCCATTGCTGCTGCTGGGTGAGGAAAACGAGTCATCCCCAGAGCCATGTATAATTATTGGACAGGCACTAGTCAGAACTGCAACTTTCCTCCACCTGTTCACTGCTATCGTGCTCTCGATACTCGCGGGTTAACGAAGTAGGCGCGCCCACACTGGCGCGAGCATAGCTGCACACCGCGTCTGCGGGAGTGTCCAACAAGAACTTCCGCACTCTTTCATGATTCAAGCTGCTATTCTCTCTCTCTCTGCTCGCAGCGCAACAGAGACTCTCCATCCATACACCGAGATAAACGACGGCACAGCTACTGCCATTTCGTCGTTGCTGTAGAATCCTTTTAAACAAAGTTCTCTTCTCTATCACCCATCAATTCACAACATTTACATTATAATTACAATTAATTATATACGTTCAGAAATAAATACGCTATTACATCAATCACGTATTAAACATATTTTCTTTAGTAAAGTTTACTGATTCAGAATTAGAAGTACAGTACAAGTCATCAACGGATATTAAGAGGTGAACAATTTTGGATGGTACAGAAGATATTTTATCTGCGATTTCGGTATTGCAAGTGGCCTTGTGTAATCGCGAGGTAACACATTCGTACACACCCATTACTGTGGCCACAGTAGTCACATTTTTGACCGGCCTAGAGCCGTCCAACTGCTCGCCACGGTCGTTATCACTCGAAAGATGTCTTGCAGACATATGCCGTACCACACGGGATGTCGCGCTAATCGATTCCTCGACAACCTCCACCACACGCAGCACTGCAGAACTGTCGAATGCGTACAGGGCTTTTATGCACAGTCTTCGATGCGTTTAACATGTTCCGCCCTCCTGATTTCATTTAACTTTCATTGATCGGGTGTTCTGTAATAACTGTCATTTGCTCCGTAGTTACTCACAGATATTTTTTTAGCATGTGTCAGCTATTTCTTAGCTATTGCCAAGCAGCGTATTTGCTTATACATAAAGCATTTAAAAGTGACTAGAATACTTGCGCATTTGTCACGGTGGTGAATCGTTAACATTCGTTCACCAACAGATCGTATACTACCTGCTACCGGGCCCCGTTGAGTCTCGTTCCTCAACAGAGAATACTGAGATCAATGTTACGTAGTCAGCGCTGCAGACAAGTATGCATTTACTGTACAGGGCGTGCCAAACTTTAAGTTGCCTTATATGGGACGCTTAACCGAGTACTGTGAGGTGACGAACTAAATGTCGCAAACGTATGTCTAGTTTTTTATTTCTTTTATTGCCTTAGATGGCTTACACCTTACAGCTAACACTGGAACTAATAGAACAATTTCGACGTGTCGACCATCAGGTTGATGATGAGTATTGTACTGCATCATCAGCCACCATTTACTGAAACACTTCCAGACAAATAATACTGTGTGGGATTTGTTTTTCACCTCTCTGTGGCACGAAAATTCGAGTTTCTGCTAAGTTTCTATCTATGGCGGTGTATTTCTTCTATTTATAACCCCTCCTAGTGGGATACTTTCTCGGTAGTTTGATTTTCCTGCCAGTGCTACCTTTCCAGCAATAAATTAAACGTACGTTTCCTAGTTACTGAGAGAATAATACTCGATATATGAGCGTCCGCCACCAAGCGGTGTACACTAACGAGCACACATGCACCACCAACATCGATACGACAGGAAGTAGTACTTTACGAAATACCAGCAATTAATGATAACGTGCTCGGTCAATGCAGTGTGCTGCCTGAATGAAATCGCAATACTAAACATTCCAATTCTTAAAAAAGTTGTCACAATTAACGTTCAGAGCCACAGATAATCACAGTAATTCCGCAGCATTCAGCTGAAAAATCAGAGATACCATACCGCAATAACACCTGTACACTTTTAATAGGGTAGCGACTAGGTTATGAGAAAGGGCCAAGCCTTGGATAAGAACATTAGATGGTATCTCTCGCCACCTCTTTTCTCTCCAACAAACCAATTTTAGAAAAATTCACAGGACTTTCAATTTCATCACTTCTAACGTCTGGACCAAGAGCCGCACATGTCCACTCTACAGCGAATATCCCTCATGGTGTATCAGTTATTTATTGGCAAACTGAACACTTTCATTAAACTTATTGTGGATGATGTTACAGTATCTGCCCTGCCCAGTAGCTTTCGACCGGAGAGACATCCTTGAAAGTCGTCACACGTGAAAGGAGGAGGATTACAGTTTAACGTCCCGTCGACATCTAAGTTATTAGAGGCGGAGCAGAAGCTCAGATTTATACAAAGATGGGAAAGGAAATCAGTCGTGTCCCTTCAAAGGAATTATCCCGGCGTCCACCTGGAACGACTTAGGAAAATCATGGAAAACCTAAGTCAGCATGGCCGGACGTGACTCTTAATTGCCATCTTCTCGAATGCGAGTCCAGTGTCGTAATCGCTGTGCCACCTCGCTCGGATCCTCACACGTGTATAAGACTCTTATCCACCATACCAGAACAAAAGTATCATAACACCCCTTTGCTGAGTCGACCATTACAGATCAAGAGAGGTGAGTGGCTAGTGTAAAAGGATGCGGGAAATGTGGGCAGCAGAGAAACAGCAACTCCAGAAGGGCTGGGTCAGCACAGCTCAGTGGCTTCGAATGTGGATTAGTTCAAAAATGGCTCTGAGCCCTATGGGACTTAACATCTGAGGTCATTAGTCCCCTAGAACTTAGAACTACTTAAACTTAACTAACCTAAGGACATCACACACATCCATGCCCGAGGCAGGATTCGAACCTCCGACCGTAGCGGTATCGCGCTTCCAGACTTAAGCGCCTAGAACCGCTCTGCCAAACAAGCCGGCGAATGTGGATTAATCATTGGTTGCCGCCTGACTAACAGATCTATGAGGGATGTTTCACTTCTTCTAAAATGTCCCAAGTCGACGCTAATGTCAAGTGGAAACTCAAAGAGCGACTACAGCTAAACCAAAACAGAGTTGACCTCATGTACAGAAAGGGCTGCCGATCTCTGCAGAGGTTTGTTGTAAAAGCCACTTGAAATTAGCGGAAGGAATCGCTCATGACTTCCAAATTGGTACCAACAGACCAGTTAGCACAACGACTGAGAGTGAGGAGCTACAGAATGGTATGCAGTGGTCAAGCAGATCCTCACGAGCCACACAACTCAGTAGTGTATGCTAAACGATGCCTCATGTGGCCACTGGACAACATACGACAGGAGAAGATTGTTTAGGAGTTACAATTAATTCTGTACCCCGAGGGGGTCCGACGGTGGGGTTTTGGTTTGGCGAATGCCCAGAAAAAAGATGCCTGCCACCATGTGTAGTTGCTGAGAATTTTGAGACGGCCATTGTATCAGCAAGGGAAAACATCCTGTCGTATAACATATCCGTGAGGGAATTATTTGTGGTTAATATCATTCCTGATACGGACTGAAACATTTCTGGCATGAGTTAGGACGTAGGCGTCTCTCAAGCGTGAAACAGGACTACCTTTGCCAGTTTCTACCCTTACGGAAGATGGTCTGTGCAATGGCCATACGTACCCTAAAGCAATTAAATGCGCTCTTAAGAGGTAGGGCTGGACCAGGAGGCAATGTACTGTATCTTCTGAAGTGGTCATGAATTTGAAGTTTGTAAACGCCATGAATTGATAATTATAGTATGAATAGCTGGCGATGTATGTCAAAGAGTAAACTGATGCATTATGTTGCAATATAGGCCTTGATGAATATTTCATGGACATTCGAGATTCTATATCTGAACTTTCTGTTCTTTTTTCTTCTTCTGGTCTTGGACTTAAAGGGGAAAGAACGATTATCTGAGGTTCATCTTGCTGTAGTAGTCTATGTAAGATCTAAACGAAAGTAAAATGTAATTGATGATGACTTCAAACTTGTTTTTGGGAAATATTCATCTGTAAACCTAAACACTGCTTGTCCTGAGTAGATGCAGCGTTAACGGAACATTGACCATTGTTAGGCGCCATACTAGAAAATAATTTGTTATACCTTTCAGCTCATCTTCGAGACGTGTTGCAAGATACGACACTAAACTGTGATTCCACGAGCTATGCGTCCAGTACGAATAATTTAATATATTTCCATTTTAGGTGTTTTCAAGATTGCGAGATAACAGCCCAGGCAGAAAGGCCTGGTTACAGGATTCTAGTTTCTTGTGTAAGATTTCATCTGCAAAAGACTGCTGCTCAGGCAGCAGTTGCCGACCGAGTCAGACCCAGCAACAGGCAAGTAACCGCATATGTCATTTACGAGTTCCTAACCAGGAGCTAATTTTATTATATTATTGTGTGCTTCATTAGGTCAGTTTCTTGAGTTTCGGGGTGTAAAATTAATAGCTAATATCCACAGTTGTTGTGTTTTTCGTTTTCGTTGGAAAGTAAACCGATTTTGTGACATATTAACGTTCAAAATCAGGGTCAAATTAGTTTCACCTGAGGGCTTCGGTAGTTAGGTTTCTGAATATCTGCGTACTACTAGACACAGTTCGTGCGTTTCCGTCAGGGTCTACAGTAGAGTTGCGCAGCACGTACCGTTATTCCGCTTATCTGCATAGTTTAGTTTTCCACGCTCTTTAACATGAACAGGGACTGCGATTGTTCTGTGTGGATGCGAGCCGAGTTGGTGACACTTCGCTCTCAGCATCAGGCTGTGATGGCTTCGGTTACACAGCTTGTGGCGGCAGTGGATAGGCACCAATGTTGAGGGCCGGCCGTTGGGATCCAACAGACGACCAGCACGTCAGAGTCCTCCGATCGGTCCTCACCAATTGCCAACCCAGTTACTCCTCGCAATGAGCCTGACCCCTCACCTGTGTCGAATGAGAGGTCGCTCTGGGACGAAGCAGGCAGCGAAAGACTTCGGAGGCGGCTGCACGTTAGGCCTACGGGGTTTGTCTGACAAACAGGTTCCAGGTGCTGTCAGTGGCTGACACTGTCGCTGAACCAGATGCTGTCGCCAGTCCTATTTCAGAGGAAACCACTCAGCCTACAAGATCCAGGCGACCGCAGCGGGCCGGTCACGGTGGCCGTGCGGTTCTGGCGCTGCAGTCCGGAACCGCGGGACTGCTACGGTCGCAGTTTCGATCTTGCCTCGGGCATGGGTGTGTGTGATGTCCTTACGTTAGTTAGGTTTAAGTAGTTCTAAGTTCTAGGGGACTTATGACCTAAGATGTTGAGTCCCATAGTGCTCAGAGCCATTTGAACCTTTTTTTTTCTTATCGCAGAGCGTGGGATTATTGGTAGTTGGGAGCTCCAAAGTTAGGCGGGTTTCGGGGCCCGTTAGGGACTTGGCTGACAAGAAGCGTAAGAAATCCAGTGTGCACTCCATGTGCATATCGGGTGGAGTCATTCCAGATGTGGAAACGGTCACCCGGATCCCATGAAGAGCACGGGTTGAAGCCAAATGCAGGAGATGGTTCGCGTCGGTAGCAACGATGCGTGCCACTTTGTTTCAAAAGAGATTCTCTCTGGGTTCAAGAGGCTAACAGAAGTGGTAAAGGCTGCCAGTCTTGCTTGCAAGATGAAAGCAGAGCTGACCATTTGCAGCATAGTCGACAGGACCGATTTCGGACCTCAGATACAGAGCAGAGTGGTGGGTCTGAATCAGAGGCTCAGACGGTCCTGGGACCGTGTAAGCTGCAGATTCCTCGACTTGCGCCAAAGGGTGGTTGGATTTCGGGCTCCGCTGAATAAGTCAGGAGTCCACTATACGCAGGAGGCGCCTACACGGGTAACAGGATCCTATGGTGTGGACTGGGATGTTTTTCAGGTAACAGGGTCCCGGGAAAACACAAGGAGGGCTTTAGTCAAAAAGGGTGCAGGCTGAACATAGGAAGAACATAGATACAGGAACCACTGGTATAACAGTTGTAAACTGTCGTAGCTGTGTTGGGAAAGTACCAGAGCTCCATGCGCTAATAGGAAACACAGATGCTTAAATCGTTATAGGCACTGAAAGCTGGCTAAAGCCGAATACAAGCTCAGCCGAAATTTTTTCGAAGAACCTAACGGTGTTCCGAAAGGATAGGCTAAACACGGTTGGCGGTAGCTCGTTTGTTGGTGTCATAAGTGGTTTAACTTGTCGCGAAATTGAAGTAGATACTTACTGTGAGTTAGTATGGGCAGAGGACATTGTCGGCTACCGGAATAAATTAATAATTTGATCCTTACCCTGACCACCCTGTTCCGATGATACAGTTGTTCAAAAGTTCAAAGAAAACTTGAGTTTGATTTCAAACAAGTACCCGACTGATACGATGATAGTTAGTGCCGACTGCTATTTACCCTCGATATGCTGGCGAAAATACGTGTTTAATACTGGAGGTACGCATAAAATATCATTCGATTTTGTGCTAACCGCACTCTCTGAGATTTATTTCGAGCAGTGAGTTCATAAGCCCACGCGAATAGTAAACGGTTGTGAAAGCATACTTGACCTCTTAGCAACAAGTTATCCTGAGTTAATGAGAAGTATCAAAACTGATTCAGGGATTATTGAACACAGGGCTGTCGTAGCAAGATTGAATATTGTAATACGCAAATCCTTAAAAAAATATTGCTATTCAAAAAAGCAGATAAAAACCTACTTTACACCTTCCTGAGACACAATCTCCACTCGTTGTTGTAGTTGTGGTCTTCAGTCCTGAAAATGGTTTGATGCAGCTCTCCATTCCACTCTATCCTGTGCAAGCTTCTTCATCTCCCAGAACCCACTGCAACTCACATCCTTCTGAATCTGCTTAGTGTATTCATCTCTTGGTCTCCCTCTACGTCTTTCACCCTCTACGCTGCCTTCCAATAGAAAATTGGTGATCCCTTGATGCCTCAGAACATGTCCTACCAACCGATCCCTTCTTCTGGTCAAGTTGTGCCACAAACTTCTCTTCTCCCCAATCCTATTCAATACTTCCTCATTAGTTATGTGATCTACCCATCTAATCTTCGGCATTCTTCTGTAGCACCACATTTCGAAAGCTTCTATTCTCTTCTTGTCCAAACTATTTATCGTCCATGTTTCACTTCCATACATAGCTACACTCCATACAAATACTTTCAGAAATGACTTCCTGACACTTAAATCTAGACGTGATTTTAACAAATTTCTCTTCTTCAGAAACGCTTTCCTTGCCATTGCCAGTGTCCATTTTGTATCCTCTCTACTTCGACCATCATCAGTTATTTTGCTCCCCAAATAGCAAAACTCTTTTACTACTTTAAGTGTCTCATTGCCTAATCTAATTCCCTCAGCAACACCAGACTTAATTCGACTACATTCCATTATCCTCGTTTTGCTGTTGTTGAAGTTCATCTTATATCCTCCTTTCAAGACACTATCCATTCCTTTCAACTGCTCTTCCAAGTCCTTTGCTGTCTCTGACAGAATGACGATTTTTCTTTTGTATCCTTCACTGCTTGCTTACTATACAGATTGAATAACATCTGGGAGAGACTACAAACCTGTCTCAATCCCCCCTCCCCCCAACCACTGCTGCCCTTTCATGTCCCTCGACACTTATAACTGCCATCTGGTTTCTGTACAAATTGTAAATAGCCTTTCGCTCCCTATATTTTACCCCTGCCACCTTCAGAATTTGAAAGAGAGTATTCCAGTCAACATTGTCAAAAGCTTTCCCTAAGTCTACAAATGCTAGAAATGTAGGTTTGCCCTTCCTTAATCTAGCTTCTAAGATAAGTCGCAGGATCAGTATTGCCTCACGTGTTCCATCATTTCTACGGAATCCAAACTGATCTTCCCCGAGGTCGGCTTCTACTAGTTTTTCCCTTCGTCTGTAAAGAATTCGCGTTAGTATTTTGCAGCTGTGACTTATTAAACTGATAGTTCGGTAATTTTCACATCTGTCAACACCTGCCTTCTTTGGGATTGGAATTAATATATTCTTCTTGACGTCTTGGGGAATTTCGACTGTCTCATACATCTTGCTCACCAGATGGTAGAGTTTTGTCGGGACTGGCTTTCCCGAGACCGTCAGTAGCTCCAATGGAATGTTGTCTACTCTGGGGGCCTTGTTTCGACTCAGGTCTTTCAATGCTCTGTCAAACTCTTCATGCAGTATCGTATCTACCATTTCATCTTCATCTACATCCTCTCCCATTTCCATAATATTGTCCTCAAGTACATCGCCCTTGTATAGACCCTCTATATACTCCTTCCACCTTTCTGCTTTCCCTTCTTTGCTTAGAACTGGGTTTACATCTGAGCTCTTAATGTTCATACAAGTGGTTCTCTTATCTCCAAAGGTCTCTTTAATTTTCCTGTAGGCAGTGTCTATCTTGCCCCTAGTGAGATAAGCCTCTACATCCTTACATTTGTCCTCTAGCCATCCCCGCTTAGCCATTTTGCACTTCGTGTAGATCTCATTTTTGAGACGTCTGTATTCCTTCTTGCCTGCTTCATTTACTGCATTTTCATATTTTCTCTTTTCATCAATTAAATTCAATATTTCTTCTGTTACCCAAGGATTTCTACTAGCCCTCGTCTTTTTACCTACTTGATCCTCTGCTGCCTTCACTACTTCATCCCTCAAAGCTACCCATTCTTCTTGTACTGTATTTATTTCCCACATTCCTGTCAATTGCTCCCTCATGCTCTCCCTGAAACTCTGTACAACCTCTTCTAGTTTATCCATGTCCCATCTCCTTAAATTCCCGCCTTCTTGCAGTTTCTTCAGTTTTAATCTACAGGTCATTACCAATAGATTGTGGTCAGAGTCCACATCTTCCCCCGGAAATGTCTTACAATTTAAAACCGGGTTCCTAAATCTCAGACTTACCGTTATATAATGTATCTGATACCTTTTAGTATCTCCAGGTTTCTTCCATGTATACAGCCTTCTTTTATGATTCTTGAACCAAGTGTTAGCTATGATTAACTTGTGCTCTGTGCAGAATTCTACCAGGCGGCTTCCTCTTTCATTTCTTTGCCGCAGTCCATAATCACCTACTACGTCTCCTTCTCTCCCTTTTCCTACTACCGAATTCCAGTCACCCATGACTATTAAATTTTCATCTCCCTTCACTATCTGAATCTGAATCGCCACTCATTCCAAATTAATAATATAAGTGTAGACAGGATGTGGCTTGCCGGCCGGTGTGGCCGGGAGGTTCTAGGGACTTCAGTCTGCCACCGCGTGACCGCTACGGTCACAGGTTCCAATCCTGCCTCACGCATGGACGTGTGTGATGTCCTTAGGTTAGTTAGGTTTATGTAGTTCTGAGTTCTAGGGGACTGATAACCGTAGTGCTCAGAGCCAGCCAGGTGTGGCTTAGATTCAGAGAAATAGTATCGGCAGAAATTGAGAGATCTATACCAAATAAATTAATAAAGGACCGAGCTGATCCTCCGTGGTACACAAAACGGGTTAAAACACTGTTTCAGAAATAACGAAACCAATATGCCAAATTTACACAGACTCAAAATCCCCAATATTCGCGATCTTTCGCAAAATGTTCAATGCGAGATGCCTACAACAGTTTCCGCAACGAAAGTTTGTCTCGAAACCTGGCAGAAAATCCAAAGAGATTCTGGTCGTATGAGAAGTATGTTAGTGGCAAGAAACAATAAATGCCTTCTCTGCACTATAGCAATGGAGATACTATCGAAGACAGTGCTGCCAAAGGAGAGTTACTAAACACAGCCTCCCGAAATTCCCTCATAAAGGAAGACGAAGTAAATATTCCAGAATTCGAATCGAGAACAGCTGCCAACATGAGTAACGTAGAAGTAAATATCCTCGGAGTTTTGAAGCAACTTAAATCACTTAACAAACGCTAGTCTTCTGGTCCAGACTGTATACGAATTAGCTTCCTTCCGGGGTACGCTGATGCATTAGTTCCAAACTTAACAATCATATACAACCGTTTGCTCGACGAAAGATCAGTACCCAAAGACTGGAAAGTTTCACAGGTCACACCAATATTCAAGAAAGGTAGTAGGAGTAATCCACTAAATTACAGGCCCATATCGTTAACGTCGATGTGCTGCAGGATTTTAGAACATATATTGCGTTCGAACATAACGAATTGTCTCGATGAAAACGGTCTTCTGACAAACAGTCAACATGGGTTTAGAAAACATCGTTCTTGTGAAACACAACTAGCTCTTTATTCAAATGAAGTGCTGAGTGCTGTTGACAAGGGGTTTCAGATCGATTCCTTATTTATGGATTTTCGGAAGGCTTTTGACACTGTACCACACAAGTGGCTCGTAGTGTAATTGCGTGCTTATGGAATATCGTCTCAGCTATGTGACTGGATCTGTGATTTCCTGTCAGAGAGGTCACAATTCGTAGTAACTGACGGAAGTCATAGAGTAAAACAGAAGTGATTTCTGGCGTTCCCCAAGATAGTCTTATAGACCCCTAGATGTTGCTTATCTGTATAAATGATTATGGAGACAATATGAGCAGCCATCTTAGGTTGTTTGCAGATGACGTTGTCGTTTATCGAATAATTAAATTATCAGAAGATCAAGATAAAGTGCAAAACGATTTAGAAGATATATCGGTATGGTGTGAAAAGTTGCAGTCTGTCTTAAATAACGAACAGTGTGAGGTCATCCACATGAGTCTAGAAGGAACTCGTTAAACTTCGGTTACACGATAAATCAGTCTAATCTAAAAGAAGTAAATTCACCTAAATACCTAGGTGTTACAATTACGAACAACTAACATTGGAAAGAACAAACAGAAAATGTTGCGGGAAAGGCCAACATAAGACTGCGTTTTGTTGGTGTGGGACACTAGGAAAATGTAACAGACCTGTTAAGGAGACTGCCTACACTATGCTTGTCCGTCCTCTTTTAGAATCCAGCAGAGCGTTGTGGGATCCTTACAAGATAGGACTGACGGAGTACATCGAAAAAGTTCAAAGAGAGGCAGCACGTTCTGTATTATCGTGAATTATGGGAGAGAGTGTCACAGAAATGATACAGAATTTGCGATGGACATTATTAAAAGAAAGGCGTTTTTCGTTGCGACGGAATCTTCTCATGAAATTCCAATCACCAGCTTTCTCTTCCGAAAATATTTTGTTGACACCGACTTACATAGGGAGGAACCATCACCAAGATAAAATAAGGGAAATCAGAGCTCATGCAGAAAGATATAGGTGTTTATTCTTTCCGCGTGCCATACGAGACTGGAATAACAGTGAATTGTGAAGGTGGTTCGATGAACCCTCTGCTAGGTACATAAATGTGATTTGAAGAGTATCCATGTAGATGTAGATGTAGATGTTACCTTATGTTGGTATTGGAGACGAAACAACGATCTGGAGTTACGGGTGTTATTATTTCACATTTAACTGACCGATGAAATTTTATCTGGTGCTATAAACACATGAGTTTCAACTATACTTTTTATATTTCTATTGAGGATTATCTGTGATAATTTAAGAGAGGGACCATTAATAATTTGTAATCCCGTAACCACACTGAGTACTGAACTACTTTGCTGATTGCGGATCAGCGTCATGCTAATGGTGATGTTGCGTTATTAATCATTGAGAAGCAGAGTGCATAATTATCTAACAGAAGTATAATCATAGTATTATTAGAGTTATTTATCTTTTGTTTTGACGTCATTTTATTAAAAGCTATCAATGCAAATATATACATTACAGCAAAAATGCAGCATTCACATTTGAAAACATGGATAACCTTTTATTTAAATAAAAATCAAAAACTTATGATTTCAGTAAAACAGCTTTTGAAAACAAGTTAGGAATTAAACAACTTGTCGAATATTAACAAGGAATGGAATCAGCAATTGACATCAGCAAAAGAGCCTTTAAACAATTGACAAACTAAGCAATTTGTCAGACATTAACTGGTATCCGAAGTTAACCAAGTTGCATATCAATAATCAAAATGTTAACATTTTCAAAATTTTTCACTTCCTTTTTAAATATAATATCTTATTGAGTGCAGCAGATTCGTAAACAATGGTAGTAACGTAAGCAATGCGTCACGTACGTTGGTGACACAAATTCAGAACCAGGAGACGCTTTACACACACAATTAATTCAGTCACGTGACAGGGGGCAATCCATCGGGATGTGTGTGCGGTAGTAGTAACAGTGAACTGCTTCACACAGGTCGATACATATGTAATTATATTACCATTTAAGCCCCAAACATAAATAAATAAACAAACATTTACTCTGTCAGAGAGCACTGTGATAAGCAAAAGACCACTTAATAACTGGTTAACACTCTGATTACAGGAGTGAGAAAACCAGTGAACATTACGTCCTCCCACTGTACTAATTATGCTGAAGGACAGTTACTACACACTATTTAGAAATGGAAGAAAATTCAAACTCATTGACTTCTAACATGTTTTTCGGGAGACACTAACCATAACTAACGAATCAGGCAGCTCTTACTACGTCAACACCATTATTTCAAACACCTAAGCAACCAAATCTGAGATGTTTAGCTTTGAAATTTACAGGCAGATTAAAACTGGGTATTTGGAGGAAACGATGACATCGGTATAGGGAGAGGGTCACCACCGATCTTCCCTTCGCTCCTTGACCTTGACATGTCTTCCCGGTATGGCACTGGCTATAAGGAAGTGTCGATGCTGCTGTCATTAAAATAGGAAATCCACAGTTTTGTCAGCTGTAATATGACTCCACAGATAAGAAGGCACTTCTGCCGATGTCAGCGAATTCCTGGTCATAGCCCGCACTACCCTATACATTCCGTTTTCTGATTTGGGGAATAGGGTGCTTTGCCGTTTAATTTTATTTTTATGCTGTGTTTTATTTTGTTCTCGCGAAAGGAACTGATGAAAGATTTGTATGGTTTTTGTAGCATTTCTCTTTTTCTTTCTATATTTTACGTGATACAACTGTACATTCAGGTATCTCTGATAGTGCCCAGCAATTAACAGCTTCTACACAAGTAATGAGCCAGCAGACAGTTAATATTGATTGTAGTGATTGTATATTGCATTTGAAGCCTCTATCCATCTACATGACTACTCTGCAATTCACATTTAAGTTCTTGGCAGAGGGTTCATAGAACCACAATCATACTATCTCTCTACCATTCCACTCCCGAACAGCGCGCGGGAAAAACGAACACCTAAACCTTTTTGTTCGAGTTCTGATTTCTCTTATTTTATTTTGATGATCATTCCTACATATGTAGGTTGGGCTCAACGAAATACTTTCGCATTCGGAACAGAAAGTTGGTGACTGAAATTTCATAAATAGATCTTGCTGCAACGAAAAATGTCTTTCCTTTAATGACTTCCATCCCAACTCGCGTATCATATCTGCAACACTCTCTCCCCTATTACGTGATAATACAAAACGACCTGTCCTTTTTTGCACCCTTTCGATGTCCTCCGTCAATCCCACACCGCGCAGCAATATTCTAACAGAGGACGAACGAGTGTACTGTCAGCTGTCTCTTTAGTGGACATGTTGCATCTTCTAAGTGTCCTGCCAATGAAACGCAACCTGTGGCTCGCCTTCTCCATAATAGTATCTATGTGGTCTTTCCAACTGAAGTTGTTCGTAATTTTAACACCCAGGTACGTAGTTGAATTTACAGCCTTGAGAAGTGTACTATTTATCGAGTAATCGAATTCCAACAGATTTCTTTTGGAGCTAATGTGGATCACCTCACATTTTTCGTTATTTAGCGTCAACTGCCACCTGCCACAACATACAGCAATCTTTTCTAAATCGCTTTGCAACTGATACTGGTCTTCGGATGACCTAACTAGACGGTAAATTACAGCATCATCTGCGAACAACATAAGAGAACTGCTCAGATTGTCACCCAGGTCATTTATATAGATCAGGAACAGCAGAGGTCCCAGGACGCTTCCCTGGGGAACACCTGATATCACTTCAGTTTTACTCGATGATTTTCCGTTTATTACTACGAACTGCGACCTTCCTGACAGGAAATCACGAATCCAGTCGCACAACTGAGACGATACGTCATAGGGCTTCGAGGTGATTCATGGTTTGAATACAGTATATGCTCCAAAACCCTACTGCAAACCGACGTCAGTGATATAGGTCTGTAGTTCGATGGATTACTCCTACAACCCTTCTTAAACACTGGTGCGACCTGCGCAACTTTCCAATCAATAGGAACAGATCTTTCGGTGAGCGAGCGGTTGTATATAATTGCTAAGTATCGAGCTATTGCATCATTGCTCATTGATTGAAGTTCTCTTTTACTGAAATCAATGTGTGTGTTGTTAACTACATAATTAACGAAAGTTTTGTTTCACATTGTCTCTGAACAACTGCTTTTTTAAAACAAATTTCAGAATGTTGGAACAAACCTCTTGTTCAGTCCCTTCTGTTTAAACTATCACTTGTAATACACTTTCAATCAGCTAATCAGGTTTTAACAAATGTCAAGATAGCCGTAATGACTATTGTTCGCAAAACAGGGGCACTGAAATGAGTGGAAAGTTTTTAAGCAGTCCACTATCATCTTTTCAACAGTTTATTTATTTGGCCACTGTACATTTCAAAGCACAGCTTCGTCCTCATGGCTTTTGCTGGTTATCAAACAATCTTGCTTGTGATGACAGCATAAAAAAGGGATTATCTCTGAAAGGATATAGTGCATGCTTAGGTACCGGCTGTGCCGGTTTTCCGACAGTCCATCTTTCACTACTATACAAAGCTATATATTATCGGAAATTTCGTCCTAAATTAAGGCCTATGATTGATACTAGTAGCCTTCTGTTGGACAGGTGTGCCCTTTTTGCCAATTCTAGTCTGCTTTTGAAGTCGTCCTTGCTTGATCGGTCATTGGTTATTTTGCCGCTTAAGTAACAAAATTCCTTAACTTCATCTATTTCGTGACCATCAATCATGATGCTAAGTTTCTCGCTTTTCTCATCTTTCTTCTATTTACTCTAAATCTATATTCTGTACTTATTAGACCGTCTATTTCATTCAGGTGAGCCTGTAATTCCCCTTCACATTCACTCATGAGAGCAATGTCATCAGTGAACCTTATCCTTTCACTTTGAATTTTAATTCCACTCCTGAACCTCTCTCTTATTTCTATCATTGCTTCTTCGATGTGCAGATTGAACAGCAGGGGTGAAAGACTACAAACCTGTCTTACACTCTTCTTAATCCGAAAAATTCATTGTTGTTCGTCCACTCTTATTATCCACTTTTAACCCTTTAACATACTGTATACTAACCGTGTCTCCCTGTAGCTTACCCTTATTTCTCTCTGTATGTCGAACACCTTGTACTATTCTAGATTGTCAAAAGCATTTTTCAGGTCGACAGATCCCACGATCTTGTCTTCATTTTTGACAGTCTTGCTTCCATTATCAACCGCAGACTAGCCTCTCTCGCGCTTTTGCTTTTCCGAAAGCGAAACACATCGTCACCAAACACAACCTCAATTTTCTCTTCCATTCAGCTACATACTGTTCTTATTAGCAACTTGGATATATGGGCTGTTAAGCTGATTGTGAAATAGTTCTCGCACTTGGCAGCTATTGCAGTCTTCGGGATTGTGCAGATAATATTTTTCCAAAAGTCAGATGATATGTCGCGAGACACACATATTCTACACACAAACGTGAATAGTTGTTTTGTATCCACTTACCCTAATTATTTCACAAATTCTGATGGCATGTAATGTGTTCCTTCTGTCTTAATTCATCTTAAGTCCTCGAAAGGTCTCTAAAATTCTTATTCGAATACTGGATCCCCTATTTCCTCTACATCGACTCCTTTCTTCTCCTAGCACATCAGACATTTCTTTCCCCTCTTAGAGTCTTTCAGTGTACTCTTTCCACCTGTCTGTTCCCTCCTCTATACATAGGAGTCGAATTCTCGTTGCACTTATAATGTTACTAACATTGCTTTCAATTTCAGAGTGGATTATTTTGACTTTCCTATAAGCTGAGTTAGTGTTTCAGACTATCACTTCTTTTTAGATTTCTCCACATTTTTCATGCAGCTATTTTCTCTTAGCTTCCATACCCTTCCTGTTTATTTCATTCTTAGCGACTAGTATTTCTGTATTAGTGAATTTCACGGAACGTGTTTTTACTTCCTTCATTCATCGATCATTTGAAGTATTTCTTCTCTTACCCATGGATTCTTTACAGTTACCATCTTTGTGCCCATGTTTTTGTTCCCAACTTCTGTGATTGCTCTTTCTAGTGATGTCCATTCCTCGTCAACTATACTGGCTACTGGACCATTCTGTATTCCTGGATCTGTAGCCTTAGAGAACTTCAATCGTATCTCGTCATTCCTTAGTCCACCCGTGTCCCCGTACTTTACGTATTGATTTAATCTGACTGATCTCTTAAACTTCAGGCTATTTTTCACAATTACTACACTGTAATTTGAGTGTATACTACTGGTATGCAGGCCTTAGAATCCAGAATCCGAATTATGGACCTCTGTCTGATCTTGATGTAATATAACTGAAATACACTCCTGGAAATGGAAAAAAGAACACATTCACACCGGTGTGTCAGACCCACCATATTTGCTCCGGACACTGCGAGAGGGCTGTACAAGCAATGATCACTCGCACGGCACAGCGGACACACCAGGAACCGCGGCGTTGGCCGTCGAATGGCGCTAGCTGCGCAGCATTTGTGCACCGCCGCCGTCAGTGTCAGCCAGTTTGCCGTGGCATACGGAGCTCCATCGCTGTCTTTAACACTGGTAGCATGCCGCGACAGCGTGGACGTGAACCGTATGTGCAGTTGACGGACTTTGAGCGAGGGCGTATAGTGGGCATGCGGGAGGCCGGGTGGACGTACCGCCGAATTGCTCAAAACGTGGGGCGTGAGGTCTCCACAGTACATCGATGTTGTCGCCAGTGGTCGGCGGAAGGTGCACGTGCCCGTCGACCTGGGACCGGACCGCAGCGACGCACGGATGCACGCCAAGACCGTAGGATCCTACGCAGTGCCGTATGGGACCGCACCGCCACTTCCCAGCAAATTAGGGACACTGTTGCTCCCGGGGTATCGGCGAGGACCATTCGCAACCGTCTCTATGAAGCTGGGCTACGGTCCCGAACACCGTTAGGCCGTCTTCCACTCACGCCACAACATCGTGCAGCCCGCCTCCAGTGTTGTCGGGACAGGCGTGAATGGAGGGACGAATGGAGACGTGTCGACTTCAGCGATGAGAGTCGCTTCTGCCTTGATGCCAAAGATGGTCGTATGCGTGTTTGTCACCGTGCAGGTGAGCGCCACAATCAGGACTGCATACGACCGAGGCACACAGGGCCAACAACCGGCATCATGGTGTGGGGAGCGATCTCCTACACTAGCCGTACACCTCTGGTGATCGTCGAGGGGACACTGAATAGTGCACGGTACATCCAAACTGTCATCGAACCCATCGTTCTACCATTCCTAGACCGGCAAGGGAACTTGCTGTTCCAACAGGACAATGCACGTCCGCATGTATCCCATGCCACCCAACGTGCTCTAGAAGGTGTAAGTCAACTACCCTGGCCAGCAAGATCTCCGGATCTGTCCCCCATTGAGCATGTGTGGAACTGGATGAAGCGTCTTCTCACGCGGTCTGCACGTCCAGCACGAACGCTGGTCCAACTGAGGCGCCAGGTGGAAATGGCATGGAAAGCCGTTCCACAGGACTACATCCAGCATCTCTACGATCGTCTCCATGGGAGAATAGCAGCCTGCATTGCTGCGGAAGGTGGATATACACTGTACTAGTGCCGACATTGTGCATGCTCTGTTGCCTGTGTGTATGTGCCTGTGGTTCTGTCAGTGTGATCATGTGATGTATCTGACCCCAGGAATGTGTCAATAAAGTTTCGACCTTCCTGGGACAATGAATTCACGGTGTTCTTATTTCAATTTCCAGGAGTGTATTTCCTTACTTATTCCAGTCCCCCATGACTGTTAGATATTCATCTCTGTTTGAGTATTGTATTATCCTTTCAATATCCTAATATACTTGCACTAACTCTTCATCTACAGCTTGCGATGACGGCACCTTTACGGGACTATCTTTGTCGGTGGTGGTTTTCTGTCAATTTTGATACGAACGATCCTATCTCTGAACTGTTCACAGTAACACTCTCTCTGTCTACATTCCTACTCATAACGAATCCTACTTCCATTATACCATTTTCTGCTGCTTTTGATATTACCCTAAACTCATCTGTCTAGAAATTATTGTCTTCTTTTGAATTCACTTCTCTGATAGCTACTTTATCTAGGATGAGTATTTGCATTTCCCTTTTCAGATTTTCTATTCTCCCTATTACATTCAAGCTTTTGACATTCCACCCCCGACTCGTAGAACATTATCTTTTCGTTGGTAATTGAATATTTTTCTGATGTTACCTCACCTGTGGCAGTCCCCATCCGGAGATCCGAATGGTGGACTATTCCCAAATATTTTGCCAATACAAACATCATCAAGACATTAACTTCAGTTGCAGGCCACATGCCCTGTCTATACACGTTACGAGTATTTAATGCAGTGGTTCCTATTGCCTTTGGCATTCTCATACCTTTGATAATTGTAGATTCTTCTGCCCTCAGGCCAGTTTCCCACCACTAGCACAAGAGAGTGCCCTGTACCTCTGTCCGCTCCTTCGCCCTCTTCGACAAGGCCATTGGCAAAATGAGGCTGACTTCTTATACCGGAAGTCTTCGGCCACCAATGCTGAACATTAATCAAACTTTAAGCGCTCACGAGTTTCAAACTAGTGACCGAGGACTTTTTTATTACTAATCAAAGACGCTACCCCCTATTCTTTGTTGTATTTGGTCGTAGCGAACTTCTCCCCTAGACCAATGGTGGACTTCTTATACCGGAAGTCTTCGGCCACCAATGCTGAACATTAATCAAACTTTAAGCGCTCACGAGTTTCAAACTAGTGACCGAGGACTTTTTTATTACTAATCAAAGACGCTACCCCCTATTCTTTGTTGTATTTGGTCGTAGCGAACTTCTCCCCTAGACCAATGGTGGACAGCGGCATTTGTCACTGTAAAATATACGCGGATTAGGCATGACTACATGCACTAAGCTGGTGTCTTTTTGCTCAAATGCCATCATATAGTCCACAAGTAAATAATTTCCTATTTGTGAAAAGAAGTTTGCGTTTTATGTTCACTTTCTGTTTTCACCTATTGACGTACATGCTTCAGGTAAGTACTGTATACCTTGTCTATGCTCCTCTTGAAGAATGGGAGCCGGCCGGGGTGACCGAGCGGTTCTAGGCGCTACAGTCTGGAATCGCGCGACCGATACTGTCGCAGGTTCGAATCCTGCCTCGGTCATTGATGCGTGTAACGTCCTTAGGTTAGTAGGGCTTAAGTAGTTCTAAGTTCTAGGGGATTGATGACCGCAGAAGTTGAGTCTCATAGCGCTTAGAGCCATTTGAAGAACGAGAGAAATAAATCTGGAGACATCACCAGTATGACGATATGGGGTTTCCTTGCGGGCCTCCCTGTATGAGGAAAAACCACAATCATCCTACAGGTAATTCATTTGTACATTGTGTCCAAAAGGGAACTCACTTCATGTCGTTCCTGTCTCCTGTAGATACGGCACTGCTGTTGCAGCTAACTGGAAGACATGCCTTTTCTCTACTAGCACCAGCAAGTCCCAAAGGCAAGGCGTGGAGTCGTCGGTTATGAGGTTCTCGGCCTTTGCTGATACCAATAAGAGCCTTGCCGACCCAACATGTTTGTCAGGTTGTACGAGCAGGTAACACTAGGTATGTTACTTCTGTCCGGAATCGACAGTTTTCCAGTTATACTGCAGTTACAAGTGGCATGGTGATGTGCATTGCTACTCCAGTTCACCAGAGTTGCAGATCGATAATGGTCATGTAATCATCCTGTGTGTTTGTGTGTGTGTGTGTGTGTGTGTGTGTGTGTTCGTGCGTTTGTGTACGTGTAATTGTGTGTGTGTGTATACATATATATTGAGGTCATCCACATTAAACTATCAACATTAACTCCGTTATCGTATAGTATAACTCTAAGTGTCACTGTGTATATGAGTGGCATGTGATATAATGCAAGAAGAAATAACAGAGTAACAACAAACAATTTATAGAGACACATAAAGGTACCGGAGGTAGACCTGCACAAAATGGAAATACGTACATATTCCTTTCCAGAACCAACACGTAGATTCTGTTGAGCTCATATAGTGCTAAGACCAGTGTGGCTGAAGTGGAATGTAGCAGGCTTGAATAGCATCATTTCAAGAGTGGTCTTTTGTTAATAAGGAACGACTGGAAGAGTTAAGTGTAGTGAGGTATTTTACACCAGTACAGGTGAGGAAACAATGTGTTTTCCTTGGGATGGCGGCTTGAAGCATTGGCATGAAAAGGATGATTATTGGACATCACACGCTCTGTGGTTCTCCAAGCTTCCAGTATGAGGTAGGTGCCACGTTATTTCCATGTGGACGCTTTATTACTGGTGTTATAAGTGTACTCCCCATTGTCTCATGTGTTCAGTGTTGTGCGTCTGTAGCATCTACTCTTGGATTATTAAGATATTGTTAGCAAATAGTGTGCGTGTTTCTTTTTTTTTCTTTTTGCCTTTGCAACATGTAAAATTGCACTGTTCACGAAGTAATATGTATCTGTCGCAAAGAACAATAAATGTCTTATTTTGTAAGCAATTTCACGTGTATACCTGCAAGCAGTTGCTATACATAGACGAACTATATGATGAAATGAATTATGCACAGAATGACATGGCTCGAGAACAGTATGTCAGCAGCACCAGATCGTTCTCGATCACCAATACTGCTGCAGCTCCTGATCCACCTTCCTCCTACAGTCAAATAGTTTTCAGCACATAAGAAATGAACGACAGATAAAAATTTACTGTCAGTCACTAACAGTAGGTTCCACTCATGGTTGTCAAGGTCCAATCCTGTAATGTGTCTCCTACACTTGTATTTTGTGATTACATTGTTGTCGAGATCCAGTCCAGTAACGTGTCTCCACTACTAGCATGTTGTGATTCCATCAGTTATGTTAGAATTAGACTGGAAGCCCCTTGGGCAACTTTATTTTGCGACTTCATAGGGACGAATGGTGAGTAGGAATACTCTGTGCCAGCTGCTTCTATGTGGTGTCGGTTTACGAATAATTTACAGAATGGTGTTCAACAAAGATTCTACTGTTTGTCTACTGGCGCACCAGCCAACATTTAACTATATTCTATCTACATACGGCCATAATAAGCTAATACGACACCAACGGAAGTGGTACATTACATCAGGGGAAGCATGGTTCACTGCAACACCATCAGCTGCGCAGCTGTCTGTCGCGATATGGTCCTTCGTCAGATGCAGACAGCGGAATTCAACATTGTGATATCCTGTTTCTTTATCCTTCGCCGCCATTTTTTGCGGAATGTGGTATTATGCCAATAATTTATACAGAGTGCATATAGGATTTGCTTAATATTCTACTACACGAAACTTCACTATAAACCCACATTAACTGAAACAGCCTGCTTCCGTAGTTCTATAAAATTTTTCCTAGGTGTAGCTTAATGGTTGCTGGAGGCGACATTTCGCAAACACAACGACACTTAGAGCTATACTATAGAATAAGAACGATAGCGTTAACTGTTTAATGTGACTGATTTCCAATTGTAAACTAAAAGCTACATAATTCAATAGGTGTGTTAAATCACAAGGTAAGGAGCAGGACTGTTCTTACTAACTAGTTTAAAGATTGTACAAAGTGACTAGACACTTGACTAACTTTCTACGCCTTCCTTGGCTAACGAACATGATCTGTGCAACTTTTCGGAACATTTCTCTTGGAGAAAAGCGGATGTTTTAATACTTTAAAATTGACTTAAACAAAAACAACCACACGAATTTTTTTTCTTAAGTTTCCGGTTTCGGTCTGTTTTAGACCATGCTGCAACCTCATACTACAATAGTAGAGGGTGGCGGTGAATAGAGAAGGTGCTAAGACTCCACCTACCATCATGGTATGAGGTGTGAAGATGGTCTTATACAGAACGAAACCGGTGCCTTTTGAAAAAAAAAGATTATTTCAGTAATAACTGTTTATGTACACAATAAAAGTGGTAGTACCTGGTTGGATACCATACAGAAGGATCCTGTGTTTGTTCCATGTGCAAAAACCGCTTAGGTGTGTTCACAGTGACAGTTGAATTCTATTTACAATTCATTACTAGCTGTGATCCACAAATTTTTCGAACACATAGACTTCCACACCAACGTCTCCATATTTGTATCTTATAGAGAATAATGGAGCCTTAAAAAATGTTGCGACGTTTATTTAGCTTTTATAGGAATGGAGGGTAGACATAAAAGGTTTGCAGTTAGGTGTTAGGCGTATTATGATGGCTTTTTGTGCTTGAAAAGGGTACGAAATAGAATTTTCGTAGACATGTATTTTAATGAGCCATGTAGATAATTTTGATGTGTCAGTATTTAATTTGGGCTTACGGAATATGAGACGTCTCACAGTGTATTATAAGTAGTTTTATTTACTTTATGATAAGTAGTTTTACTTGTTTTCTGATTTATCGTCTCTGACATTGTCTATGGAAATGTGAACTACTTACTCATGGTACAATCAACAAACTGAGGACGATTTTAATTGTAGTTCCATCTGTTGGGGTGGTAGAAAGATAGCCCTACACTCGATTTTTGAACGTGGCCATCTGTTGGTGATATATGGAACTCATGTGTGAAACCGGTCTGGCTTTTATTTCGCATTTTCGTGTGATGGTATTATGGTGAAACACAT